>NW_026947506.1:55776247-56376247 GCF_034190915.1 Cavia porcellus | reverse complement strand
ATCATAACAAAAGGAAGCAGGCAGCTGGACCACGTGGAGAGGGGCCGGGAATTTTTCTATTTTCATTGCTATTCCTGGATATATTAATCACTATTACCTTGAAACTTGCTAATAGCGATTCAGATCCAGTACATTTTGGGGGTCTAGTTCTTTGCCAATAGTTTTGATTGATTTTAGACTTTCGGCCCCAGTTTTTGGCACCCTTCACAACTTTTAACGCACAGAGGGTTTAATCCTCCAGGGCCAGGTGGATGGAGCATGGGCTCAGCATGTCTCAGGCACATGATTTTCTGCTGTTTCCCTTGCTTTAAAGTCATAACCCCTCAAGCTCTCAACTGAAAGCCTATGTCACCATGGTCCTTCTCCGTAGGCCTCCAACACCACTGTCTTCTGCCTCCTGGGCACTGTAAGATGAACACAAATCTCTGCTTAATTTTTAAAACATTCTCTTAACACCTGAAAACAAAGATGCCTTGAACCTGTGTATTTATAGCTCCCAAATCGTCGAATTGTGTGCAGCACAATGTCATGCAGTCCTTTCTGTGGGAGGGACCTTCAGGTTCGGGCTAATTTGTGAGCCTTCAGTTCTAATTCGCGTCCTCATCCCCTGAGGACACCACAGCCGCAAGGCCTTTTCTTTCTCTTCCACCCTTGTACTCCTCGCAGCAAACTTCCTGGCGACACACTGCCCTTCTGTCTGAGTCTCTGATCCCTCAACTGCTAGCTGTCTTGCTTATTTCCAGCAGCTCCAAATAGCTGTTTTGTTGTTCTCTGTCCTGATATTATGGTTTTCCTTCATGGAGTTTTAGTCTTATAGAAATATTACTTCATTATTTTTAAAAGTAAGTGTCAAGAGTAATTACTTTTACAAACATCCAAAGCAAAAAAAAACTAGTGAAAATAACTACATCAATACTGGGGACCTCTCTTCCCCAAAGAACACCATAGAGGAAGTGACCGGGGATGCCTGGAAGACTGAAAAGCACTGTCAGAGACCTCTAAACTTGATAAAAAGCACCCAGGTAGTAAGATAGGTGATATGTTTTGGACACGCTTTGTCCCCCAAAGATTCGTGGGCTAAGTTTGGTCCCCACTGTGATGGGAGTCACGGGTGCTGGTGCCCTGGCCTTGGGGAAGGTAGTTAATCAGATCACGTGTCTGTCAGGAGCCCTGGGGTCTGGATCAGTTCCTGGGAGGCAAAGCTTTTCCTGTGGTGGTGATAGAGGGAGGCCCAGGGCCTCCCTGGTCTCACGCTTCCTTGCTCACATACTTGTCTCTTTTGCATGTGGCCAAGTCCCTTTCTGACATTATGTTGGGACACAGTCAGATGACAATGCCATGCTGTTTGGTCCTTTCAGCCACCAGATTTGTGAGCCAAATAAACCTCTCCCCTCTACATATTATCCAGCATTGGGTATTCTGTTACAGCAACACCAAATGGATTAAGACCCTAAGACAGCTGATATAAAAATGGGCAAAAATTATGAATATGTGACAGAAAGGTAAACCAAACACAAAACTACAGAACAGAACTTACAGCAGCATGCTAATATTCAAATACATTAAAAAATTTGCCTACACTAACATAGTATCTGAAATGCTTGGGAGTGGAAGTGTTTTGGGGGTTTTGGAATATTTATATATGTATAATGAGATATGCTGGGGCTGGGACCAGAGGCTAAACATAAAATTCATCTATGTTTCATATACACATTATGCACATAGCCTGAGGGCAATTTTATACAGTATTTTTAGTACACCTGTGTTTTGACTGTGACCTGTCACAGGCAGGCAGGTGTGGAATTTCCCGCGGTGGCATCATCTTAACTAGCAGGCAGTGTTAGACACTGGAGCATAACTGACTTTGGATTTTCAGATTAAGGACAGTCAACCTGCAGAGAGCAGTTCGAACTTCAGCTCTGTATGTGGGCTGCCCAGATTTGAGCGCTAACTTTGCCATTTATGAGGCAAATGTTCTTGGGAAAATTAGTGTATTGGTGCCTCTGTTTCATCATCAGCTAAATGGGACCACAAAGATCTTACTCATATGTCATTTGGAGGATGAAAGGAGATAATATATACAAAGGCGCCTGTGACAGGGACTTGATAAATTCAACTATTTCTTTTCAAGGACACACATTAAAATTATTGTGTGGCTACATACAGGTAGGATGGAAAAGAGGAGCAAGGAAGCAGATGAAGAAAAATTACTGCAGTCAGTCAAAGCGGGGTCTTTCACGGACTGACAGCATTGGTGTGCGCCGAGGGGAAGAGAATTTACTCAGTTTTCTGAACCTGAAATCGCCCTCCTCTGCAAAACTTCCATGAAAATGAGCAGGCTGAAACTCTGGATCGGGGACCCAGCCATTCCTGAGAAGCAAGCTTTTCCCATCTTCTTTCTGAAGCGGAACTCAGAGTTTATAGAACACATCTGTGGCATCAACATTCATGCTGAGAAAATTCAGATCACAATCTACTATTGTGTCTGATGAAGTTGTTCTTTTAAAAATCCTTCTGTTAAATTAATTACTAATAACTTACTAATTACAAATTAATTACTTAATAAGTCCCCAAGTCAAGGATCTATTATGTTTACCAACAACTGCTACCTTCCCCCTGATCTTGGAACTTGTGTATATGAAGCAACTGGCCAGCACCTTGGTATCTGTGCCCGGCACTGTGGGAAGGGGAGGGCGCGGAGAGCCCATGCATGTCTTTGGGTGGTGATGACTGCACTGAAACCTAGCTAAGGAATCAAGATGCGCACTGCCTCCCCAGGCAGAGGACAGGGAGGATAAGAAGAAGCCAGGCAGATCAGAAGTGTTCTCGCGCTGGGCCAGCTCCCAAGGAGTGGCTCAGAAAAGAGATTCTGGGGAGACAGTGAGGGTGAAGGGCGCTTGGGGGCTCGCCCCTGGCAGAAGTCTGAGTGCTGGCTTTGTAGACAGATCACTTAGGCAATCAGCTTCCAGACACATTTTTAGAAATAGTAGACTCTAGGGAAATGGTTCATTTTCTTTTAATTAACTGAACAACATAACAAGAAAAAAGTCCTTCCAAAGGAAAGAACTCAGGGTTTTTTCATACATTTCTATTTTTGTCCGTTTCCAAAGACCTTGAATAATAAAACCCAACTTATTTAGGAAAAAAAAGCCATGATGATGATAATGATGATGATGATGATGATGATGATGAAGGAAGCCTGCGTTTTTGTTTCCTTATACCCAGAGGCTCTATCAACTTTGTCTGCAAACATTGATCTCTCACACTTGTCTTACAGGACAAGCAGGTTAAGGTCCTTTTCCGCTTGAGATAGAAAACAGGCTGCAGGTTCATAGGTGGCAGTGGACACAGAGGACAGCCAGCTGACCTGCTGGTGACACTAGGGCTGCGTGTGACAGTAAAGGAAACTCGTCTGTCCTGGTTGCATCTCTTGTTCATTCAACCGGAGACCTGAGGTGATAGCCTGCAGTTACGGTCACTGCTGATGTCTAAGTATCTAGCACAGGACTATGTTCTAGTTCTCTGTGAAAAGCTGTATCTCGGTTACGTGACTGTATCATGAATGAAGCCAGTCTTATCAGGAAGCAACCTGTATAAGTCACAACACAGTACAAGTTATGATACTGACAAGTCGACCAGAAATGTAAGCTCAAGACTCTCTCACCACATTCTTTTCCTATGTCACAATCTGTTTTGGAACTTCTAAAAGTGCTATAGGACTTAAAAAAGAAAAAGAGAAAAAGAAAGGAAATCGTAGCTGGGTATGACGGTATGCACTTGTAATCCCAGCACTCTGGGAGGTTGAGACAGAAGGTTCACGAGTTTGAGTCCAATCCAGGTAACTTGGTAAAATGCTGTCCCAAAATAAAAGATTAAACATAGAGATGTGGATGTAGTTCAGTGTGAAGGTCCTGGGTTCTATTCCTAGTATTGAGAAAGAAAAGGTGGTGGGGGGGGGACAGACGGACAGAGGGACAGAAGGGGGAAGGAGAGGAACTTGCCACACACAGGATGCTCTGAACTCCATTTGGAAGTGTTTTTGATGCTGCCAGTTTGGAGGACTGAATCTAAGTCAGCTCCACTCCCATGCATTTTTGATATCACAGAGGACTTACGCTGAACAGCCTGGGTCTCATCTTCCTGTTCTCTTCTCCCTTCCACACTCCTTCCCCACATCCAATCCATCACCAACGGTTTGTGACTGTTAATCTCCATCCTGCTGTGCTCCTTCACTGGACTAGAGAGAGCTAGCAGATTAGCCAAGCATCCTCCCGGAAGTGTCTGGATGGGTCCTGGAGGCGTGGCCTTGAGGCCCACATTTGGCCTCCCAGCCCTTCCAGTCTGGTCCTGTTCCCCTGCCCGACTTCCTGGCCACCATGAACTGAGCTACTTTGCACCTTTACACCATGATGTTCTAGTCTCGTAGCCAGCTGACCACAGAATGAATTCCTGGCAATTGTGAGCCAAATTGAACCTCTCCTCCTCTAAGTGTTGAGTGTCAGGCACTTTGTACCAGGCAGGAGAGCTGACTTGCACACATACCCTGAATCATGCCAGCCTACTCTCTGACCTGAAACAGTCAAATTGAGTCTTTCTCTTGCTCCTTGAGCCTCCAACCCACACAGCCACCAGAGTCAACCTTAGACGCCATGAAGTCGATTGAGACATTCTCCGGTTTAAACTCACAGCCACTTCCCACTAAGCAAAGAATCAAATGCAAACTACTTGCCGTGGCCTGACTTCCCCGACCCAGCCCTGCCTGCAGCCTGCTGTCTGGTGCTGTCCACCCTCCCTCACGGCATGCTGGCTTCCTTGCCGTCTGGGCAACACACCAATCACACTTGCTGCACGGTTTGCAGATGCCACTCCAAGGTTTGCTGCAAAGCAACTCCACCTTGTCATTACTTTCTCAGTCCCGTCCAAGAAGCTTGCTCTGACCAGCCACTCCCAAACGGCTTCTGCCTCTGCCCCTCCACCCTATTTCATTTCTACTGCGCGCTTGTCAGGAACTGCCATTTCCTGCTGGTTTCTCATCCTGCTCCTCCTCCTCCATTTCCTGCATTCACAGTCAGTGCTTGGCACTTGCCTGGCACATAGTAGGCTTTTTAATAAATGGTAGTTTGATTTTTCTGGGAAAGGATGATGGCCACAGCCGCCTCTATGACTGGTTACATTTTTTTCTTGTATGGCACAATGGGAATAGATCAAAGAATTCTAGCACCATGTAGATTAAGGAAAACAGTTTCCAGTAAAGAAATAAAACAGAGTCAAGTTCTCCAGCTCCTGCCAGAGTGCTTAGAGGAGAGAACTCCATCTAGTTTGGCTAGTTATAACATCTCCAAATATACTCTTTGGACCTGAAGGTGTCACATACCATTCTAAGTCCAAACAGATAATAAAGAGAAAAGTCCAGAGCTTTGGCTTGCTGGTGGCTCTCATTGGCTGACCCTAAGCCAGCATCCAGAATCAAAGCACTTGACTTTGAAATGCATTCAAGTGAGCTGTGCGATTGTGGATCATCTTCCTTCTTGGGCTCCACCGTATTTGGGGTTTGTCACTGACTGTTCTTCCTTTTCTTTTCTTTTCTTTCTTTCTTTCTTTCTTCCTTTCTTTCTTTCTTTCTTTCTTTCTTTCTTAAACTTCTGGGAGTAGAATGAGCTGCCCAAATGACCAGAAGCAGCCTCTGATTGCAGAGAAAGAGGCACAGTAGGACTGCCCTGGACTGTGAGTCTTCTCTCTGGGGCCTAAGGAAACAACCACAAGCTAAAGCTTAAAAAGTGAGCAGCTGAACCCTCCCAGTGGCTTCCTCCTCTGCCCCATCAAGTCACCGATCTGTTGAGCCAGATCTGCTGCCTGTGACTGCTAAGCTGCAGAAGTCAAAGGCGACCTGGGCACACATCCCTGAGCCGTGACAGTCTCATAGTCCAACAGTCTCATTGCCTTCTTGGCTTCACTGCTAATGCCTCCGCATCTGCGCTGTCGCCTTACCAACCAAGCACAACCCCTTGGTCCCCTGCAATGTTTATCCCTTTCACCCCTTTTCCTCCATCGAGTGGGCACGCTCAACCCTTCCTTAGGTTAACAGAGGGGTGGCTGCAACCTGCCCGATGTCCCAGGCTCTGGCAAGACAATCTGCTTGCCTGCTCTTCCAGAAACCTGGTCCCCAGGATGCTCTGATTAACTCAGCCTGGGTCCCCTTTCCTTTCATATTCAGTGGCCAGTAACACCTGTCTAGCTTCTGCTGCCCCCTGCAGGCATCTCCAAGAAGCCTTTCTTGGTTCCTCCAGGGGCAGGAAGTGCTGCCCTCTCTGAATTCTCAAAATGCCTCAGACACGTCTTTTGTGTCTTTCTCCCCCAGCTCACCAGTGTCCAGATTCCCCACCTCCCCTATCCCCTTCTGTTCTCCACACGACATGGTCGCTGCACTGTTCAGCAGACACCACCAGCACACACTAGTGTTTAGGGGACACCTGCACTGCTGGAGGGTGAAAATGCAGGTGCCTCTTTTTTCCCGTATACCTCATGGAGGCTTTTGTGAAAGGCCTAGTTTGTGTTTTAATATATTTTCTTTTCACAGTGCTGTTAGCATTCCAGGATGCTTTCACATCTGTCAGGGCACTTTAATCTTCATAATAACTTCTCAGATGCATGCAGAAGTGCTCCGAGTACAGCCGTGCGTTGCTTAACAGTGGGGTACCTCTGAGACGCACAACATTAGGTAGTCGTGTCCATGTGTGCACGTTATGCAGTGTGTTTGCAAACACAGATGCTCTGTGCTCCATGCCACACGGTCTCCTGATGCAATCAGGAAATGAGGTAAACACGAGCTCTAAGAGACTGCTGCCAACACCGACGGAACGCAGTAAGCTTCTTTGTTTGTGTAAGTAGTATGCTCTAAGATGACATAGAAAGTACAGTAAGTACCGAGACCCATGTCTTAGCTGCTTTCATGTTACTGGACACAACACCCGACACCTACAGCTTCAAGGGAGCTTCATTTCGGCTCACAGTTTCTGTCATGGTGGGCTGGCTCCAGGGCCAGAAGTTCACCAACCCACAGCCACCAGGAAACAGTGTAAGGAGAGAGGAGCCAGGGACACGTGCAGTCACCTTCCACACTCAAGACAATCTGGGGGACATGTTGCATCCAAACCATGTGTATTAGCGCTGTCTGTCCTGCTGGCTTAGACATCACTTGGCAATAGAAATTTTTCAGACCCCTTATATTCAGACAACCACCGGATTTGGAGTTTGTCACTGACTGAAATGTTGTTGCTGACTGTAATTGTAAACAAAATCTCCTGATGAACCAGTATTTTTGAACGCCATCTCTATGCTAGGCATCGGGCTGGATAATGAGCACTCAAGAGAGCAGGGCTGTGCAGGTTTACGACAGTGACTACGAGGAGGGAGCAGTGTCCACATCAGGTGATAAGTGCTCTAATGGGCCGGGGATTTGTCCCTTTAGGGGGGCAGAGGGCCAGTCTGTCACCCCAGAATGGGGCACAGCTAGGAAATGCTCTGGCTGACAGGAGGAAGGCAAGATGGGGCTGGAGGTCGGTGGCATGAGCAGAACACACCACCAGATCGGGAGGTCAGAGAGGATCCGGCTGACTGGAACAAAGGGGGTGAATTCGTTATTTCCGTGACAGTGATTACCTTGAGGACAGGTATTGGTACTCCGAGGTTTATAATGTGGAACCTCAGATTCAAAGAAGGAAAGTAGCGTAACAGGAATGGCTTTGAAGGGCTGATGCCTGGCCCAAATCTCTTCCGGAAAGACCCCGGGAAATCCACAGTTCTAACCACAATCAGGGTGCAGCGGATGAGGCTGGCGGGGTCCTCCTGTCCTCTCACTTTCTATCAGACCCCACGGAGTCTTCTGATTTCCATCACTGATTCTTTCTACAGTTATCAAAGTACATCAAAGGAATTCTGAAAGACTGATACGTGTGTGTATATGACTTTGATCATTCTGAAAGACACATACAGATAGATACATGTATAATTACTTAAACATTCCTTTAAATGCTTTTAGTGCATAGCTAAGGTCCAACAAATGTATGTATAAATGAAATTTCCTTTCATCTTTTTCATCACTTTTACTGGTTCAGGCTGAAAAGAAGACACAATAACATAAAAACAATAATTGTATGTACGTTTCTTGATCCTTTAAAAATAACAACAGTCATAAGATAGTGGTTAAAAAAAGATAGTAATAAAGCGAGGTAATAATTATTAGGATGGCCAGGTATTGTTCCAAGTTCTTTGCAGTTACCCTGCACTGCAACCCCAGGAGACCGCGACAGTATCAGCTCATTTTACGCTGGAGAAACGGAGGCACAGAGAGGTGGCCGGCTGACTTGCCCAGGGCACGCGGCCAGGACACGCGGGAATCAGGTTCCGCATCAGTCATGTGGCTAGATCTTCTGCGGAAACCAGGTGTGTCCAACCCGCAGCGGTCGGTGGGGCACAGGTCTGTTTTAGCAGAACAGATTTAAAGCCAAGGGAAATTCTCTGACTGAGGACACTGACTCTATTATGTATTTGATACGAGGCCCGAGACAGTTCCTTCTCAGTGCAGCCCAGGGACCAGACACCTGAATATCTATTGTTTCTTCTGATCTTATGAGCCCTGCAGTTTGAGGCACAGGAGATGTTGAAAATACCTTTTGTTTTTCTGCATATTTAAGAAACTAAGGTTCTAAAAGTCTTGCCCACGTCCCTCACCCCAGTTCCTCAGTCTATATGGTCCCCTCAGATGCAAAAAGGACGAGGCACATACCCGAACAGCCCAGAATTTTCTTCATTAATAGTGACAATGACAGAATTACTGGCATCCATTTGGGCACCCCTTTTCAGTACTTCCTCCTCTTTTTCAGCATGGGGGATCAAGCCCGGGACCTGCACACTGGCCTGCATGTCCAGTCCTTTATTTATTTTGTGATAGCATCTTGCTAAATTCCCCAGGATGGGCTCAAATTTGTGATTCTCCTGCCTCGGCGTCCCTAAATGCACTTTTCATAATTTTCAATGCATTTTTATATCTATTATTACGTTCACTTCCCATAATGCCTTTGGGAAATGGCTGCGACCCAGGCTTTAACTCATGCAGTTAGATAAGGCAACTGGGACACACGTCTCCTCACTCACTGAATGAGCTCCCCATGAGGGGAGATGGACAATACACCAACGAAAAGCAATTCGGTATCAGGAAAGAATTTGAAGATTGCTTTGGAAAAGACTAAGGCAAGGCAAGGTAGGTAAGAAAGGCCAGAAGAGAGAAAGAGGGAAGGAGTTCTTACTTTACATAATGCAGTCAGCAGTCTTTACTAGCATGTGAGAAAAAACTGGAAGAGAACGTAAGTGTTTGTTAGAGTGGCTTTCCAACTAGCAGGAATCACATGTGCAAAGGTCCTGAGGCAGGTTGTTTGGGGAACTGCAAGGATGTTGGAGTGGCGTTAGCAGACTGACAGCAAGTCACGGGAAAGGTAACAGAAGCATATTCTGCAGGGTGCAAGAGTGACACGGTCTGTGTCACGTTTCAGTGTCTCATTGGACGATAATGGGCAATGACAGAAACAGGAAGAAAAACATAGAGAAGACTCTAGCAATGATCCAGAAGAGAGACAGTAGTGGCTTGGACAAAGAGGAGCTGGGTTTTGCCGGAGTCTGGAGTTTTTGGGAGACGACTTGCTGATGGATCAGATGCAGTGTGTGAGGGACAAGAGGCCACATCCCAGTGCAGAGGCGACAGCTGTGTGAAGTCCAGGGGAAAGGTCAGGAGGGAGAAGTAGGCCTTTGGGAGCCGTGGGCACTTGGGGGTACTAAACCTCACAGGCATGAAGTGTACAGCGAGATAAATTCAGGGCAAGAAGAGTCCCAGGGGCATCTAGGGCTTAGCGGTAAGGGAAAAGGAGGACTCAGCAAAGGAGAGAGGGGGCTGGCAGAGAGGACAGGAGAAGGCACAGACAGCCGTAGTGGAGGTCATTAGGGCCCCTTACTGCTAAATCCATGGTGGACTCTGGCGCCGTGTTCTTGGCACTCCAGGGATCGGCACGGGGGAAGCACTCAGGCTCTCCCTGGAGCACCCCGCACTGCCTTCCAGACAGCGCCTTCTGTCCTTGGAGGATGAAATCGTGTGCCTGTCACTCATGCTCTGAGTGGAGCAGCAAAAGATGTTCTGACAAATCATGAGACACTTTCCCTGTGGCCCACTGCCTGCTTAGCCAATCACATCGCTCACTCTTTCAACTCACTCTCGGCTTTTCCATTTTGAAGGCCCAATCAATCTCTTGTCTTCAGTGGAGTCACAACCAGTAAGAATCATGGGATCCACTCGTAAACCATTTTCATGATCACAGCAGCATCAGCATACACTGATTTTTAATATTTCCTGAGTTTCTTTAGCACCTTTCTGCAGCTCGAAACCAAATTTCATGTTAACGCATTGTCCATGATTCACGATTTACAGCACCCTTGAAAACACGCTCAGCTCGCAAGTGACTGCACTGAACGTGCTGAGACGTGTCACATGCTGTTACGAAGGTTCAACCGCTGCTTCGTGTGTTGAAGCACTGCCCTTCCAGTGGACGGCACTGGGCAGTGGAATTCACCTTATTTTGGAGGTCATGCTTCATAGACTCCAAACAAATTAACCAATATGTGAGGCAGCCTCAGGGTTGGAGTGAATTCAGGGGCCACAGCCCCAGGATGATCTAGAAATCGAGAGAGTCCCCGAAGAAGCGGGCAGGTCCCAGAAGGACCTGATTATGATGTAGCCAAGGCCATGTAGGGCCACGAAGGCTGTTGGGAGGAAGGCTGGGAATATCTTCCTGGAACGTCCTTGGTTTAAATGACAGCTCCGGGTGGCACTGTACGGGCTATCCCAAGATTGGAGCAGTTGAACAGCAGTGCAGACAAAGAGCCAGGTTTCGAATTTTGTCATCTTGGTATAAACTCTGTTTTCTGAATGTAAAGCTGTTCCTATGTCATTTGAAAAAAAAAATCCCATACTTTTCTGGGTATTGTAAAGCTGTTGAATATGGATTCAACCATATAAATTTCAGGGTGTTTTATTTTAAGATGACAGTTTCATTGCAGCTTATGACAGATTTTATATTTTCCATTTAGATCTCAAGGCTATCTGGGAGCCTACAAATAAATGTGACCCCTCTCCACCAGCAGCTCAATTCTTGGTATCCAACAGTTCATAAGCCTTAAGTTAAATGTGACATTTATTCAGCTGGAAGAATATGTTTCTCTCCTTCTAACTTCTCCCGAATTCTGCCTAATGAATGCTTAAAGTCTAGAAAAGAAGATACAGTACTGTAAAAATGTGAGCAATGTGGGGCAAAAGAACTAAAAGTCCTTTGCAAAATAAATATAGTCTCACGTTAAAAAAAAAAGAAAGACTGAACCCTAAGGGCACAGACTGTCACTTGGGTGTTTTGGGGAAATCAGCAGCAACTGAAACCCCAACCTGGAGAGCGCAGACTGAGCTTTGTTCTGGGATTTACAGGCAGACAGGGGCCCCTTCTGTGACCCATAGGGAGACTGGGGCCTCTGTGGCTGCTGCTGGGAAGAATCTTGGAGCAAGGGGGAAAACGTGCCGCTCTGGGGGCCTGGAAATGTTATTATTCCGCATTACTCTAATTTAAAATCCTGGCTGTAGTAAGCAATGCAGACACACAGCAAGCCGGGGGCATTTTTATTTTCTTCTCTGACAATCGGTTCCTTCATCTTTCACAAGAGTTTTATGAATTGGTGGAGACTGGTGAAGACTAAACGAGCCACCGAGAGGCTGTGAAATTAATCACCTTGTTTTTATCTCCGCGAAGGACGAAGCCTGGACACTCGAGTCGCCCAGCAGCCAGTCTCCACTCTGATGGACGATTCTTTCTCATTTTCAGTGAAAGAATTTTGATTTACTGCCTTCAGGAAAGTTGATAGGAGGCGGGTGGGCCTGCGACTCTTTGATTCATGGTTAAACCTAATATTTTTCTTGACTCTAAGAATCTATCATTATTGATTCTGGAAAGATGGACCCAGGAGGAATTGTGATACAGAAGCATAGAAAGGAAAAAAGAATTAAAAAAAAAAAAACATAAATAAGCAAAGGCTTTCTTTTGAAGTAGGAAACTCAGGAATGAACCACTTCAATGTTCAAAAAAGGCCTCCCTGAAAAGATTCTGCCCTCAAACTGCGATGTTTCTTCCTTCTTCAACACACCTGTGAGGTCCTCAGCCCACGCCCGCTGTCACCTTGCTGTCACTGTGACTCACCACGCCCTCCTTGCTGACAGCTGCAAGCCTCTCACTGAGCAACTTCAGGGCTCAGACCGAGAAATGCAACTTCCAGGTAGTTAAACCAAAAGCAGTTGATACGCAGAGCTTTTCTTGTTCTGTTCTTTTATTACTAGTGCCTGCTGATTTTCCAAAATATTCAGGCTGACTGCCTATAAATTTTTTTGAAAAAATTAAATTTTTCTCATCTTTGGAGTAGAGCTTTTTTAGGAATCTAAAAGGATTCCTGGGTGGTGTGCTGGGGTCCCAAGGACTGCTACTGGCACCACTGTGGCCAGCACGCACGCAGCAAGACTCTTTTTCACTGCAAATAATATTAAAATGCACCACAGTTTATTTCTCTGTCTTTCTGACGGACGCTTGGGTTGCTCCAGTTTAGGGCTGGGAGAGCACTGCTCTGAGTTCTAGCTGCCTGGGTCTTAACCTTTTGCATGCCCTCCTCTGTGGGGACACAATGACAAGAGTTCTCAGATGTGAGTTTTCTTTTTTCTTTCTCTTCTTTTCCATTCTTTTCTTTTCTCCCTCCCTCTTTCTCTTTCTTTCTGGTACTACAGCTGGACTTCCTAGGCCTTTTTAAGGAAGGTCTTTTTGCATGTTTGTTTGTTTTGTTTTGAGACTAAATCACTAAAATGCTCATGCTGGTAGGAACTTGTGATCTTGCTGAAATTACAGACATATCCACAGTGCTAGCTAAGCCATGGATTTGCCTAACACTAGCAGACAGCAGCCCAGAAACCTCACAAACACGGAGGCTCCCACCAGAGGGGAAACTCACCAGCATTGCCCTCTTTTTTCACTTAACTATGCAGATATGTTTGTCATAGTCATTCATCATGATTTGATGCATCAATATTTTTATTCAACTTTACTGAGATACACTTTATGCACCACAAAAATCACTAATTTTGAATATTCAGTCTGTTGTGATGAGTGCTCATACCAGTGTGACTACTATAATAATTACAGCAAACACACACACACATTTACAGTGTTCTAGTTTTCCTGTTGTTGTCATATACTGCTCTATAAATGTTCCACCAAGTGTAGAATTCCATTACAATTCATTTAATTGTCGCCACAGTTAGGATATAGATCCCCCAAATAGTACTGCATGCGCTTTTACAGATGAGCTCTCCCCTCACCCCTAAATCCTGATAACTAATCCTCTGTCCTGCCACCCTACACATTTATCTCTTCCAGAATAGCACACAAACAGAATCTTACACTATGTACCTTGTCAGGGTTCTTTTATGTAGAATAAAACCTGTGAAAGATGTTGAAGTTATCTAAAGGCTATTCATTTTTATTGCTGAGTCCTCTTCTCCTTTTGGAAGTGCTAGTTTGTTTATCCAACCATCAGCTGATAGATGTTATAGTTTAGAACTAAATCTAGAATGTCTCCCCAAAGTCTCCTGTGCTCAGAGGTGGGGCTTCCAGAAGGTGATTGTGTTCATGCACGGTTGAGTATGCTGTAAAAGGCAGGTCCTGATAGGAGGTGGTCACCAGAGTGTGTACCTGGGAGTGTGCATTTGTGTCCCCAGCTCCTCTCCTCTCTCACTGCCTCCTGGCTGCCAGGGATCGAGCACCAGGTCCCTTTATCAGGACAGCTCTACATATCCCAGGATTTTGACTTTTTGCCCTTCCAGCTTTTTGGTAGGGGAAGGTAGGTGTGGCAGGTACTTTCAGCAAAGGCATGAAAGGTTCATCACCCACTCCATCTCCATTAGTATGAGAGGAACACAGTCAGACTCTATTGCTCATGGGACCAGAATTGTTTTGAATCCTGATTTCTTTCCATTACTTAGTAAATTAAATGTAATGTGTCTCAACAGTTATATCCCTGCATCTCCCTCCACCAAGGTGCCAACTCCCATACCACTACCTCATCATGATATTAAGATCTTTTATTTTTAATAAACTTTACATTATCATCAATGTCACTCTCATCTTGGAATCAGATGTTGAAACAGTGTATCCATACCTACACTGATATGTGTTATGGTTTGAGTCTGGATGTCCCCCCAAATTCTCACAAGGTCATGTGGGAAGACTTCTGGAGTTTGTGAATGATTCATGGTCCAATGCTGGGATTATGGATGTAGGTGTCACACCCAAGCCTGCATACAGTACAAGAGACAGAAAGAGTCTTCTCTGTATGCTCTTCTCATTTTGCTCTTTCTGCTGCCATAAAATGTTGCTTTCTGCCAGGTGCCATCCTACCTTGGCACCAGCTGATTATGGAGTGAAACCTCCACAAACCATGAGCTAAATAAACATTTCCTTCCTTAATTTGGGGTGTCAGGTATTTTGTCCCAGCAATGACAGAAAAATAACTAACACAATATGGATTATTTGAAGAATATTAATATGATATTAATATTATTAAAGAATATTTAGTGCTTAAAAGGGCTGAGCATGAAGGTGCATGTCTATAATTTCATCATTCTGGGAGGCTGAGGCAGAAGGATTGCAAGTTTGAGCCTAGCCTGGGAAACTTAGTAAGACTCTGTCTCAAAACATTAAAAAGAACTAAGAATATATAGCTCAGTGAGAGGGTCTCGCATTCAGTCTCCAGTACCAGAGACAAAAGAAAGAAAGAAAGAAAGAAAGAAAGAAAGAAAGAAAAGAGGAGAGCTTCTACCTTGGGAGCCAGCTTCCCAGACCAGTAATTTCCAGCCTGTCTTATGCTATAAAAACACATAATAGATTATGTACACATTTGTACCACACTCCCATGGGTGCCATTACATGAAATTCTCAAGTTTCCTTTTCTCCTTTTTAAAAAGAAGGAAAGAGTAGGGAGATGTGTGCTGGCAGCTTTCCATCTGCTGTCTTCCTCCTCCATGCCCATGGCTGTCTGTCCTCAGCCCGGCAAGCCAGGCCCTGTGGACTGCATCTCCGAGATAGCTTTGCTGCCTGGACGGGTTAGGGCCGTGGAAACCAGGGCAGGAAATCTGAGGCGCAAGAAGAAAGAGGCTGTCTTCTGACAGGGCTCTGTTACTCTGCTGGTGGTGGCCGTGTCCCTCTGTGACCCCAGTGCCCGCTGGCCGGCACCGCTTCCAGGCCTGAGGGTCCGGGAACCTTTCTCCCTTAGGACTTGGGGTGTGAACACTGTCTAGCTACTGCCATCTCGGGGAAGCGCTCCACTTCTCCTTGGCTGCTTTCATCTGTCAACACCATATAAATCATCTCTTCACTAAGTCTCCTCATCCGCGTCTGGGTAGATTCTGCTTCCTTGTGAAATGATTTGCAAGCGAGGGAGAGGGGAGGGAGGTTGTCACTGGAGAAACCTTTGAATCTTCTGACACAGATGCAAAAAGCTAATGTTAGGAGAAGCAAACTCCACACAAACTAAACTTTGCCACCAAGACTGACTCCATTCTGTCATATTTGGTCCCTCTACGTTTGCCACCACGGTTGAATGGACATTCTTGACAACACGGAGGAAAGATTTTCCCACATTTCACCCCTGTATGAGTAAGACTGGGGCCTTAAAATGTGAGACTGACTAGGACGATTTCAGATTCCACAAGAAACATTTCATTATCCAACGACCTCTCACGCTGCAATTCCAGTGCCTTGAGGAAAAGACTTCTCTTCCATATCTTATCTACAAATTGCCGAAAATTCAAAACCAGTTTTTATCTAACAGCAAATACGTTCAGGAATTTCTAGGCTAGAATAGAAAGTACAAAAGAAAAGATAAAAAGACAAAAACACTGACGAGCTTAACCAAATGACAAGAACAAGTAAAATCAGAAGAGATCAGCAGAGCTCTCATTGATGGCACAGACTCAAATATCTGGCATCTTGAGAAGATTCACGTACAGCATGTTTTCATGTGAGGATGTGGGGTTGGCCTTAAATACTAGCAACAGAAGCAGGTGTGGCTGTTTTGGAATCTCGGGTACCAGGTAAACCTGGGAAATTTGCTCCAGCTAACAACTAATCAAGATTACCTGCTCTAAACAGTAAAAAAAAGATCTTTCTTTCTCCCTTGGCTTCTGACCTTCATCCCCAAACCATTTCCCTGTTCCTCTCGACCACCCATTCCAATATATTCTCTATATGTCTTTAACCATTCAGACAACTTTATAATAATTACAGGAGACGATACTTCTAGAGTTCTTACTCTTTGTTCTAAATGTGTCACGTATATTAACTCATCAAACCTGAATAACAAGGCAAAAAGAGCCTATCACCATTTGCAGAAATTTGAAGAAGTCAAGACGCAAAGGAATTAAGGAACTCGTCTCAGATAAGGTGAGTGTCTCCTGGAGCTGAGATTCAGACCTATCAGGGGAGGATCCAGAATCCGTCTTCATATCCCCTCTGTGACACTGCCCCCAAAAGATACATTTGCTTTATCCACTCATCCATACTGGACACCTAGCTGTTGTGAGCTACGATGTCACAAACATGGGAGAGAAGGCACATCTTTGATTGCGGATCTCATTTACTTTGGAAGTAGGATTGTAAAATCACGGGGTAGATGTAGTTGTAGTTCCACTGGGAGCCTCCATGGTGCTGCCCTTAATGGCTGCACTAATTCACACCCCCTGGTGATGCCTAAGAGCACGCTTTTCTCCACATTCTTGCCAGGATGTGTTAGGTTTTGCTTTTTGGATAGCAGCTGCTCTTTCTTGACTGGGATGAGATGACCCCTCCTCGTGCTCTTCATGTGCACGCCATGATGAGTGTCTTTCACACTCTGCTGGCCATGTGCAGCTCTTCGGGAGCTATGCTTGTTCAGATCGACGCCCACTTTTCAGTCGGGTTATCTGTCTGCTGTTGCTGAGGTTCTGAGTTCCTCACATGCTGCAGATGTCAATCTTTTGTCAGACGGACGGTTTGCCAGCGTTTTCTCCCATGAGAGGGAAGCTCACCTCTCTCCTCTGTGGGTTGTTTCCTTGGCTGTGTAGAAGCTTTTTGGTTTGACATAATCTCATTTGGCTATTTTTCCTTCTTTACTCCCGTGTTTCTACTTACTCAAAGCCCCCTCCACCTGTACTGGTGCTTTGCAGTGTTTCCTCTGTATTTTCTTCCAGGAGTTGTTTTGTTTTGTTTTGCTTCGTTTTGTTTTTAGCTTCAGACCTTATATTTAAGTCTTTGACTCATTTCAAGTTGATTTTTGAATATGGAACGTGACAGAGACCAAGCTTCACTCTTCTGTCCTGGATATCCAGTCTTCTCAGCACATTAGCTGAAGAGGCAGCCTTTCCTAAAGTGTATTTTTTGACACCTTTGTTGAGTGCCAGCTGACCGTGGATGAGTGGACTTGTTCTGCTATTTCTAGCCTGCCCCGTTGGTGTACGTGTCCGTTTTCATGTCAGCACCCTGCTGTCCTGGTTACTAGGGCCCTGTCCTATGTCTTGAAGTCAGGTGTTTGGATCCCTCTAAATTAGTTCTTTTTGCTCCAGATTGGTTTGCCAAGGTTTTTGGACTTTTAGAGAATCGCAGATTTTTTGCTATTTCTGTGAAGAAGCATTGACATTTTGATGGGATTGCACTGAATCTATGAATTGTTTTGGGTAATATGGACATTTAAGCTATATAAGTTTCAGTCTGTGAACATGGGACATCTTTGTATTTTTTGTATCTGTACTTTCTTTCATCAGTGTTTTGTAATTGTCATTGTAGGCTTCCTTCACTTCCCTGGTTACAATTCTTCCCAGGTCCTTCGTATTTTGTAATTATTCTGAATGGGCTTGCTTCCAGAATTTGCTTAGCAAGTGTGTTCTTGGTGTATAAAAATGCTAGTGATTCTTGTAGGCTGACTTTATTCCCACAACTTTACTGGATTTGTCAGTTCTAATAGTCTTTCGGTAGAGTGTTTAGGTTTTTCTTCATATAGAATTGTGTCACCTACAAACAAGGATACTTTGACTTTCTCCCAAGAGGTGAATTTTGGAAGTTATATCACAAATACTTCATCTGCTATCCTCTTCAGGTGGAGTCATAGAAGCAATGTAGGGGCTGGGGATTTAGCTCAGCAGCATAAGCGCCTGCCTTGCAAGCAGGTGGTCGTGAGTTCGATCCCCAGTACCAATAAAAATGAAAAAGACGAAAAAAAAAAAAAAAAAGCACCATAAATAGTTACATTTTTTGAACACGGAGGTTGTTTTTAACATTTCCAGTCTGGGAATCATGTAATTGATTAGGGTGACACTTTGCTTGGGATAAAGAAAGATGGACTCTGGGAATCTTAGATGCATTTGGGACATTAATTTTCCCCTGAGAGGCATCCAATTTGCCCTACCTTTCTTTGTCTTCTGACTGGATTTCTGACAAACTGTTTTACCTTAATGTAGTCTGGGTACTTTTTCGAAACTATTTTTTTAATCAAGATATAGTTGAATAAATACATCCATAAATAAATCATAGAAGTGTATTCACCTGACACACATTAATAAAAGTACATGTCATCTAACACTAATTCATTAAAGCTGGCTATCATGTAGTACCTCGCATGTTTTATTCATTGGGGGATGTTTCTCCTTATGAGTACTGAGAATGAGGCGTAGCATCATCAGAAAAAAAAATAAATAGAACACTACGTATGAAACAGAAGACTAGGGACATTTGTCTTGGATAGACGATGGAGCAAACATGATAGCTGCCTTTAAGTACTTTATAGGTTGTTGGGCAGCTGGGAAGTAAATTAATTCTGACTTGTCCCATAGGCTCAGAAGTGGGGCCAATGGCACAGAGTGTTGTAGGACCCTTGAGTCCTTTAAAAAAGAAATACATTTCCAATGGAGAAAAGCACAGATGCAATATAATGTCTGAGGAAAGACAGAGCTTCCGGGTAGTGGATATAACCAAGAATAGGTCGAACAGTCATTTGCCAAACATGTCCCATGAAGATTCATTTAGCTAAATGGTTGCCTTTTTCTAATTCCAAGATTGACTGGCTTTGCACTCCTATGAGATAACAGTGCCCTTCCAATAGGAAAATAAGCTACTTCAACTAACCAGTGCCATCATTCTCTCCCCTATCGATGAATTGTGTTAGATCATGTTGGATCTCAACTCTCAAGTGTTAGAACAAGAAAAAATGCTGTAGTAAAAAGACATTTTTACAACTACTTTAAGATCAGGCCCTTAAGAAATGGAACACAAAATTGCAACTAGTTTTAGGAGCTTGTATTTGCAAAATACGCCCCTTTCCTTGTGTAGCCAGCTGCCCTTTTTCGCCCTGTAGAAATAAACAGGCACTACGACATTCTCCAAATGGAAGTTAAAATGATTTCCCACTTTGTCCTCGTAGTTTAACACTTAGGCAATAAAGCTCATGACATTTTCAATAAAGAGTAGAGAAGGGAAGTGCTCCTTATTCATGAAAAGGCTCAAGACATTACCAGTCCAGCATTTTCCTACTTGACAAAGCCCAGTTATTGCCCAGCAGCGAGACCTAAGATGTAAAAATCATTTCCATCCACACTAGCAACCTGAGGTTGGTAAGGCTGTGCAAAATGGACAGCCAATTTCAGGCTGGCTTGAATGCCTGGCGACCGAGGCTGTGTGGGCTCATTTCTAGGAGCTGCAAGAAAGACCCTGGAGGTGTCTTAAGTTTGATAACCCAACTAGGAACCAAGCAAAGAAAAGAGTAAAACAAGACGGCAATAGGACTGGGAATTACAGGCACATAATTGAATGGGGGAAAAAAGAACTAGTAAGTGGGAAATAATGTCTGTGTGTGCCAGAGGACAGAATCTAAAACAGGCCAAAAGAGGCAACGACTGATGGCACTGGCATGGACCCAGGATCTCACCAGTCACTGATGTACGCCCCATCCCCAAAGAAAATCTTCTGTAGCAAAAATGTTTCATGTCAGTAATTCCATAGACCTTAAGCTAGAAAGTTCTACTGCACACCTAGTATTTTAGAGAAGCAGAAAGGCTCAAAACCAGCAAATAGTATTAAGCACCTGCTATGTGCTAAGTATCTAAATATTTTATGTACATTTTCTCTTTTGGTCTTTATAACTACACAAGGCAGCATCGTTATTCTTGTACATGGGGAAGAAATAGAAATTCTGAGAGTCTACTTACTTGCCCAAGTTCAACTCAGCTTAAAAAAACCCAAGGCAACACAAATGGATCCAAAAAATAGATGTTCAACGCCTTCTGCTATGTGGTCCTTGATAATGTCTGAGTTTTCATATCCCTCAGAGACCTTCAAGGCTTAAAGATAACATTCAACTAGCTCTGAGCATTCTCTAGCATGTTAAGAGTGCTGTCTGCTTTAGGGAAAATAAACTTAGTATATATCTCATTTAAAATTTGTTTTACCCAAAAGACTTCAAGATTTTATGTGGCTATTATAGAGGAATCATTCCATGGAAGTCTGATCCAGTTTTTGTTTTAGTTTACACCAGAAAGCAGAGTAATTTTACCTTCTCTTACTTATATCTACGAGGAGAGAGTATAACCTCTTCCACACATGCAGAAAAAATAGACCTAAAGTATGCGAATTTGGCCAAAGGGGTGCCCACTTGTCCATTAGGATTTTGTCACAAGTGATAAATGGTATCAGACAAAGCTGTCAGATGAGATTAAGAAGGTGTGTAGGGAGCGAGCAATCAATTTTCAACTTAGGGAAATTAATGGGTTTTAATGAGCTACTCTCCACTGATTACCATACAGCTTTGGACTGCATGCTTCACGGGCATGCGTGCGTGGCAGTGACGGATCAGCATTTCAACTCTTCTAATTTGATTCTTGCATAGCAATCAAGCATCCACTGTCTCAGCTTCAACCAGGAGTAGCTGATATGCAGACCTGTGCGGCACGTGTGTAAAGAGAGCTGTCTTGCAATCTATGGTTTGTTTCCCCAGATTTTGAAGCTCAGAAAAGTCATCTGATGGAGCCCAGTGAGAAGAGAGGTGAGACTCTCAACATGGGGCCTCAAAAGTCATCCACCAAGTCACTGAGGTGGTTGACTTTCAAGGCCTTCACACTATCCCCTAACTGGGTCCTGAGAGCAGATGCTGATGCATTCATAGCTTGGAGAAGGGGTCCTGGGGATGGGGGGGATAGGAGGGAGGAGAGGGGAAGAGGAAAGTGCAAATGATTAAGATGAAATATGTATATGAACCAATTCCCAGAGATGAATGTAGTCATTATGTAGCTATCACATGCACTAATAATAAGAGACTTCTTTAAAACTCCATGTACGACATACAGTAATTTGAAAAAGACTCTTGCCACTATTTTCTGAAAACTGAATTCTGCTTCAAGTGGTCCCTGTTTCTGATGCCTGCATAGTAATAACAGATCAATCAGTAGCTATGGGTCCGTGATGCAGCAAACCCATTAGATGGAGAGTACTAATATGTCTTCTCCTTGCTCAAGATGTAGGCTCTTCAGACCACAAATGCATTTGTAAACTACAACCCTCGTTAAGAATTTTGGCAAAGTTAAAATTTATGATAATTTGATGCATCGAGGGCCCAAGTCTTCATTTTCATTATCACTGAAAAAGAGCTGCCTGCGCAAACAAATAGGGTAAATAAAATTACACAGCTATGTTTAAGTAACTCGGGAAAAAAGAAACTGCAAGGGACTGTAGCAGTTTAATTGAGGGTATAAAAGGATGCTAATTATCAGTGTGTCTTGGATCCTCCATTTAAAAATACTTTTTAAAAGTAGCAGTTAGTTTCAATTACCTTAGGCATACAAAAATGAGGGGAAATACTGTGATCAAACCCTATCTCTTGAAAATGCCTGAATAATGTTTCCAAATAATCCAGACTGGCCTTGGCCCCCTGCAGGGTCTGAAATGATGTAGCTGAAACAAATACATGGTAAACAAAATGATAATCTTTATTAATTTGAACCATCCCTATAATGATGTCCTCTCTGGGGAAGGAGCAAATAGCCAGGCTCTCCTTGGTTTCTGGGAGTGTTTCTCTCTGTGGCTCTGCTGAGACTGATCATTCTGTCTCTACAGGCTCACAGCAGAACCTGGTGGACAGTACTGGCAATCGAGATACCCTGTGACCTGAATGAATTGGCACCAACCAGTGGACATGTACCAGTACAGGCAAGTTCTAAGAAGCAAGCCATCAGGAGGGACAGCTGTGCTTGGAAGTGTTGCAGCAGATGTTCTGGTCCCCTGGCCCTGCTGAGAGTTGGAAGGAACTTCCTGGCACTCTGGAGAGGAGCCGATCACAAGCTCATCCACAGATCTGCCCAGAGCTCCGCACTGCCCAGGGCTCCGTCCCCCTGGAATGGAGCAATTCGGCTCCCATTGGTCATTAGGGTGGAAGCCTACACAGGCTCCATTTGGACATGGGTTCTGAGGGGTGGGATGAAAGCTCTGCAGATCTGTTGTTCTCTGTTCTCACTAACCTTCTGTCTGGGAAAAGAAGGTCGCATCCTCAAGCCAGGAACCCACGGCACTGCCAAAACCCACCCAGCCAGCTGGGGCTTCCATTGAATCCAACTAACCACGGATTTCTTCTCATCAGAAAGCTGTTCTTCTCCGGGCAGACCCACCGCCGGCAAGTCAGCTCAGAAAGGGATTCTGCAACAGAGGCACCTGTAGGAAGAAACTAAGCCAGGCGCTAGGCTCTTTCCTCCTTGGGCCACCAGTTCCACACCGATAATGTGGTGAGTGGCACCTGTATTCTTAGTCTAAAACGATAAACTTTAATTAAATGTTGAGATCAATATTTTTATTCTCTCTCCCATTCATCACCCTTTATTCCTTTTTCTGACAGGATTTGGAGCCAGTGTCTTCTCCATGCCTCTCATGGGACACACTCTGTCCTCCGTCCCTCTTCCATGCTCTAACTTCACTCTCTTGCTCTTTGGGCATCTCTCTGCGGCGCCAATTCCAGGGTAAAAGCAGCTATATTAAAGTTTTTCTATTTGAGAGCTTGAGAACCCTCTAGGCCACACTTAGGGTTCCAAGACAGACAATTTCCAATGATGTACATCTGACTTAGAGGATTCTCAAAGTAAATAGTTTTTCCTGGTAACTGGAACTGGGGCAACCATTGATTTTATTTGGACAATGTTTCAGCCAAGAGCAGAAGAGCCCCAGAACAAACTGGGGAGCAGCATGAGGGTAAGGGACAGGGCTGCATACCTTGTCATGGTGATGGGACAACAGGACATCCCAGAGCAAAGATGACTGTGAGCTAGAGGGAAAACACGTGGCTAGTGGACACAACGTCCTAGGCTGGTCTTTCTTCATGGAAGGTAGATTACACACATGGTCTTGGGCTGCATGTTGCTACTTCTAGTGCTGCTCCTTTCTCTAATGCAGGATCTGTAGGGACCTTTGTCCTTGAACAAGAGCTGTCTCACAGACTCCTACTTGGATCTCCAGCCCAGGTTCTGTCTACAGACAGGAGAGCCTGAAGAGAGGAAGGACTGGGTGCTCCCAGAGATGGCAGGAGAACAAAGACTTGGTGTATATTTGCACAAAGCAATGCAAAGAAAAATGAAGTCCTCTTTGTCACCTAAAAATCTGAGCTGCAATTCAGAAGAAATCCTCAAAAAGTCAGCTCTTATGGCTAAGATCACCCACAAAGATGCATTCACCACTGATGCTGAAACCTGAGCAAAGGCTGCAGAAACTCAGAGTCTCTGGAGAATTCTTTGTGGCCCCTGTGCTGAGGTGGTGATGGCCCCATGGCTCCAGGTGTGTGGTGGCTCCAGCTTTCTGCTTGGTCCCACTGCCTGTCGTTGAACATTGGAAAAGATCGAGTTCTTTCTGCACTCATTGTGTTATGTTCTCTGAGTCATGGAAAACGCTAAAGATTCACCCTAGGTAGGCCTGGTGGTGCACACCTCCAATCTCAGCACCCCAAGGTACTGAGGCGGAAGGATCAGAAGTTCTAGGGCAGGTCAGGCAACTGAGTATCTCTTTCAAAATTTTAAAAAGTGAAAAAGAGCTGGGGTGCAGGCCCTGGATTCAGTTCCTAATATCACAAACAAAACAAAGTAAAACAAAACACATCAGTCACCATTTTCTAGCTCTGAGTCCAACAATATTATCCAGGTGACACTGGGTCCTGCTAGTGTCACCCTGTGGGAACTAGGGCTCAAGGAATCAGCTGACGTGATGATGCTCTGGTTACCACTCGAACAGTAAAGACCTTTCCTCTGATCCCCGAGCCTCATACCTTCTGCCACTATCTGCAGGGTAGTAGCAGATGCACTGGTTAACTTGCAAGTGGCGTGGAATCTCAGGCACACCATAATGACTGGCACTACTTTATAAACACAGCAGGAAAACATCCCAGTGACAGAAGCAGCCCTCTTCCTCAAGAAACTTAAAATCTTGCAGGACCCGGAAGAGGAGCTGGCACCAGAAGGGCATCTCCAAGCACCAATTCCATCCCCCACCGCATAAATGAGGAATAGTAAAGACATAGCCCAGCTAAGAACAAATTGGTTCCATCTATAGGCCCAAAATGGAGCTGAAATGTAACAAAAAGCTGCCTACACTGCGGGCCTGCCAGCTTTGAGCCATAGAAAAAGGGAGCGCTGCTCCTGCTGTGAAAAGAGGCATCAAATTGCCCTATGGGAAATGGGAAGCAGGAGGCTCAGGGCCTGAAACCCAGGATGGGGAGCAGGCTCCCTGGTCACAAAGGAGGCCGCAGGGCTCTCCACGCTGGGACCACTGGAGAGCCAGAGCCAGCGTAGGGGTCAGAAGGAAGCCGACAACCCTCGGGGTGGCAGGGGCCGCGCTGCCCTGGCTGTGTGTGTTTTCAGGGCCACCAGAATTCTAGACAGCAATAGTCAAGCAAATGAGGGTGGTAGCGGTCATAGAGATGTTGAGTAATTTTGAAGTTTGTTTTTTTGAAAAGGTGTTAAAACATTTATTTTTTAATGTACAAGGGCTAAGCCGAGCGTGTTAGTAAACACTTGTCATTACAACTACTTGGGAGGCTGAGGTAGGAGGATTGGAGGTTTGAGGCTGACTTTGGGAGCTTAATGAGATCCTGTCTCAAAACATAATATAAAATAGTATAACATAGCACAGCACAACACAAGGGTTAGGGATGTATCTCAGCTCTTGCTGGCTTCAATGTTCAGTACCACTAAATAAATAAAGTAAGCCTCCAAAATAATAGAAATATAATTAATAACTTCCAAATTAAGGAAAGAAAAAGTGCAGAATTTATTAATGTATTTGATAATTCAATAGTTAAAGAGAATGCACACTATCCAATAGTAAACAGAACCCAAAAGCAGTACAAATAAGTTTAAATATGGCTATAATCACACACACACACACACACACACACACACACACATTGTATTAATGTTTTAAATTTATCTATTTTAAGACAAAGACTATTTGGTTGCTGCAAAATCCAACTTCGTGCTACTTAACAAAGGCAAACTCAAGTAGAAATACATGCAGATGTTGCAAACAAACAGAATGGAACTACAGGTCTTAACGTATTTTCAGCTAAAGAGGGTGGGTGGGGCAAACCAACAGGCTGATAGCTCGGATGGAATAAAAAGGGAAACAAAGGAAGTCTGCCTTTGGCTTCTTTGGAGGAGCTCTGGTCTTCCCTGCTGCCTTTGGACATTCGTCTCCAGTTCTCTCAAGCACCCAGTGCAGAGTCTTCGCCTTCAGATGCACAGCCTGTGGCTTCCCAACACACACTGGCAAAGCATCCGGCAGTGAACGCCAGGTTTTTGATTTTCAAACGGTTCTCCCGGCCCTCCGGGCTCACGCAATCATTTTGCATTCTTCGGCCCCTGATCCTGCAGGCAGCCATTCTAAGTCTGCATCGAGACCCCTTGTGTAATAATATACCTTTTACATTAAATCTGCTTCTTTAGTGAACACTGAACCCCCAGCACTCAGACTGCAGCTAAATGGTACTGACTGGTGTCACCATCCAATGACCGGTGCTGGAATAAACCATGAATCTCTGCAGCTACACAGCCACGCTCTGTTAACTGTTCTACCCAGCTCCCTGCAGCCTGCATTCTTCTACTTGAGAAATGTGGATGGATGTTTTCTCTCTCGTGGGTCTGTAATGATATATACTGAGTTGCCAGGAGTTCGCAGCCATCTTGGCAGACCACAGCTAGAATATTCTATTTTGCCACAAAACACTGAGTCACCCAGAGGTAAGAGGAGAACAGTGAGTCAAAACAAATCAATAAGAGACAGACACACCGCCAAATTGAAAACCTGGCAAAGATTATGAGCAGGCAAATCACAGGAGAGAAAGTCCAACTGGCCAATAAACAGAAGAAGCAGTGGTCACTCCCTCCTTTACTGAAGGCAGAACAAATTGAAATAAATATGAAATACCATTTTGCTCTCTCATTTGGGCAAGGAGAAAGCTGCACAGAAATAGGAGCGCTTGTAAAATACTGAAGAGGTCGTAAATGGCAACAAAGCTCTTTAGTAACAATTTGGCATTTCTTAATGGACCTTGAAGATGTTCGTACCCCACAACTCAGCAGTTCCACTTCCAGGTTTACCCCTAGAGAAACTCACAAATAGCTATGCAAGATGACTTTAATAGCAGCCCTACTTGTAATAATAAAAACTGGGAAATGATATGTGCAGTCCACAGTACGAGGTTGAATATAGCAAGGACATACAGTGGAACACTTAGCTCTCTGTGTTTGTAGGTTTTGCATCTGCGGAGTCAGCCAACTTCAGATAGAAAGTATTTTTTAAAAACTGTGCCTGTACCAATCATGTACTGACTTTGATTTCCTAAACAATACAGTATAGCAACTGTTTACACAGCATTTGCCTTGTATTAAGTATGATAAATAATCTAGAGATGGTTCAAAATACACAGCAGGATGTGTGTAGGTTATAGGCAAATACTGTATCACTTAATATATAGGGGACTGACTTAGGTGTTCCAGGATTTTGATATCTGCAGGAGCTCTTGGAACCAACATGAAGGGATGATGATACTTTGTATCATTTAAAATAACCTAGATTTACACACATCAACATGGATCAATCTTACAAAGCATCTTCACCCTGTAATCCCAGTGGCTCAGGAGCCTGAGCAGGAGGCTCACCAAGTTCAAGAGCAGCCTAGGCCACTTAGTCAGACCCTGTCTCAAAATTCTAAAAACAGGGGAGGTTAGGATGTGGCTCAGGGCAAAGGCTCAAGGCAAACCCCAACGACAAGAAAACGAAAGCATCTTTAGCATACTAAACAAAGCCTAAAAGACCAGCTAGCTGCAGTCTTATGGCAATTAAATAAAAATTTCAGAAAGTTCTTATCTTACATAGTACCGAAACTGAGAACAACAGAGGTCTTAATCTTAGGGCCTTGGGTACCACTTTTGGCTGCTGCCTTCCATGCAAAGCTGTAAAATGCATCACTGTGGACAGCACACATGTTCGTAGTAGAGGTGCAGAAATGTGGGCAGAAAACATAAAAGCTAGGAAAGAGGGAGAAACATGAGACGAGGCAGAGGCAGTGAAACAAAGAGAAGTCAGGTCTACAATACTTAACTTCCAAAGAAATTCAGAAGCAAATATCGCGTCATCACGCTAACAGTGGTTCCAGAGAAAGTGATTTATTATATAACGGGGTGTCTGTTCTATCTGCTCAGTGGTTTTCTGTATAAGTAAAATACTCAATTCTTAAATCTTTTGGACAAAAAAAAAGAAAGTAACAAAACGCCTCAGGCCTGCCAGGGTTTGATCTGGGGGCAGAGTGACATTACTCTAACTGGACACATCTGAAGGGGATAATAGAAGGACAAAAATAAAGTCGTGCTTTGTGCTCTGATTATGTTGTAAATTGTGCTTACTCAGTGTTGTGTGGACATGAGAAACCGCTGAGTTTGGGACAGTGGCCCTGTGCTGATACACAAGCCCACACAGGACACTGCGAGGACACAGGAGTGGGTTTGCTGGGGCAGCCAAGGCTGTCTGCCGCTTGGTGCTCGAATAGCAAGCAGCATGGGGACACAGGGTGTGACACGAGACTCGGGGAGGTCACTGGATGGTGCGCAGGTGCCAGGAGACTGGAGTGGCCGGGACCAGGAGCAAGGGTGGAGGCGGTGTGGAGGGCTTGCAGGCTGCTGGTAGGGTGGCGGGGCTGAAGAGGCTGATGGAAAGGGTTTGGGAAGCTGCATGCTGTCCTGAGGGAGACACGGAGGCTCTGAAGCACAGGCATGACCTTGAAGGATCATCCTGGCTCGGCTTCTTGCCTTGGGGAGGATAAATGTCTAACTCTTTCTGGATGGCAGGCCTGTCTGTTTTTCAGTGTCTCCAAGGCCAAAGGTTCCCATCTCCATCCTTCATCTTTTACAGTGTCTGGCAGACACGGCCGGGGTGGAGAGGGGACCATGAAGAGCAGGGCAGGGGGAAAGGGAAGCGGCTTGGGGTTGGGGACCTGTGACAGGCTCAGCCACGCTGATGGGCGCTGTGTCAGGCAGGCAGGGCAGCGTGTCCCGCTGTGAGCACAGGTGACGGCAGTGTGCCGCAGGAGGGCCTGACGCCCGTGACAGAGTTGGCCGTGTCTGTCACCACTGCTGTCCTTGCAGCTGTCCCTGCAGCGGACACTGGCAGAGTCCTTACCGAGTGTCGGGAACATGGGAGTGCATTCCACAGTCCTCACCCCCCGTCAGGGAATAATGTCACGATCCTCACTGCAGACCCCAGGACCACGGGGTGAGGAAAAGGAGTCTGAGCGTGGGACAAGAAAGCAAAGAGAGAGAGGAATTGGAACAGGAGGGAAAACCAGAGCAAATAAAAAGACGACAGCAGCAGGAGTCTAGATGTGGTCCCACAGCTCCCGGGAGGCAGATCTGGATTCAGGAGCACCAGTTGGTTCCAGAATCTTCGATCCCAGCCGTGGCACTGCCTCTCACACAGAGGCACTGCAGCGCGGCCTGCAGCAGAGGGGACCCAGCCCACAGCCAGAGGGCACGTCTCCGAATGCACCGAGGCCTCCGTCCGGGCAGTGAAGCTGCACGTAAGAGAGTAACAGGCAGAGAGCTGGGCACGCGATGCGGGTGAGTGTGCCAGGCACCTCGCAGGTGACGACCACTTTCACGTTCACAACAACCTTGCTCCTCCCAAGGCTGAAACATCGGCAGCTCCGAGGGACACAGTCCTGGGCTCACAGTAGCCAGCAAGCAACAGGCAGAGCTGGGAGGAAGGACGTTTGCCTGAAAATCCGGTCTTAGGTTCCCTTTCGTTGTCCTGTAGTCCACCCGGCCTTACTGGGAATTTCCCTCACATCCACCAGTTGGCTATGAGTCCTGGCCTTGAGTCAAACTTGATTTCCTCGGTAATTTCCCAGAAGAATACACACAGAAATGAATTAGGAAAAAAAATAAAAAGATGGGGCCCACTGTGAGCTGAAGATAAGAGACGGCAGGTCAAAATCTGGGAAGAGTTTTCCACTAATGGCCATTTTCCTGGGGGTGGACACAGAAGGAAACCACCAAGTATAACCTCTAAACCGCAAGAAGAAACACAGTCCCAAAGAAGTTGGGAAATCACATTAAATGACTAACCTTAGTGCTTTGGGGCAAGTCCCAAGATGCTGGCACCACATGAATTAGGGGGAAAAAGTCAACATCATATTTTGGAAACGACAATAAATAACGGGGGAAAACAAGCATTACTTTGACGAGAAGTGAAAAACAGCCCCTCCGATCACTGTTCACAGATCAACTGGTTACTTTAAAATAGCTCTAAAGTCTAGTTAGGAAGCCAAGGAGACTTGGTCACATGGCACAGAAGTAGAAAGACACAGGAAAGGATGACAAACAAAAGGACTGAAGTAAAACAAGAAGGTTTCAGGTTACTGCAAAACCAAAAGCAAAATTAACATTACACTGAAGGCCACACTGCGCAGAACACACAGTCCAGAGGTTAAGATTGTTAAGGGAGGCGATGCGTGTTAGAATTTCTGGGAACTGAGATGGAAAAGCAATGAGATGGGGACAAATATGAAGGAAAAGAATAGAAGTGCAACTTAGGAATTTTATCTGTTGCATGGGGAAAAAATGCAGGACAACAAGAAATGAATAAGAGCAGAAACAATGATTAAACAGAGTAAAAAAAAATTCAGGGGTGGAAAAAAGGCCTGTGCCTGCATATGTATCATAAGTACTCTCCGTGGCCAGACATGACGGCACACGCCTGAGGCCCCCGCACTCAGGAGGCTGAGGCAGGAGGACCGCTATGAGCTCAAGGCCAACCTGAGCTACACAGCAACACCCTATCTCAAAAAGAAAAAAAAAAAAGGGCTGAGACCCAGGCAAAGTAAGAAAGAGGACCATTCTACCCAATAGATGAGTTTTAAATAAAAGGAAAAAAGTATAAGCCCCAGGGAAGGTGAATAAAATGGAGTGTTCTGTAAAAGTAATATCTAAAACTGCCTTCAAACTTCTTTGCTAAAATGTAGAAAGCAATGCACGATTATTAAAAGTATTTCCAGGAATGCGCTCTGCCTACTGTTTCACTTAGAAGGCTGTGTCTGCCAGCGGTCATCTATTGCTTGTCTTCCTGATAAAAGGAGAGAGAGACAGAGACAGAGACAGAGAGAAAAGAAAGGAGAGGAAAAGCAAAGAAAAGAAAGAAGAGGGAGTGGACTTGGTTTGGGGTAACAATGAGTCCAGGTCCACTGGCGAATCACTGAAGACCTAAGCTTTATTTTTAACACTATCTGTTCCATTTTCCCAGTCTTTCTTGCAGCTAGTAGTGAGCATGTGTTTTTGTGCTGGCCACTAAACCTCAAAGAGAAAACTCACTAGTTGTCTATTGACAAGGTTCCCCTGCCTTGTAATAAAGAGAACCATCATTAGAAAAAGTGCTTTTCGCTGTCACACCCGCCACATTCCAAATGGAGGTCAGGTGCCCAAACTGTAGCCCTCTCACAGCCGGAAGGCAACGTGGTTTAAGAGGAGCTCCCTCATGCTGGGTGGTGGAACGGGAGACAGAGGTGCAGAAAGCTGGGAAGACATCACCGAGTTCCACCCCTGCCTTGATTGCCCACTTCTGAAGTTAGACCTGTATCTATATGTAAGCTACTGTTAGGTTCTCCTTCATGCACAACAAGAAGTCCCGAGGATATAGATGCAGTTGCCACTCAGTATCCCTGGGGAATTGGTCTCTAGGCCACTGCAAGTACCAAAAATTCATGAGTGTTCTAGTTCCTTATATAAGAAGTAACACACTATTTGCATATGTGGTGGTTAAAGTTAAGTGTGTCATCTTGATTGGCTTGGAGCTGGTTAGAGCAGTAGGAAAGCACAGTGGGTGGGTCTGGAGGATCATGACCTTGGGTCTGTGTCTGGTCTCTGGCTCTGTTTCCACATGCCATGAAATACAAAGCTTTTCTCTGCCATGCTTTCTGCCGCGCTGTTCTTGCCTTGGAGTGAGCCAGTCATGGATTGTTATGGCTTATTAGGTAACCGGATGTCCCCTTAAAACCTTGTGTGCTCACAGATCATGGGTGTGGAATATTAAATTAGTCCACGATGGGTTTGTAGCTGGGTGATGTGGGGAAGTAAAGCACGGTGAGAAGAGGTGGGTCACTGGGCATGGCCTGTGGTGTACATCCGTCCTCCTGCCTTGATTCTGCCATGCTTACTGGACTGTTTCTCCTCGGCCATGCTGCCCTGACTGGGAACCAGCTGATGATGAATGGAAACCTCCACACACTGTGAGCTAAATATATTTCTCCTCTTTAAATTGAGAGTATCAGTTATTATGTCTTGGTGATAGGACACTGATGGATACAACATAAAACCTAGGTGCATCGTCCTAGATCTTAAATCATCTCTAGATGACTTCTAATACCTACCTACTATGAGTTAATGCAATGTAAATAGCTATTATACTGGACTATTTTGGAGACAATGATAAGACAAAAGTCTGCACTGTTCTGCAAAGATGTAATTCCTTGAATTTGCTGTCGACTGCATCCACAGATCCAGAACCCACAGGTACAGAGTATTGATAGGAAAAACAAAAAGAGGAATTCTGTCATCATCATTTTATCATTAGGGAAATGATATTCTAAACAAAATTAAATATGCTTCCCCAATGAAGGCTTTAATTAAACTAACATACAGTGTGAGTCTCTATGAAATGAATTGAGAAGGAGCAATTCTATTATGAAAAATGTTTGATCACTCATATGATCCAGCTATCTTATTCTGGTTGTATAACCAAAGGAAACAAAGCCAGTGTACCAGATACATACCTGCCTGTCCACATTTATTGAAGAACTACTCTCAGTCTCATTACCTATCAACAGATGAATGCACAAAGAAAACTTGGTAAGCATACACAGTGGAATACTATTCATCCATGAAGAATGAAGTCCTGTCAGTTGCAGACAATTAAATGGAACTGGAAGACATTATGTGAAGTGAAATAAGCCAGATGTAGAAACACAAGTAATACATGTTCTCTCTCATATGTGGGAGCTAAGGGAAATAAAAGGTGACCTGCATATAGAATAGTGATTACCAGGGAGAGGGAAGGGCATGGAAGTAGGAAGGGGCAAGGAGCATAGAAAAAGACAGGTTGGATTTCATCCAGGGATGCTGTACCATATATGGAAATATCACACTGGGCCCCATTAATGTGTGCAATTAATATGTGTTAAGAAAAAAGAACTGTGTTCCATTATAAAACACTGATGTTAAAATTTCATGAGCCAGTAACTTCATAGTTTAATGCTACCAGCAAAGTTAACTACAATGCTTTCAAATATGCAAAGGACTTTGTATTTTCAGTCAGTTTAACAAAATATAGAAGCTGAGCACTGGATAAAGTAAAGAAGCTTAGCTGGCTCACAGCTTGAAGGAGGCTGAGAATCCAAGATGAGGGGACCCCTCAGTTTGAGGGGAATTCCTGTAGCCGCTCTCACAGCAACATGGAAGATCAGCAAAGCAAACGGCCACATAGGGATGGGGGAGGGCAGTCATGAGGCCAGAGAGGAAGCCAAAGAGACGTCCTGGGCGGGTCTGGCCTTCTATGCGCTCACTCGAGAACTAGACAGTCTGCTAGGCCAGCATTAACCCCTCCGAGGCGGTGCCTGTGCACTCTCATCACCCCCAGCTGGAGCCCAACTCCTAAGCCAGCCCCCCACATCTCACAGTTGCCACCCTGGGCTCCGAGCTTCCAGCACACAATGCCTTCATGCATGCTGAAATCACATCCACAGCATGGCAAACTTAAAAACCATCTCTGTGTAGTTATCCCCAACCCATAATTAAAAATCAATGTTTTAGAAAGATCTCCAGGTGGGGTGGTACATGTATGTAATTCCAGGACTTGACTCTGGGAGGCTGAGACAGAAAGATCACAAGCTCAAGGCCAGCTGGGCAACTTAATGACTAAGCAAGACTCTGTCTTGAAACAAAGCAAAATAAATTAATGAACACATAAACAAAAAGGGGCTGGAGATACAGCTCAGTGCAAAGCCTCTGGGTTCAACCCTCAGTGTCATGAAACAAACAAACAAACAAACAAGATAAAACAAACCAACAAAAGCCAATCTCCAGCAAACTGAGAGATGAATTATTATTAATAATTCAAATATAAGAAATTGGGAGTATAAGGGAAAAACAACATAAATTAAACTGTCTAAATGTAAGTAAAACTAACAGTTATACATGTGAATGCAAAGCTAAAGACAAAGACCAGAACTATTCTGAAAAATGATTAGTTAATGCTTAAAAGTGATTGCTTAATAATAAGGGGCTTCAGGTCCAGGCCTAAAGGACGCTGCTTCTCCCTGCTTCTCTCTGCTTGTCTCCACCAAATCCAACTCCAAACCGTGAAGATGATGTGAGAAGCAACCAAAGGATAACTCCCAAAGGAAGGTGAACTAGTTTGGGACCCAGTCCTGGAAGAATGACACATGGGAAAACTGCCTTACATCACTTCATCTAGCAAAAGAAGGTAGCTGACATTTTGGGAGGCTGAGGCAGGAGAATCACAAGTTTGAGCCCAGCCTGGGCAACTTAGTGAAACTCTGTTTTAAAGTAAAAAAAAAATTTTAATGAGCTGAGATATGGTGCAGTGTGAAAGCCCTAGGTTCAATCCCCAGGACCACAAACAGAAAAAAATGAAAGGAGTTGAGGTCTGACATTTCCTATCTCCCAACCCTGCAAAAGAAGGCAGTCCAGGGGGCTCATTCTCCCCCAGGTTGGATGACAGTTCCTCAGATAACACCAGGCAAGCCCACACGACAGGGAAGCAGTATCTACTAGAAACTCTGCTAACGGTCACACCTAAGGGAAGCCAGCTCCTTCCCTGGTGGGTGTGAACTTACCGCACCCCAAAACTCCCATAGAACAGGACGGCTCCAACAAGGTGGACTCCATCATAACAAAGAGCCCGGCCCAGCAAGCCTCAGGCGCCTGCCCAAGAGCTGCAGGCTCTCTTCCATAAGAAGAGACTGCGAAGATCAGGATGACCTCACCACTTCTTTCTGCCCCTTTGCAGCCCCAAAAAGGACCAGTGAGAGCCCCAGCTGTAACAGATGATCCAAGCAGACTGAGTATCATCACAAAGGTTTGGTGAAGAAGCTGCCATTGGAACGATGGTGCATATAACTAAGCCAGGACCTGCGTGCTACACCTAAGCAGGGCAGGTGTCTAGTAGATTACATATTTAAATAAACAGGTGTGGTGAGCATGCTTGCAATCCCAGCACTCTGGGAGGCTGAGGCAGGAGGATTGCCTGGGCAAATTTGCAATTTAGTGAAACCCTGTGTAAAAATTTTTAAAAATTTAAAACAGTTGGGGATATTGCCCAGGGTGAACAGTTCAATTTCCATTAAAACACACACACACACACACACACACACACAGAGATTTAAATAGAATCGACTAATAAATGAGCCTAAGTATCCACAATACAGTAGAAAACACCCATTTATCAAGAATTGAGAAACTCCCAACTAGAATGAGAAAAGATGCTTTACTGAAAGCAACACCAGATAAATCAGAGGTTGGAATTACCACCAAGGATTTTAAAGCAGCCATCATAAAATTGCTCCAATAATTATTTACAAGTTGTTCTGAAAGAAATGACAAACAAGGAAAATCTCAGCAAAAAACAGAAGTTATAAAAAAGAGCCAAGCAGATATATAGATCTGAAGGACACAATAGTGGAAATAAAAAAAAAAAAAAAAAAAAGAAAACCGAAAGTTCCCTGGATGAGGCAGGAGAGATGAAGAAATGACAGGTTATAATCAGTGTGTTTGATGACAGATGAGGAAGATCTGACCAATATGAACAAGAAAAAGCAAATAAGCCAACAACCAAAAAGTTTCAATAGATCCTCAGGGACCTGTGAGACTAAACCTGCTCCAGTGTTCACTGGACTCGCAGAAAGAAAAGAGATAAAAAGTCATGTGGGAAAAATATTCAAAGATGTAATGGCTAAAACTGCCCAGATTCTGTGACAAACATGAGGTGTAATCAAAGAATCTGGTGAATGTTTAAAAAAGTGTAAATGTAAAAAATTTATTACGATAAAGACCAGCTGCACTTAACGCCCCTCAAAACAGCACCCTGCACTTGAACACACTCACTGGACGGCTCGCCCGCTTTCTGAAGCGGGTCTTGAAGTCCTCTTACGTGAGTGTCTTCAGTTGCACCGTCCTGGCCTCTTTGATGCGCTGAACTGATTCAGACATTTACCTTTCATGGTCACTGTGACTCTGGGGAAGAGCCAGAAGTTGCACGGTCTCAGATCCAGTGAATAGCACGGAGCAGGACACACAGTAAGGTTTAAGAGCCCACTTTTCTACTGGCACTCAACAGTGGCGTTCACTGTTTTTTTGACCACACCTCAGAAAGACATTCAGGAAAGAGCACTTCTGCAACTGCTTTGCAAAGCAAGAATGATGGGGCAAGTGTGTTTGAAGTAAGAAAGAGGATTCTGAGGAGAATTAATGGCAACCTGTCTCTTAGTGAAATAAACCTTTAATTTTTAATTTAATTATTCACTGTTTTTGGATCACATCTTATGAATTCAGGAAGCTTAACAACTCTCAAACAGAAAATAATCCAAATAAATCCATCCCAAGCACATGAAAATTAAACTCTGAAATCTGTAAAGTCAGAAAAATTCTGGAAAGCAGCCAGAAAGAAATGATGCATTTCCTATAATGGAAAAACAACTCAAATGACAACAGATTTCTCACTTTAAATCAACAAGGACAGAAGCAAATAGTACAAGAGATTTCAAGTTCTGGAGAACTGTCAACTATGAATCTCATATCTGGTAAAATTATCCTCTAGGAATGAGGGGAAATCAAAACATCTTCAAATGAAAGAAAGCTAAAAGCATCCATCCCTATCACACAACCTTAAAGACCACCTAACGGAAGTTCTTCAGATTCTTGCAACACTAAGAGGAAGAGCAGATAAAAGAAAAAACAAAAAGAAAGGCACATAAAATAGACTGCGACTTTCTTCATGAATTTAAGTGGTTGAGGTGTAAATTATAACACCACTCAATGCTCAAGACAATGCTATTTAAGAGTGGTAAAGTGTCTTAGCCCATTTGTTGCTGCCGTAACAGAATACCTGAGACTGGGAAACTTACAAAGCACAGAGATTTGCTTCTTACATTCTGGAGGTTGGTAAGACCAGGAGGATGATGTTGTAGTGTGGTACAGATGTTTTGCCCCATAACCCAGAGAGAAGGCAGTCACGTGGAAGGAGATGGAAGGGGAGAGGGTATCCATCCTTCCAAGGAACTCAGCTTGTGGTAACTGATCTGCTAAGGAGACAATGGCCTTGATCCATTCCTGGGAGTGGAGCCTTCATAACCTAATCACCTCTTAAAGGTCCCGCGTCTTAACACTGGCCATTAAATTCTGACATGAGCTTTGGACGGATGTTCTGAACACAGAGGAGGGATTTAATCCCTAGTAGCACATTAAGGAAGGAAGGAAGAAAGGAAGGAAGGAAGGAAGGAAGGGAGGGAGGGAGGGAGGGAGGGAGGGAGGAAAAAGAAAATAAGAGGAATGGCAGACTTAATTTAAATGTAATTAAGTACATCTATCAAAAACAAAACAAAACTGAAGCAAACAGAAGAGACTCATTTCAGATTTAGCAACAGAGGTAGGAAGGAAAGCGATACATCCTGAAAATATTAATTTAAAGAATCAATGCTAGCTATATTAATATCCAACAAAGACTTCAGAGAAAGTTACTAGACACAAAGAGGCACATTATATCACAGTGAAAAGATTAATCTACCAGAGAGATAGATGATTTTAAATGTGGACATGCTAAAGAACAGCCTCAAAATACAAGAAACAAAAACAGGTAGCGCTAATAGGAAAAACAGAGAAGTCTAATTACTGTCGGGGACTTTAGTACCCTTCCTTCCCAGAAATGGTAGAACTACTGCGGAGGTCATCAGCCAGGAAAGGGGATCAACCAGCAGGTTCCACCTGATGCGTCCAGGGACAGGAACAGCACACATGTATTTTAAAATGCTGTGGGCGGACCATTTATAAAGCCACAAAGCAAACCACAAAGGTACGTATCATTGAAGTCACAGAGCGTATTCTTTGATCACAATGGAATCAAACTAAAAATCAGTAACAGCTAGAAACCAGAAAAATCTCTAAACACATGGAGACAACAGTACATTTCTAAATTTATAGTTCAAAGGAGAAATCTCAAGTGAATAACCAGAGAACTGAATGAAAGAGAAACTCCAGCAGCATTCAATAAGCTAAGTTTCTATCAAGAGACACTAAGAAGACAATGACATTTTTAAAATCAATTCCTGAAGCTGGCAGAAAGAAGAAAATAATAATGTAAGGGGAAAAATGAAATTGGTATAGGAAAATGGGAGAGAGAAAAAAATCTAAAAGGGAAAAGCAAATTCTTTGAAAAAATGAATAAAATGGGCAAACTGCTCACAAGGAGCAGTAAAATGACAAAAGACAAATCACCAGTATCAGGAATGAAATGGGATATTACAGCATATCCTACAACCTTTACAAAAATGATCAGGGCATACATACTACCAATAATTCTATACTCGGAAATTTAACAGTTTAAAAGAAATGGACAAATTCACTGAAGAAAAAAATCTGACTAAACCTCAAGTTAAATACCTAATTAGAATAGTGCTATAACCATTAAAGAAATTGACTGTATAGTTTAAAGGCTTAGAGAAAAAAGAAATCCAGAGGTTCAAATATCAATTTTATAAAATTTCTCCCATAAATAGAGGGATACTTTTCAATTTACTTTATAAGCCTTGATAACAAAACCAAACAGTACCCAAATAAGAAAGAAAGATAAAAATAAAGAAAAGAATGCAGAGAGCCCATGACGGTCAGCTTGTGACACCAGCTGAACTGAGTCCCTGTGGTGCTGGGTGGGCGGTCCTGGGGACTGTGGCCAACAGCACAGAGAAGGGAGGGTGGTGAGCTGTTGATTCTCCTGGAGAAGCCTGTCACACTGGCTTTCCTGAAATGAATTTAGCTGTTCTCATCCTTGGAGGAGCTTGGGATTTTGCTGTTGCTGAGGATGGCTGCAGTTCTCTAGGGGAGCTCTGGTCCTCACCATGAGCATCGCTTCCTGGCTCCAATGCAAATCCGTCAGTCTGCTGGCACAGCTCCTTCACCCCACTGGCACAGACTTTCTAGCTTCCGCCACTGACCTTTGGGCCTTCCCAGTGAAAATCCTTCATACAGACTGACAGAAGACATTGTTGGGGGCTCTAGGCCTCCAGCTGGACTCATGCAGGACATTTGCCATGGGCTGCAGATTTCCAGCTGGACTCATGCAAGGCATTGTATGTGGGATCCGGGCCCTCAGTTGGATTCTTTGGGCTGTAATGCGTGGATAGATCTCCTGGACTCTTCTGAAGCATTTGATTTTTTGGGTGAATATTATAAAACAACCCTCTAAGTTATATGTCCTGTGTTAGATCTATTCTCTTGCAAACCCTGACTACAACAAAGCACATCTTTGTGAACTTAGATGTAAGAAACATACCAAAATACTAACAAACTGATTCCAAAGGCATAGAGAGGATTACACACCATGACCAAGTAATGTTCACCACGGGTGTGCAAAATTGGCTCAGCAGTCAAAAATCGATCAATGTGAACTGAGGGTGCTCAGTGGTACAGCACCCTGCCTTGAACACACATAACCCTGGGTTTGATCACAGCATCCCTCCCAAATAAATCAATGCAATTACTATTTCATTAGTCACAAACTAAAGGAGAAAAAAGTCATATGTTCTTATCACTTGTGACAAAATGAATGAACTTCAAGCACATGGTGTCAAGTAAAATAAGCCAGAAAGACAAATACCAAATGATCTATCTCACTATACATGAAATCTAAAATGTCAAAATCATAGAAGCAGAGGAGAATGGACATTATTAGAGACTGGAATGGTCTGGGCTTTGTGGAGAGGTGCTGGTTAAAGGATACAAAATGTCAGGAGGAAGAAGTTCAAAATAGCTGCTCTATAATATGGCGACTCTAATTGATAGCAATGATTTGTATTACTGAAAATGGCTAAGATAGCACATTTTGTATTGTGTTACCATGCCCCCCCCAAATACTGAGTAATGAAAATGTTAATTAGCTTGATATAACTGTTCCACCACATATGCCTATATAAAACATCTTGTATACTCTGAAAATTCTTATTTTTCAACTAAAATTAATTTTAAAATGATCAAGAAGTAAAAATCAATTAAACTTCTATTTGCTAAAAATGAACATGTTATATTCACTCCAAAGAAGACGAACTATTACTCAGTTAAACGTTTGTCAAAAAAGCAAGGAATCTGTGCTGAAAATTATAAGAGGTGGATAAAATAAATCAGAGACCTAAATAAATAGCTAGAGACATATTATGTTCGTAGACTGTGACAACTCAGTACTGTAATGAAGTAAATTCTCCCAAACTGCATCTATAATTTTAATGCAATTATTACCAATATCCCAGAAAGTTCTGCGTGCACATAGGTAAGCATCTTCTAGAATTTGTATAGAATAGCATAGCCCTAGAGCAGCTAAACTGATCTTGACAGGAAAGAATAAACTAATAAGTATAGCTTTCTTGATATGAAAGCTTAATATATAGCTACAGTAATTAAACCAACATGATATTGGCAGAGGGATAGACACATAATCAATGGAGCAGATTAGAGATGCTCAAAATAGACCCACATTAATGTAACCAGTTTATTTTTGACAAAGTTGTCAAAGCAATTCAATGAAGAAAGGACATTTCAGCAAACTGTCTGGAATGAGAGGGTATCTCTAAACTTTGACCTGGCTTTATACCTTATCCAAACATTAACCCAATACTGAGCACAGACTTAAATGTAAAACTTCTTAGAGACCGAAAAGGAGTTGGAGGAAGGGCAAAGAGGAAAGGTGGGGGAGGAAAGGGCTTGAAAATGATCAAGATACGATGCATGCATGTACCAGGTCCTCCAAAGCGACTGTGATTTTTATGTATCACAGACACACACTAATAAAAACCATGAAACTTTTAGGAAAAAAAGACACAATATCTTTAGGCTCTAGGGTTTAAACATGACATCAAAAGCACAATCCATGAAGGGAAAAAATGAATACACTGAACCAAATCAAAATTAAAACCTTTTGGTTTGTCAGACCCATGTGAAGAAGATGAGGAGATCAGCTACGTATTGGGAGAAGCTGCGTACAAAGGTGTCTCACAAAGAAGATGTATTCAGAACATGTCAGGAATTCTCAAAATTCAACCATAAGTCTCCAGTTAGGATTGTACAGAAGACAGCAACAGGCACTTCACAGAAAAGGACATATACAGGAGGCAAATAATCACTGGGAAAGACTAGCCACCCACAAAATGCAAATTAAAATCCCAATGACAATATCGCTCCACGTAGACCAAAATGGCTTATTTTAAAAAAGAAAAATAAATAGTGGCAAAATCTGGTGAGGATATGGAAAAATGGTATCTCACTCATGCATGGCTCTGTGAGAATGTAAACTGTCACCATGACTCTGGGAAAAATTGGAATATTCTTATAAAAGAAAAGATGTCACCACCATGCAGTATAGTAATTGCAGTGAAAGTCATTTGTGGTACAGAAATAAAAACATATGCTTCCATAAAAAACTGCACACAACCAGGTTTACTCGTAATACCCCAAACTTGAAGTAGCCCAGATGTCTACCAATAGCTAAATGGTACGATTAACTGTGGTATATGTAAGCCATGAAGTACTACTCAGCAAGGAAAACATACTGATACAAGAACTTGGATCACCCTCAAGCATATTATGAACTTAAAAAATCCATCCCAAAGTTACATACTGTAGGACTCCATCTATATAAAATTTTTGAGCTGATTTAGTTTTAAGGATGTAAAACACAATCGTGATTGACAGGAAACAGAATGGGGCAGGATGGGGGTGTATTTATAAGAAGGTAATAAACCTGTTTGGAATCCTGATTGTGGTAGTGGATGCACAAACCCTCATATACACAATAGACACAAGCAAATTGTAAACATACACCCACACACGAGTACAAGTAGGAAATCAAAGATGGGCTGGGGAAAGCCAAAGACAATAGGCAGATGTCACCAACACCATCCTGGTGATGAGGGTGTGCACACTGAGCATCCCTAATGTGAAAAATTCACAATCCAAAAGCTCCAAACTCCAAAACTTTTTGAGCATTATAATGTTCAAAGTAGAAAATTCCTCAGCTGACCTCATGTAACAGGTCACGTCAAAATGCAAGTGTGCTAAAAATAGTATCTGAAATTCTCTTTGGCCAATGCTTGTAAGGAGCACATGAAAGATGAATGAGTTGTGAGCTTAGATTTGGGGTCTTATCCCCAAGATATCATGCACATACAACCTCTCCAAAGTTGGAAAAAGAATACTGAAATCCAGAATACTTCTGGTCCTCAGTGTTTCAGACAGGAGATCCCAAGGCTGTGCAATGGCTTAGCAAATTTTTACCACTGGGGAAGACGGCAGAGTGTTTGTGGGATCATTCTGAGTTATTTCTTAGAACTGCATATGAATCCACAGTAATTTCAACAAAACCCATCAAAGCCATTACGGAAGGTTGGAAGTGAATGAAGAAAGTAAATATAGGCCAATTTTTCTTTTAGGAAAAGGCAGAAGGTTTCACATTAAGACAAATACAATTCAAATATATATTTCACAAAGGTAAAGGCAATCAGTAGTAAAAGGATTATAACAAAGACACCTATCCTTTTAATTAATTTAGGGGCTAAAACATACAAAACAATCAATATGGCAAAAGACAGAAAACAAAAGAAATAGCTTAAAATCAAAAATACTAATATAAGAGCACTGAACTGTGAAAAAGCTCCTGCTATAAAAGGATTGCTGATGGATTAAACCACACTATTAAAAGACCAACTCTCTTGTAAAAATTAATCTGAAAGTACAATAAAGAGAGGGAGACCTAAAAAAGTAAAAAAGATTTTTTTTTTTTTGGTACAGAAAAGGATAAATATGGACATACTCAGTAAAAACAAATAGAAAGCAAATGAGATCGGGTTAGTATTAATATTAAAGAAAGAACATTCATTCAAGACAAAAATAGTTCATTGGCCAAGAAGCGTATTGATGGGTGTAAATGTAATAACAGATTAGTTACATCAGTGCTGCACTTATATTTGGTGAATAGTTCCTTCAAAACAAAGCTTATGTCTTCTCAGTGCCTCACTACTCTGGCCCAAGCCATCAGCTTATCTCCTGCACTCCGGAAATCATTTCCTAACTGGGCTTTCAGATCCATTCTTGCCCCTGTTTCCCCAAAGAGTAACCAGGAATGTACAGCGGTACTTCAGTCCACGAACTTTATTCTCCCCATGATTCCAGTTGCAAACTGAATTGGACAAGAACTGAATGAAATTTCCCCGTAAGGTCAACATTGAACCTCATCAATGAATTTGATTTGGTTCTCCCTACCTGTGAGGTGTGGCAACATGGCCAGCTTCTGGCCAAGCATATGACTTCCGGCCAATGGAACACAAGTCGAAGTAATGTTTGTACCTTCTTAAAGATTGCCTTTCATTCCTGGTTGTCCTCTATGGCCTTATCCACTCTAATGAACTTATGAAACTCGATGTTATCTGACATTATCTTGTTTATTATTCATTAATCTGAAGCTCTTACTCTAGAATATAAATTCCACTAGAACAAGAGACTTGTTTTCAGCCAAAGTCTTCAAACCTGTCTATTGTTCCATCATATTCAAGCTCTATCCAACCATGAGACTTCCACAGGCATCTATTGAATGGATCAGTCTACCAAAGAATGACAGACAGTACCAAATGAACACAACAAGCACATAAAAAGAAAATAAAGAGAACTGAACCACACTTTAATATGATTAACCTGAGATAGAGCAGGTAGAGAACTGAACCACACTTTAATATGATTAACCTGAGATAGAGCAGGTAGATATAAAGTAAACCAGGAAACTCAAGACTTTAATATAATTATTTTTACAAAAAGGACATAATGGATAGTGATACAATTCTGTCTCCTACAGATGTGAAAACAGTCTATTTAACCACCATATTATACTTGCTAAAATAATACAGATTGATAAACAATAAATAGACACAATTAGCAGTGCAAAAATATTGCAGACATTATGTGACTACTGTGCAAAAACTAAAAAATTAATAGGCAGGGTTTAAATAAAGTATTCAATAGTATCAACTAGTGAGTGAAGAAATACAACTCTAGATCCTATAGTAAGTAATAATATTACATATCTGAATCACAAGTTGGTAGTAAAGCTATTTTATGCATAGTTGAATTGCATATCTAAGTTCTTTAATCAATGAAAACACTAATAGAATTATCAGAATTTTGTAAATAATCACAAGAAGCAGAGAAATGGAAAGGAAATAAAGATAAAAGCTATAAATGGCAGAATAGGAAGCAAGAATAAGAAAAGAATTATTTATTAAATATAAAAGTTTATTTTCTCCAAAAATCACTAGAATAGACAACCATCTGGCATATCAGATTCACACAAAGGAAAAAATTTCAATTAAGGGAAGCCACAATAACAATGAGAATACTTGTAATGAGTCTAAGTAATTTAGAAGGAATTGTTAACTTCCTGAAGATAATATAAATTTTCAAAAAAGACTGAGGACAATTAATGCTTAATGTTTATGAATGAATTGTCTCAAAAAATAAAAAAGCATCACCACTAGATCAATGCAGTTTATGAATTATCCTGCCCAAATTCAAAGTCATAAGCAAATCCCATACTGTATAAAATTATTGTAGATCACAGAAAATGACAGAAAGTTAATAAATGAGTCTTGTCACAGTAGGGATAACTATGTTTCAAGATCTATAACATTTATTAAATTTGCAGGCCAACCTAGTGAGGTGGCTCACACCTGTAATCCCGGCACTCGGGAGGCTGAGGCAGGAGGATCACTGCAAGTGTGAGAGAAGGCTGGGCTACAAAGTGAGCTCAAGGCCAGTCTGAACTGCACAGTGAGACCCCGTCTCACACACACACACAAGGAAAAACCCAGAAAGTTTGGATACCCTACTTATTTATGAGTAAAGATCAGAAAATCAAAATTAATGGCAAATCAAATTTTAAAATGGCATTATAAATTCAAACTACACTAAGAAAATGATCTTTCATGAAAATTAATATTAGTCTGAGGAATATAAGTATTATTCAGTATAAGGAAATTTATTAACTGATATTAACATATCAGTCAAAGCAAGAAAAATCATGTAATCTATTGTTACCAAATTGAGGGGCTTGTCCAGTTTCTTTACGTCCCAAGCAAAGAATCAGCAGGACACCCAAAAATAACAGCAATATCAACGATTTAGTTGAAAACAAAAACGGAAGGAGGAAAAGTATACTTCAGGGGTAGGAAGAGGCTGTGAGATGCGCTCACAGCTCTAAGGGGGCCTAGTGCTGCATGAGGGTTTTAAATCTTAGGATCAGTGTGCAGGGTGGGATTGAAGCTTTGGTCTGAAGGGTCCTCCAACACTGAGTGGCTTAACTTGGCCCTTTCACGGTGAGTTTTTTACGGCCCTTGGAAGAACTGTCATGGCATCCAAAGCCCAAGGGGAGACGACATCAAGCCAGCATCACCAATAACACGGTAATCAGACATGAGGTTGGCCAAGGATTGCAGAAGACCAGACTGGGCCCAGGCCTGAAGACACGTGGTGTATAAGGTAAGTTACCTGGCCATCTTCTCCCTTTGCATTTGGACCTGGATAGCCAGGTTGTGGGCTAATGTTTAAGTCAGAAAGTGGACATAGTCCCAAAAAGTGGGCTCCACAGTGGACTGCTCCTCCTTTCTTTTCCCCACCATTTCTTTAGCTACTGTCTGCCCATTTAAAAAGATTTGATAAGGGTTACCCTACAGTCACGATTTTGTTTGGACTTTTTTTCTCTGAATCAAAGCCAGGATCCATGCAGGTTAAGCTGCAATTTGTAGGCAATGTCACTGCACACACAGAGAACCTAAGAAAATCAACTGACTGTTTTTGTTCCTCCAAATTCATATACAGAATCCTAACCACCAATGCAATGGTACCAGGAAGTGAGGGCTTGGACAAGAGATTAGTCAGGAGGTGGAGCCCTCGTGAAAGAGAGTGGGGCCCTTACAAAAGTGGCCTTCACATCTCTCTTGCCCTTTGTCCCGTGTGAGGGTATGAGAAGTCTGCAATCCAGAAAAGAGTCCTCACCAGAACCTGATCACGCTTCCAGCTCTCAGAAGTATGAGAAGGAATTGTTTATTGTTTCGATGCTATTGTATTTTGCTACAGCAGCCCAATCAGACTACACTTGCTAAAGATGAATTCAGTAGAGCAACCAGATAAAAATTCAAATTCCAAAACACCTTCTTACTCTACCAGTACAAAGAAGTTAGAAATAGATATTGAAAAATTAAAATACTATTCATAATAACAAATTTTAAAATAGGCACTGATATTAAAACCTTGACTCCAATCACTCTTTTTATTTTGCTATTGAAACAGTTGTTTTATATAACGAAACAGACCACACAGCTTAACTGGAGAAATTTCACAAAATACATACAAACTAGTAAAAGAAAAAATTTGCATTCATGTTTCATCCAATCAATAATATAAGTACTTTCAGATTTATTAATTTTCTCCAGCTTTTTCTCTCTATGAATACAAGTAGATATATAATAGATGATTGTGAATGACTATAAAAGAGTATATAATAGATGAATATAAATGAACGTATAGTAGATATAGAATAGCCATGTAATTATACTGTAAATTCAATCTCTCTCTTGCTTTTTTCACTGAATATGAAGTGGAAGTATTATTTGTAATAAATGTATAATACTCCATCTTTATAGCATCATCTTTCTGTATTTCTAATTTTATATGATACATTCCTAGACATGGACTTCTTTTTACATGTTTAAACATGTAAAAAGGTTGTGGCTAGGTATGGCCGGATAGTTTTTAGAGAAGTTGTACAATTGATATTTGCACCAGTAGAGTCTGAGCTTGCCCAGTGATCCCACTGTAACAGCACTGTGTATAAAACTGTGGCAGGAGATGGGTGTAGATGAGGCTCCTGCACTAGGCAATGCCAGACCAAACCAATCTGGAGTTTAATCACAGTAGCTGAGCTTTTGGTTAATAGAGGGCCAATGGCCAATTTTTATATTTAGTTATTTTTATTAGTGTGTATTTATAGTACACAAAGACTACATTCACCATGAAGAGTTGGTGCACATACATACCACATCTTAATTTTTTTTGCTGTCCCCTCCCCCCTCCCCTCCGTCCTGCCATCTCTTGGTCCCCTTCTCATTTGCAAAAGATCTATAAAATGTGACTCAGTTTAACTAGTTAAGCTATAACCAACTGGCTGGTTGACTGAAGTTGTTTTCCAGGCCTTTCATTTTTCTATAAATGCTTTCAGATCTTATCACTGGTTGGCTTCCTCAGAATCTGCTGTGGTTCTGAAAGCTGCCCAGTTCACAAATTGTATATTTGTTGTTTGTTTGTTTTGCATAAATAAACTTTACTAAACTTAATTGAGCAAAAGAAATTTGCATTTAACAATGGATTTATTCTTTCCCTATCTGATAGGAGAGAACTATTATTCCATTATTTTTCAGTGGGCATTGCTTAGATTCCTGGTGAGGAGGAACTGTTTTAACGTGCTCATTGACAGTATCTCTCAGTGGTCCCTGGTTCCCTCTTCTCTGTCACAAGTTTTCATGTTGCTTTAGAAATGCCCTTTACTTACCCTGTTATGTCAGTTGCCATATTCTCGGGTGTTTGTTACCTTTTTTAAAATATTCTTCTAATTTAACAGCTTAGCTAAGTAGTTCTGTTTATTATCCTTCCATTCCTTTAATGTTCAGAAAGTCATTCCTGTTAAAAGGAAAATTCCTCAGGCCAAATAAGCTTCCTACGGTTTATCTGAGCAAAGATAAACAAAACAGGATTTATCAATCAGGCAGTTCCAGAACCAGGTTGTGACTGTGCCTGCCAACTGGAGACAGTAGTTGACCAGACAGCATTTATAGAAAAATGGAAGCGAGCATGGAAAACAACTTAATTGGCTACAGTGCAGTCAATCAACCATTTGGTTACCACTTTGGTTAATTGGCCCAGGGCCTCCTGCAACCAGCCAAAGCCGAATTCCTGTGAACAGTGGGCCCAGGGCAGGTCTCAGTTGTCATGTAAAAATTTTACTTAACCTTCTTCCCTAGAAATTAACTCCATTCTGACACATAATGTCCTTACCATTTAAAACCAATTAACACTATAGCATTATAGAGACTAAAGATCAATTACACTTAACAATATACGGGTACAACTATGTTAAGTGAAATCAGACATAAGCTTGCATTTCTTATGGTTTCTCATCTATAGAAACTCAAAGTATAAAGGATTTAAAGGGCAAAATAAGATATAGATAGTAAGAAATAAGGAGATAGATCTTTTGCAAACGGGAAAGGATTAAGAGATGAAAGTGGGGAATAGAGGGGAGGGGAAGGGAAAATAAAAAGAATTCACATGTGTTGTATACACACCCAGTTCCCCAAGATGAACATCGTTATTACATACGGCAAACATATAACTAATAAAAAATTTGTTTAAATACTGATAAGAGAAAGTCAGATACGATGGCACACACCTGTGATCCCAGCACTCTGGGACGCTAAGACACAGCCCTGAAGACTGCAAGTTCAAGCCCAACCTGGGCAACTTAGCAATTTAGTGAGACCCTGACTCAAATTAAAACATAAAAGAGCTGGAATGTAGCTCAGTGAAAAGGCCCTGGCTTAAACTGCCCAGTATTGGGTGGAAAATACTGTGGATAAAAAACAACCCAAATTACCAAACCCAGCAAGCAGACAAAGGCAGAATCACACAGTAAGTTGGCGTGGTCTGCCCTCAAATCAGGCTTCTGAAAATCCTGTGAGTTTGTGGCTCTCAGACTTCTCCTGGGCTCAGGGTCACTTAGGGACTACAGAATCCCAGACTGCTGAGGTTGCTGGTGGGGCGGGGCAAGGCCTGAAAATCTGCATTTCAAACAAGTCCCAGGGCTACTGTTTGGAAACCGCTTTTGGCTGCAAGAGCCAGCCCCCTACACTCCTTGCTTCATGCTTAGTAAAATCACTACGGGATTCAAGAGCGCACTGTGAGTCTAGCAGGCCCTGTGGCGGGCACTGCTGCTGAAAGCGAGCTGTCTTCCATTAGATTAAGAACGGAAGAGTTCGGATCCATAACTGCGACAGACTGGGACATTGACAAAAGACTGCCGGGAGAACAGTCCTGCTGGTGCCAGACATGAAGAAAGACGTGCTACCAGAATGTGGGGTACTCTTAAAATTAAAAAGAGAGAGAAAAGGAGAAGGCGAAGGAGAAGAGAAGAAGGAGAAGGAGAAGGAAAAGGAGGAGAAGGAGAAGGAGAAGGAGGAGGAGGGAAGGAAGGAGGTAAGAAGGGAGGGAGGTGTCCTCGAATTTTCTGGGTCTTGAATACATGCAACAAATGCTTTGCATGAAGGAGTGTTATTTCCTCAATTTTATTTGCTTTTTCCTGCAAGTCTTACAAATCATCAAGTCACTGGGGCAGGTAATCCCCAGTTATAGAAATGAGGAAATTACAGATAGTAACAGATACTTGATTATGTTGCAACTTTTTCCTTTTTTTTCTTTTTTCCTCCAATTATGGATGTGACACATGCTCATTGCTGAGATTTTAGAAAATACAGAAAAATGTGTTCAACCATCATCCTACTACACACAGAGTCACTGTTAACATCTGCTCTATTCCCTTCAGGTCTTTTTATGCTTAACACATTTGGGATCATATTATACCTGCAGCTTTGTGAGTTTCTCTCTTTCATGTCGTGAACGTGGAGTATAAAGTATGCTCTGAACTTTCCACGAGACAAGAATTGCAAGGCCAGCTCTCCTGCGTGTGTCTCAGCCATGGTCATGAAGCCAGCACGGCAACTGCTCAGGCAGAGGCCTGAGCTCCCCAGGTGGGGAGGCCTGGCTTTGGATCACGGCACCAGCCATGAGTCTAGGGCCAAAGCAGAAATGGAGAGCTGGGGAGACACAAGACCAAGACGAGAACGAGGGATGCAGCCAGGCATGGTGTTACACATCTATAATCCCAACACTGTGGGAGGCTGAGCCAGGAAGATGCCATGTTCAAGCACAGCCTGGGAAATTTAGCAATTTACCGAGACCCTGAAACAAACTGAAAAAATCAAAATGGCAGAGGATGTAGCTCGGTAAGAAGGCCTTGACTCAATCTCTAGCACCTCAAAAAAAATTGGGGCTAGAGTAGGGAGACAGAGGACATCCTGGAAAGATTCCTGGGTGGCAGCTGACAGATCTGCGGTGTGTTCTCCCCCTGAGGGTGAGGAGTGGAAACAGAAGAGGTCTTGAGCATGTCTGTGGCTTGACCATCGGGGCCCAATGCCAGCCCTTGACCCAGACCAATCCGGGAATGGGTGAGTCATTCGCATTTATGTTAGGATAATTTACAGGGCCCTGGACACTGCACACAGCTGAGAGGTAAACTCACTGCTGCCATGGCAGCTGGAATTCTGGTTCCCTGGTCCTAAATGTCCCGGGCACACAAAAAGCCCAGAAAAGCATCATGGGTTTCTTGTTTCCACAGTCATTCCAACACGCCCAGCATCCTCTCATGAATGCGTCCGTACAAACGTACTTCATTTCTTAAAGAGAACCTCTAAATCAGCAGTCTCCAAGAGTAAGGCTTGATTGTGAAAAAGGTAAAAATGTGATCAGAAGCACCCAGTTCTGCAGCACCATCCTGGGTTCTGCAGCACCATCCTGGGTTCTGCAGCACCATCCTGGGTTCTGCAGCACTGCGCTGGCCCAGGTTTCAGACACAAACTGCTCCCAGCTGCGCGTAGGACTCATTTCTCTCCTCCTTCAGAGGCAAAGAATTTAACAAGTGCTGCTGGCTCCTGGTATGGGAGAAGCTGTTCATTCTGCTACGATCCTCGCTATTATCCTTGGCATTGTCTGTGGTCCGTGACCTCACTGCAGAACAGGGCTGCACTGCTCCGGAGGTCAAGGAGGAGGACATACAAAAGGCCACTGTGGGAGCTGGGTAAACTCTGTGACCCAGTAGCAGGGCCCTCTCCTCCCCATTAGGGGCATCTACCCCTTCTGGAACTGAGGTCCTGGTGATTAGTGCCCAGAAACGATGGAACGACAGTGCCTCTGAGGAGCCCACTTCTCGGCAGTTACTATCAATCCACAGCATCCACGGGCAGGACCGTGTTCCCCTGCCCTGAATCTATGCCTCTTTACCCCTCCCCTTCCTTTCTCCCTGTTGTCTCGATAGAGCAAGTCCTAAAGCCAACTCTAAGCACAACTTCCCATTTCCCCTCTCCCAATATCAGTACAGTATCCACAAACACACAAAACCTCAGTACATAAATACATGAGAGAGTCTGGAACTGGATGGCAGGAACCAGTGAGCATCACACACAGAGGGCTGAGTGGGGCACCGAGCATGGCCAGGAGACCATCTGCTTTGGGGAGGGAGCTATAGGTGTAGCTAGATGCATCTGCCCTTCACAGATACCAGCCCCCTGCAAAGAGGAAGGAGCTCATGATTTTGGGGCCAGCACTATGTGATAAATAGTTGCTTTGTTTGTTGGATTGTTTGTTTTGCAGATTTGATTTGATGCTGTTTTGCCCTTGGCAGTGCAGGCTAGAACAATGGTAAGGAAAGAGCACTGGAAAAGATTTAATTAGGAAGATGAGCAGTGCCTGGGAAGATCACTTCTTAGTAACAGGAACCACTGCATTGGTCATAGGTTTCTGCTGAGGCAGGAAGAGTTCAAAGCCCAGGGACATTGAAAAGCTTGTGACAGCAAAGTGGAGGGAGAAGCCCAATGACAGAATCTTTACCATTCCTGGCACCCAGTCACCCCGGAAATGTCCTCAGTGATCTGGCCTCCTGGTATTCACCAGCGGGTTGTCTCCACCCACATGGGAATGATCTGGTTAGCTAAGAGGATACTGCAGAAATGTTGTACTTTGACTTCCAAAGCAAGACCATAAAAGTCATCAATCCTCTACCTATTCCTTTCTTGGGCCATTTGTTTGGAGAGAAGCCAGCTGCCATGACGAGAGGAAACCCAAGCAGTGCTGAGGAGAGAGCTACATGATGGAGATCCCAGACTTCCTCTGAACAGCCAGTGTCGCCTTACCAGCCATGTAGCGAGCCACCCAGGCACGTCTTCAGGTGACCATAGCTCCAATCAGCCCCTTGATGGCCACTTCATGAGACACCCCAAGCCAGAAACCCTCAGCTAAGTTGCTTTCCAATTCCTGACCTACAGAAACTCTGCTACAAAAGCAAATATTTATTGCTATTTTCAGTCCCTAGATTTTGGCATAGTGTATTGTGCAGCCATATATCACAAGTACACCTTCCAGATGCACCTGTCTGTTTGTTTCCATGGAAACCTGAATTTGACTCTGATGAGAGGCTTGCTTGGGTCTTAATATCAAATATCCGCTGCCTGGATATCACAGGCAGAAAGCTTCCTTCTGCTCTTCTTTCTTATACTATAAGCTACTGCTGTGGCTAAGGAAGTGGACGCTCACATGCAGAAGTTTTGTCACATGAGTGCATGCGAATCTACGTACACACAGCTTTCTTTTAAGATCACTCAAACAATGAGAATACAAAGATCACTGAAACAATGAGAATACAAACTTTTTTCTAGAAAGGATCTCGGTGATGTTTTATGCACTGTTTTTGTCACTGTCTCTGAATGGGTGAGCAGTAAGGGGAAGTCAAGGGAGGCCGAGTACTGAGAATTAAGGGATGCGTCTGCTCTTGCTTGCTGGTCATAAAATTCTGAGCCTGCTGGGCACCAGCAAAAGAGAAAAGGTACAGCCCCAAGTCTGCCTTCCAACATTTGTTTAAATATTTCAGGTTGGCGTTTTCTCCCTCTGCTCTCTTTTGAGCATCTCGTTTTCCACCCAGGGTGAGGATGGTCTTTGATAAGACAAAAACACAGATAATTGGTGAGCACAGAATCACGTCCAAATTATGCCAGAGGCAGCCACTACAGTGAAAGAGAAATCTGTCCTTGTCCTCTGGACGCTGCACTGTGAGGAACATGGAAGATGGGTGTAGACTGGGTACCCGCAGTCCCCTTCTCTCCATGATGGCGCCAGGAAGAATGCTGAGAGCTTGGGCGGCCTTGGAGCATTCTTTTAGGCCAGAGTGGGCCCAGAGGGTGGGGCAGAGGGTGGAAAGCATCTCAGAGAATAGAGGGCAGCCAGGGTGGGAAGTAATTTGCCCTTCCAGAGTGGACCCAGATGGAAACCACAGAAAACATGCATAGAGGGGGAGCAGCGTTTCTCCATCATCCTGAAGCCTGCTCCTTTTTACTTCTGCCATAGTCTGTCTGCCCTTCCAGTGGCTAAGGTTCATCAAGGCATAACTGAAGGGCTATTCTATGTAAGCTGTGAAGTATTCTCATCCCACAGGGAGTAGGGTCCCAGAGACATTCCAGATCCTAACATCAGCTCCAGGAGACAGCGTTCCCTGAATGCGCATCAGCAGTGTGGAGTTCCTGGGCTCCGTCTCACTCTCCCCATCCCAGGATGACTGCTGGAGGGCGTCCTGGTTCTGCTCACCCGAGTTCCTGCAGCTTCCCCCCGTGAGCTCATCCTTGCCTGTGACTTCACCCACTGCTCCCATGAAGCCCAAATCGGGGTCTTCAGCCCTGGCCTCTTGCCAGCATTGCAGCCCTGAGCAAAGGCAGCTACCGGCACTTTCCTCCTCCTGCAGGGGTCCGACCCGCACTCAGCAGGTTCAGTTTAGAATCAGCCCCACAAAGACTTGTTTGCAGCCCATGCTCCTCGTCCTGTCTAGCAGAGCAAATGGGAACTCTGGGCTCTGCTTTGCCTCTTCTTCACAGTCCTGAGTCCACTCTGCCTGGGAGTCTTCAGGTCTTTCCTTCATGGTTTTAGCCAACCACAGCTTGTGCTTGCCACCTCCATCTCTTTTCAGACTCTCACTTGTGACATATCGTGGATGCCCTCTTTTCCCCCTCTACAGCCCACCCATATTTCAAGGTTCAAAGCAAGTAGCCCCATTTCCTGAGGGTTTGTCAGAGCCTTGAAGTCTCTATTTTTCCTCCTTTCTTGAATTCCTATTCATTCTACTGGGCAAAATAGTTCCTGAGAGCTTGCCATGTGCTAGGGCTGAGACGGGACTATGACAACGAAGTCTAGCATTCAAGGAGATTACAGTCTAGGGACGGTCACAGTCAGTGATCGCTTCGTTATTTTCTCTGTCTTAATGGTGTTTCCCCGGTCAAATTCTTAAACATTCAAAACTTAAGTGCTTTTTGTAATGACCAATAGAGTACAGAGTTATAATAAGTTCTTACTTAATATTTATGGCTATATGTAAGATGACTATTTAAGTAAGAAAAAAGGTACAAGCCAGGCATGGGGAAGTACTCCTGTAATCCCAGTACTCAGCAGGCTAAGACAGGAGGATCGTTGCAAGTTTGAGACCAGCCTGGGTTACCAAATGAGCTCAAGGCCAACTTGAACTTCATAGCAAGACCCTGTCTCAAAAAGATGACAAAAAAAAAAGAAAGAAAGAAAGAAAAGAAAAAAGAAAACCCAAAAGGTACTCCAATTCCTATCTAGGTTAGAGAAATATCATTAGTACAGAAAAAGATGTGTCAAAAAATTAAAGAAACCTTGCTGTGTTTGAATGGTCTTTTACATATCTAATCAGTAACTCAATTTAACTTGGAAAATGTTGATAACAATAACAACCCATTCCCCAATCCCATAATCATGAAATAAGCCCCATTTTAAAATTAGACAACAAATATGAAAATGATCTCATAGCATTTTAATAATTAGAATTGCAGATACGAGGAATCTCCTCAGAGAATTTTCACAAGATAGGAAGAGAAGCACATTGAGAAACATCGAATACGAATTTTTTGATAATACCATTTTGTCAGTTTAAGGGCAACAAAACCCCAACCCAGGGGGCTACCAGGCATCACCTCAGCAAGGACCTCCTGGTGACAGGGTCAAGGACAAAGCAGACTGAGATAGCATCACTGTACCTTTTCACGCATCCCCCAGGAAAGATGATTTTTGTGAATCAAAAAGGGAAGAATCTCCTTCCTCCCAACTCCAGAATTTTTGCTATCAAGTAAAAAATGGAAAGCCATTTCACTCCTCCAGACCTTAAGAGAGTGTAGTACAGATGCTTTGTTCAGAGGACCTAGTTTGGACTTTAACTTAGACAAGGAATTACCGTAAGAGTGAGGGTAAGCCATTCTAGTCCAGAAGAGAACGTCATGGGCTGAACAGAAGCCCAAGAACTCAGTCAGTTAACTCCACAGTGCCACGATTCATCTTTAAAAAAGTCTCACTTACCTGCCAGAATATGCTATCTATTGTGTTTCCGAGAAAACCATCACGCCCTTCTGAAGACACCAGTTTGGGCCCAAGAATTGTCATGAATTCATCAAAATCCACCTGGCCGTCCCCTGGAAGGAGAAGACATCAGCATGAGTGGAAGAGCAGTGGAACCTGACTTGCGGAGCCCAGTGCAGCATCTCTGTGCTCTTCTGTGCGCACGACCTCAGTTCATGAAGGAGACCCGGCAGCATTACTGAAAATTGTTCAACATTCTTAAAACGCCAAAGAACCACACACAATAAAAGGAAACTGCTAGTACATCTAATATCTCAAATTCCTGTCTGTCAGTACAGTCACACAGCCCGTCACAGCATTTTGATCAATGACACACTGTCTATGCTGCCATGGACACATGTGAGTATAATGGAGATGTAAAAACCTCCATAATCCAGTGACAGCATAGCCACTGGACTGTCAGTATACTCTCACTGATGTTGTTTGTGGTCAGGCTGGCATAAACAAACTCCCACTGTATAAAAGCATACAGCATGTATGATTATGTATGGTCCACAACACTTAATTATGCTAATAAATGGCTGCTTCTAATGTACTTACCTTACTATACTTTTGTCATTATTTTAGAATACACACCTTCTAGTGATCAAGAAAAGTTTGCTGTGCAACAGTGTTCTGTATTATTCCAAAAGTAGTTTTACTGTATCCTGCTGATCACACTCCTTGATGGCCTAATTTTCTCTTATGCTTGATTTAACCTCGTGTTTGTTCATTGTGGCTCTAGGAGTAATACATTACACCGCACATAAAACGGGCGATCAAAACTAAGATGAACATTTAACTTTTTAAAATTTCACTTCAGTGAGGAGACACGTTGCCATTAATCACCCTCAAAATCTTGCTGCTTGATTTGAACATACATCATTCTTGCCACTTTCGGAAGCAGCTCCGAAAGTCCTTTTTCCTAGGTGTTTGATGAGGCACGATCAAAAATACACTGATGCTGCTGCTAGCGCTGCCCAGCAGAAAGGCAAGCTTGCAGAAACATGCAGTGTCCTCCTTCACCCTGTTCACCAGAGCTGGCTCTGTGTGACTTCTGGCTCGTCTCAAATCAAAACATCTTCAGTCAATTCAGGACATGAGACGGCCAGGACAGTACAACAAAAGACACTCCAGAAAGAGGGCTTTAAAACTGCACCTGAAAGTGGCAAGCACAATGGGATAAGTGTGTTTGAAGTGAGGGGGACTATTTTCAGGGAGGTAGGGGCGCTGTGTCTTACACGGTCATAAATTTTAAAACCTAAACTCACATATTTCTCAATCACACCTCATATATATGCATGTATGTGTATGTGTGTGTACACACACACGTGTGTGAAGCCCAGGTAGCCCAGGCGTGCAGTAGGCCACACCAGCTAGGTGTGTGTAGGTTCACAGTAATGTTAACGCAACAACAGAATTGCTTGGCGGTGGGTTTCCCCGAGCACAGCCCCTGCTAAGCCATGCATGACTGCCTCACTCCTGTAGCTCAGTGTCCCATCAGCACCTCCCACTACACATGACCACACGTCACACCTGCTCCTCCCCTGACCTCACAATGCTCAATTGTACATGATGGAAGTGACTACTTGTCCCAAAGCTGATCTGATCATGCCTCATAAATTTCAGTGGCATCTTAGACCAAAAATAGAGAAACCACCTCCACAGAGCATTTAAGCCTCCGTATCTCTTTGTGTACTTTTGTTCCCCACCTTTGCATAAAATGCCATGCTTTTTGAAGCCCTATGCCCACGTTCTCACTGTTCCCTCCTCCGGGATGCCTTCCTCCATGAATGTACCTGGTAAACACTGTCTTGTCTTTAGGATGGAGCTGAAACATCGTGTTCTCTTTTATTCCTGACTCTTCCTCATCTCATTAGGCAGAGTTGTGTGTGTGCGTGTGTTCTCCTGCTATCTTAATGTGCATCTATTGCAGAATTCATTGTCTTGTATCCCAGGGACTGATTTGCACACCTGACTTCCACTTGGACTGTGAATTCTGTAAGGTCAGGGAGCACCTGTAAAATATCTATGGATATTCAACACCATCAGAGGCACTCGGGATGTATTTATCCAATGAGGGAATGAATGATGTCTCTTCCTTGTTGCTTTTGTTGAATTTATCATCTGTGGAATTTTTCATGCTAGGGCTGATACTAATCACAAAGTGGACTTAGTCAACTCTGCAGACAAAATTGAGCCTTCAGGGCAATGCTTAAATTTAATGAGCCATCAGTGTGACATTCTGTACCCTCAGAACTGCTCAAAAAGACAGCTCTACCAGAAGTTTGGCCACAGCCTTGTCTTAGCCCCAGCCAGCAAAGACAGTGCAGGTGTCTGTACAGGCAAGAATTTACCAGACTGCAGATACATAAATCAGTCTCTACGTGCACATTTGCCTTCAGAGAGCATTCATTCAAAACCTATTTCCAAAAGCCAAGCAAATGCCATCATTAAGATGTCAGCAATTCAGAATAGATAGTCCAGAAAGTGATCCCAGTGCAGATAACACTTCAGAGCACACTAGGGAGGCGTGGCAAGTCAGTAGGAAGGGGAAACTTTAGCCAGCAAATGGGATGGAACTGACAATGAGCTACTCATGGAGTGTGGATTTTATTCTCATCACTAAACAAGATAAAGGGATCTGAAATTCCAGCCTGCCTGATGAGCATTAGAACATGAATTCAAGCGATTACAAGGTATTGCCTTGCCATTCTCATCACCAAATACAATATGTCTCAATGCTGGCTGCAATACAGAGCATAGATGCCGGTGCATTCCTAATACACTCGCCCTGGATACCAACAGGCAGCACTTACGGGGTGGTGATGCTGGTTCCTTTGACCCTGATAACTGCAATTTTAATGAAAAATAAAATACTGGAATCACCCTGAATGCAGAAAAAGATGTTTGCCCATAGAGAGTCACCCAGTATTTGTAAAAGTGAAAATCTGAAACTCAGTACACTATACAATGGCCCATTCCCTGAGGCATTTGACACCTCTGCAGCAACAACCATGGGTCTCAGATGGAAACACCTGTACATGCACACGAACCCTCTGCGCAACCCAGACCACCTCTATTCACAGCTGGGGCTGGATGGGCAAAGCTGTCCCAGATTGAATATAAAATCTCATTAAACGGCATCACATCCAGTGGGGTGAAAATGGATTTTTAGTGGACAAATACTCTCAGATAGTACGATGTTCTGTATGTAGAGTCCCAGTACACAACAGATACAAGTTGTCTAGTCACTTTCCCGCCTGCAAGGGCACCATTTGCCGCCTCTTAAAGGGGAGATGTTATTTTGGTTCACAGTTTCAGTCTGTGGTCAGCTGCTCCAAGAGAGGAACAGTGTGGCAGAGACACACAGCAGAGAAGGTGCTGCACCCGTGGCAGCCAGAAAGCAGGCAGGCAGGGAGAAGCTGGAGGCTAGAACGTGCCCTTCTGGCTCCTATCCCAAGTCTTCCTACCAGAACCCACTTCTATCCACAGATTCAGCTACTGAACTCATCAATGATTGGTCCTCTGATGCATGTAGCACCCCATGATCCAGTTCCCTTCCAAACCCAGGAGGCTTTGGGGGCACATTTTAGATCTAAACCATAACAGTATATCGGTACTATTAAAATTTCATGTGGGTAGGGCAGCTGGGAAACATACGTCTTAAAAGGTTCCTGTGAGTTGGGAAAGAGGAGAAGGAGGGAGAATAAAGGCTGAGAATCTCTGGAGCAGTGAACATCCCAAGTACAGACCATGGCGCTACACGGTGTGGGGTGTCACCCTGACTGTCACCCACAGCGGAATCTCGCAGCCCACCAGATGTTAGAAGCTAAGGGATATGGACCTGTAATTACGAAGCCCTGGTGAGATCTTAGCTAAAATGGGTCCATTAGGCAGCTGCCTCAGGCTCCTACCCATGTGTTAGTGGGCACGGTTCTGTCCAGTTCGGATGGGGAGATCCAAAGGAGCTGACAAAAGCCACACTTCTCAGCACCAGGAAAAGTAGCTTGTCTTTGAGCAGGCTTCCTTGGGGGGGGGGGGCCTCTTAACACCTTCCTCCAGGAGACGGGAGCCTAGCAGTCACGTACACGGGGTGTGTCTCAAGGGTTGGTGTGGAACTTGGCTAAATCAGCCCAGCACCAGGCAGAGCTCATAGATGGTGTATTAGGCTGAGTGCACACCAAACCGAAAGGCAACAAACAGAGATTGTGCTTGGGAATGGTATCCTGGCCCAGGTGAGGGGAGCAGCTAGCTCACTGACTAAAATCTCTGGCTGGACAGGAAACTCTGGGATCCTATGGCAGTGCCAACTGTGGGATACTGGGGCCCAAGTGACTTGGCAGGAGATGTCCAGATCAGGTGACGATTTACTTCTAGTTACTCAGGGGAGGGATTTTAGAATCCCAAGCTTTTTATTGATCAAAATATTACTCCTCCCACCCCATGATACTGCAACTTACAATAAGAAATATAGGATTGGCCAGTATCCCTACTTCCTGTGAGATAGCTTGTAAAGGATATGCAATTTCCAAATGATATAGGATCTAGGAACATCTTTTATTCTACGATTTGCTCTCTGATCCTGGTTCCTTTTTTAATTGATGATATATATAAAATTAATTCCTCTTGGGGAATTGCTGTTTACATACATACATCTTGGTCATTATACTTTTCCTTCTTCCCCTTGGTGTCTCCTCTCCCCTGGACCCCAGTTTTGGACCCAGAGCTCCTGAATCTCTGGGGAGTTCTTGGGTGACAGGAGTGTCTTTGGTTCTAAAGAGGCAACTCTTCGTGGGAACCTAGGTGGGGACTGGTCGCTAGAAAGAGCAAATCAGATGAGAAGTTTGGAACCTTCAGCTCCACATTCCATCCTCCAGGAAAAGAAGAGAAACTAGGGACTGAGTTAACGATTACCCATGCTTATGCAAAGAATCCTCCATAAAATCCCTAACCTGTGGGGTTTGGAGAGCTTTGAGTTGCTGAACACTCGGAGGTGGCAGGAGGGTGCACACCCCATCACCTGTCCAAGGTTCTCAGGCAATCGAGCTGGTCCTGAGCTTTATCTTTGTATTAAACAGCAGTATGAGCAAGTAAAGTGCTGTCCTGAGTTCAGTGACAGACCCTGATGTGACTGTTAGTCCTAATATGTCAACTTCACTGAATTAAGAAACGCTCAGCAAATCTGTAAAGCATGCTCCTGGGTGTGTCTGGATGGAGCGCACAGCTGTGGCCTTAGATGCTCTATCTGGTCCCCGGCCTCTTCCTCTCTGACACTGCTGCCTGGCTCTGCAACCTGGCCACCCTGAAGTGAGCAGATTTACTCCACTGTGCTCTTCCACTGTGTGTCTGTCATGCAGTCAGCCGATCACAGACAGAAGACAGGAGTCAATTAAACCTCACCTCCTTCAAGTTGTGAGTGTTGGGTGTTGTGTCCAGCAGTGGTAAAGCCTTGTCACAGAACCAAGGAAGGTGTCACGGGAACCTCATTTCCAGTCAGAAACACAGGCAACGCCCAGCATGTGCAGTGAGACAGGCTTGCAGGGCTGAAAACTTAACCTGGGGGATCTAATGCTTATTCTAGGAAGGCAGTAATAGAACCGAACTGAACTGAACTGAAGGGTGTCCAGCCAGTGTTTGCAGAAAACACTGGGGAATTCCTTGGAGAGGGAGAACACCCCGCCTTCAGTGGCTAGAAGTACTGAGTGCTGTGCATGGAAGTGCAGGGGAAAGTTTCCTTTCCCAGTACAGTACTTTTATTATTCTCATTGAGCAGAGGAAGCTTCCTCTGCCCCCATAGTTGGAGGAATAGCTAGGGTATGATCTCTCTCTGTCTCTATCTCCATCTCTGCGTCTCTGTCTTTGTCTGTCTCTCTGTCTGTCTGTCTGTCTCTCTCTCTCTCTAATGTCTCTTTTCTGCAGAGCTTCAGCAAATGAAGAGACTTTCTTCTAATACACAGCTCAAAGGTATATGCTGGCAGTACACAGTCTCCACTCAGATTCAGAAGAACAGAGATCAATGGACACACAGGACAGGGAACACCCCTAACTCCACTAGTGCTGCTCCCGGAAGCCTAGCTCCTACAGCCCTCTCACCCCACCCCTACCAGAAGAGCGGAGACAAATGCAGTATTAGGGGTGAGTTTATGTCAGTCCCTTCCTCTGTAAACCGTTCTCAAGCACAGAGAGGGTCTGGCAAGTCTGACGATCACAGCAACAATATCCGATATTTCCTGAGCACTCACAATGTGCTGTACAACGTGTAAAGAAACCTCAACACACAAGTCATCTCTTGGTGACTTGATTCACAGAGCATCCAAGACACTGAGGGACACCAAATTCTGCTTTGTGTTTGGTGGTCCTGGGGACTGAACTCATGGCCTTCACACTGAGCTATATCCCCACCCCTTTTTGAGAAAGGATCTTAAACTGCCCAAGCTGGCCATGAACTTATAGTCCTCCTGCCTCAGCCTCCTGAGCCACAAGAATTACAGACTAAAGATGTTTTTAAACACTTATTCATGTTGACATGAATTATTTGTTTTAAATAATGCAAAGTACCATCACTCCTTCCAATTGGTACTGGGACCTCCTGCAGGTATCAAAATCCATGAAAGCTCAAATTCCTTATAAAAAATGCTGTATTTGCAGACAGCCCATTCACATGAACTTTTCACTAAACCTTCTCTGAATTATTTAGAATGCCTAATAATACAATGTAAATGTTATGCAAGTCATTGTTGTACTGTATTATTTCTAGAATAATAACAATGTCTCTGCAGGCTCAGTACCAGTGCAACTTTTTATAATGATTGTTGATCTGCAGTTGGTTGAATCCGCAGAGACAACTTTATGCAAGTCTCCCAGCAGTCCATTCTACAGATGAGAAAACTGAGGCACAGAGAGGGTATGTAGGCCGCAGTAGCCTGCTTACCCATGGAGGGGAGCTGGTATCCTAATTGGCAGTCTTCTAAGCATTTGCTGCCTTTCCAGAGACCAGTAGGGGCAGGTTCTGTCTGGAACTACGTCCCCTAATTTAGGCATCCCTTAGCAGGAACACTGTGACTACCAGCTACCTGATCCTAGGCTGTGGCACATGGAAATCTAAATGACTCCCTGGTCTAGCTGCTACATCTCAAGCAAGCCTCCAGAGGTCTTGCTTAATCATTTTGAAGAGTAATACTAATAAGAAATACTTACTTAACAATTGCTAGGTTCCAGGCAGGATCAGGGCTTCATGTGTTTAACTCTACCCCAACATTAATGAACATTTTAGGGATGAGAAAATACCAAATCAGAGCCCCAATATTAACCCCACAATATACCATTCCCTCCCACATCAAAGATCCCAGCACATGGTCCTGCTGTAGGTTCATTTGTTTTGTTAAGTTTGAGAGTTATAATATGTTTTTCCTTTCCGAGCCTTTAGGAAAGAATTTAACAGGAAACTGGGTGAGATGGCCCTCAGGAATTTTAATGCAAATGATAATTGCATAAAAGCCAGATGCTCCCCAAATCGCCATTCTGCTGATAGTTGAGGTCACATTCATTCTCTACAGATGGTCAGTTCCCAGAGGACCCAGGTCTTTGGTGTAGAATCCTCCACACATCTGAAATCTCTTCTACCAAAAATAATCTTTCTGATAAATGAGGCCTGTCCAAGCTCAGCAAGGTCTCATCAAACTGCTATGTGGCTTCACAAGGCCCCAAAGATAATGACGGAATTCTTGTGAAACCTGTTTCCTTCCACGGAACCCGAAAGGGTTCTTCATTGCAAAAACTTCATTTAATTAAATGGCTTTACAAATCTTGAACAAGAAGCTGACTGCAGAAAGAAAAAAATGGAATTCACTCCCACCAAGCCTCCTTCTTCCTTCTGGAACCAAACATCATGATCCACTTAGCAAGAAGTACAGGAAGGGAACCTGCTAAGGACTGCGTCTTCTTGCTTCCCACTGTTAGGTGAGTCAAAGTAATGAACTTGAACTAGGGCAAGAAGCTGCAGGAGCCCAGGACTGCACAACATTCATTAAGACAAACCAGCTGAAATTTTCAGGAAGAGTTAAAGTAATCATAAAAGTCACTACAAAGTTAAAAAAAAGAATGAGAGGTGAATACAGGAAAGGTGGGTGGGCATTGAAAAGTAACAAGGACACAGTTCAGGGGAAGAAAAACTGTCTGAGACTAAACCCCAGAAGCATGGCTACCAGGGGCCAGGTGAGTGGGTGACAAACTGATGGGCAACAGAAAGATGCATAAGGTACAATTTAGCCTCCAGGAGCCTGCAATCCATTCCCCATGACAGAATCAAGTGACCGAGGCAGTTGACCTAACAGCACTGAGCTGGGGCAGGGAAAAAGCTAAGTGTTAGGCTCCAAACAGGTCATTCTCAGTGGCTACGCAGTGAGCTTTGCAAGGAAGGGGCCAAAAAAGGTGGAAAGTGAGACAAGGTGAGTGGTCTGAGCAATGGGAAGGACGGCTTCAAGGATAGCGGGGGTCTGGGAGCAGCTACTGGCCTCCCTTACAGCCAGACCTGGGATTCCTGTGGGAACAGAGAACGAAATGTAGGCCCAGAAGGCCGTGGCAGTCTGACGGACCGGTCTTCCATGCAGGAATTGGGGAGCTCCCACTGGAGGTGGGAGCATTAGTGCTGAGTTCGCCCAAAGATCAGCCTGGTAACACTGTACAGGCTGGACTAGAGAGGGAGATCTGGCTCAGGAAGCGGTCTGGGGTCAACCACTGGGAAACAAAGGCCAGGATAGACCAAAAGGAACAGAGAACCCGACCTGGTGTAGGGTATTTAGTCTAGGACATTTAGAATGGAATCTGTGATTCAGCAACTGTGATATGTTAGCCTGACTTAAGTAAGAACCACCTAACAAACTGACAACTTCTGGGCATAACTGTGTATGACTGACATGTCGGGCAGCAAATCAAGGTGGGAAGACCACCCTGGAGGTAGGTGGCACCAACCAATAGGCTTGTATCTTGAGTTTTCCCTTTTCATCAGAGAAACTCTGGTCTTTATATTGTTTTCAGACATTGGTCTTCAGTTTCTCCAGGCTTCCAGTGCAGAGGCTTCAGCTTTTCCATGCAGATTCCAGCTTCCCAATAAAGACTCACAATGATGACTCTGAAGTGAGTTTCCAGGCCTTTGACTTTTGCCCTGGATCCTCCGGCTCTCCAGCCCGCAGACGGCCATTTTGGATTCTCCTATCTCGGATCAGCAGATGGCTATTGGGATTCTTCTTATTGTCAAGCTGTGAACCTACCTCATACATTTCTTTCCTATACTCTTAGTATATTTTAAATTGCATCTGTTCCTCTAGAGAACCCTGACACAGCAACTGAATAAAGCAGCAGGAAGGAGAGGAAGCCAGAGTGACTCTGAACAGTGAAACACACATGAAATGCCAGCGCTCTAGGAGGCCGAGGCAGAATTGCAAGTTCAAGCCCAGCCAGGGCAACTCAGAAACTCAGTGAGACCGTGCCTCAAAAAAAACTTTAAAAAAAAAGAACAAGGATGTAGCTTAGTGTGAAGATCTGAGCTCAGTCTTCAATATCAACAAAAAACAAAACAAAATTTTAAAAAGAAATAAAAAAATTATCAGTAACATTCAGATAATAGAAACTCCAGTCCAGACTAATGAACATGTAACTATAGCCTTCTCTTAGCCAGAAGTCTCTTGTTCTTTATTTGAGCTAGGAAAGCTAAAGTGGGGAGAATGAATACATCAGGTTATGATTTGTGCTTTGTATTTTTACGTTTTCCTAGGTCCATCACTGCTGGCCCTGTCGTGTTTAGAAGAGACTTAGATAGAAAGGGCTGTGCAGGCCTTTTGCAGCTTGTAACACCCCTCTAGGAGTCTCTGGGCTCCTGGTGCTCGTTCCCTCCCTAGATGATCCTCAAGACAACCCCACAAGGGCTCTAACATCTCTCCTGGTGTTACCAAGAACACAGCCTTGGACGCTCTGCTCAGGTATTTAAGCTAGACAGCTGTCCCCACCAGCCTCTCCACCACTCACAAGTCAGTCTACAAATGTGTCTCACCTTTAGTGAGCACCCTGAGTCCATGAGCACCCAACCGAGACAGGAAAACTGAAAGCCTACACCAGCTTTCCCAATTCAACTTCCTTTGCCCAGTGCTTTAGTTTCAACATTTATTATTACAGACTGAAGCATGTACAAAATTTATAGGTTGAAATATCATCAATATATTTTTTGCTGTTGGAGACAGAGTTCTTAAGGAGATCATCAGGGCTAAATGTGGTCATCAGGATGGTGCCTTAATCCAACAGATTCGTGTCCTTATAAGATGAGGAAAAGATAATAGGAGTGTATTCATCCAGAAAAAAGGCCCTGTAAGGACACAGAAAATGTGGCAAGCTTTGGAAAGAGGCTTCAGTAGAAACCCTGTCAGCACCTTCCTGTTGGCCTTCCAGCCTCCAGAATGGTAAGAAAGTCAGTTTGTTTCTCTTGAAGCCACCTAGGTTGCAGTATTTTGGTATGGAAGCCTGTGCTCACTGATCCGTACAGGTGGGAAAGGGCAAGTGGCTACAGCTGGAAGACCTGGGGTCATCTCGGTGTACAGGAAGTCCAGTTACAGTTCTAGAGCTTGAAGGAAAAAGCTGGTATTTATTGTATTGCTCTTGAGCATTAGGGCTGGAAATGGACTCACAAGACTACCATTTTGATAACCACTTACATGCTATGTATGAGAAAAGAGGAAAAGGCAGTGAAAAGCAACAGCCTGCGAGGAAAACCAAGAATGAGGGGTCCCCTGTATATTCAAGGAGACACTCAACAAAGGGTAGAAAGCTGGTTTCTGGTAATGTTAACTATCACAGAGGGTCAAATGGGGTGAAGACTAAAAAAGGAGACATTATCTGGCTGATTACGAGAGATGGGAAGAAGGTGAGAGGGCAAAAACACGTCCTTGTCCAGAAAGTGTTATAAAAGGGACTCAGGAACAGAAACTTGGTGAGAAGAGGACTTCAGCCTTTTGGGTGGGTGTATTAGTCACACGCTAGGACAAAATACCTGACACTTGAAACTTGAAGAAGGGAAAGTTTATTTTGGCTCCTGGTTTCAGAGGGTTCAATCTATGATCAGCTGACTCCAAGGCAGAAACATTATGGCAGAGAGCTTGGTGGAAGACACCCATTCAACCCATGATGGCCAGGACACACAAAGAGAAGGGAGGAGCCAGGGACAGGAATTGTAGATCATGTCCCAGGTGGCCCACCTCCAAGAGCACATTCAGCTATGGGCTCATCCATGGATGAATTCATTAAATATAGCACTCTACAATCCAATCACATTCTAAACACCTGAGACTTTGGCTGACATTTAGATCTAAGCCATGACAGAGGTTTATTTATGGGAGAGATTAAACCCTGGATTGGTTGGTTATGTATTGGAGAAACTCTAAAGAACAACACCATGTTCAACAGTTCACTAAAAGGTCTTCAAGCATTCAGCATACAATTGTACTGACAGCTGTGATGATCACACAGAAGGAATACAAGGCACAGCCAGCTAAGGGAATAGGTACATGGTGCAAAGTCTAGAAGAAGCCAAGCTCCAACTTCCTGAATCCTCTGCCAGTGAAGTCAATGGGATGTGCTTAATTCCTCTGGCAATGAACAGTGGCAACTTATGTGAGATGTTGTCTACATCTATATAGGAGACTCATTAGAGAATGGCTTGTCCATGGGTTTTACTAGAGGGAATGTGGATACTCTCTGCCTGACACATATTAAAATTCAATGGTCCTGAATGCAAAGAAGTTCTTAGCAGAAGCTATCTTGTTTGCACAAACCATGTAGGTGTAACTTAGCGGGTGTGGGAATGGTGGGGAGCCCTTCTAAAACTCCCCTTCCCATACATCCAACATCTAACCTTAAAACCAAGTCTTCCCAAAGATAGCCTGTTGTGTACACTCTTCTGCACACTCCTCCAAACTCATTCTAAATTCCTAAGCTACAGAAATTCACCACAGTCAATCTTTGCACCCAGAGAAGGAATGCAGGCATGGTTTCTAAGATTTCAGAGTTCCTAACACACCATGCAACTACTGGTGACACGAGGGAGATGTCTTGTTCACTTTAGTCAACTTTGAGACGCAACACTTGACACCTACAATTTGAAGAATGAAAGTTTATTTTGGCTCCCTGTTTGTAGAGGTTTCACTTCATAGCTGGCTCCAAACCAAAAAGGGCACGGGGGAGGGCCAGCACAGGAGAACTGCTTGCATCATGGCATCCAGGAAGCAGAGAGACAGGCGAGGAGCTGGGGAGGCAGATACATCTTTCCACCTTTCCAGGTATGCCCTGGTTTCTGACCCCTTCAGACCAGACCGTCTACTAACAGCAAGACAGCTATAAGCCCACATGGTGCAATCCTCTTCCAAAAGGTTCTTGGAGGACACAGATACAAATGTTACAGTAGAATCTTCCACATCTGAGATGCTTAACTCTGCAGTGCAAAGGCTCTGCCATTAACCTTGAAGAACTAGCGATCTTTCATCTTCTACTTCTGCTCAGGGGAATTGTGCACAGGGAAGACTCTCCTAGTTCCTGATCTGTCCTAGCCTCATGAAGCCAACAAAAGCAAAGAGACCCAGTCTGTCTACCTCCCACAGCTACCATCCTGGGATGCCTGAGTAACAAGCACAAAGTTTTTACACATTGCATAATACAGAACAATAAAACTGGCAAAGATGCTTTCATTGCTGGTTCACATTAGGATAGGAAATATCAATGGGTCATATCAGAATAAGAAAATCAAAGAGTAATGTCTTCACCTTCAAATGCAAGCTGCCCCTTGTCCCTTCTGTTCTCCAAAGAAGGGCAGTGGCTAATTTTCTAGGGTTGACCCTCAGGATGCTCTAAATGTTAGTGCTCAGAGCTGAAAATCACTCCCGGGCAGTGTTTCCCATCTATGTGACAGCTTTACCCACGGCTGGTCTCTTGGGCCTAAGCCCCGATACCTTACCTCTGTCTTCTTTTTTGTGTGGAGGCAGGGGCCTGAGCAAGGTGGACTATTAAAGAATTAACTCTCCTGCCAGTCAGAAAGCTTCCTCAAGAATTCACACAGAAGAGACATCTTAAGGCAGGAAAGACCCAGGCTTCTTAATAGCATCAAGGTCCACCTTCTATGCCAACAGCTGCAAGCTATTTCTAACCTTCAAAGAATAGCTTTGGCTTAAAATTTCTTATCTGAGATATATGAGGCAGTAAGAGCATGGCTGTAATGACTACTGAATAATCTCAAATTTAGGATTAAAGAGAACAAAGATAAGCACTGATGTGGTTTTGCTCATCTCTCCATTACTGTAACCAGGAAGCTGGCAAAGGAAAAAATTCACAGCAGCTTTAAAAGCAAAGAATAATCATAATCTACTTGAATAAATCTGGGGGAGTATGTACTAGCCACAGCTCCCGTGAAGCAGATGAGGAAATAAAACAGGTGATCGATGCAGGTTGCACTCTTAGGAAGCAGAAGCCAGGAAACAGCAAGGAGAGGTGTGAGAACTGCACGCTGTCCCTGCCAAGCGTTTGCAGACCCAGGGACTGCAAAACCTGGACAGCAGGGAGCTGGATCCTGACTTTACACGCTTGGGCTGCCAGGAACCCAAGTCTAGCACCCTGCTCTGTTTCCATCATCCCTGTCCTCTCCCTTCTCGGGCCACTCTTTCAACCTCCAGTTCCAGATACACCCACCACATGCAGCACAAGCAGATGTTCCTGCATCGGTCAGTAACGCACTGGGGAGGACCCCAGGCTCTAGCTCTTTTTGTGGAGACATTAGGTACCAGGGTGCAATGTATTTTGGAAGTTATAATTCTTTAAATATACAACTTTTGGGCCATGATTCTTTAAATCCTGCTTATCTGATTTAGAGAACTAGTAAGCAGAAGCGGGGGAGTCAAATTCTGTCCAGCATTCTTGTTTTGAATACTTACTAGATACCAGAAACAGCTAGTGCACACAGCTGTGATATTCTAAAACCCGAGTGGGAAGAGAAGGTGGTCAATGACACCCACTCTTGGTGGTGGGCCAATACTAGCACTCCTGGTCTCCAGATTAAAAATTGGAAACTCAGCCAGGGGTGGTGGAGTATGCCTGTAAACCCAGTGCTCTGGGAGGCTGGGGGTTATGGTTTAGATCTAAAATGTGTCCTCAAAGCCCCTTTCGTTCAAAGATGGGGCTTTTGGAAGATAAATGACGCATGGATTGACTCACTGATAAATTCATAGCTAAAGACGCTATTAGGAGGTGGGGCCTCATCAGAGGTGGCTTCCTGGGGTGTGACCTGAGGGTGTATCTCCCTCCTGCTCCTCCCTCCATTCTTTGCTTCCTGGCTGCCATTGTGTGAGCAGATTTCCTGGGTCCAAGCCGTTCTCCTAGGCCCTTCCTGCTTGGAGCCAAGCAAGCATGGACTAAATACTCTAAAAATGTGTTACAAAATCAGCTTTTCTTCCTTTATCTTCTTGGTGTCAGGCATTATATCTCAGCAACCAGTGACTTAATTCACAGAAGCAGGAGGATCTCAAATTTTAGCACAGCCTGAGCACTTTGGGGACTTAATGAGACCCTGTCTCAAAGAAATAAAACATGAGTGCAAAGGCCCAGGGCACAGTCTCCGGTACTGCAAAAGCAACAAGAGCAAAGAAAGCCAGGAGGAACAACAGAGCTCAGTCCAAAACAGAACATCATTAAATCGCAAAAACTCTTCACTGATGGGAAGGGAAGAAAGTTTGAGAGACACCGGATTGGTGCACTGGTATGCTGCAGGAGAAGAACCTGCTGCTGAGGCTGAGGTAAAGACAAGAGGTTGAGAACAGAGAGGAAGTAGAAAGGACCAGACTTCAGTAAGGAAACGAGGCAAGGACGCCAACAATGCAAGAGCAAAGTCAAACTCTATTTGACATCTATTGGCAGGACACTGCAAGTTCTAATTCAAGTCAACAAATATTTATCCAAAGCCATTATGTCGCCACCATTGTGCTAGACCCTGGGGATACTGCAGTGAAGAGAAAGGATGATGACATTGTCCTCTTCAAGGACTCCAGAATGTGTGTCTGTTATAAAAGAAGAAGTGCTCCAGAGGCAAGAGACAGCAGAATCTGCTAGCATCACGGATAGTGGTCTCCAAGGTGGGACCGATACACGGCGTTCACGGAAAAAATTATCAGAAGCTTCATTCACATCTATCCTTAATTATCCTTTTTCACTTATGTTTCAGGATAAATACTGTAAGGGACAAAATGTATTAGTAGACTATTTACTATGGTAAATAAACAATACAAAGGAGCAGGGTGCTCAAGTTGGGCAGAAAAGTGTTATTCTGCACCAGAAAAATAGAAATCTCTGCACTGTGAACTTTTTACTTAATTACTTCTACTTAGTACATGCTTCTGTTATGTTACTTAAAAAGTAATGTATTAGTATGCTAACTTTATATAGGTCAGCATAAATGTTATTTGAAAAATATAGTATGAAAAGGCTATTGACATCATAATAAATAGCATCAGAGATAGTCATATAAATAACCTGAAGCCCTAATATAATAAATAATATAAAATCCTAATATAGTCATACAAATAACTCAAAGTCTTACTATAATTAACTTAAAGACGGGAAAATAACAAAGAAAGAAAATGATGAGAGACAAGATAAGTGATAAAGGAAGAAATTGGAGACTTTATTTTTGCAAGTAAGAAATGCACAAATGTCTGAGAATATTCGCATCTACAATAACAAGACATCTTGCCTGGGCTAAGAAAGGTAAGATTTGGAACACTAGCAGTGTCTGAGGCCAAGGCATGTTTTACTAAGGCATAAAAGAGGCTCAGATCCGAGGTGACCCCTACGATAATGTGTCACTACCTGTAAGAAAACACAGTTCCTGAATTTAAAATATTTCACCCATCAGACCACGCTGTCTTTGCAGATAATAATTTAAATAATACAACTGCAATAACTAAATTATTAGCCATGTGAAAAGTGCCGTGGCAAAAACTACACTTTTGAAAGCACTTGTGTAACTTACAGAAATATAGGATTAAATGGTAAATCACACACATAAAAAAGATCTTAACTAACAACACATCAAAAGCAACAAATACATCATTTTCCTACTGAAACCCAAAGAACATAGGCTCTGACAATATACATTTCAGGGGAAATTCTTAAGTCACCCTGAAATTGAAACTACTTTTAATCAATGAAGAATACAAATTCTCAATAATGGAGAATAAATTTTAAGGAAAGTGATAATGAGAATATTGCGTATCTCAAATATGTAGAAATTAATCAAAGGTAATCTTAGGGGTAAATTCAAAAAGCATTAAAAAGAATGTCATTGTTTTAAAAGACTGAGAAAAGGGAAGGAAAACACTCAAAGAGAAATTTAGAAAAGTTATATCATTAAGGTGATGGAGGCAATAATCTAATTAGGTAAAGGAAAAACCAGTTAATTGAGAAATGTACAAGTAGTGTAAGCATTGTACAGGAAAGAAAATTCCTTGAAAAAACTATGAAATACACAAAGGCTGGCAAGTCTAATCCATAAAGATTCAAATTAAATTCAAAACAAAATTAAAACTATGAAAATCTATGTAGCAAAAAACAGAATAAAGATAAAATTATGAAATGGTTTGTATAATTGAAAGCTAGTTATCCTTTAGACGTTTGTGAAACTAGTACTTTTTAAATTTTGGTTTATTTTCATAAAATAAAAAATGATAATTTATCAGTATTAATTTAAGGTAGGAAGTCAGAGTAAGCACTGAAAAGCAACCTTTAGAAATCCTCGAAAAATGTCTCAAATTAGGAAAAACCTGATGAGTTTCTTCACATTATTAAGAAATAAACACTCAGGGGCTGGGGATTTAGCTCAGCGGCATAAGACCCTTCCTTGCAAGCAGGCAGTCGTGAGTTCGATTCCTGGTACCGATTTAAAAAAAAAAAAAGAAGAAGAAAGAAACACTCCTCATGTTACAGTAATTATTCCAGGATGAAGTCAAAGAAGAAAAGTCTCTATAACTCTGATACCAAAACACACAATGAGAAAACAAGTGAAACAATTCTTTTGCAAAAATTCTAAATTTCAAGTCATGGCTGTGAAATTTCATTTGAAATATACTAAAAACAATGTATACTAAGTATACATTATTCCAGGACTTGAGTCCAGTTTAATAGCAGAAACAAATTAGCTGATACAATAAATTAAACTAATAGATACAACAAAAACTGTGGTTATCTCTAGGGGTGTTGCAAATGTTCTGGGTATAATGTAAGACTCCTTAGGACTTCTTTAAAATTGGAAAGAGAATAATGCTTACTAAATAGAGTAAGCTACACCCGTCAGCCCGTACATCTTCACCCATGGTAGGAATTCCCAATAAAATAAGCAGCACCCCAAGGATCCTCGCTATTGTTTTTATTCAATGTTGTTCTTAGCATTATGACTTGGAATACAAGTAAGAAATACCAGGGCAGGGAGGGTAAAAGAAGATTATTACTATACAGAGGACAGTCTAATCAGGTACCTAGAGAAGAGAAATGGCCCCATTATAACTTTAAGAGTCGCTGGGTAGCTACCTGGCTCACACACAAAGATCAATTGTTTCCTTGTGTGGCTGCAATAACCATTTAGAAAATTTAGCAGAAAAGAAGAGCCGCGGTCTGTGAAGGGGCAGCATCGGGAGTTAGAACTCCTCTCCCCAACACCCAGAGGCCAGGTCCCTCTGGGGTCCCCTGTGGGAAGGAGCGCAGAGGCCAGGCCAGGCCCTGAGGGGTGTACAGTGGGGAGCCTGAGGTCACAGAGCCCCTGGGCCTGGCAGGGACCCTCCAAGGGGAAGGGTAGCAACGCTGCACCCGGCAAGGGCATCCCAGTCTACCAGGTCGGACCCAGCACGGAGACCGCAGGGTTCTTCTGTCTGTTGGTTTGCTCTGCCCTTCAGGCTTGTCTTGGCAAGAAGGGGAAAAACTCAAGACAGGCAAAAATAAAATTAAAAAAAAAAAAAAAAAAAAAAAAAGACAGCTCACTTCTGGGGACACACAGGACAAAGAGGGAGTGGCCAAGATGGGCTTTTGGAGCGCTTGGCTCAGAAACAGGGAGCTTGACCTTGTGCAGACAGGAAGGGGATGGAGGGATGGCGGAGAAGGGAGAAGGGAGAAGGGAGGGAAAGGAGAAATAAAAGGAACTAGGATGCTACATGTACGTGTACCAACTCCCTACAATGAGTGTATCGGTTATATTTTGTAAACGTATTCATTTAAAAAGGTAGAAAAAAAGCACAGTAAATGCGAGCGGCCTCCCTCCCCTAATAAAGTACACCAAAGACTCTACGAAGCAAATGGCATGGTTTTCAGAGGTAGAACGTCACAGCCACGTCGGTACAGGATGTGGTCAGGACTGGAATGGAGCCAGGTGCCCAGAGCCGCTGCCCCGAACAAACGCGCACATTTGAGACTGGGGGTGAGGGCGTGGGGGTGGGGAGGGGGAAGCAAAGAGACAGGGTCTAGATCCCTGAATTCTAAGTGCTGAAGAAGGAGCGAACAGCAGACAGAAGAGAGCCACCACTCTCCCAGGAGTGATCGCCGGATGTGGGCCAGCCGAGCCTGAGGCTGGGTGTAAAAAGCACACTGCAGTCTTCCAGGGTCGGGAACTGGGAAAGCAAAGACCGGCAAGACTCACTGGCGGTGATTAGCAAATGACAGAGAAAAGGGTTCTCAAAGAAGAAAATCTAATTTATAGTCACGTGGAAGACATGAAGTAACCAAGAATAGGCGTAAAAAATGGTATTTAAGACTCAGAAAGAAACCTATACAAATTTAAGGAGATATTTCAGAAGCCTTTTTTAAAAAGTCAGTAAGGCCATGTGTCTTGGAAGAATTATCATGGCGATAGTAATTCTTCCCAAATTAATTAATATGTTTAATACAATTCCAATAAAATCCTATGGAATTTTTTGGGAAAATTTCCCAGTGATTCATGTCATCTGGAAGAATACGCAGGCAAAAAACTTTAAAAATCATTAAGAAGAGCGATGCTATATATAACAGTAAAATATATTAGATACTACACTTGAGCACTGTTGTATGAATGGATATGAGATTAATAGGGTCATGCAGTGATAAATTCTAGTTATTGCAGATAATAAACAAATAATTTAATGGGAAAATGGTACTGCAGATAGATGAAGAATTTGGGAGGAAAATCAATTTTGCCCCTCCCTTTGTGCTTTACTTTAAAATGTTAAACATATAAATTAGAGAAATAGGTAAAATGTTGGGAGGGGGACACCAAAAACAAAACTCTGAGCTTAAAATTCATTGTAAAAACCCAGGAAAGTAAAACATATCATAGGCTTTGCAACACACTCTGAATGCTAAAAAAATTAGATATTAAATTAACTACTTAGCAATAAACTAGGAAAACTCTAAGCAATGAACACGGCACCAGGGTGACATCCTTTAACTACAATGGGCTTCATTAGGAGAGACACACAAAGATGCAAACCAGATAATTCACAAAGGAAGAATACAAATGTGAACTGTGTGGCAAATGTTCAGCTTCAATAATATGAAAATAAATGCAAATTAAAGCAATAATGAGATAGCATTTTCCACATCCCCGGCATGCAAAGATTTCATTCCTAAGCGAGGAGTCTGAATGCGCAGAGTTTCCAGAGCCTTCTCTCTGGCACTTCTCTCTCAGGCTGGCGTTGCCTTCCTGGATGCTAATTTGGCAACGCTGCTTAGAGCCAAAGTTCTTGCTAATGTTCGTTCCCTTTGATTCTGTCATTCTTTGTTGGCACCTGTCCTAAGGAAGTGATCAGAAATTTGGACAAACATCTCTGCCCTTTGTTTTCATCAGAGCATGATTTGTTTGAGTGGTGAAAAAAGAAAAAAGCGAGCATAAATACGAAACTAAACATCAACCCACTGCCCAGAATTGCCATTTGCTTATGTTCTTTCCACTCTCTTCTAGGCCGATATATTAAAAATTAAAATCGCAATTCCTGTCCTTTTATTTGGCATTCTATTGTGAACATTTCTTATGTTATTAAAACTCTTCATAAGAAACTGGTCATGTAAAACCTTTCAGAAAGCCATGGTTTTCTCCATCTACTTTTTTCCCCTCTATTTCTGGACGGCCTGATTATTTCTATAATGGCGCACAATATCTTTGCCGTAAAATAGTAAGTTATTTTTCTCTTTAATGCTTTTAACATCCATGTGAAGTAATTCTTGAGGGGTAATGGTTCTGCTGAGGCGGGAATACAGCAGAGTCCTGATGATTTCTATGGATGGTGCACCACAGCTTTCCGAGCTGTGCAGAAGTAAGACGTCACTTGGCACCAACGAGTAGCCTATAGGGTGTTATACAACGGCCATCCGGGTCATTTCATACTAAATTAGAATTGTATAGGAAATTGCTCTTGTGGGGCCCAGCACTACACCACATAGTAAAAAAGTCATAGCCCATTAAATACGTACATACGTTACAAGTCTCTTGCAAATGAAACCCTGGGTGATAATAAGTGCAGTGGTACTTCCTCCAGATATTATTAGCTTTTTGAGTATAAAGGAGATCTAAATACCATGTGGGAGTTGCCGGAAGCTGAAACAAGCTAGAATCTTCGAAGGTCATCCCTGGGTGTCTCTGTACCAGAAGGTCAAAGGTGCAGGAATTAGGAAGAATGTAAGATCGGAATTGAAAAAGGAGAGGAAAACAGCTTCACAAACTGCACACAGAAAGCGTGTCTTCGTACCTTTGGGCACACAGATACAAGGCGGCACGGACAGACAGTGACATGCAAAAGAAGCTCTGCTGGTCTCCATTTAAAAAACCAAAAGTTGGAAATAAGCAGCTCCTAAAACTGTCTGGCTTTCAAACACAGCTGTCAACAGGGGGAAGTATAATCATTTTGACATGTTTCCATTTCTTTGAAGACTCAACGTTTTAAATTTGGCTTCAAACCTAAATGTTATGCTTCCTGGATTGTGAATATCCAATTCCACTTATATTTTTAGACTCAAACTTTAGAAGTAGATTCAATAGTTAAAAATTTTTTTCAGATACATAAAAGATACACAGAATTTATTTCATTAAAATGATCTCTTTAAAAAGTCTTTTTCAAGGGAAATGAACAAATCACTCTTAGGAATATCACTTTATCTATGGATTTTAGTCTTTCTCTGTTCATTTCTTGCAAGACCTAGACCTGCTAACCCAGGCCACAGAGGTTCCTTTCTCCTGTTCCTGCCTGCCTCTTCTCCAACGAAGATAATTGCAAGGATGATGAATTCAGTGACAATGGAAGAAAGAAAGATGTCTTTGATAACACATACCAGAAAAATGTGAGTGGACTAAGCCAAACCCTGACATCCCTAGTGCTTAGTGAGCTCTCATTCTGACTTTTGCTGTGGCAAAAGCTTCCTGCAAGAAGCCCATAAGTCAATACTTTAAAGGAAACTATGGATAAATCGGCTTGCTTTGAAATCCTACTACATGCACAGGATTTGAATGATGGTCGATTTTGGACTCAGATGTCACTAGGACTGGTGAATCCTTGTGGCATTCACTCTGGATTTTAAAGTCCCCGTTTAAATTTTCCATAATGATGTAATATTCATTTTTTTATTTCTTTTTTTGAACACCAAGTACATTCATTAGAAAAGAAGAAAGTTATAAAATATCCCTGTGTCTTTTCTTAAGAAATTAAAAATAAAAGACAGAACAAAACCAAAAACAAGTAGAAGTAATAAAGATCAGAAAATACAATCCCTTATCAAAATGCTAACATGACTTTTCATAAAGAGTAACATTTTGATTCCTACATTTCTGAAAAAATACAAAAGACTCAGAAAAGTTTAATACAGATAAAAAATGTTTGTTTCTTTAATAAAGAAACAAAATTAGCACTCCAACCCTCCCCAATCCCACGACATAGCACAAAGTTACACTAATCAATGCTAAACGGCATTGATATAAGATAGACAAACCACAAAGGTACCAATATGAAGTCCCAAAATAGATACCCACACAACAGACAATTGAGTTCTGGCAAAGATGCAAAAGCAATTAAGTGGAGAAAGGATTGTATCTTCAGTAAATAAATATACTGGAAAAATGGATATTCATGTGTAAAAAACCCAAAATTTATAGCACATCAAAAATTTCTTAACGATGTAATATTCAGTTAACCACTTAGGCTGAAGAAAAGTCCTATGACTACTTCTAAAAAATTCTGGCCATGGATAGATGGTAAAACTCTCCACCCGACCTCCTGTACTGAAGACAGCTATGAAACCTGTACAGAGTTATGCACCAGCTATCTAAAGACTCTGGAAGTAAACAGTAGCAAGTGGACTGAGGAAAAAGACCTAAAGTTGATGACCAAGTGTCTTAGTCACTTTCATTTCTCTGTCACAAAATACCTGGCAAGAACAACTTGGAGGAAGAAAGGTTTACTGTGGCCATGGTCTCAGTGGATGGTTGGTTGGCAGAAGAGCATCACAGAGGGCAGCTGCTGGCATCACAGGGGCTGGGAAGCAGAAGGAAAAGGGAGGAGCTGGGGCAAGAATCCACCCCTCCAGGCCACACCGCCAACGACCACCGCCAGCCAGGCCCCACCTCCCAACAGCACAATCAGCGCTGAACGCACAATGGGTGAGTCCACTGAGTACAGTCACCTTCAACACACAGACGACCTCAGAGGGACATTTCAGATCCAAACCATAAGAAAATGCACTGCGTTTTCCCACTAGCAGCTCCAGGAGGTGCAGTGTGGGACACCTCCAGCAGGCATGGCCTGGGATGGGTCAGAGCTCCAGGAAGCCTCTACTTCCGGTGGGGCAAGGCTAAGCTGACACTGAGGGACATTGGGGGAAGCACGGTTCTTCATTTCTCCATTGTTTCATGTTCCAACTCACAGTAACCCGCAGGTGCCCCACAGTTCCGAGGGAAACAAGAACCTTCCTGGATCAGGAGCCGTTGTCTCCAGGAAGTGCCAACCCCTGATGCTTTCTACTGCTGCGTTCTCTGGTCATTTGCACAGAGAAGCTGACGCAGCCACGGAAAGGGACACAGAGTGATGCAAATAAGCTCACTGGTTGTAAGGAGGGGAAAGGGGCCTGCTAAGGTTTCACTGAGTGTTCTCCCCCAGGTCCATGTGTAAAGACTTGGTCCCTGGGGCGGCAGCAGTAGGAGGAGGTGCGTATCTTTAAAAGACAGGGCATAGGTTGGGAGTGGCAATGCCTGTAATCCCAGTACTCTGAGAGGCTGAGGCAGGAGGATCATAAATTTGAGCCAGTCTGGGCAACTCAGCAACTTAGCAAGACTCTATTTCAAAAGACAAAAAATGAAAATAACAGCGAGGACAGACCTCTGTGGGAAGGCCTTGGGTTCAATCCCTAGTACTGCTCCCCCACCCCACCCCAAAGACGTGGACCCTAGTGGGAGGTCCACTGGGGAACATTTCCTTGAAGGAGACTGTGGAACTGTTGTCTCTCCTTCTATCTTCTGTCTTCATGACATAAGAGCTGGTCACTTGCTCCAGTACAGGCACGCACCATGACATCCGCTCCAGAAGTTGGCACTTCCTGGAGACAATGGCACCAGAACCACCCTGATGCAGACAATGCAGATACCAGGTCTCTGACCCTTCAAAACTGTGAGTGAAATGAACCTTTTGTTGTTGTTTTGTTTAGAGATTGAACTCAAGACCTTGAGCTTGCCAGGCAGGTGCTTATACCATTGAGCCAAGTCCCCAGCCAATAAACCTTTTCCTTTATGTAGTTCTTGCCTTGGGCTCTCATCGGAGTCACGTGACACTAAGAGCACCAAGGAACAGGAAAGTACCAGAGAGACCTCAGACGCGGACGTGTTTGCTCACGTGAGGCTGTGACGTTGGTCAGGATTCCTGCGCTCCTCTGCCAAGCGCTCGTGCAGAAGTCTGAGGCTAAATAGTGTGGCATGGGCCTTGAACGAGACAGCAGGCACCTACACAGTGCCTGTAATGACTAACAGCTGGCACACAGCAGCACAGATCTGAGTAAGGTTTACTCCAGAGGCTCTGAAAATGGAACAGATATTGGAACCACAACCCAAAGTTAGCTGTTCAGGCCACACAGACTAAACCAGGCCACGTCTATTTCCTGCTTAAACAAAAGCATCAGCGTTCTCCACAGGATGCAAAGAAGTCCCATATCTCCTAACACAATATTCCAAATACTCAGATTATTGTACAAAATTATTCCATGCAGGAAGAACCAGGAAACTTTAGTATGCATGGCAAATACAGTCAGCGTGCATTTTGAAGTCAGTGACACATGTGTTGGAATTAATTTAAAAAGACTTGAGCAAAACCATGAGGGAAACATGGCAGCAAGTGAAGGCAAATGCTCTTGAGGAACAGAGAGATACAAAATCTCAGTGAAGAAATAGGCGCCATAAATATGAAAGTAATGTGCACAAAGCCCTAGAAGAAAATGCAACAAGAGCAAAAATTCCATAGTTAGGTTTACTTACAAAATCAAGATGATAAAAGTTAACCACATTGAAGACAGATTAATAGAAATCATAGCCTTTTTCCACTACTTATGTGGTTAATGTCCATATTACTAGAGTCACAGAAGCAGATAAGAAAGGCTGCAGAGAAGAAAAATATTCAAAGAGATAATAGCTGAAAGCTCCCAAATTTGTTTCTAGAAATAAACTGATTTAATATGTTCAAGGAACCCCAAACAGGATAAATATAAAGAAGCATACAGTCAGACACATCTTGACCAATGTGTTAAAAAAAAATATAGAACATATCTTGACCAATATGTTGAAAATTAAGACAAAGAAGGAATTCTGTACAGCAGATAAGGAAAAATGATCCATTCCCAACAGCAAAGTAATGATTCCAATGACTGAAGATTTCTCATCATAAAATAGAACAGAAAGAATTTGAAAACATTTTTAAGATGCCAGCCTAAAAGAACTGCCAATCCCGGAATTCTAATCCCTTGAGAATAGCCCTCCAAAGCGAAGGTAAAATAAAGATACTTTCAGATAAAAGAAAAGCACAGAAATTCATTCCCCGAGACTTGCTCTAGGAGACTTTAACAGATGTTCTTCAGAGAAAAGAAAATGTTAGCAGAAGGAAACTTAGAACATCAGACCTGGTCAATATCTGGGTAAATATAATAAATTATTGTCACCTCATTTTTCTCTATAAAACAAAAAGTTCAGTGTGGACAGATATGGTAATAGCTGTACTCCTACCAAGAGTGATGAAGAAAATGGATGATCCTTAACACAAAACTCGGCAAAACAGGAAAGACACAACCTGAATAAGACTATTTAAGAAAAGGTAATCATAACTTACATTGTTCCAAAAAATAAATTTTGAGACCTGATTCCATGCTAAAATATCTTATCAAACATTTGAAAAATGTTTTTTTTTCTTTATTGGTAAATAATGCCAAGTCTACACTATTTCTCCTGGAAAATATAACAGAAATACTTCTCAGCTAATTTGATGAGGCCAACATTATCCCCACATCAAATCCAAAGACATTACAAGAGAAAAAGAGCCAAACAGCTCTTTTAAACTTAGATACAAAGGGACAGCAAAAGATAGAGGTTATTTTTTGACATGATCCAGATATTCTCTTGACATGCACATGTATTTAAATCAACACGCATGTCAAAATTCATAGGCACACACTCAAACAGGTCAACTGCATGAATTTTTAAAAATTACAACCATTGAGGTCTCCTAGGGCCATACTTCTCAGATACTGTTAAGGGTCTGAAGAACTACACAGCAGTCTTCTAAAGGGGGTATAGCATGTGATCAAGAAATAGGAAAGGAGTTGGGATTCTCTAGGCAAAGTTTTCCTCTCTGGAAAAAGACAGCCACCTGGTTTTGGATGTTGTCCTTTGGTGATGTGCTGTGTGGCAGCCATTTTGCACCCATGTGGCATGCTAAGGAAAACATGAAGTTACTGATCCAGGATTCTGACGTCTAAAACCAAATCAGCCAGCCAGAAACTCATCCTACTTCCAGACTCATCAAGAGAGGCCATAAAGACACATCGTCCCATGTACTGGCAACTGAAAGAGCTTAACTTGGGTAATAGTTCTAAGTGTACATTGCAACTATTTTGTATAGGTTTTATGGATGAACCTGATAAAAAGCCTCTGTAATAGGAAATAAAAATTATTTTCTTATAAAGAATTCTATGGGCCCTTCAAGGTGCAGCTGAACTCAAAATCAGTTAGGACAATGGGTAACTAATCATTTTAGGCAAACACGTTTTGCTAGCCAGATGGACAACTCTAAACCTCTCTTTTGGATCTCAGAATTCATCCAGGTCGGTGAGAAAGTTTTGCAGCCAGCTAACCTTGACAAAGTAGGACGATGTTATCCCACTGAAAATGCTGTATTTTGCAATGAGTAAATTATTTTAATGTGCATGAAGAGCTTGTCCTGGTGTCAAATCTCCTAACCCACGGTAGTCTTTTTCCTTCTGTGTGATGCAGGACTCACTCCAAGCTACCCAGTGACTTCTCACTCAGACATATAAGCTGATCTCCAATTAATCTTTCGGAGAAAAAAAAATCTGGCTCCTGTTTCTCTGTGATTTCACAACCACTTTTTGGCAAAAATACAGCTGCTTTAGATTTTCAGCACAAACAGATATCAGGATATTAGATTCTGAGGGGCTTAGCAGAGTAGGTGTGGCAGCATGCACCTATAATCCCAGCATTTTGGGAGGCTGAGGCAGGAGGACTGCAAATTCAAGCCCAGTCAGGGAACTTAGGGACTCACTGAGAACCCATCTCAAAAATTAAAAAGATGAAAAAAGGGAATGAGGACATAGCTCAGTGTAAAGGCCCTAGATTCGACCCTTACTATGACAAAATGAATGAACAAGTGAATGGATGAATCAATGGATGAATGAACAAATGAGACTGTTCATTGTCTGCCCACTGACTGCTGCAAGTGTAGCCTGAGCAGCATCCCTTACCATCCAGCAAACTCTGTCCTTCCCCAGCATCGCTTCCAGCAGCCCTGGCTGCATTTGGGGTTTTTTGTTTTTCAGTTGAATTTACTGGCACCTTTTTGGTACATATAATGATCACATTCATCATAGGGGACATATACCTGTACATGATACGCCTTGATTCTTTTTTACCTTCCTCCCTCCTCTCCTCCAACCCTCCTCCTCCTCCTCATTTATAAAAGCTTTGCTTCCATTTTTCCCTTCTTTTCTTGTCATGTTCCTTTCTTTTTCCCTTCCTTCCTTTCCCCAGCTCCCATCCCTAGTTCTCCTCCCCATCTGAATATTTTCTTCCTATTATACATTTTGGCCCTTATTACATTTTAGGTTTCTCACACCAGAGACACAAGCAGCATTTACACACATGTGTCTGATTTACTTCACTCACAAGTCAATGCATCCAGGAACATGTTAATTCTTCAGCACAATCACCTTTCAAATATAAAGGGTCAACCTGAAGTGTTTGAAGATAACTATGATGTCCTCACACAGTCTCTGTAAATCACACATTCCTAATCCACCCATAATTTATTACATTATAGTTGCTCTAAGGGATCTGTGATCACTAACTGTGGTGTGTCAACTTGACTTGAGTAAGTACTGCTTGGCGTGTAAGTAAAGCTATGGGTGTGTCTGGGGATAACTGACACTTAGGCCACGAATGAGGGAGGAAGACCTGCCCCAGATTCGGGTGGAACCAACCAATAGGCTCACAGCCTGGATGACTAGAGAGGGAAAGGAGAAGGAAATGTGCCCATCTGGGAAGAGCTCTAGTCTCTGCCACCACCTGTGGGCATCAGTCTCCAGCTTCTTCAGCCTTCCAATGCACTGTTCAGCCTTCAGGCACAGACATACATGGGCAGCTCCACAGAGAGCTTCCAGGCCTGTGACCTCAGACTGCCACTGCGGCCTCCGGTACTCCAGTGTGCAGACAGCCACTGTGGACTTTTGCTTCTCTGGTTCCACAGACAGCCACGGTGGGCTCTTCTACCTCTGCTCCTGCAGCCAGCCTTTGTGGACTCTTCCACTTCTAACTCTGTGCTCCTTCCTGATAAATACCCTTGCATAACTACATTTATTTCCAATTTACTGTGTTTCTCTAGGGAACTCTAACTAATACAGGATCTCACGGTCAGGCAGACCAAAACCCATAATTGATCTGTGGTCTACACAGCCAGCACAGAGTGGGGCTAATTGCTTCTCTTGCTGTGACGCAGCACCTCTGACAGTGCAGAAGTGAATTCACATTGCTGGTGGCTCCCTCACCCTGTGGGTCCACATCACACCTGATGCTACTCATCTGCCCTGGTGCTGGAAAGTCACCCTCTCCTGTCACGCTTTTCTCCTCCTATTCCTGGGTAGGTGGGTATTTGGAGAAGCCAGTGCAGTCCCCACTATTGTTTCTGTCTCATCTCATCTTGTTGGAATCAGCCTAATTGTCTGAGTATGTCAAGGGCTTTTTGGATCCTAATTCCATTATGCACCAGCTTCCACAAATTACTGCTAAAATACTGGAACAAAACAAAGTTGAGGACAAATCCCTGTGGTACGCTCCTGGAAGCCTTCCCTCGGGCATAGCAAAATGTATATACCCATATAGGGTATATATGCCTTTGTAAATAGACCTGTATCTGCAATTGTTTAATAAGGATTCAGATCTTTTTTCTTTCTTTCTTTCTTTCTTTTTCTCTTTTTCTCCTTCTCCTTCTTCTTCTTTTTTGAAACAGGGTTTTACTGTGCAGGTCAGGCTGGCTTGAACTCACTTTGTAGCCCCCTGGCTGGCCTTTAACTTGAAGCAATCTTCCTGTCTCAGTCTCTCAAGTACTGTGATTATAGGCATGCACCACCATACCCAGTAGATTCAAGTCTTCAATAGAAACAATATAAAAAATTATGATGAGGCCAGGGATTTAGCTCAGAGACTCAAGTGCTTGCCTGGTAAGCACAAGGTCATGAGTTCAATCCCTGGTACAAAAAAAAAAAAAAAATTACAATTGAACTATATACAATTTATCATCTGCAAAATCTAGTGTAAGTATCAGAAAGTCAGCAAAGGACAACTTTGAGAACTCTCTCCTCTGGAATACTGGGTTTTACTGGGAGTATGACGACTCCTAGAAGGACTGTGGAGAAGCTACATATTATAACGGGCATTGCACACAAGCGATGGACAAGGGTAGAAGGTCTTGGTATCTGAGGAGTTCAGGTTCAAGGTTATCTAGGCACCTGATTCAGATGAGATCCATCCACCAGGTGGAAGGCTGAGGAGGCATGTCAGTGTCAGGTCAGAATGAGCATTACCCACCCGAACAACAGTGTTGCTATGAGTTATTGATTATGAATATTCTGAGAAACTTGAACACATTAGCCACATTATCAAGTAGACACTATTTTATCTCCTAATTTACAGGTAGGAAAACGGGACACAGAGCAGTTAAGAGCTCCCCTGATTAGGCAAGCAGGAAAGGCAAACATACACACTACTCCCCAGGTAGGACTGGGGTGAAAGTGAAGAAGAGATTCCGTCCATGTTTTTGGAGGAGTGAAGGAAAGACAGGACTACAGAGGCAGAAATTCAAGCAGAGGCTGACTTGACATCTGCAGAGCTGAAATGGGTCCTGAATAAATTCTCTAGGGCTCTCTCAAGGCTGCAGAATACTAAGAGAGCAAAATTTTATAGAGCACCATTAAAATTCTACTTCTGCAAAACGGTACAGGTGAATTGGTCAATAAATTACGTGAAGCTACTTTGCTAGGGAGGAGTCCACACGAGCTGGCTGCCAGCTTCTGCCGTGTGCCTGCAGCGGCTCTCTGTATATAAATGGACCCTTGGCCACTGCAACCTCCAGCCACCTGCAGCCGTTTCCCTTAGCTGCAGAGGGACAGATCCAAGCCAGGGGTCAGGGCAAGGAAAGCCAAACAATTTTATCTCATCTCATGAACTGTGTGGGATATTTTCATCTTGCACAAGTTAATTCCTCCATCCGTCTCTGCTTCTAGGAACACTGAGTGTTAGTCATTGTTTACACATCTGGCTCCCCTACTAGACAATGAGTTAAACTAGACTAATTTAGTACTCTCATTATCTCACACCGATTCGTGTCCACATGTTCACACATAAAGATTAATAAAGCTCATAATAAAGTTTTAGGCTAAAAGTAAGTATGAGGAAGTTCTGGTATCCTTTGCCTAGAATTTGTCCTGCATACACACCCCACTGGATCCCAGAAGTGCAGAATATGATGAAATGAAGGGATCCCAAAAAGGGAGGAAATAGGCACATTAACAATTCTCGGGAGTACGAGAAGCCTGATGCAAGTTGCAGTGGAAATCAGAACCACTGCTGAGTACAAGAAAAGTCGTTGCCCATCAAGGACAGTGGCACTTGTCCCTCCGAGGGGAAGGATGTCACTGCACAAATGGAGGGCAGGTGAGGCCCAGGAGAGCCCCGAGACACCAGCATTGAGTTTCAGACATCTGAGCACCTCTCCGGCTGTCAGAAGTGTGCGACTGAGATTGGGACATCTGCCAGGGCCCCTCCAAAGGGCCATTTGCCTGGGCCATTGGCTGTAATAAGTGACACCCTGTATTAGTTTCCTGAGGCAGGTGGAACAAACGATCATACCTTTAATGGCTGCTATGATTTGGATCTGAAATGCTCCCCAAAGCTCATGTGCAAAAGCCTGTTGCCAGCTGCAGACTTGTTTGGGGACAGTAACTGGACCTCATGACTTCATCTGGTGGATGAAACCATCGATGAGATTAAGGTGTGATGGCATTTTGGAAGGTGACGACAACAGGAGGTGGGGCCTGGTGGGAGGGAATGTGTCATGGGTGTTATAGACCTTTAGGACTATATCGGGTTCCTGGCCTGTTCTCCTTCCTCTGTGCTTTGTGGATGCCACAAGGTAAGGAATTTATCAATATCAGTATGCCTCATCAGGGATCTAACACAATGGGGCTGCTCAGTCATGGGCTGAGTCTTTGAAACTGTGAGCCAAAATAACCCTAATATTAGTCAGCTTTTCTATTACTGACACACGACAAACAGCCCCTACAATTTAAAGGAGGAAAGGTTTAATTTACTTCAGGGTTCGGGAAGTTCAGTACATGGCTCCTGCTAAGGAGGCTCCAAGGCAGAAACATTATAACAGAAGAGCAAGGTAGGGCAAATCTATTTAGATCACGGTGGTTAGGAAGGAAGCACAGGAACATGTTGGAGAAGAGGGGACAAGGGACCATATACATTTCCCAAGGTCACACATGCACAGCGCAAGCCAGACACACTCAGAAATATGCAGACTAGTAAGTCTGCAAGGCATTTCTGAATCCCATTAATCATGATTAATGGTCACACACATCTCCTTATTTAAGTTATTTTTCTTGGATATTTGGTCATAGCAGTAGAACACGGACCAATACAGTACCAAACATAAAAAATTAAAATACTAAATGAAAGCAACATTAATTCTCTCACATCTCTGGAGATCAAAAATCTGAAGTCAATATCACTGAGTCTAAGTAATGAGCACTTCTGCAGGCTGTGCTGGAGGAACCATTCCTTGGCCCTTGGAGCTCCTGGTGTCTGCCTCTGTGCCTCGGTTTGTGGCTATGGGCTGGGGATTTAGCTCAGCGGCATAAGCGCCTACCTTGCAAATTACTGGCCTCTGTATTCACACAGCCTTCTCTTCTGTGTATGTCAATTCTCCTTCTTAGAAGGATAGTTTAATCACATTTAGGGGCTACCTTGATAATCTGAAATAATCTCACCAATGCAAGATCCTTAATGCAATAATATCTGCAAAGACTTTTCCCAAAGAAGGGACATTCATGCAAGGTTGGAACATGGTATCTTTGGGGTGTCACTTTGCAGCCTCCTATTTCCCTGTCCCCTGAAATGCTATGATACCATGGTTTATACACTCAGTACAGGTAAAGTGAGGTACGGTACAAAGAATATAATGAGTACAAAAAAGTCAGCAACAGGAGGGGGAGGCCTACTGCGAGCTCCTGAGGATACACAGAGGCCACACTGGGAACGTCCCCTCCCATGAAGATAGAATCTGCTCCCACGCTCTGTGACAGTCCTGACCCTCTCACAAAGCAGTCTTCGGCAAGGCCAGCTTGGCCAGTCAACTCTATCAGCACACAGGCAAAGGCGAAAGGGAGGTGCTGGGAGGAAGGTAGAACAGTTATTCCTTGCTCATCTTTTTTCTCCCATAGTTTGAGAAAGAAAAAGAAAAAAACTTGTACCAGGTCATCAGTTTTTACATTACTTCCTCTGGACCCTGGGCCAGAAAATGTAAAGCATATTCTGGGACAGAACAGCTTCCGACCTGGCCTACCTGTCTGGCTCTACCCAGCCCTGTGTTCTGTTTTTATGGAAGCCTCAGAGACCCAGGCTCTCCTCCCTGATGGCATACCCAAATATTAGATGTAGTCTATCTGCTCTTCATGGCTACTTGGGATCATGAATCTGCACAGCCTGCTTTGGAATACATTCTCTTTTTTCCCCACTTCTTTCCTCTTTAAGGGGTAAGACCTCCCTGAGATTATTAGGGCTCTAGAAAGCAAGACCTACTTATTTATATCCAAATTGTCTCATTCAAGACCAATGTGGCCATGAGCCATCAAGTTCTTAAATCTGATCTATAATCCTGGGTCTGCAGTCACTCTATTATAGAATCTCATCTGTTCCTTGGCACCAGTATCTTAGGACCAAACTTGCTGAATGCTTCACAAAGGTTTCCTCCCCTGCCCGAGTCTCTGTTTCTTAGGTCTTGCTAGAAGTTTGGTTTGTGAAGGTTGCTGTGGAATAAAACAAATAGTTTCCAGTACCCAGGTTGGTTAAGCTCACCAAAAGGTAAAATAAATCCAGGAGAAAGTAGCCCTAGTCAGGAGTGCTAGGATCCATCTCTTTTCCAAGACCGTTTGCCAGAATCTGTATGATAGAACAATTTTCCAAGACTAGACTCTCAAAGGCTTGCAACTTTCAGTGAGAGACTGGGTGGTAATTTTTTTACTAATTCTAGTCCATTTAAGTTTAGCACAGTGGCAGCTACCCATTCCCTATTCCCAATTTCCCGTGTTCCTGAAGCAGCCTGCACGCAGCTTGTGGGAACCAGACTGGTCATAAAAGGACCTGGTCCTCCCAATATGGAGGTGCAGTGTTCTTGTTACTGGGTCAGGACATCTCGTACAGATTCTTAAATTTTGATCAGGATATGGGAAAGAAGCAGCAAGATCAAAGATCTACTTGAAAATTGATAGCTCACTCCTCTGGATGGCAGCAGGCCAGTAAGAGTACATGGTCACAAGGGCACTGGGTGCAGGTTTTAAATTTTAGGGTCTGGGTGGGATTGAGGAGTTGACCTGAGGTTTTATTCTTGTCAGTGAGTGGCTTGACTGGGCTCCTCTGTCAATTGGTGGAGTTAGTGATCTTTTATGGTCCTTGGAGGAATTGTCATGACATCCAAGCTCACAGCGAGGTGCAGGGAGTGTCAAATCACCATAGCCAATGACATTGTAAATAGAGTTGGTTCACCCAAGGATTGCTGGACACCACTGGGCACATGCCTGGAGACTTCAACCGTTGCATTTAGACCTGGATATCCTGATTGTGAGCTAATATTTAAATCAGAAGGTAGACCTAGTCCCAGGGAGTGGGCTTCAAGGTGGCTTTCCCTATTTCTCAAGCCATGTTCTCAGCTACAGCTACCTCCAGCCTCACTCTGATCACTGATTCCTGTTTCTGATCATAGAGGCATACACTTAAGAGACACAGGCACTGTCCTTGTGCCTCCACCATGATTGCAAGTCCTTTCCCTCCAGCTGAAATGACTTCTAGGGATTTAGAGGACCAGCACCATTGCATTCCCCACCTTAATTTTCTCTTTCTCATTTTGGAGGCCAGATATTAAAGATAAGGGCACTCAAAAATCACACTTACAGGAGACATCAGAAAGTGATTGCATACATCCAGGAAAAGGTGAAGGCTCAGAAAAGCCTGGAGAAGACCTTAGCCTTCCACGCAGAAGGATCACCGGCCCACCCAGTGATTTTCTGCAGCCAGTCTGCCCCTGCCAAAATGGATCAGCGAAGCTATGCATTTCCTAGGACGCATGGCATCACATTGAGTGCCCTGGCAACTTACTTGCCAAGACCACAGGCACTTATTTATTCCATCAATCAAACAATGTTTACAGAATTATCTCCCCTGAGCAGGGGGTACTGTCCTGAGAGCCAGAGGAGTTAAGCGTGAATTGGAGTAGATTACACCTGGAAGGAAATCCACTGTCTCATAGGATAAGCTCTACAAATGAACAGATGTAAAACAGTTATTAATAAATGCTATCAAAATTAAAAAATGAGACATTACTTCCAACCAGGTCAGAAAGGGTTCCATGGAGCTTCAGGGAGGAGGAAACATCTGAAGCGGCAAACTCACACAGAGGAAAGGAAGGGGCTTTGGCTTGGGGTGACAGGTGCATAAAGGATTGTAATGGTTTATGTCAGTGACCCCCTAAGCCTCAAACAATTATGGACACAACCAAATCTAGCATTTGTGATTGGTTCATTGCCTAGCACTCAGATTAGTGGTGTGAGTGTTTCACCCACCCAGGGTGGAGCCATTGTAACAGCAGGGAAGGAGGCATATTTTTCTCTTTTGCTTTCACTTTTGCTGTTTGTAGCGGCCCTGAATGGCTGCCCCACACATCCCATGCTGCCTTGGAGCCAAAGGAGTGTGGACTGAAACCTTGAAGAACTGTAAGGTATAAGCCTTTCTTTCTCTAACTTTGGGCGTCAGGTATTTTGTCTCCACAACTAGTAAAAAGTAAGTAAGATAGGGATCCTAGAGAAAAAGTAGAAAACACTTGACATAGACAGACAGATATGGATGGATGTGTGAATGGATGGATAGATAGATAAGACAAATAGATGAATGGATGAATAGGTAAATAGTTGAATGGAGAGAGGAGGATAAGGATATGGAGAGCAGACAGACAGCAACAGAGAGACAGAAACAGACAGACCCAGAGCCAGCTCTTGGTATCTGTAAGGAGTTGGAAAGACTTTCCCACTCCCACTCCCCCAACCCACAAACACTAAAATCCATGGATGCTCAAGTCCCTTAAATATTTGCATGTAACCTACACACATTCTGCTGTGTACTTCAAATCATCTCGATTATTTTTAATATCTAATACAATAAAAATCATTTTATCTTACATCATTTAGGGAATAATTGCAAGATTATCCAAACATGTTCAGTATAGAGGCATTTTTCCCTAAATGTTTTCAATATGCACTTGGTTGAATCCTTGGTTGTACAGTTCACAGATCCACTGATGCCAAAGACTTGCCATATGGTAGGGGTGAGGGGTCACATGAATTATAGAAGCTGAAGATCCTCAGATCTATAGTCGGTCAGCTGGAGACCCAGGAAAGCTGGGGTGGAATATTTCCAGTCCAAAGGAAAGTCAGTTGGTTCAAGACCCAAATCAAACCAAAGTTTGAATTTGCTTCTAAAGTTAGGAAAAGACCAGTGTTCCTGCTCAAACAGGCAGGCAGGAGGAAATCTCTGACTTACAGGAACATCAAGCTTTTGTTCTAGTCAGGCCTTCAAGTGACCAGATGTGTCACACCCTCCTTGATACCAGCAATCTGCTCTACTGAGTCTTCATAATTAAATGTCAGTTACAGACAAAAAAAAAAAAAAACAAAAAAAAAAAACAAAAAAAAAAAACCGCCCTCACAGATGCACCTAAGCATAATGTCTGACCAGCATCAAGGTACCCTGTAGTACATAAAATTAACCCACAAGCAGAAATGCAAACAGGCTAGAGAAGGGGAAAAGTACACATTGGAAACATCGTATACTTTATTTTGAGCTTTGCTATTTTATTGAGTCCTCTATCTGCCTGTCCACACTGTGTCTTTGCATTCTGCAGCTCCTGCCTCCGAGAAAGGTAAAGGGCTACAGAGAACGCGCCCGGTTAACGCCGGGTCGGGGTTCATGCTCCCCCTGCAGCCCCGTGTTGGCCCCACAGCCTCATCCTTGTCTTGCCTGAGTGATCCTGGCCAAGCTCATCCTTGGCCACTCCCTGGACATTGGTAGGATCTCCATCCAGTTTGCTTTTTCTGTTAATAGTTCTCTCCAGCCCTAAATCCAGAACCTCTCTGTACTATCCTGGAAGTGTCAGGCTGTGAGAGGTGTGATTTCCTAGATAGAGACATATTTAGATGGAGAAAAGATATAAATCTGAGGAGGGAAAAGTACTCAAGGAGCAGACTATAGAGGACCATTGGGAACAGAGGACACATGCACTGATGGCCAGAAGAGGTCACATGGAGGGTGAGTGTCAGGAAGAGAAGGAAGAAAGGCCAGTGCAGATATGGCCACTTCATTCACTCCATAAATATTTCAGCACCACCCATGAAATGCCAGGCTTTGCTCTAAGCTAATGCATAAGCAAGCTCAGTGAAAATCTCCAGGGATGAGAAGCTTAAGGTGGCTGATGGCCTCACTTTAAACAGTGGAACTGTGGTAGCCCTGGCACTGGAACAAGGCAAAGACATTTGTTCTGAGCTGTTTCTAGCTAGCTGTCGCCTGCATCTCAGGATGGCTGGGAAAATAGCCTTTTAACAGCTGTTTCCACGGGCTTTTTGCTGTCCCTTGGAAAGTCCTTATCTGCAAAGCTGGAGCCATTGCTAGACTGGGTGAAGAGTCTGTGGGGCTGGGACTGCTGGCACATGTCTGTAATCTCAGCACTCTGGGAAACTGAGGCATAAGGAGCCCAATTTCAAACCTAACTTGGGCAAACTGAGACCTTGTCTCAAAATAAAGAGGAGGGGCCTTGGAGCGTAGCTCAGTGTGATGACCCTGGGTTCAGTCTCTTATACCACACACACACACACACACACACACACACACACACACACATTGGGCCATGGCCCCACACCAGATAGAAGCAGAGACCAATCGAGAATATAATGCCAAGATAATCGCATCTTCTTTTTCTCTTTCTCCCTATCCCAGCTCTGTCTCTACCCAAAAGGAATCCTGTCTCTGCTGAACAAAATCTGTAAGGTGAGTGTGTGTGTGTTTGCATACCAGGACCACATAACAGATGTATGACCACCAAGGGGACAAGTGTCACTGTTGAAAAGATGCACCCGGCCACCTTGCTCTAACCAAAGCCACGTAGCTTTGCAGATTCTTCAGCAAAATGTTTTCCCTCTTCTGTTCAGTACCTGGAAACTGTCACTTACACATTATTAAACTTGAAGCTCTTGTCCCCTAAAATATTCCTTACTTGTCAGGCATTGGTGAAGAAGTGCAGGGCTTCTACAGTTTCCAAAACCAAGTTGTGCTGGGTCCCAGGTCTCCGTCTGGAAGGTACAGTTGCCATGGCAATGCCAGCTAATGAATAAGTATGTAAATGAGCAAAGAATCTATTCATCATTTCCAGTTATTCTAAGTGCTTTGCCCTTTCTGAGGCCTGGAGGGTGGAGGGGTGGGATGTTAGAAAAGCATATGTTTGGTAAAATTTTGGCTCAATGTTTATTTTCAGAGCACACTCTGAAAAATGATTATTTTTGTGGCATAACTCTGCAGATACCCTGGGAAGAAAAGTGGAGTTAAACAAAAACACACAGAACCAGCCACCTGCACCCCAGTTCCTGGGGGAGCATCACAGGAAATGTTTATTTCACAAGCAATGAGCCCCAACATTGCCCACTCGGGGAGTTTGAGCCTTAAGTGAAGACAGACATTCCTGAGCTGCCTGGCAGCAGGCTGGCAATGTCTGATTTGTTCTCCCCTGATTCCTAATTAAAATGCCCATGAAAACCCCTAACCTAACGAAAACTGGCAAAGGCCACTTACAAGGAGAACGAGCAAAACCAGAGCTCACAGTGTCACATGAAGACATTGCTCTAGAGATGGCCTCGGAATGACAAGCCTGTCATCTAAGTGAGAATTCTGCACTGGCGGCCACGTCTGGACAGCAAACAGGCCTCTCGGATGCCTTTACTGTGCTGTGGTCTTTGTTGTGCAGATGGACCTCGGTTGACACACAGAATTTCTCAGTGTAGCCGTGTCCTCAACTGGAAATTGAGAATGAAAGGCCCTCCTTCTTAGAGCTGTTGTGCAGATTAAATGAATTAGGATAGCCAAAGGAGTCTTTCCTCACTCCTTGCCGCTCCAGGGTTGGGGTCAGGGAGAGAGTGAGAGAGAGAGAGACCAAAGACGGGAGCACTTGGCGGTGTGTTCTCAACTTGTCTCTGCCTCGGACTGGTCTTGAATTTTGGTCCAATTTTGTAGGTTTGTAGGTGGAGAAGATAACTAGGGATGAAACCCAGGGCATCACGCTGAGCTACATCCCCAGCCTCTTTCCCCATTTTTCGAGACAGGGTTTTCCCAAAATTCCCCTTATGAGCTCCATACCGGCAAGGATTTTGTTGGTATGTATTATCTGTGAATCTACAAGGTGTGATCAAAGCACGGTATTACAGCAAGACACATGGCCATGAATCCGCCCCCCAGTACCCCACTTTATCCCATCATTCTTGCCACTTTCTGCAGCAGCTCTGGAGTCCTCTTTCTTGAGTGTCTTTATGAAGTATGATAAAAGTATAGTGAATGCTGCTTTTGAGCACCACCCAACGGAAAGGAAGGCTGTAAACCCACAACACTGTGGGGCCAGCGATTTCACTCAGTGGCCTTAGTATCTGCCTGGCAAATGCCGGGTCATGAGTTCGCTCTCTGGTACCACCAAAAAGGAAAAAAAAAGCCACGACTTTGTGTACTTACCCTCTTTATTCATGGGCTCTACTCCTGTGGATCTTCTGGTACTTCCCCAAAGTCAAAATGACCAAGAAAGGGAAGACTTTTGAATCAATTCAGGACATTAAGGCAGCCAGCCCAGTGTGACTAAAGATACTCACAGAAGAGGACTTTCACAGCTGCTTCAGAAAGTAGCGAGAATGATGGGAGGAGTGTTAGAAACGAGGGGAAGAATTTTGAGGGAGATTCATCTTCTATTGTAATAGTTTAAAAAATTAAATATTCACTATGGTTTTCAGTCACACTTGGTGTAACAATCAGATCAGAGCAACCGGCATATCTATCCCCTCAGACATGTTTCATTTCTTTAAGTTGGGGACAGGCACAACTCTTTCTAGAATTTTACAGTATTCAATGAATTGTCAAGCACAGTCACACTTCTCAACCCAGCCACATCCTGTACTGCTGACCACCCCGCCGCTCCCATCCTCTCCCCAAAACTCTTCTGCTCCCCACTTGGACTACCTTTTAGCCTCAGCCTCGCTTTCAGCAGCTGCACCTGGCTGGCCACTGCGTATTTCAACTTCAAGTTGTCCCAGCTTCAGAGCACTCTCTTCCCACCCCAGGACCACCCTGGGCTCTCTGATGGGGTGCATGGATGTAGCAGGGTGAACATGAGCTAGGGCAGTAGATCTGGGTGGCACCCCTGAGGGTCCCTAGAGCACCTGCACCCACTCTTCCAGGACAAGAAACCAGTTGTGGAATGCAGCAAGCACTCCCGAGAGAAACTCTACCAGAAATGGGACCAAAGATAACTTCCCAGGGGCCAAAGAGCAGGCATGGTCAGAGGTGTGGCAGCTCCGCAACAAAGCCTGGAAATGATCTGCAAGGTCTAGGGAACACAAAGTGCTAATATCACACCCCAAGTCCTGTATTATTATTACCATTATTAACAATTGTTATTTCAATGACACCTATTTGTAGCATGTAGTGCAATAATTTGACACATGCATGGTATGTGTAATGGTCAAATCAGGGTCATTAGTGTTTCCATCTCCTGGAATTTTTAATTTTTTTATTAACACACAATTGTTATACATATTGATGAGTTATATTCTCAAATTTCAACACATATATATAATATGCAATGATGATGACAAAAATTGCCATGGATTTGCTATAACATGGAATATTACTCAGCCACATCACTCAAACATTTGCATAAGAATGGGGGGAACTGAAGGAGATTATATTAGATGAGCTAAGTCTGACACATAAAGACAAACACCACATGTTCTCACTCATAGCAGGTTACTCAAAAGTCATCTAAAAGTAGAACAATCCTTGCTAGAGGCTGGAAAGGCTGGGGATGGAAGAGGACACAGAGACTAGATAATCAATACAAGAACACGTTAAGTGGGGGCTGGGGATTTAGCTCAGTGGCATAAACGCCTGCCTTGAAAGCAGGCAGTCATGAGTTCGATCCCCGGTACCAATAAAAATGAAAAAGACAAAAAAAAAAAAAAAAAAAAAAGAAAAAGAAAAGAAAAGAAAAGAAAGAAAGAACACATTAAGTTCTAGGATCTACAGCACAATGAGGTGATCACAGTTCACAGGGTACAATGTCATTCATAATAGAGGTGTTCAAAGGCCCTCAAGTCTTTGAAATCATTCTGAATCAAATCCTAATAAAAGAATAGAGAACCACTAACCAGCTGTGGTAGTTTGCCTGGGGACTGCACTGGACACCCATGCTGAGATTAATGCTCCTTGGAGACACGAAGAAATGGGACCAGGTGAGACATACAAGATTAATGGATTTCTGGGTAAATGGTTCATCTCCAGAGTGGGGCAGCTATAAAAACCAGCCTGGTGAGACTGCTGGCACTCTTCCTGTCCCTGTGTGATTCCCTGTACCTCAGGACAACATGAAGACCATTACCAGATATGGTCTTTGATCTTGGACTAAAGCCAGGGCCAAGACAAACTACATGGCTTTACAGATGACCAAACCCAGGTATTCAGTTATTAGCAATGTGAGATAAGAAAAAATACAGAATCCAGACTCCAGTGCTGAGCAGGAGGGTCCTGCCACTTCTCATCAAAATTCGTAAGAAGCATCAAGAAAGTGGGGCAGCGAGTCAAAAAGTCTACAGAAGCAGACTTAACAGGTGTTGTAATTATTAGACATCAAAATAACTATAATAAATATAGTAAGGGGCCTAGTGGGAAAGACAGAAATTGTGAGCAAATGAGAGATTTCACCGGAAATATGGAAACTATGAAAAAGACAAAAATACAATATACAACTGAAAAAATATTAGAGGGATTTAAAAACATACTGGATGGTACAAGTAAAATGATTAGCCTATAAGGTTACCTACTGAAACACAAGTAAGCAAAACGAATAGAGAGAAAAATAGAACACAGAATTTAAGATTTAGATTGCTGAAAAAAGGGAGAGGGAATAAGGAAAAATACATGAAGAGATAATACCTGAGAAATTCCTAAATAAATAAAAGATGCTAATTAATAGATCCAAGAAGCTTGAGGCACAGGAAACAGAATAAATGCGCGGCATGATCAAAAACTACAGTGAATACTTTAATTAAAAACAGTTCTTACAGGAAGTGACACATTGCCACTGGTCCCTCTTATCCCAGTCTTCTTGCCACATTCTGATGAGGTTCTGAAAGTCGTCTTTCATCAGTGTCTTTAGCTGCACCACTGTAGCTATGTCACTGAATCTATTGAAAATGTTTCATGCTCATTTTGATTTGCAGCAAGAGCCGGAAGTCAGATGGCACCAGATCTGGTGAATAAGGGGACGAGGACACGCCTCAGTGCTTTCCCACGCCTGCCTCTCTCCTGGACGCACTCAGCGGCATTCCATCTGTTTTTGACCATGACTGGGAAAACCCCCAGGAAAGAGGACTTCCAGAACTGCTCCAAAACACAGGAAGAACAATGGGATAAGTGTGTTTGAATCAAGGGGGAGTCTTTGAAGGGTGAGTTAGGGCAATATGTGTTTACTGTCACAAGTTTTTTAAAATCCAAACATTGATTATATTTTGGTAACACTGCAAACAAAGAAATCCATACCTCCACCTAGCACAAACTGGCAAAACACCAGCTAGTGAGCAAGATAATGAAGATTTAAAATATCTGTAGATGCCTCATCAGAAAAGACAAAGGCCAGAAGATAAAATTATATCTTTAAAATAAAAGGGTGCCTCAGTTCATGGATGCTTCTGTTTGTGAACAATTTGGTTTGCAAACAAAACAGTTTGGCAAAATTTTGTTGTTGCTGGTAAACTCTACTTAAGGTGACAAACATGACTGTGGCCATTTTTCCTGCACAAACACAAATGTGGTCATCTTCCAAAGACACAGAACAAATTAAGCTCTTGAACCAAGGTACCACTGTACTCAGAGATAATATTATGAACCTATAATACTCTATCTTTACATATCCCTCAAAAAATGAAGGCAAAATAAAAACACGTTTTTCAAAGTGATGCCTGTGCACCAGTGTCCACTCCTGAGTAACTCACAATAGCCAACAGGTAGAAATAACCTAAGTGTTCATCAGCAGATGAATACACAATCAAAATATGCCATGTCCAGACAACGGAGTACTATTCAGTCAAAAAAGGAATAACAAGCTCATGCACACTACAACACAGATTAACCTTGGCAACATCATGCTGAGTTAAACAAGTCACCCACAAAACAACAGATATTGTATGATCCCACTTACACTAAGTATGTAAAGTAGGCAAATTCACACAAACAGGGATGAGAAGAATGGAGAGTGTCTTGGTTACTTGTCGCTGAGATAAAACACCCAACATCCAAAGTTACAGGAGGAAAAGTTTATTTAGCTCCCAGCTTACAGAGGTTTCAGTTCATAATTAGCTGGGTCCAAGGGAGGGCAGCATGGCAGAGACGAATTGCAGAGGAGAAACAGTTCATAGAAGGGGGGAGGCAGCAAAAGCAGCAAGCAACACACAGCAAGCAGTGACCCCATTTTTGTACCTTATGTTCAATCTGGGCTCCTGCCCAGAGGGCCCTCCAGGGTGGGGCACCCTTAATCCTACCCAGACTATGCCAAAGCAATTTAGTAATCACACACTCTTAATCCCAGCATCACACACTCTAGGCTCAGCCACCTCCAAAAAGCCCCACTATGACGGCATGAGGTTTGGGGGTGACGTCTGGACACAAGCCTGAATGGAGAGCTAGGAAGTTAATGCCTAACAGTTTCAGAGTTTCTGTTCAGGGTTTTGGAAACAGACAGTGGTGATGGTAGCACAACATCATGAATGGAATCAAGGCTGCTCAATTGCACACTGCAAAAATGGTTAAAATGCAAAGATATGTTACATTTATTCGAGCACAATAATAAAAAGCCATTTCTGTCAGCCAAGAGATCAGCATATCACTTCTATTGTAGAAATACAATAGAAGAAATGTTAACAGGAGACCTGAAATTAAATCGGATGCAAACGCAGGTATGCAAAATGGGATAGAAGCATCAGAAAAGGAAAAAAAATGAAAAATACAAAATTCTTAGTTTAGCATCATACAGTAAATGATAACATATATTTGTGTGCTTCTAAATTATTTTATCAACTGCAAAAATAAACATATCAAATTCTGGGGTTTGCAGTAAGAAATATATGGTAACATAAGCTTATATTTTGACATCTACATGGTATAAGATACTCAGATTATTCATGAAGTAGCACAAAATGATTTGAAGAAAAAGTGACAAGTTCAAGATGCATTCTGTACTCTCTCGAGTAACAGTAACTACACATATTCACAAAGCAGTATAACCAGGACAAAAGAAAAGGGCAAAGTGGAATACTTGATGACACCAGTTTCCCCCAAAAGATGGCAGGAAAAGGGGAACAAAGCAACATATTATACATCAACATGGAAGACGTAAACCAAGTCCTGTCTTTCATTTCAAAAGTTACAAACAGCAATTATTGTTTTAAAGATTGGTTGACTGTACCCATCTAAAAGAAAAGACATGTGGTTTATATAGATATTCAATACAAAGATAGTAACAAGCTGAAAGTCAAACAACTTGAAAAGGTAACCATACACACAGTAAATAATAAAGCATATTTATATTCAAATGATACAAGGCAAACTTCAATCTAGACTCTGTACTCCCACATGGAAGATACATTTCATAATGATGAGGTATCAAATTATAAAGAAAAAATAATTTCTAACATGCATACTTCTAATAATAGACCATAAATATACAAAATCAAAAGTTGCTGAAATAAAGAGAAAAATACACAAACCCAAATCACTGGAGAATTTAACAATTTCTGACAGCAATGGGTAGAAGAAATTCAATAAAAATATAGTATAAGGCTGATTTCTGTATTACTCAGCTTTCCTGTTACTGGGACAAAGTACCTGAACCCCACAAATTAAAGGAGGAGGGGTTTAATTTGGTTCACAGTTTTGGAATTTCAGTCCATAGTCCGCTGATTCCAAGACAGAAATAGCATGGTGGAAAAGCCTGGTGAAAAAAAGCTGCTCACCTCATGCCAGCCAGGAAGTAGCCAGGAAGAGAGAAGGGAAGAACCAGAGACAAGAGCACGCGTTTCCAGGTCCCAGCTCCAGGGCCCTCCTCCAACCAGGCTCCAGCTCCTAACAGGGTATTCAGCTATGAGCTCATCCATGCATGAATCCACTAATGAGTACAGTATCTCTGTGATCCAATCACCTTCCAAAAGCCCCACCTCTAAATACATGAGGCTTTGGGGGAACAGTTTGGATCTAAATCATAACATTCAATCCCTGGCGTACAAAAAACTTGTGTTCATTCATTGTGAAAAATGCACTTAGTCCATCTTTAAGAGAGGCCAGAAGCTTAGCACTTTCAGCACTGCTACAGAGTCTAACTCCAAGGTCTCCACTGAGACTCAAGGCAAACTCTCAGCTGTGAGCCACTGCAATAGAGCTGGCGCTTGCTCGATGTCCTGAGTTCAATCCATAAAACAAGAAAGACCAAACCAAAAAGAAAACGAATAAAACCAATATATAGCCTCTTATAAACGCTATCAGTCCGCTTGACTTGACACTTATAGAATAACACTACAAAACACATTCTTTCCAAGAGCCTGAGGAAGTAAAGTAGATCAGAAACAGGTCTACAAAGAAAGACAAATTTCAAAAGATCAAATCCATTCAAACATTTGAGAGGCAGTAATAACCCTAAGGCATCTAGATAGCTAATGATGGCACTGAGATATTCAGAAAATATACTGTTATAGAAACTAGCCATGATATTTCTAATCAACCTATGAGTCAAAGAAAGAACAAGAAGACAGGGCTGATCTGAAATTAGAAAATCTTTCAAGCAAAATGATAGTGAAAAACATGAGATTGATAAGTGAGACTTTGCAAGTCGGGAAGAGAGTGTGCAGCATCCCTGATGCAGCCTAGAGAAGATGCCACCACCCCTCCCTGAACATTCCATCTATGTTAATGCAGAGATGCTGTCTCTGTCACACACCAGGGAAAACAGCAGAGGTTTCCAAACTCAAAATATTCTGCAAAGGTAGGTAACTGGTACCAGTGTTGCCGTGTATCCCAGGGACTTTCTCAGGCTGCAGCAGCAGTGTGGAGTGAGACGTCTCTGAATGTTGGAACCAGAACGTCTGGAAGTAAAATCCTGAAGTCCCACCCCATTATTTCCTGTGACTGCTCAGCCAAAGCATGAACTGATCTGATGCTTGCTTCTCCCTCATCTATGAAATAAGTACATGCTTCTGTTCTTCATATGTGAAGAAAGCCCTTAATCAAAATTAGGCTCTGTCCTTTTCTACTGAAGCGAGGCCCAATTCTGTGAGTGGGGAATAAAGTTTACTGGAAGTTTTTAAAAGATTTATGGGAAATGACTGATGCTCTAAAGCTTTCAATACTTACATCACAAAGCAAGACTGTCTGAAGTCAATGATCTAAGCTTCCACTTTACAAGTTAGAAAAACAAGAAAAAAAAATTGAACCTAAATTACTTGAAGCAAAGCCAATGAAATAAAAGAGTAATCAAGAATATTAGCAAAGCCAGGATCAGGTTTAAAGCAATGATTAAGAAAATGAAAGAATCTTCTAACAAGGATTATAAAGAAAAAAAGAGTAAAGCCAACAGCATCAGGAATGAAACAGCCAAGAAGACATTAAAAGAACATTCAGGGATACTAAGAAAAATTAAGTGGTCAGATCTGAGGACTTAGTAAAACGAACAAATTTCTTAAAATACAAATACGACAAAGACTAATACAAAGAAAAAAAGAAACCAGAAAATCAAAATGTCTAACAGAAAGTTCTCTTAAAAAAATAGTACTTCATAATCAAACAGCTGTGGGTAAACAGATATATGCTAAGGATCACATCATACAAACAGTATGATTAGCATATAAGTGTTCACTGTACAGTTCACTCACCATTTCTGTGTACTGTACTGGACACTTTTATAATATAATTCTAGGGGGGACAATCCTCCTGACAAAGAAAACTCCATGTCTAGATGGCCTCGAATAAACATTCAAAGATGAAAAATACCTTTCTTCTAAATGTTCAGATTTACAGAAGAGAACGAACACTTCTCACCTTGTTTTATGACACCATTAGGAACCTGATTATGGGGAAGCATATTTCAAGGAAAGCAAATGGCAGAGCAGTTGCTTCATAATTGTGGATGCAAAATTAAGTAGCAAAATGCAAGTAAATTGAATTCAGTAATATCTAAAAAGGAAAATTCATCATGACTAAGCATTATCCACTTAGAAAACACAAAGTTAGTTTATGCATGAAAATTTATCAATATAATTCACCACATTGAAAGAATATAAGAAAAACACATAAGATTACTTCTGCATTTATCATGCAGAAAAAGCGTCTGACAAAACTGAACACTTGTACAAGACAGAAACACCCAGTAGTTAGAAATAAAAGGACTTATCTGACGAAATGCAAAAGCAAAAACCTACACTTGCCTTTGTAATAAATGAGTCTCCTCAAGATCAAGAAAGAAATAAAAATGTCTCCTCGCTGCTTTAACTCAATTCTGGCTGGTGCAATAAGGTAAGAAAATAAATATAAAAGATACAAAATTTTCAAAAGAAAAATTTAAAACATTATTTACAGACAGTATCTTTGAGTTTACAGAAAATCTTATGGGAGCTATTAAACACTACTTGAATTAGCTAGACAACAGAATATAAAATCAATTTCAAAAATAATTTTATTCCTATATACTAGTAGCAAGAAATCTGAAAGTTAAATTTTAACATAATAAAATTTATAGTGCCATAAATAATCATCAGGTCTCTAGGAAAAATATCAAGTGAAAGATGTCAAATTTATACAGAATTAAAAATTTAAAATAAAACTTTTTATAGACTAAAAGGTGTACTTTTGCTAGTATGTCCATTTTATTAAAATTTATCTATAGATTTAATGCAATTAAAATGTAAACTCCATATCATTTTATTGATGAAACTTACAAGCTGATTTTAAAATCTGTGTTGAAACACAAAGGATCTAGAGTAACTAATGACTCTTGAAAAACATGAACAAATTTCAGGATACACACTGTCTGCTTTCAGGAGCTAGAATAAAAAGGCTATTATAATCAACATAATACTGTGTTTGTGTACAAAAGAGATCCATTCCAACAGGTCAAAGAATGGAAAATCCAGAAACATACTGTCACATTTATGACCAATCCTGTCCAATCAAGTTCTATGTCAACTCAGAGTTTTTTTTAACAAATTGTGCTTAAAATAGCTGAAAATATTCATAGAGAGCAAACCAAACCTCAAGTACACACAACAGCTTGATTTCACATGGATTACTGACCTAAATGTAAAAGCTAGAACCAACCACAATTCTTATAGAGCATAACATAGAAAAATATTTTTATAGCATTGTTGCAGGCAAAGATTCTTTTTTTAGAAAAGGGATTCGAAAGCACTGAATATGAAAGAATAAGTGATACATTAGACTTAATAAAAGTGTTAAATGTTTGCTAATCAAAAGACACCACTAAGAAGTGGCTATGTAAGTCACAGAACAGGAAAGTTATTTATCAAGAACTATTTTAGATACTGCAAATGTGTTCATTTGGGATATGAGTTATCTTGTCTTGCTGAATATAATTGTCAAAACTCATCAAATTAAACACCAAAGAAATACACATTTTATGTTATTTGAATAATGTCTCAATTAAAAAATAAAAATCAAGTGGTACAGGCTGGGATGAAAAGGAAACCATAGAAGATTTAAGAAAACTGCAACGATTCTAAGACAACAGAATTAAAAATGACAATATAAATCCTCCTTCCAAAAACAGACTACTACACACAAATCAAGACAGTTGACAAAATTATCTTAGTAAAAGTATATTCCCAAGAAAAATCAGCTGGAAATCAAATTAGGTGACAAAAATATAAAATTAGAAATCTCAGAAATATATTAATAAAATTAAGGAACACTAAAATATTTTTAAAATTAAATATATAATTACGTTAGTATATGTGAAATAAAAAAGAAATGGCTGATACTTGGAACAGACTAATTCATGACAGAATATATCACTGGAATGGATTAGGAAGCACAGTATAAACTAATATTGTTAAAGAACTACCACTAAGTTCTTTTATGCCTCATAGGATTTTAGAAGGATGTGTTCTCAAATATTCAATGACGGCTATTATTATAGAATCTCTCCCAGTGTATAAAAAGATGAAGGCCTCAGCACTGTACTCATAAATTTATCTTACCCCTGGCATGAAAAGCCTTCAAAAGGAAAGAAAAAAAGAAAGCAATGGATCAATATTTATGGAGATCTCTGAAAAACTCTAAATAAGGCAAAGCTAGTCAAACTCAATAAGATATTGAGAAAGAACTCATCTTGGGATTATCCCTGAGCTGTGAGTTTTTAAATGAGTTAATCTAGTGACATAGTACTAATCATTAGTAAAAGTAGTAAAAATAGTAAAAGTTACATAATTATCTCAGTCAGTGTCAAAAAGCTCAATAGTCATTATTGATTTAATAGAGAAAAGAGAAGCCACAATGGACATTACCATAATAAATAATATCCATCTCAAGTAGCGATCAGTGCTACCTGCAAGTTTAAACTCTCTCTAGAGACATTTGCATTAAAGTCAGAAACAAAAGGACACCTAATACGATCATTATTATAGATTTTTTATCTAAAATTTTGGCTCGCTATTATAAGGACGATACAAAAAATAGGAGAGACCCCAAACAGCAGAGATGCAGAAAGCTGCAGGAGATTGTATACATAGATTCCGTGCAGACTGAAACGACTCAGCTCCCCCTTCAGTAATTCTAGGCTGCTGAATAATTACTTGCTTCTTAAGCCTCTCAAATCGGAGTAGTTTTCCTGGCCGGAGGGATTGCAGTGATGTCCTGTGCCCATCTCTGCTGGAACTTGGTCTTGCCTGACCTGAACTCAGCGCTGGATGAGCTGGACCAGCCTCTCAGAGGGAAGCCCGGGGATATGTGAAAAGATGCAGCATCCAAAGCCACCATCCACTGCCTAAGCGCTAAGCAATTACCGGGCTCTAAAGCAGATCTATGGGAGGTCTGAAAAGCATCTAGTTTCTCTACTCTGCATCACTGATTAGATGTCACATCAACCAAATTAGAGAAGTAACGAGAAAGAATTGCACACAGTGAGAAAGCAGTGTTAGAGGGGGAAAAAAATTCCAGGCTCAGTAAACTGCTCCCTAGAAACACTCAAAGTAGTGAAGCAAAAAATATATACAAGAAATGCAAAGGAAAGGGAAGGATGGAGAGAGGACAGTTGCCAGGGGGGCAGGATATGTAGGGGTTGACGCCCCATGTCTGATCTGCACAGAAGGTTAGAAAGCGATATTGAAAACAAAAAGAGTTGGAAAGAGGTTTTCTAGGAGGGAAACTCACCCTAAAAACAGAGAGAGTGAATCATGTCTAAGCAACCGTAACACCTACCGTCACTACTGCAACCACACAAAGAATAGACTGGCAAGATTTTCCAACTTCCCAGACAATAACTGCATCCTAAAAGAATCAAGTCCTTCATAAGGAATAAAAAATAAATCACTTTGGACTTCCCTAGGATACTGAAATCCAAAAATAACGGAGAAGTGATCAAAAAACTTTAAAAGAATAAAGCTAAACCAGGTTTGGTGGTGCTTGCCGATAATCTCAATATTCTAGGAGGCTGAGGCAGGAGGATCACAAATCCCACTAAGAAACTCAGAAAGACCTTGTCTCAAAATGAGAGAGAGAGAGACAGACAGACAGAGATAGAGACAGAGAGACACAGACAGAGAAAGACAGACAGAGACAGAGCGAAAGTAGAAGGAAATTTTTATATAGAGTTGTTTATGTGGGAGTGTTAGGAGAAGCATATGCTGAGATTTACAACTAAGGAGATTGAGGTAAGCTTTCTGAGCATGAAAATAACTACAATGAGATTGTGGGAAGTATCTGCCAGAACAAATGTACATTAATTAAAAATAAGAAGCAGAAGCTGAGTAAAATATGGCTGTGTTTAAGCCCTGCAGACAGGTCCAGGTAAAACGTATTAAATACGATCATAAAACGGATACTGCCTTTAAAATTGAAAGTAATGAGAGTTGTAAAAAGAGGATGGGAGCATATTTATTACAACCATCTATTAAAATTAACAAAGACTAGGAGGGAAAGGGACACATTTGATTTTTAAACTTCCATGAAGAGTTTCACATTAATCTGTGAGGGATGTCAGTGTGGGAGAGAAGTTCACAGAAATTTTACAAATATTACTCCAAGAAAGTAAAAGGAAGAAATCTACTTCCCAAGGCACTAAGATTTGGAAAACAGTATAGCCAAAAGGAAGAAAAATTGCAGAGTGGGACACAAAAGCACCAAAGTTTTAGTTTTGGATCTGGAATTTTCCCCCCAAAACCATGTACTAAAGATTTGGTCTCCAAATGGGTGCTACTGGAAGGTGCTGGGCCCTTTAAGAGGTGGAGCCTAAAGGAGACCGTAGGTCATTGGGGGTGTGGCTTTGAAGGGGTTCCTGAGTCTCTAATTACTTCTGCTTCTTTTCTTTTGCTTCCTGGTCATGGGTCATGGGTTTTTCTGTGTCATAGGTTCTCAGCAAGATGTGCAACCTCACTATGGGCCCAAGGCAAAAATTCCAATTGATCCTGGACTGAAATCTCCAAAACTAGGAGCCAAATGGACTTCATACTGAGCTATATCCCCAACCCTTTTTATTTTTTATTCTGAGACAGAGTCTTACTAAATTGCCAAACTGCCCTGGCTGGGCTCAAACTTGTGATTCTTCTGCCTCAGTCTACAAGAGTGCTGAGATTACAGGTGTACCCCACCATGGCCAAGTTTCTTAGATTTTTTTGTAGCAACAGAAAACTAACCCAATTCACATAAAATAAAAAGTCAAAATTAAATTCAACCTAAATGTTCTCAAATAAATACCAATAAGGTAAGTGCGCCAATAAGAAAGCTCTCAGAGTAATTAAAAATTAAAACAATAAAATTTACTGTGTAAAACTTCACCCCCAACAGGATCACAGGAAACAGAAGGGTTCAGTGTACAGAACGGTTCGTGGTCCAGGGAGGACAAGAAGCTGAATGATTGTGAATGGCCTGCGATGGCCATGTTACATGCACGTAACAATAAGCAACATAGTTAAACCAGCATAATTCAAAAGCAGTAAATAACACTTAGGTGGATCAAGGTAAAAACCCACTACGTGAGCAGGCAGAGCATTGGAAATTCAAATGAAAACTGACCAGGCAGAGTGGTCCACATCTGTAATCCCAGCTACTAACAAAGCTGAGGCAGCAGGATAGTAAGTTCTAGGTCAGCCTGGTAACGGAGCAAGGTTTTGTCTCAAAGTAAAAATTTTTAAAAGGGGAGCAAGATGGGGATGTAGCTCAGTGCAAAGGCCCTGGATTCAGCCTCAAGGATCACATTGGATCACAACAATACATATTAGCACAATATTGTATAATACAAAAATCGAATCTGTTGTAAGTAAGCTCAGGAAGCAATAAAATGGCCATGGATGTCATGGACACACCATGGAAATTTATCTTAAATAAAATAACCAAAAGCAGGGATAGAGGGAACATAAGTAAGGTAAAGATAACTTCTGTGTTCATGTAAAATCTTGTAGCAGAGAGGTAGTATGTTCATAAAAAGTCACCTTATTCTTGTTTACAAAGAAAATCCTGGCAAGTAGCAGCTCCCATGTATTTTCCACGCTTCAGTGAAGACAGAAAATTGAAACATGAACTAGAAAGTTAAAAATCCCTGGGCCTCAAACATGCTCAAGTTATTTTCCCATAAAATGTGTAAAGTCACAGAGTGAACAACCAAATAAAATACATTACTGTAAGAAGGGCGGGGAATGGTGGCACACCCCTGTGATGCCAGCACTCAAGAGGTTGAAGCAGGAAGATATCCACAAGGTCAAGGCAAATCTAGGCTACATAATACGTTCAGGACCAGCCTGAACTACAAAGCAAGAATCCGTCTCAAAAAAACAAAACAAACAAACAAACAAAAAGCCATTGTAAGAGAAAACATTGACATCATTACAACTATCAGAATTTGGAGGCTATTACTCAAGTTTTTCTCAGTAGTAAATCTTAGATCCTAGTTGCCTTAATTATTAAATAATGGAAAATTATTTAAAAAAGAGTCTACCGAAGTAGCTACAAATGGCAAGGAGTACATAAAACAAAACAGGAACCCAGAAAAACACTTAACAGAAGCACTGATTTCACACAGTCAAGGGAAATGAGGGATGAAAAATCGAACAAGAAAAGCTTGTCTTCTGGTGTCCTGTGGAGGTGGAGCACACTCTCCAGGGCCAGAGCACCGAGTCAGCCCAGCAGAAGGAGCAGGAAGACCCAGGCCAAGGCAGCCCTGAGACCCGGTGTATTATGTTACCCCCAGCCTACAGGGGCCCACTAACTCCTCAACTCCAGTAAATTGTTGCAATAAAGCAACGGAGGTGTAGTCTTGCCAAATTCTCCAATATTTGAAGGAGAGAGAGAACTAGAGATTTTTAATGTGAGATTTTTGCCTTATAAAATGGCGCATGGGCCAAATAAAACATGCTTATGAGCTGTATTTGGCTAGCATGCTGCAAGTATGCAGCGTCTGATCTAGAATACTAACTTCAGCTTGAACCAGTTTCAAAACTTTCTATTTTTCCAGAAAAAATCTCCATTTCATGTAGATGTTCAAATGTACTCACATGAAACGGTATTAAGTATTCTTTCGATAAATCTCTCATACTGATTTCTCATATCTAGTTTGTTTTAGGGTTAATGTGGCCATTGTTATCTAAATAGGCTGTCTTTTGTCAATGTAGTACTTCTCTGTTTCAAAGTCTCAGCATTTGGATCTGCTCATTAAATGGAAAAGGTTTGGTTATTAATTTTTAAGCTTCCAAATGGGTGGAATTGCTATTCAAGCTTTTGCTATTAATTTCCAGCTTATTACATTGCAGTCAATGATATTTGCCCTTTGAAATTTAATTAGGTTGTCTCTGTAGCCTTGTTTATGTTTATGTTCCACGATCATTTCTCCCCACACCACCTCTCAGTCTCCCTCACCCCTTGTTGTCCGTCTCGCCCCCATACCAGAAATTGATTGAATTCAGGGCCTTTGCACTGAATTATATCCCCAGTACTTTTATTTTTTATTTTGAGACATGATTTTGCTAAATTGCCCAGGAAGAACTCACACTTGAGATCCTCTTGTCTCAGCCTCTAGAGTGCTGGGATCAAAAGCACACACCACCAAGCCAGGCTTAGGTTACCTTCTTAAGGGTAGAAAATTTATATTATGCACATAGACTCATACACCCAATGCCATTCAAATCCATTACTTGATGTCTGGTTGATCAATTGGAAAGAAACATACAAAGCCTCCAATGGTAACTGTGCTTCTGCCCCTATTCATAGGTATCTTTAGAATGTTTCCCGGGACGAAATTGTGCCATGAATATGACACTCTAATAAAAAAGACAATGACTGAAATGCTTAGGTTGTCACCAGTATTGTCCATCACAGAGCCTCAGTTCATCTCCTTCTCGCACATAGCAAGATTGTGCCTCTCAACAACCTTTAGCGTCAGTCATGAGACTTATTTTAGCCAACAAAATGTGTTCAAGGTGACAAAAACTTCAAGAGTCTCTGTGCCATTCGCCTGGACCCTTTCCCTTGCAGGCACCGTCATGGAACCCAAGTCACAGCATCTTTCTTCTGGCTTCCAAATTGGAGGACACAAAGGAAAGACCCAAGCAGCCCACCATCGACACTCAGCGTAAATGAGCAGCTAATCATGTGACTTAATTCAGTAATATTTGAGGGCATTATATATTGCTGCAACATAGCTCAGCACATCCTTACTGAAACAGATCTGAAAAGAAAGCAGGCAAAACATTATTTATGTATGAAGAATCATCATCGCAGGATCCTGTCTTCCACAGAGTAATGTCACGTTTAGGAATGAACTTAGCAGCATGTTTTCTGAATTCTCAACGGTATGGTGGTGGTATCAGGGAGGAAATGAACTTTGTAAGTAAGCGTCCAAGGTTAGTTTGTTCCTCCAATCCTAAATGAAGGAATGACTTCCTTACCAATGGAAAATGGGATACTAACATCAGTGGTGTGCAGTAGCATCCTGATTAAGTAAATGTCAGCTGTGATTCCTTGGGATGAAATCACTGGTGGATGGCAAGGCTTTGGTAGACCCGGTGGATCCTACATCTGACCTTTATCACAGCAGGACAGTGGAGCAAGATCACTGCTTCTGAAGGGCTCTGAAGGCAAAGACAAACTTGGGCCTTTGAACTCTCAATCTGAGTCCCAGCTGCAGAACTCAGTCAGGTCAGTCCATGGTGACCCTAAAACAATCACCTGTTTTTTCTATCTGCAAGGAAGATCTAAATTCGTGTGGGTCAGCTATGCAAGTATAAAATTGACATGACAGATCGATCCAGTCTCTTACGTAGAATTTAGGGCCCTGATAGGGAAGGAATAGGACCAGAGGCATAGAAAAAGGATTTCTAGGTAGATTCAGAAAACTGAATCCCAGGACTCCCATTCAGGAGCTGGTGAACCTAAAAAAGAAACAAGAGAGGAAAAAAGAAAAAGCTACAAATGTATCGCGAGGTGAAAATGAATTTTAAAATTCCAGCCAATTTATTGGAATGGCATGAGATCTGGCACATTTGGGGAGTGGGAGGTGAACCAGGGAGGAAGAGGGCAAGGTCTGCACTTGTTTCAAAGGGGAGCGTTTGTTGTCTAAGCACAGGAGAGGGGAGGGCCACTGGGGAGAGTCAGGGCTTAGGTCAGGACCCAGGAGGGGGGCGGATTCAGGGAACTGTTTACAAAGATGACAAAGTGGTGTGGCTGTTGAAACCACCAGAAATGCAGGAAGTTCTCACAAATGTCCTGAGCCCTTATCTCCAGTCAATGATGCTGATAACCCAGAGAAGCCCCAGAAGCAGCTGTTGGGACACAGAGCTGAAGGCAATGAAGGGGACTAGGGAAACTTATGGAGACTCTCAAGCAGCCATGCCCAACCTGCTGCTATAAAAGAATTCAGAGGCGTTGATTCCCGGCATGCAGGAATCTAGCCCAGGGGAGAAGGGATGCTGGCTCCCTGACCCAACAGATCCTGTGAAAAGCATTCAGGAAAGGCAGAGCTCGGTCCTCACCCAATGCTGTGTACAAGGCACCTTAGCTGCCAAGGCTGGCAAAAGAGAAACAGGACAAGGAGCACAGGAAGTATGGAATTGAGTCCAAATTCCAGGAAAAAAATTTGAAGCCATGGATGAAAGAGGAAGTCCTAGAGATTGTATGGAAGCTGTGAGTAGTTCAACACAGGCAGCACACAGGAGAATTTGTGTGTGCGCACGCACACACACACACACACACACAAGTTAATCCAACACCAGGGCCAGCTGGCTGCAGCCCAGGAGGTAGTCCCAGACCCTCCAGCCTGCCTCCATTCTGTGCTGTGGGACTGTCCAGCTGGGCCTGCGTCTAGAAAACGCAGGCACACTCGCTCTGTAATCCAAGGAGGCCACCATTACACATGCAGCCAGAGAGGCACCTGGGCCCCAGAAGCTGTCTAATGAAAACCTTATGCTGCAGCTTGGTGGGCACAGACAAGTCAAGCCAGTTCCAGCTGGCCTCATGCCAAAGGTGTGAGCTCACTGTCGGGACCCCAGGAAGAGAAGGTTGGTGTGTGGGCCAGATCCACCGTGGGGCCACCTCCCCTGTGACCCCCAGACGCCAGAGTCTGTGGACCAGGAGACGTAGTCACCTTATCATCTTATACTAAGAACCCTAAGCTTGGCCCTCAGCCCGCCTCTGTGTTGTCTTCTCTTTCTTCTTCAGGAATAGGCCCATAAAAATATCTGCCGTTCCACGTTCCACACCAAAGAGAAACTTAATTAGATAGGACCAAATCTCTGTGGAGGATCTCCAGTTGCCAAAGTGAGGAAGGAAGGATATAATTAGATACTACTTTTTTTAAAAACAGAACAGCTCAAAGCCCCCATTAAGGGAAGGAAACAGTAAAACAGTCAATCCATCCATCTCGAGAGTCTGGTACCCCAGAAATGTCCCTTCTGGTATCGTTAAAGAAACCCTTAAAGACCCACATTTCAACCTCAGACTGGGCATTTTTTGTTTGGCTCTTTTCCAGCTTAGGCATTTAATAAATGGTAGAAGCAATTCCTTCTACCTACATTGCTGTGTTAATTTCATATATTTGGTACTAAATCTTTTATACGTAACGAAACAAAATTTCATTTTAAAGTCACGCTTTAAAAATAAATAAATGTGGTTTTTATCTGATGGGTCACTGTAAAATAGCTGGTGACTTGGGTTTTGTTCAAGGAATTAATAGAAAGTGTTTATGAGATCTGCTTATAAGTCCTGCCTTCAGCATCGCAGCTGGGTAAGACAAATAAATCGGTGAAACTTGAAATCTCTTACACAGCATCCCAGAAGGAGCTTCCATGTCTGAATATTGATGGTGTCCTTGAAAAGCCACAACAGGTCCCTGGGGTCCCATGCCCATGTGGACTCAGTGAGGATTTGCAGCAATACAAAAATTCTCCAGGAGCTGGAGTCTAGCGGAAATATAGTAGTGACTGCTTATCCATGCTTTCACTTCCCACGGGCTCAGTTACCACGGTCCAAAAATACAAAACGGAAAAATCCAGAAATACACAATTCCTAAGTTTTGCATTGTGCACTATTTTAAGCAGTGGAATGAAATCTCATACCACCCCACTCCATCCTGCCCAGGACATGAACCACTCTTTTTATCTAGGGTCTCCACACTGTATATACTACCATCCTGTTAATCACTTAGCAGCCATCTCTGTAATCAGATAAATATCACAGAATAATGGTTCAAGAATTATTTCACTATTTGTGATTATTGTTAATATCTCACCATGTCTAGTTAACAAATTAAGCCTTAATATAGGAAGCCTTAGTAGGAAAAGCACAGTATGTTTAAGGTTCAGCATTATCGGTGGTTTTAGTTATCCGTGAGGTCTTGGAACGTATTTCCCATGGATAAGGGGGACCACTGCTGTGAAGTACAAACAATGAGGACAGACTTTGCTAAAGACCCTTACACTTTAGAATAACTTGCCCACAGTAGCCCAGCTCATGTTAAAACTGCTAATTAATTTTATTGTCATTTAGTCCACTTGTCTAGGTTTTATTATAAGCATTGGACAAGGAGAATCTAAAGCACAAAACCTTCTTAGTGCTACAAACAGAGCTACTGGCTGATGATTTTTGTTATTTTAGAGGTGACAGTTTTTGCAAATGTGCCTCTGAAATACTAATGAAAGTCAATGAAAGAGGGGTTTTGCTATATGAAATATATACTTTATGCCAGCTTTTCGGAAACACCAGGCAAGGTCACAGGCCTGGTGACTCAGAATCAATCAGAGTTTGAGGACAAGCTGAGCTGCTCATACAGTGAGCACCCTGATAAAGCATCTCCATCCTCAACCAGAAAATAAATGTTCACAGCTACACTTGGGGGCTGACACTGGAGTCTGTCCACCACATTATCATCCTCCCACCCAGTCCAGCGAGATAACAGGAGAAATCCATGCTTTTGTAACTGTGAGCCAAGCAAACGGGTCGCTACCATGACCTTCATCTTCCCCCCAGGAGACACTCTGGGGCTCGCCTTTGGTCCCTGCTGCTTGGTCTACAATGTCATGCTCAACCTGAGAGCACCAACAGCCCTTGCTCTGGATCCCTCTCTCTGGAATCAAGTGGCTTTTTAGAAGGAGTGTTAGGTTGACAAAATGGAATGCTCCTTTTCCTGGACCTTGAGCCAAGGTAGCTTGTAAGTGTTAGGAGGTTCACAGGCAATTGGAGACAGATCTTCGAATTTTAGCACAGGAAGAAGAATCTAAAAGATAACCTAATGGGATCATTGTTTTTTTTTTGAAACTTTCCACTATTTATCTATTTTTTTAATTTTATTTTAAATAGAGACTTTAAAACACTGTTTATGGCCTGTATCTAGATGTCCTCTCAAAACTTCATGTCCTCATAGGTGGGTCTTTTAGGAGGTGGCTGAATTAGGGTGTGTGGCTGTGGATTATGGGTGTGATGATTAGATTAGTCCACTGATATGGGGGTAGGTGATGGGAAACCACAGCCTGGGTACGAGTGGCACCATCCAATAGGCCTGTAACCTGGATGAAATATAAAGAGATGGAAAGAAGGGAGGTTCACTGCAGCTGCTTCACCGCGTAGCCTCCTGACTGCCCTCCATGGACTGTTTCTCCTCTGTGATTCCCTTCTGCTACACCACCCCGCCTTGGAGTCAGTCAACTACAGACTGAAACCTCTACAAACTATGAGCCAAAATGAGCCTTTCTTCTTTTCACTCTGGGTGTCAGGTATTTTGTCTCAGCAAGGAGAAAAAAAGTGACCAAGACAAACACCTTCTCTAAGAATTGAAAGGTCAAAGGATAGATTCACCAATTTTGCACTGCTAGAGAAAGCTAAGCACAGCAGCATCTCCTAATGGCAGTGTGGTGCCCAAAACAAAAACAGGTCCCATATTTTTTAAGGCAATATGGTGTCTGACTTTCCTTGTCACAGGGACAAAATACGTGACACCCACAGTCACTCAGCCTAGGACAGACAGTATGGAGGAAAGCTGTAGAGGAGGAAAGCAGCTTGTGCGAGGCATGGTGGCCCGGAAGCAGGGAGCAGCTGGGGAGGGAGACAGCCCCTCCAGATCACACCCCAGAGAGCCTCTCCACCCAGGCTCCACTCCCTAGCAGCAAGTCAGCTCTAGGGCACCATCATCCAGTCAGCTTCCAGAAGCTTCACCTCTGAGTCCATGAGGCTTCCAGGAGACCCCACCCAGGTCTAACCACAACATGCAGCTTGCCACACATTTGTATCCACCTGATCCCCATAACAACTCTGAGACAATCAAGACAGGCATTGCTCTCCCAGTTTGGTAGAAGAGCGAACTCAGTGAAAGGCCAGAGCTCCAGGGTACATACTGGTCCCCCTTTTCCAAAGCCCCTTTCAAGTTTCCCTTCCTCCAGGAAGCCTTCCCTGACCACCATCAGGCCAATCACCGCCTCTTACAAACAGTGACAGCCTTTGAGAAATGCAGTGTGTAAAACAGATGGAAGACGAGCTCTGTGTCCACACCACGGATGGTGATTTGCTCACACTACCACATGGGCGAGCCCTGAAAACACTAAGCTCATGAGATATCACCCAGTCACAAAGGGTCACATGGGGTGTATTTCCATTTATACCAAATGCCCAGGGGAGGAGCTCTGTGGAGACAAAAGGGGATTCACGGTCAGCTGGGGCTGGGGGGAACAGAGTGATTGAAGGGAGACACAGTGAATGGGAATTAACACTTAGAGGTGCAGGGCTTCCTTCTATCTGACTGATGGAAATGTTCCAAAACCGACTGCACCATTAGTCACACAAACCTGTGATGCTAATAAAAGCCACTGAGTTGTATACTTTAAATGGGTGAATTTTATGGTATGTGAATTCTATTTCGATAAAGTGCTTTTTAAAAAAGGAAGGAAAAGAAGGACTTTAACTGCTCCCCAGCCAGACCTCCTTTGCTCCTCTCCCCCAACAGCCCGAACCACCTCTGCAACTCCTAGAGCTCCACGGGATGTGCTTGGTAAAACTCTGACGCAGTCCAAGTTTCTGCACCTCACATGCAAACTGAGACGTGGCCCGTGAATTTTGATGCAAGGCTCAAGGACACTCAAGGTCTCAGGGAAGAAGGGCACTGGCCCCGCAGAGGCACAGCCCACAGGCTCTTACCGTCCATGTCCAGGCGCTGCATGATGATGGCCAGCTCCACCTCACTCGGCATGTACCCCAGGGAGCGCATGGCCATGCCCAGCTCCTGCTTGGAGATGAAGCCGTTCCCATCCCGGTCCAGAACTCGAAAGGCCTCTCGGATTTCTACAAGGAAAAGGCAAAGTCCAGTGGTCACATGGATGGCTCCATCATAGTGGAATGATTGGTGATTATCTCTTAACTCCACTGCTTTACAAATATGTTAATATTAACATTCTTCAAGCCAGGCATGGTGGTGCACCCTGAAATCTCAGCTGCTTAGAAGCCTGAGCAACAAGGATTATGAGTTTGAGGCCAGGCTGGGGAAGTCAGCAAGACTACCTCAAAATAAAAGTTGTTTTTAAGGGTTGGGGATGTAGCTCAGCAGCAGGAGAGTGATGAGTGATAGCCTAGTAAGTACAGGGACATGAGTTCAATCCCAACCACTGCAGAGCAAGACAAAATCCTGATCAGAGAAAAGAAAGAACAAAACGGAAACATGAACTCACATGGTGGTACATGCTTGCAATCCTGGCACTTTGTGAGGCTGAGGCAGGAGGACTGTGAATTCAAGCCTAGCCCAGGAAATTTAGCAATTTAGTAAGACCCCGCCTCAAAAATAAAGAAGTAAAATGGCTAAGGAATGGCTCCCAATGCCACAAAATAAAAAACAAAAGGAGGACAGAAGAAGAGAAGGAGGAGAGAAGAGGGAAGAGAAACGAAGGGAAAAGAGGAGCAAAACAAAGAAAAAGGGAGCAGGCCCAGTTTAGCCTGAGGCCCAGCAGGTCCTGCGGCCAAGGACACTTTCTGTGCAGTGCTATGCGGTGGAGAGGACTCTCTCGGGCCCCCAGCAGGAGCGGAGAATGAGACTCCCCATCCGAAGACATATTTCAGGTCCTGCTGCTACAGAAACTGTGCAGAAAGCTTTTTCAACCTCCAAAGATGATAGGAGTTTAAGGATCCTGCTGTCTTTTATTTCATTCCTCTAATTTACAGTTGTTTTATGGCTCCAAACAACCTCAGATCAGTAAGAGTGTCATGAAAGCTCAAAAGTCCTCTTTAATGCTTTTTCTGAGTCTGGCAGAGAACTAGACTCTGCTATCAATAAGCCCGTTGCACAGGGCAGGTGATGTCCCAGACTCTCACCCCCCACCAGAGATGCTCTGAATTCACCTGCGTCCCTTCCTCCAGGGACTCTGTGGCATCAGAGCATTTCTTACCCCCTCACACCCCGGAAAGACCCAGCACCGGGAACTGAGGCCACAGTTGAAGATGAGAGCTCCCTCCAGCACGTCTGAGCACACCAGCCCTAGGCAGCCTTAACATCTTTCCAGTTCACCAGGTACAGCAGCTGCCAGCACTCCCCGTGGCATTCGGCAGGCACCGACTATTACATATAACCAGGAGCTTGGTATGAAATGTCACTAGGAAATAAAGATGATCCCATCGGCACCATGAGGCTCCTCCTCAGATCTGTATTCTAATCAGTGCTGGAAGAAACGGGCAGAAACTTGCTGTCACTCTTCAGACTAATATATCACTTGACCTCAACTCATTTATTTATTCTCTCTAAATATCTGACTGCTCTCCTGGTAAGTATCTTGATCTACTTTCCCCAGATAGGTTTTATCTTTTCTTCTTTGTATTACTATCCTAGGCCAGGGGTAGCAAATTGCCACAAAGCTGGTGTCTTGGAACAACAGAAATTAACTCTTTTGAAATCAGCATTATTAGATCAAAACTGAGGCGTCTGAGGAGCTGTGCGCCCTCTACAGGCAGAAGGAGGAATCCATTCTCTGCCTCTTGTTTCTGGTGGCTGCCAGCACTCCTTGCCTTGTGGCTTCATCACTCTGATCTCTGGCTTCTGTGATTTTTCTGTCGGTAATTGCCCTCATGCCTCTTACTTATATGAATTTTTGCATTTGAGAACCACCCAGATAGTCCAAGATAATCTCCCCGTCTCAAAATTCTTTAATCACATTTTTCAAGGTCTATTTCCAAATCAGCATTTATAAATATCAAGGATTAGAAGTCGACAGTTGGGGAGCTGTCTCAAATTATTATATCATCCCATCCAGCACTTTCACATGAAACAACGACCCTCCTCTTTCCCTACCAAAATCACGTCCATTCTTCAAGGCCAAGTCAGGGCCTCGTGTTCCACAAAAATGTCGTCGCTCACTATAACTTCATTATGTCTCTTCCTGATGGCGATACAGCAGGTCGTTTACCCCTTTCACAGGATGTCTCGCATGCCCCATCTAGAAATAAATACCATGACTGGCACAGAAACTGAGGGGTAAGCTGGCTCTTCATACCCCCTTTCCATGTTGAAAACTCCTCCCCCACAGGCTGCAGGAGCTGCTAGACAGACAGCTTTCTAAACGATGCTAAGTCTGAATAGATAAGGACCACACATTGGTATTAAATGTTTGACCAATTATCAACGCTAATTCAGCGTGCTGAATGCTTTCAGTGAATGCATGTGGGCTCCAGCAGAGAGGAGATCAGTCTGCGAGCCTGGACTGCCGGCTCCTGGCCAGACATAATAGCTAATTAGGTCCACAGCCAAACCCAAAGGCCTTGGTTTGCTCATGCGTAAAATGAGCTGGGTTGGCTGTGAGGATCCCTGAGGTCCCACCAGCCCTCCTTTCTGTGGATCTGTGGACATCATTAAAGTGTTTAAAAAAGAACAGGAAGCCTGTGTTCTCTTACGTACCCTATTAATCTCCTGTTCAAATCTCTCCTTCTTTCTTTCCATGGACAGAATAAAAACAAATTTTGGTCCAGTACAAGTCCTGAATCAAGAAGTTTGTCTGCATTTTTAGGCTCTTCTCATCAACAAATGTGCCCAAGCCTCCCTAAAACAGCTATACGTTTTCATACCTGGACTCAGATGTTCCAGAAACAGTTTAGAGCTACTGCTAAGCTGAAGGTCATAACACATAGCACTTGGGGACCATAGAAGGGACACCACAGCCTCATGCAGCCTGACCCCAGGTCTTGACACCATGAGAAGATTCAGAGGCAGGGTCTCCTGAAGCACCACGAGAGGCCCACTGACCTGGGTTAAGCTTTCCCTTCAGCCTCGGTTTAATTCCAGCTTCTGAAAATGCATTAGGTTTGATCTCCTTCTGGCCTCTATAGTAGGGATTTACTTTGGGGCCAGGCATGCCTTGCACAAGAGCAAAGGTCAGGACAGGATCGTAGTTGGGGTCACAGATGGCCAGCTGCTGGCTGAGCCCTGCCTTTCCTTCTCTATGTCCTCCCTCCCAAGTCATCATTCCTTACCCCAATGCCTCTACTCCATCCTGAACTGCATGGGCTGCTGATGGCACCAACACAAGGGCGCCTGTCTGGGAACAGGGCCTAGCCTTGTCCCTGTGGTCTCCCTGCTGTTCCCGATCTTAATGTGACTTCACCCGGCACCCTTACATTGTACACCCATGTCGGAGAACCCGGCCTGGAAACAAGGACCCTGGCTACTGCGCTTTCCAGCCCACTCCCTTGACTGTGTAGGCTACTGCCAGGATTGCTTCGCCTTGAATTCTGGATTTGGCAAGTTGAAGGTAGGGTAGGGAAGAGGAAATCGCTCCAGGATGGCCCTGTTACTTTGAGGCCAAGCGTGCTGTGGCTTGCTTTGTCTGCAGTATGTAACCAGCTAACCCAGAGTTCTGTTTCCTGTGGGCTGCAGGGAAGTAGGTCAAAACTGTCCTTCTCTATTTGCATAGAGTGTATGTTCCTGGCTCCGCCATAGAGAAATTATTCGTATGTATGTGGGTACATCTGCAGAAGCAGGCGACAACTTTATTTTTGTTCAAAGTGGCAGAGAAGGGGAAAAAAGTAAGGTGCAAAACCGAAAATCCATAATGGGAACCACTAGAGATTCAATCTTTCTAGAGCAAAGAAGGCCCAGGCAGAGCTGAGGCTGATTAGAAGGAAATGGGTCTTGCAGTCTGGGAGAGACATATGAAGTGTGCCTCATTTTACTCTTAATGGCAGAACGGGATGTGAGAAGTGTGCCCATAAACCCGGCAGTGACACTGCAGCAGCCGGGGCCCTTGTGTTTCTGTGTGCAGGAAGCCAGTTCATGCAGGAGTGGGGCTGAGCCTCCTTTCCATGCCTGGGAAGTGAGGACCATGGATCCAGTCCTGGAGAATGTGTGTTTTTCACTGCAACGCACCCCACTCTGGGCAAAGTCTTTTGTGCTTCAGAATTCAGTTAAGCACACTGTGCTTCTGGTCTTTCAATTTTACCTCTTGATTTCAAGCTACACACACACACACACACACACACACACACACACCAAGCACCGCATCACAATTCCAACACCTCCATGCCACCTTTGTGGTTCACAGTGTTTGTAATGGTGAGAGGAACTGTCCAATGGTCGCTGCATAGACTCTGAAAGCAGACAAAGAGACACACAGAAGGAATCCAGTTGCTGTCTGTGGAATGGTCCCCAGTCAAAGTCTGCATTCGCTCAGGCATCTGGGCCTTTCCTCCCCAGAGTGACCACAGGGTGGGAGTCAAGCAAGGCCTTGGATAAAATGATCCTGTTCTTGAGCCCAAGCGATTCACTTCTCATTATGTCAGTAACTCTATTTCCTTAAAATATATGCGCATCCATCTCTGGTATTATCTGCAGCCAGACCCACCACCTTCTGCAAAGCTGGCCTCAGCACCAAGAGCCTTCCGAAAGGTAAAGACAATTTAAGCAAGAACAACAGCAAAGGCACAGCTGCCACCGCAGTGACAGACTCATTGCTTAAGCATCAGACAGACACCAGCCACTCAATATTAGCTGGCTAATGTTCAGGTGTTGAAGAACCAGCTGAAATTTACAGTACTAATTTGTAACCTCGAATTAGTAATGAGGAAGGACAATATTTCCGAGCTCAGTCTCTGTGAGATGCAAAATCCATTTACTTTCCATGAAAGTGCATCTTTAGGAAGAACGTGAGTCTTAAGTGCATTAAGTGATGACTCTATTAACAAAAAGAAGCACGCTGTTGTACACATCATTGGGAAATTGGAAAACTGGAGATAGATGAAGTTCAGCGAGGCTGGGCGACACAATTATTAAAAACCAATGCAAATGCACCGGAAAATGGAAGATAAGGACCTGGAAGTCTTCATTCAGAGGAAATAATAAGGCAGTGACTGAACCAATGATTAAAGAAATTTGGAAAGGTTTCCGCCTCCTATGAAGAAGGCAAAAAATGAATATTTGAAGATGATTAATACAGTCATTGCTTCCACAAACAGTTGCTGTTTACTTTTATATGCCAGATGCTATGCTAGCATAGGCAGCAAAAGAAATTCTCCAGGCTGCAAGAAGCTAATATTCTTGTTAGACAGAGAGGTGACCAGATGTCCCTAAGCAAAAACTACGAGTGCAGTAATATAAGTCTACACTAGCCCTCTGGGAGTCCACGTGACAGAGAGACACTGCAGAAAAGTTCACGCGGGTCACATGTGAATCTTTCAAATCTTAAGGCCAAGGAAGGAGGGACAGAATGTGCCACGTCACATGCATGTCTACAATGCTGTCTGCACATCGAGAGACGAATGGGAGAACTGTACTGGGGCAAGAGTACAAAAAACCTTTTGAAAAGCCTCTGTACTAGAGTTTGGGAAAAGATAGTCTGCTCCCAAATCTGGTTCTCCATCTTATATGTTTTTATAAATAAAGTTTTATTGGCATGCAACCATTCCATTCACTTTCACATTATCTATCTGGCTTGTCTACTGTCTACCACTTAATGAATGGAATACATGTGACATGGACTTTGGCCCACAAAGACTAGCATGTTTATACTTTGGTCTTTAATAATTGATGCCTGTGTCTCTTGGTGTAGACCACAATGAGCCCTTGGAGATCTAAAAATAGTTTTTTAAGAATCAGGTTTTTAAGCTGAGGGCTCTGTTGGAGCAGTTAAAACAAGAGGGACAAGAAATGAGCAGCTGTCACTAGTGCAAGGGACAGATGATGAGCTTGGAGCCAAGTCTGCGGCCTGGCACAGGGGTCCAGGGTAACGGAGGCTCTAAGGAGACAGAACAGATGGTACTCAGGGCAGGGTCTGATGTCCAGGTTTAGGAGAGGGGAATCTGAAGAAAGCACTGGGGTTTCTGGCTTATGTGATGGGGAAAGAGGACAGTAACTAAGAGAGAATTCGGGGGGAGATGCAGGAGGGAGATGGACTTAAGGCCACACTGAGTACAGGGATCTGAGCATCACCAGGTGGTCACTTTGGGCAAGCAGCTGGATCTACGTGGCTAGACTTTAGAGACAGAAGACGATGAAAATACAACAGTGGAAAATGGCGACAAAATTCCTAGCTGCCAAATGAGGCAGGCACCATTTAGGACAAATTCCTACATTAACACCCCTTCAAAACACTTCTCCTCTCCTCCAGTCCAGGGTGTTTTCACGTGTGTCTGCCATCTTTCAATGACCCTAAATTGAGCATGCCCAGAAGTGTTCACATCTGCTGTCTTAACCTTTCACGTGTGCTCTGTGACCTGAAGCAGAATGTGGCTGGAAATGTGATGCCATCTTTTCTTCTTCCTGAACTATGACCTTAAACTGATCATGCCCAGAAACATACACCTTGATAGCTCAGGAATGTGCCTACCCCGAAAGTGTTCTCCTACATAAATATACAGTTCTCAGAGTAAAATCCACGTGCTCCCTTTGTTTCTGGACAGCATCTTCCTTTTGGAGAAGACTCTGGTGCTCTTCTTCCTTGCTGAAGGCAGTCAAGTCTCCATGTTTCTGTCTTGTTTTCGCTCATTAGATTTGCACTTGCCAGAAGGGAAACCCACACCTTCTGGTTGCAGAATAATGATAATTGCATATAAAATGCTGGTTTGATCCTGGTGAGGGGTAAGTGTGAATAAGTTCCAATTTAATTATAATCAATCAGTCAGAAAAATAAAACCAACTGGTTTCAGTAATTAGGAAACTTGGAAGTAAGGACTCAGAGAGTGAAGGGCCAGGACCCCAGAAGAAGAGAGAAGTGTGCTAGGAAGAAGACAAAAAAAAAGGCGAGGAGCATTGCCTTCATAAGCCAGCTCAGTGACAGGCCCCAGAGAAGAGGGAGACCGATGCAAGGCAGCTTTGCAGAATTCACATATTGGATCTGATGGATTTTTCTTGGCATATTTTTAACCAGGATTATGGGGTGCCCACTCCTAGATTCTTTATCTGAGATGTCAGGACATCTCTCATTTATTATGCTTTTCCTTCATGCTCATATTCCACAAGAAGGTTGTGTCGAGACCCAACAGAGCCATATCTGGGAAACCTAGGCCTGGAGCTGCCTCCTGAACTGGTCTGTTTGAACGGAATCTTGTTTCCCCAAAGATGTTAGGAGGTTTAAAGAATTAAGATGTATTGTACCCTGAGGGAAAAAAGAAACACAGGAGTAGGAGGAGAGAAGAATGAAACAGAAAACCCAAGGGAAAAGGTAAGGAGGAGGGGCTTCAGAGAGGCACCCTGCAGAGTGACAGGCTGGGAAAAGTGGCTGTCCCTCCTCGAGAACCTACACGGGGTGATCAAAATATTCAGTGAGTATTTATGTTTTTCTTTTGAAGTTTACTATAAAAAGACACACTGCCAGGGGCTGGGGATTTAGCTCAGCAGCATAAATGCCTGCCTTGTAAAGCAGGCAGTCGTGAGTTCGATCCCTCGTACCGATAAAAAGGAAAAGGACCAAAAAAAAAAAAAAAAAAAAAGACACACTGCCATTAAATCCCTTCAAAATACTGCTTCTCTTCAAACATATTTATCCCATCGTTCTTGTCACTTTCCAAAGTGGTTCTGGAATTCTTCTTGTGTAGGTGTCTTTATAAGATAGGATTAAAAATACAGTTAATGTTGTTGCTGAGTGCCATCCAATGGAAACGTCAGCTCTTAAAAACTTTATGATGTGTCTTTCATCCATTTTATTCATCTGATCTGGTACCCTGCAACTTCTGGCTCTTCCCCAAAGTCAAAAGATCATGAAAGGGAAGCATTTTGAATCAATTCAGATCATCAAGGCAGCCACCAAAGCACAACTAAAGACACTCATGAAAGAGGACTTCCAGACGTGCTTCAGAAAGTGGCAAGAATGATGGTGTAACTGCAGGGGATATTTTGAAAGGGGTTAATGGCAATATGTCTTTTACTGTAAACATTTTTTTAAATTTAAACAGTCACCATATGATTCAAGCATACTGTGTAAGCACAGTATTAACCTCTGACTGGTTACCTTAGTTGGCTGGCTCCAAGGCAGAAAGAGCATGGGAAAAGTAACAGTTGGAGCAAAGCTGCTCACATAACAGTGACCACGGACTATCAACTGACTGGTTACCTCTGACTAGTTACCATGATCAAAGGTTAGAAGCCAGCATAGAACAAGATTCCTGTAAATTTGTAACTTCACCAAACTCCTGGGCCCCAGGCTTGCCTTGACCACCCATCACCTTAACAAACACAAAGTCACTGTTACCCTGGGAGCAGCATGAGGAAAATGGTTCAAGGCTGGTACGTTAGTCATGTGGTGACCCTCTTGTATATCTCAGGTGTCTCCAAGCTGCTGGGCTTTTTCACTACCTCATGGCCAAACTTGTACCTTTAACTGGAAAACATACCCAGAGGGGAGGAGCAAAGATGGCAGACAGATAACAGCTAGCTACAGAGGCTCCCTGAAATAGTCAACTTAGAATTCAACATAATACAGAGTGGGGAGCCCCAAACAGAAGAAGATGAATTCTCTTGTTCCAAGAAGAAATTAAGGTGACTTGCTGACCATCCAAGGTCCCGCCCCGACTTGCCAAGCCGTCCAAGGTCTTGCTGCTTTGACTCACTGGAGGTGCAGTTACATTGAGTTCGGGGGTCAGCGAGCCAAAATAAGAGCTGAGTTGGCAGAGTGCCTACATTGACCTGCGGTAAGTGATAGGAGTGGAGCCATTCCATAAATAGGGAGGCTCTGGAGGATGACATTCTGGGACCAGGCAGGACTGGCAAGTACAAAGGGCAGCAGAGTGACTTCAGTTAATTGTTCCCTTCCTGAACAAGATTGGTGGAATGAACAAGGCCTGGGTCATGTGACCTGGCTGAGACCCAATAGGTTATCCGAAATCCAGCCCCTACAGCAGTGGCACACACTAACCACACTAACCCAGTTAGGCCTCAGAAGTTTGACTGATCCAGAGGGGAGGAGCCAGCATATGCTATCCCTATCTGCAACTCACTAGCACATGACAGTGTGAAGGGTCATCTAGCCAGTGCACTTCAGAAGAATTGTAACCAACAAAGAAAGAAACTGGGGCCTCCTGGAAGAAGCAAAAAAGATGGGAAGAGGAAGCAACAACAAAAAGTCCCGAGGTCCCAACCCTGAGAACATTGACCCAGGACAGGTAAATACAAAGGAGAATGAGAACAGCAAACATGCAGTATCAGACACAGCACCAGTGGACATAAAGAGAAATATTTGGGACCTCATAGATGAGTTCAAAAGTGAAATATTTAGCCAAGTAAAGCAAGATATAAGAAGATTAATAAAAGAGATACTAAGCACCCCTCAAGCAGACACAGATGGAAGAAGGGAGGAACTCAAACAAAGGAGACAACCATTTGATGAAGCATATAAAAAAAATGTAGAATATATGAAGCAGATTCAAAGAGATCACCAGGAAATTAAAAACTCTATGGAAAGATAGCAAATCAGCTTGAAAGAAACTAAGGATAGATAATCCAAACTGGAGGGCAATTTTGCAATGTGGGAGTATGAAAGGGAATATTTTTAAAAAATAACAAGGAAACAAGCAGTAACAATACAAAAGCTAGAAGATGACAAAAGGAACTATAACTTGAGAACAAAGAATGTAAATGAAGAAGCTGGGGTACAAACAAAGGAACTAAAAGGTTATTAACAGAAATAATTAAGGCAAACTTCCCAAACATGGAAAAGGAAATGATACTCTGATATATGAGGCATACAGAACTCCAGCCACCTACAACCAAAACAGAGCTACACCCAGGCATATAATAATCAAGATCCCAGAAATTCAATATAAGAACAGAATTTTAAAAGCTGTTAGAGACAAGAAACAGATCACCTATAAAGGAAGGCCCATCAGAATAATGGCAGACTTCTCGACACAAACCATCAAGTCAAGAAGAGCCTGGAGTGAAATATTCCAAGCCCTGAAAGAAAATAACCTCCAGCCCAGATTGATATACCCTGCTAAAGTCTCTAGAAATTAATGGAGAAACAAGATGCTTCCAAGACAAAGAGGAACTTGGGAAATTTGCAACCACCAATCCAACTCTACAGAGAATACTGCAGGGCATTCTAGAGAGAGAGAAAAGTACTAGGATTCCAGAAACAGTGGCAGAGAGGCCTCAATGAGTGGAGCAGAAAACAGAATGAAGAAGACAACCAGACAACTGATGGCAAAAAAAGAGCATAACAGAAACGAGGCAGAGAAGATTTTATTCAAAACTGATATGATTGGTAGTATCAAGTCTTAAGAGTATAAGCAACTACACTGAAGATGACAAGACTCTACAATACGCATTCTGGTTTAATAACTGCCAGGTTTTGAAGTTCTATACCATATACAAAGTTGTGTTTTTATTAGTACTGTTATGTACTGATATATCAATTATACTATGTCTGATGATACAGCCAATTCTATTTGAGATAACAAGAGACAACACCGGAACCAGGTAGAACTCTTTGTACAACAGACTTATATGTTTATTTCACTTCATGCATTTATAGGAATATGTTTTGTTTTGTCTTGCTTTGTTTTGTTTCTCCCTCTAATATAGAAAGGATAGAAATACATGTTAAGACTCATGCATGTGTAGAATCTGTAAACAGTTTATGAGAACTGATCTTATGACATATGATGAACAGATACTTTGAAGAAAAACAGACACTAAAATACCCAGTGCTGATCCTGGAGTGTCATAATGTGAAACCCAGCAATAGTACTATTCTTTGTTCAGAGTGATATTAGCCTGCTTGAGTTTATTCAGTCTCAAAATAATTGAAGATATGGATAACTGCATGTATGTTTAAGTGAACAGGACTGATAACCATATTTCTAAGTTTTTATTGGATAGTTGAACAGAACTGGTTGCAATCTCACTGTTTGAATCCCCACTTTATATGCTCCACGTTAGTATGTTAAATAACTATTTGTAACTATTGTAAGAAGACAATCTATAATCATCAACTAGTGATTTCTTACTGTTTATTTTTTTTTCTTTGAAATTATGTATTATTTCTACCCATTTTCTGTTTTGTTTAGTCTTTCTTTAAATTAAATTAAAAAAAAAAAAAAGAAACTACAGTACCCAGTGCTGATCATGGAGTGTCATGATGTGAAATCCAGCAATACTATTATTCTTTGTTCAGAATGATTTTAATCTGCTTTAGTTTGTTTAATCTAAACATAAATGAAGATATGGATAACTGCATGTATGTTTAAGTGGATAGGATTGACAACCATGTTACTAAGTTTTTGTTGGACAGTTGAACAGAACTGTTTGCAGTCTTGCTGTTTGAATTCCCACTTTACATGTTCTATTTTTGTACCTTGAATAACTATTTGTAAAATAACAATATGTAAACATCAACTAGTGATTTCTTACTGTTTATTTTTTTTCTCTGAATGTATGCATTATTTCTACCTATTTTCTGTTTTGTTTAGTCTTTCTTTAAATAAAATTTTAAAAAGATCTGAAAAAAAAAAGAAAACCATACCCAACTCCCTCTCTACATGGCATTCCGAAAGAAGACCACTTTGTTAATGTATTAGGTGGTAAAATTATACCAGCAAAGACAACGTATCTTAGGTCATGAAAAATCATAATTTCTTTCTTAAATTAGGGGACACAGAGAGCCAGAAAGTTATGGGCATTTCTAGTGACTTAAGAACTAGAACAGAGTTAATGTCTTCCCAAATTGTACCCTCCAACAGGCAAGGCCGAGTTGATTTTGGCAGGCCAGGTAGGTTAATGCTAATGGGAAATGGCCCAACGGTAAAAGCACGAGGCGAATTGAACCACATATGGACAGTGAAAGCCCACCCTGGCTAGACACAGAGTGGATGCCTGTGACAGGGGTGAAGGAGATGGTTAGGTTAGACATGACTATGTATGAGAGTGACAGACACCTACGGGTTCTACACAAAATGACAGGAGACAACTTCCCAGGCAGCTGATGAGTGGAGGGAGAGAAGAGGGTGTCTGGGAACAACACGGCAGTTCTTTGTCTGCAAGGCATTCTGAGCCCCACTGCAAGGACAGGGACAGATGGAGGTGCCTCTCCAAATATCAGAGCTGAATCTGCACGTGAAAGGCTGTATTTTCATGGTTGTACCTTAACCTATGCATGTTTCAAAAAATGTTCCCAAAATGTAAAAAGAAAAATATCAACTATGTGCACTAATCAGCCATAACCAGTGTTAATACATCAGAGCACTGCTATAGTTCAGACCTAGGATGCCCTCCAAAAGGCTCCTGTATTTCGAGGTGCGCTTTAAGAGGTAATTTGATTATTGGGGCTGTTATGCTCATTAGTGAATTAACCCACTCATGAATCTATAGCTGAACGTACTTAGTAGGTGGGATCTGGTCTAAAGAAGTGATCACAAGAGGGTTGACCCGGAAGGGTATATTCCTCCCTTCTCTCTCTGCTTCCTGGTCACCATGAAGAGGCAGCTTTGCTCCAGTTGTCACTTTGGCCATGCCCTTCCTGCCTTGGAGTCAGCCAACTATGAACTGAATCCTCTAAAACCATAAGCCAAAATAAATCTCTCTTCCAGTTGTCAGTATTAGGTATTTTGTCCCAGTGATTATAAAGTGATTAAAACAAGAATTTTGCTCCAAACTGTTAAATATACTTTGTCTTCCACTACTGAGGACTGAACTCAGAGGCTTTGTACTGAACTACACCCCCAGCCCTTTTGCAAAAAAAATATTTGGCACAGGGTCTCACTAGGTTGCTAAGTTGCCCGGGCTGGGCTCAAACTTACTGTTTGCCTCAGTCTCATTGAGTGCTGGGATTATAGGTACGTGCTACCACTCCTGACTTTAAATACACATTCTTAATTACATTGGAATCACATTTTCTATATAGCTTTCTTTCACATTTTTCACTTTCACTTCAATCTTCCACAACGTCCATGAGTCCTTAAAGCACTATTCTGAGGACTAATTGATATTCCAAAACACGGTTTGGCATAATTGATTTCACCAAACTCCTGCTGCAAGATTTAGGTAATTTCTAAGCATAAATAATGCTGAAACGCAATTCTTTGCACATAAATCATCATCTGGGAGTGTAGCTCAGTGTAGCTCAGACTATTGTCTGTCTGTTAATCATATCTGAGGCTCTGACTTCAATGCCTTGTGCCACAAAAAATTAAAAAAAAAATCAAAACCTTGAGTGTATTTTGCCAGTCCTTCCCTTAGGGTAACTTCCAAGGGATGCAATTACTGGATCAAAGGGCAGGAACATTGTTAAACCACTTAATATGTATTATGGACAGGTTGCCTGTCCCCATACAGTAGTATCCATTACACCCTCCTCTGTGTCCCATCAATTTTAGGCACAGAAACCCAGGCTCCTGTGAGACACAACTTTCACTGAGTTATCACACAGGCATTTAAAATCCATATTACGTCAGAGGTATGCTCAAGGAAATCTGGACAATTCATAATTTGGCAGCTCCCCCTTAATGGCAGTTTCAGTGACCCACAGTACCCACAGTACCCATGGTCAGAAAACATCACATGTAAAATTCCAGAAATAAACAATTGATAACTTTTAAATGGCTTATTAAAGTATATTGTTTGGATTGCTCTATTTTATGATTATTTATTGTTATGAATCTCTGTTGCCTAGTATATAAGTTAAACTTTTAAAAGTTTTTTATTTTTTGTGCTTATGTTTTAATTAATTTTTATTAATGCCATGTTTGTAGTACATAATGTTCACATTCCTCGTGGGGAATTGGGACATATACATAACACATCTGAATTCTTTTGTTGCATCTCCTCTTGCTTCCCTCCCTCATTGCTCTGTCCATCTCTTGATTCCCTTCTCTCTTTTTTGTATGTGTTTGCAATACACAATACTTACATTTCGTGACACGCATGTGTAAGGGAAAAAAACATTATGTTTGGTGTGATCAAAATATAAAGTGAACATTTAAATTATACTGAAAAGTATATTGGCATTAATCCCTCTCAAAATACTCCCCGACCCCTCAGTTTGAATACACTCATCTCATCATTGTTGCAACTTTCTGAAGCAGTTCTGGAAGTCCTCTTTCATAAGTGTCTTTGCCAGTTGTGATCAAAACTACAGTGACTATGCTTGCTGAGTGCCATACAATGGAAAGGCCAGTTCCTGAAAATATTATCCACTTTAGTCACCAGATCTGGCACCGTGTGACTTCTGACTGTTCCCCAAAGTCAAAATGTCCATGAAAGGGAAATGTTCTGAATTGATTCAGGCCTTGGTGTCAAGAACAAGGGGGTAAGTGTGTTCAAGTGAGGGCGAGTGCACCGAGGACGATTTATGGCAATGTGCCTGTACTGCCCACTACTGCATTCCTCTATCACACCACATAGATGGGGTTCAGTGCTACCTGTGTTTCCAGCATCTGTTGCAGTCTCGGGACATATTCCCAAATAGTAAGTGGGGTTACTGTATATTTTGGAAAGACCTGAAGTGCGATAGTGATAGACTATGAGTAAAACCCCTACTGGCTAGAGGCTGGCCCTAAGAAGGTGTGTGGGAAACCCCATGCCCACAGAGGGTGCAGCAAGCTTGTGAACCCAGGCAAGGGAGCTAAGGCTCAGAGAGGGAAAGGTTATTCCTGCAAGGGGAAGCGAAATTTGGTCAGAGAAGAAGCTGGGGCTGTGTCTGGACACTGTCTAGCCAGTACTAAGTGGCAACGGACCATCTCCACAGTTCAGCCAATGCCACGGCAACAGGAGAGATGCCAGGTGCTGCTTCCCAGAGGCAGCCATTTCTCAGACAGCAGCAAGCACTTTCTCAGGGAAAATTAGGCCAGTTTCCAAAGACAGAAAGTAGCAGTCACACCGTTCAGCACAGAAGGCAATACTGGATGTGCCTGCAAGCGGCAAATGGGGTGGAATTTATCTGTGAACATCATAATTACAATTAAAATAATCAGTTCTTCACAAAAGCACACTGTTTCTAAACTGTGAAAGTTCAAATCCATAAATCAGAGAATACTTGTTACCCAAAAGAACAAAAGGATGGACTTAATAGAGATAGGGAGGACAGAAGAGTAAAATTCAAATTCCAGAAGTAAATCAGAGACAAAACAAATGGAGAGAAAGGAGAAGGCCTTCAATCAAAACTTCCCAACAACCCAGGAGGTCGGCCCAGTTAATCAGCTTCTACCCAAGGTCTAGAATTGCTGAATTTATACCTTTCCTCTACAGTCTGACAGACTAGTCCTCTTTGACTAAAATTTCCACAGGCTTCTCTCAGTCAGTATTATGGTTTAGACCTACAGTGACTCCCAAACACCTCATGGACACAGATCTGACTGAATCGTGAGGACCCTGTGCTCCTCAGTGGAGTCATCCATTGAAGATGCTATAGTGAATGTGTTTCAGGCAGTAGGGCCTGGTTGGAGGTGGGTCACTGTAGGAGTGACGTGGAAGGAGGTACTGTATTCTTATTTCTAGCTCTTCCCTTCTCTCTCTGCTTCTGGGCCACCATGACATGAGCAACTTTCCTCTACCATGCCATTTTTTTGCCTTGTAACCAGACAACAGGAATGAACCCACTGAAACCAAGAGCCAAAACAAACCTTTCCATCTTTAGTTGCAGGTGTTAGGAACTTTCTCCCAGCCATAGGAAGAGTGATGATGAATACAGTCAGTTTGGCCAGAATCCCCTCTTCATCCTGATTTTTCTTTCCTCTTAGGAATGTCTTCACCCTCCACGGCTATGAATCTCCACCTGCCCACGTTACATTCAGATTTGAGCCATGATCTCTATTGGTATCTCTCACTGTTGCAATAGTAGTTCCGGAATAAAATGTGTTTTTATTGTTTTAAGAACTATATAGCCCTGGATTTTCTTTAACAAAACAAATGCTTCTTGAAACTGTATGCATCCTTTTTAGATGCAATACAACTCTACTTCTTTTCTTCTATTTATTAATGTTCTGCTGCACTGATTTCCCTATCCAGGAATGGCTCAGGACCTGCATTGTGGAGGCCTGGCTTCACTTCAGGGACACACACTTAATCTCCCTGTGACTCCTGGGCAAACCTCCTTCTTTTTACCTCCCTTGGATGATGCCAGCTTGATCCAGGATACCCTAGATCCTGCGGCATTCTCACAGCACTGCTGCTCGGGGGGCTGTCTGATCTTCTACCTCCTGTACTGAGCTCACTGCCATCAAACAGCACACGCTATTCACACTGGTACACCTGTCCACCAAGCAACCATCCTTCTTAGGTCTCCAGGGGAGGTTAACATTCTCAAAGGATAAAGAAGAGTCTTCACTTTTATAGCTCCTGCAAGCCTAACAGTCTTAAACTACACATGCTAGGTGACACATTTGGTCCTTGCAGGCCTAAAGCCTCCCAGCAGCACCTCCAGCCCACAGCCTCTGCCCCTCATCAGTAAGAAGCTCAGCCCCTGCTGAGGGAGGGGGCTAAGGCAAGCAGTGTCTTCCTGCGGCAGACACTGGTGTTAGGGACAGTCCCCAGTGGGACACAGGACAGTGGTGATCACACATATTGGGTGTGACCGCAGTCATTCATCCATTCGTAGCACCTTAGATCAAGAAGACTTAAAGGCTTAAAACAAGACCGGTAGGATTTGTAGCTGTCCACTCCTGGCAGAAAGTTTAGCTTGGGCACCTCAGCCCACAGAACCAACAAAACAGTGCTCACAAATGTATCTGCCCAATAATTCATGGCTCAGGACTCAGGGACAAATGACAAATGGCGGGAGTTGGTTCTGATCCAGAAAAAATTTCCCTTTCTGCTGTGTGATTTTTTTCAATTTGAACTTGAGTCCACCTTGCCCTTTTTCTCAAGTGCAAGGACACACACACACACACACACACACACACACACATGCTGGCATCATGCTTATAATTTTCTCACCAACGGAGGAGCCCCTGGAGTTACTGCTTGCAAAAAGCAGCCCGGTAAAATTTCAGATGCCTTAAGGGTAAAGTGCAGAAAGAAAAAAGGCACAGGAGGAGAGCCACAGCGGCCTCGGGGTACCCCCCCCCCCAGGTCCTCCCGCCTCAGCTACCACACTGCTGCTCCCCCCCCCCTTCCCTGCAGCATTCTTTCCCAGTCTGTTTGGCTCCCTGATAACTGATAAAGGGCCTTTTATTGATATGAAAGAAATTATTCTCCACTGTGGGCTGCATAAATATCCCATTATCAATAGGAAGCAATTTATTTGCTTAAATTGCCAACTCTCTCATTTTGTTTTAACATGCTGGTTCTCCATCGTAATAACTGCACCTTTGAAAAGACTATTTTCAAAGCCGCGCCCTGGCTCCAGTTTGAGAAATAAATCTGAAATGAGCCAAGGCAGACTGACCTCCAATATTAAAAGGGCAGCTCAGAAAAGGGAAATAATTGCCTTACGAATTCTACCCAGAAACTCAATCCTGGGCGAGTTACCAGAGAATAAGCCAACACGTCCAGAGCTCGCGCATGCGCACATGCATGCACACGCATATCACGCCGAGGTCCACTAATGCAAACGCGACTCAGCTGAGTCGAGGAGGCAGTGGAGGCGCAGGCTTCTCTGTGCATTTCTGGTTCCTTATGGCAAGTAGGGTGAGTAACTCGGATAAAACAGGGTTGCAACTGTACATCACGCCACATGCCAAAATCTCCTTTTGTGAAATTAAAAAGTAGAAGGAATCAAGCTGGATGGGATGGCTCATGCATGTAACCCAGCAAGGGCACACATAGCACTCTGGAAAGTGGAGACAAGAGGACCACAAGATCGAGCCCAGCTTGGGCAACTTAGCATCTTGGCAAGATCCTGTCTCAAAATAAAAACAAAATAAAAACAAACCTTATATTAAAGGCTGGGGATGCAGCAACAGTCCTGGGTTCTATTCCCAGTACCATAAAAAAAAAAGTAAAGAAATAAATAAAGTAGGAAGAATTAATAATAATTAGACAGTAGAAGACAAGCAGACAGGAAGGACATGGGGAGGAAGACCTGAGAGGCAGGTGGGAAAGCAGACCAGGCAGGGTCTTGGAGGCCGTTGTCAGCACTTTGGGTTTTACTCGGAGTGAGGCAGGAACTATGGCAACTTGCCATGGCCTGTGTGGGGACAGAAGGGGCCTGTGGGAAGCTGGGATAACTCAGGGCCAGCAAGAGGCTGCTGCAGTGGCCCACCTGAGAGGGGACCTTAGCAAGGCAGGAGAGGAGACCTGGCTGGATTGTCAAGGGATCTAGAATGAGTCAGGGAGGGTGTCCTAAAGATGGCATCTGAGGGGTGAGAAAAGGAGGGGCTCGGGGAGACGCCACGAATCCTGACTCCAGGGTCTGTGTGGAAGCCCAGCAAGGCCTGCTGGACGGACACGGGCCTGGGGTGATGAGGGCGGCAAGTGACGCGGCTTGCACAGGCTCTGGTGGAGGGGTAAACTGTACAGCTGAACAGCAGGAGCAGAAGTCTGCAGCACATGGACTTTGGACCCGGTTGGAACAGCTCTGTCTGTGGTAATGATAAAACCCTAATTTGGAGAAACATGCTGACCTAAGTTGGAAGTATGCTAATTATGAGTGCAGTGGTAAGATACTGTCAGCCACAGGGGTAATGAATATGATACAGAGAATTCGGAAAAATCACTGGAGCTGCATGGCAGTTCCTCAGGGTTCTTATTTCCCTGTCTCCTTTGAGAATGTATTTAAATAAAATAGAAACTGTATTTGAGTGTGCTTACTCTTTGCCTGCTTAGTTCCGTTCACAAGGATTTATTTAAAAGAAGTATACAAACATCTACTTAGAAAGATATTTATCACAGCTTTCTCTATATTAAAAAATAGGAATCCACAAACAACAGACGATTAGCTAAATATGAGAAATTAAAGTTATTCATTTGACATCAGTAGAAAGATTAGAAATTGGTCTGATATACATGTAAGTTTGGTATATAACACGAATATCACTTCAAATAATGCAGAAAGGATTCCATAACTGATGGAAGGACAATTAAAGAAAATCACAATGAAACCATACTTCCCACTTTACAGTAAAACAGGCTATCAAAGATGAATAAAAGTAACTTTCAACTGCAATACAAAGGACTCTCGGGAAACTGTTTTTTAGTCTCAAGAATTGGTGAGCAACAAAATTCAAAGGCCACAAAATAAAAGGCCAATAAACCTACACACACATTAAAAACCTTCTGTGGCAAAAAGTGATAGTAAGTCGAAACTAAATAAAAATAGTTGCAACTTACATTACAAAAGAGAAGCCTCTTTTCCTCATATTTAAAAAAAAAGTGAATACATCAATAACAAAAAGCCCAACACACCAAAAGCAAAATATTCAAAGAAAACAAGCAGGCTGTTCCCAGGACAGGAATTACAAACGGCTCTTAAACCTAGAAAGCAATGTTCAGCCCAACTTCTAACAGGAGCAATGCAAATGAAAAGTACCTTGATATAATCTGTTTTACCTACAGGGAAGTAAAGATCAAGAAGTCTGACAGCACATTGTGAGGACACATAAGGCTCAGGGACATGTCTGGCTCAAACAGCAGAGGAGAGAGGTAAATTAGGAGAAGTCCTTTGGTGTGCAATTTGGCAATCTATATTCAGATTATAGACACACACTTTAATGCAAAGATTCCACCTCTAGAATGTTTGCCACAGGCATACTCACAGGTGTGGAATCAAGTGTGAGCCAGGAGAGTGGTTGCAGTATTGCTTCCATACACGTACACACACACACTCGCGTGTGCACACCTTTAAAGATGAGATTTATGGATATTAGTGAACTATTATTTTGTTGTTATGATATGTTTAACTCGTCATATCTTTGGAGATGCATACTAAAATAATTATAGACAGATTATATAATGTCTGAAGTTTGCTTCAAAATAACAGGAAGGATGGGGAGAGCTGGAATATGGGGGTGCAGATCAAGCGTGGTCACGAGTTAGAATTGGGTGATGGCCCATGAGCATTCCTTCTGAGTTTTTTTATAGTAAAACCTCTCAATTCTTTTTTAATCAGTTGATCAGAATCAACTCAACTGCCCACTCACAGGAGACTCAGAGAGTGTGCCGCCATGGGAAGAGTGAATTATTTCTACCCTGACATAGGATGCATGGCAAGATGTTCATGAAAAGGAAAGCTGCAGGACAGTATGCATCCAATAATACCATTTGTGCTTAAAAAAATAAAAATAAAAAGATCGCACAGGTTCCTGATAAATATGCAGAGTACACATGGGTGAACACACTAAAAAGGATAACCCTGGCTGTCCCTGGGAAGGGCGTCAGGTGGTGATGGGAGGACAGGGACAGAAGGGACACGCACTGCACACATTTCTCTGTCCTTTGAAATTTCTGCCGTGAACACATGACAGTCATCTAAGTACACAAAACGTATGACTATAAAAATATACACTCAGTCGTTAATAGTAGTTATTACTGAAGGATGGGGTGATGGGTGGCTATTAATATTTCCACATATTCCACAAGGAACACGTATTTTTTAAGTAATTTAGGGGAGAGAAGCTATTTTTAATAAGCGAAATTCCTGGAAACGACCTAATCGAAGAGCATGTTAAGCATCAGATAGATAGGAAACCACTAACTCTCAGTCCCCTGACCCAGCCAGAGCTCTCTGCTTCAGGACCATGCCTTCCAATGCAAGCAGCACCCGTGGGTGGTAAAGGACCACGGAGAGAGAGTAGTATGCGATGTGGACTGAGATCTGGCCCCGACCTAAGCACTCTGGATGAGGCAGGGAGAAGCGAGGCAGAAGCACAGAGGCCACGGAGACATAAGTGCTGTAATACCCACAGCTTCAGTAGCCTGAAGAGGCTCGGGGGAGGAGCCTACGTTTGCAGCAGGAAGGGATAAGATCTTCAAAGATGAATGGGAAATGGGCGCAGCGTTATCTGGAGATGATTCAATTTAGTGTCAATAATAAAGTGCCTGAGCCCATTTGCTAATTGGCCTCCCTTGGCGATTCAGCATTGAAACAGTTCCTGAGCACCGACTGTCTAGTTTGGAGCTGGGCTAAACTGACTTCTCTTCCTCTTCATACTCTTAATCTTTCACTGTATCAGAATCTCAGTCTTGCTCCAGTTCCAGACTCTTGCCGTTGTTCTAAGGGAACTCAGCATCCCTAACTGTCCCGTCCGAGAGCTTTACTTCCATGCTACTCAAACAGCCCCCACACAGGCACATTCTGCTCCTTGCCTCACCCAACACAGCCCCCCACTCTCAAATTCTAAGCTCAAAATTCCACTCTCATCTCTGACCTGAAATATCGCCGAGTCCATCCTTCTGGTCATCTGTTAACAACCTTCCACGGTCCAAGACCGTGACCCTCAGCATCAATCCAAGCCCTTCTCTCTCCATCATCTTCCTCTTTCTCAGCTCAACCAGCAAGTCACCTGGAACCACCCTTCCAGCGTCCCCACGCCAGCACCTTCCAATGTTCCATCTGTGCATTCCCAGGGCCACTTTTTCAGTCAGGTACAAGCCTTTCCCCCAGCTCCACAGCTCAGCATCAAACCCCCAATCCTATCCCCCAAATCCATCCCAGAACTCTGTGAAAAAGAGGCAGTCTTTCACATTATATGAAAAGAAGTAAATCAGGCAACCAAAAGTACATGTTCTCACATACGTGGAAGTTGTAAACAGTCGATGTGGAAGTAGAAAGGAGGACAGTCGTTAGCGCTGCCTGCGTGGCAGGCATGGAGAGAAGGTGACTGACAGTCCAGGGGCCAGCAGAAAGGAGACACAGCTTCCAACGGGCTACGGCACAGGAGGGTGACTATGGAGGACAGCAACTCGTTAGTACTTCAAACCAGCAGGTAAAGGGGATTTTCACCGTCCCCGTGTAAGAAAATGATACGTGTTTGAAGCAACTGGATAAGCCAACTAACCTGATCCAATTTCTGCACATTGCAAGAACTGAAATATAACACTACCCCACATAAGCATGTGTAATTATATATACATTGGTATATAAATATATAAATTGGTACTGGGGCTCGAACCCAGTGCCTTTGCATTGAGCTACATCCCAAAGAAGTTTTTTTAATTTTGTATTTTGAAACTGGGCCTCACTGAGTTGCTAAATTGCCCAGGCTGGGCTTGAACTAGCAATCCTCCTGTCTCACCCTCCCAGAGTGCTCAGATTTAAGACACCCATCACCACTACCCGTTTAAAATACATGTATTTTTTTAAAGAAAGAAAAATGTTGTCTTCCAGTTGACTTTTAGAAAAGAGGTCTACAGTGAAACGGTTATAATTTTTCACCTTCTTCTCTGAACATTTGCCTACTACAAGACCCATTCTTGTTTTACACCCTTACAACTTCCTTGATGGTTCTCAGGCTCTCTCCACCTCATCCATCTCCTGCCCCTTGGCCATTTGCTTTGCTGTTGCTGTTGCCACCAGAGGGATTCACATACGACTTCTTTGGGGCCACAGAAGCCCAAGGCTGGAGATCATTTGAGAGGAGCCTCTCACACTCTATGGGCACCGTTTCTAAGCTTGAATGCAATCTGACCTCCCCAGTGGTGGCCAATGGGTTACAGGACACACACCAAATGCATAAGGAACTGAACTGAAAATTCAATGCTGACCAATCAGGAAAAGAAGAGAGAGAGAAAGAGACAGAGAGATAAACAGGCACAGACAGAGACAGAGAGCTAGCACATGAATTCCCTCTCTATCTATCTCTCCAAAGAACTGCCCAGGCTCCCAGGACAGGTCCGAAAGCGCTGGGACATGATGGGACAGGGCCATCCAGCAACACGTCCCTGGGGTCTGCATTCCCGCCGCCCCCCGCTGGCTCCTTTTTGCCTTCGTTCTTGCTGCCCTGGGTTTGCACCTCCCCAGGGACCTGAGCACTGAAGCCTGGCTCAGGCTCTGCCTCCAGAGCTACAAGCCCTGAATACCATTAATCCACGCCGACTTCCCTCCCGTCTGGAGGCTTTGAGCCTCATTTTCTCGCTCCTTTATCTTTTTCTGTAAATACAGAATAGCCCAGCTAATGATATATTGAGTTCCTGCGAGCCCACAACAACTGTATCCAATCTTACCACCCTGTCATTTTGATTCAGGCTTGTTTTGTTTTAAGAAGGAAAAGAAAGGAGACATCAGAAATACAAGTGAGGCTCTGTGACTCCATCCCTCAGCCCATTTCTCTCACTGTGCACACTGGACCGAGTCCTGAATTTGGGGTTTAGCATTCCCATCCACGCTTTCAAAAATCTTTATTTCTTATCATAAAACACCCTAAACACGAGGCTCCAGAAAACACGGTGCTCTTACTCTTTCACCCCGTATCAGAACGACAGTCTTGCTCCAGTTCCAGACTTTTGCCATTATTCTTGTTTTGCGTGTTAATTTCATCTATAACAACATTTGGAGTCTGGCTAAAGAAATGAGGGGCTGAGCACGTGAGAAAGTCTCTCTCAGAAAAGCCTCACCCACTGGGGAACTTGAAGCATGAAATCCACTTCATGATAATAAACGTGTTTCTGTAACTTGGTTTTATCAAATCTGTAATTATATCATTTTCCCTTCCAGTCGTTGTTAAAGTGACTTTATGAAAGTTTAATTTATATAGCACAGTTTGAAGTCCCCTATGGATCACTTGATCATTTCATTTGTTTCGTTCCATCCCAATAGAAAGTGCTATCTTTATTTCGGTCCTTCATACTTTTAAATCTGTGTATGATGTGTGTGTGTGTGTGTGTGTGTGTGTGTACACCAGGTGGACATGGCTCTTTCTGCAAAGCACCCAGTGCTCCAAAGAGGAAATATGACTTTGCCCATAGCAGTGGGCTCTGATCTGACACTGGAAAGCAGCCATCCAAATGCTTGCTGAATTAATGAATTAGCAAAAGTCACTGGGGGAGCTGGATGTGATGGCACACACCTGTCATCCCAGCACTCAGGAGGCTGAGGAACAGGATCCCCATGAGGTCAAGGCTGGTCTGCACTACATAATGATATCTGGTCTCAAAAAAGAAGAAGGAAAAGGAGAAGGAAGAGAAGGAGGAGGAAGAGAAGAAGGAGAAGGAGAAGCAGCTAATGGGGAACTAGATGATGAAGCAAAACTTGGTCAGACATGATGTCTGATACACCACTGAGGTCGCAGACATCATCAAGTAGAAGAGGATATACATCCAGAGATGGAGGAAGAGAGGGAGGGGGAGGGAGGGGTAGAGGACAGAGAGAGGGAGAGAGAACGTTAACTAATATAGAATATTTCATCTCCGGTTGACTTATATATAGGTTGCTGACAAGTTTTTATGTGAAAGTTATCACCACAATGAATATTCCTGCATCTTCTGATGACAGAGTCTCTTTCTAACAGCTGCACAGTCAGTTACAAGATAAGGATTCAGAAAAAATTAGCTTCAATGCACTGAACTTGCTCTTGTTTCGTGTGTTAATTTCGTTTATAACAACATTTAAATCCCTGGCTAAAGAAATGAGGGTGTTAGCATGTGAGAAAAGTCTCTCTGAGAACAGCCTCACCACCTGGGGAACTTGAAGCATGAAATCCATTTCACGAACACTATGCTACGACTACAATTATGCTATCGATGTTTTGGTTTTGTTTTTTATTAGTGGAGGTGTGCAATACAGAATGGTGACGGTTAGGGAGGGAACGGGTCTTGATCATTTTCACTCCCTTTATCCTTTGCCTCTCCCTCTCCCTGGTCCCCTTTCCTAGCTTTCTTTCATTTATCCATTTGATTTTAGGTTTCTCATGTAGGAGAAACCATGACATTTAACTGTTTGACTTATGCAGCTTAGCATAATGGTCTCAAGCTCCATCCATTTTTAACAGCATGGAAGATGTTCATAATTTATTATCAAGTGGAAAAATAATAAAGTGGCATGGTCATTTTGAATAATGAGGTTATGTCTAAAAGGACCCAGGAATTCACTGTTAACAACATTAAAATATAAGGATGAACAACCAGAGGTCAGGAAAGGCTCTTGCTCACAGGGCAATGGCGATAAAGAAAGAGTGGTAGACCACGAAATTTCATCTGGTTACCACGTGGTTACATAAGTAAGCAGCACAGTCATGACTGATTTGGCCAATAGTCACCAATGGATTCTAAAACCTGACAGACTGCATCTTAATTCAGTGATCAAAGAAAGTATGACCAGTAATGGGTGAATCACTGGTATTCATCACCTGATCAGAAACCACAAAGATGCCCATCGTCACTTTCATGGTGCTTCTAACAAGGCTGCATAACTTAAATCTAAACCCAAGGAAACTCCAGACAAGTACGAAATGAGCAACATGCTACAAATGGCCCACGTCCAGGAGGTGAATGTACATGAAACCAAACGCCAAATTGAAGGAACTTTTCCAGAATGGAGGAAACAGAAGATCATGATCCTGGACGGGATGGTTCAGCTGTGAAGAAAATTGTTGGAATAACTGATGAAATTTGAGTGAAGCCAATGGATTAGGGTAGTCCCCTAATTCTGAGCGTCACAAGGGGGGAAGGGTCACCAGGCAGTGGAAAGGTGAGTTATCACAGAATAGTGACAGCCAAGATGCCTGCGCACAGTTGGTGGTGGCCATGTTGGTTTATAGATGCTTCCATGCATCTAACCTCACAAGAACAAAACCTTTGGTTTAAGAACAAAATCAAAGCAATAAATGAACAGAAGCCTTGAGGAAAGCAGCTCTCTCAATTCCAGGATCCACTTTTCTGAGACCATCTGAAGTCTCAGAGTGGAAATCTTGCTCCACAGAATCCAAAGCTGCCGTTCTCAGACCTGCTCTCTTTCGAAAGACTTTTCCCCCAACACATACTAATCAGCTCAGTAGCAAGGAACAAACCAAGCACAGCTCTGCCCTAGGAGGGGCTGTCAAGGTGCGGATTTTAGCCTAGGCTGAGAAGTGAGTTAGCTAATCTTCAAAGAGGAGCCTGCCGTCCCATTCAACAATATGAGAAGCAATTTGTTTAGGGGGAGAAAAGCCATTTCAACATGAAAATTGGTTTCACGACAATATGCCTGATAAAAACAGCACATAAAGGAACTGTTGGCAGGCCTGTGTCCCCAGCATCCCCCCCTCATTCATCACCCTTTGTCGCTTAATGGAAAAGGAGGTTCTCTCAATGGGATTCTAGTTGGGACATTTTTTTACCTCTGGACCATTGAACCAGGACTGTTCACACGTTCAGTGAAAATGTACAAAACAAAGCGTTTAGTCATTGTGCTCTTGTTACCTCAACACAGTCCCAAAGTTTCAATGTCATTGTCCACAGTTAAACCTGGGAAACGCTCCCTCTGCTCCCCCTCTTCCTGCTGATGGCGCCTCCCCCACCCAGGGCTGCCTGCCGAGACCCCTCATCGGATCACATTCACTTCTGCGTCACAGTCCTCACCAGCGCCTACTTGCTCATTCATTCAATGGACATTTGCAGGGATGCTTCCAACACCAGGCCAATGCCAGGCCAGAGCCTGCTGCTAGGGCAGGTCATTCACCCTCTTTGTGCTCCAGACTGCTGCCAGACAGGGCCACAGCCACCTTCTGCACAGTCGTGTGCTGTGTCCCTTTCCCCACCCCACACGTGCTGACCCCAGTCCTGTGCCATGTTGGGAGCGGCCTTCTCACTCAGGACTATGAATTAGCTGTGTCGCCTCTCAGAATCCCCCACCCCATCCTTGTGCAAGTGACAAATACCTATTTATTTTTGAGATGCACAGCCAAAGTCAGGCCTCCTGCAGAGCCCTCTTGGGGAAGGGCATGGAAAAGAGCCCCCCTATTCTCTGCCACCAGGATGTGGAAAAGCCAGGACAGTGTCCAGAGTGGTCAGGCCAGAGCCCATCGGGTCTCTGCTTCTCCTACGAATGTGAGTTCTGCCAAGAGGTGAACCTATGTTCCCCTCCCTTTGTCAAAGGAGGGGAGGAAGGGAAGACACCCCAGCCCTGCCCTGCTGGTTGGGGTGTGCTCAGTCTGAAACTTGCTTCCTGCCTCTGCTTTCACATACAAACCCGGCCTTCCCTCGGTGTGGGGAGATCCAGGCTTGAAGCTTCCCCCAGTTCTAGGTGCTGCAATAAAGGTCAGGAGAGAGACAGCAGCTCTTGTTTAGCGAAGGATCTTGATGAATCTTTTGCATACACAAGGTGCACTCCATAAACTATTTGAACAAGCAGGAAATTGAGTTTTAGAACACATTCTTATATTAAGAACTGATCCAATTCATGGGATAGAGGGTTAAAGAAGCTAGACAAAGTCCTCGTGCTCAAAAGTTATGTTCTAGTGGGTTAAGATAGATGAGCCAAAAGTAAATAAGAACATTTCAGATAGCGACAAGGGCTATAAAAAATAAATAAACAAAGCCAGCAGCCGCGGAGATGTCTCCCTAGAGACAAGCATGGGGCTGAGACCTGAATTGAAAAGGAGCTGGAAGCACAGATCTGGTGGGAAAGCAACCTAGGTGTGGGAGCAGTGCAAGCAAGGATCCCGGGAGGACAGGTCCGACCCCGAGGTGGGGGCTGACAAAGGGCAGAACTTGAGTTTCCTGATGCAGGAGGTGGGAATAATGCTGGCATCCGCCTTGGAGTCGCAAGGGCTCGGTGATGAAAGCCGTGCAAGGCACGTGTGTCAGGAACACGGTAGACGACAAACATTAGCTGTGGCCATAAAGAAGGAGGAGGAAAAAGGGAGAAGAGGGAGGAGGGGAGAAAGGAGGGGCACGAAGAGGACAAGGAGGACGAGGAAGACGAGGAGGGTGCTGATGGCAATGCGGTTGTTATGGTCCTGCGTGGTGAGGCTGGTGCTCTCAGGAATAGAAAAAGTAGGCATCAACCAAAACCACTCTGCCACCCTGGACCCACACAGCCTTCTGTCTTCCCGGTTAGATTCTCACAAGCTCACCGCTGCCTGTTGGAGCCAGTATCCATGTGCCAAGGCTGCCACAGCAGAGTCCCCGGACTCTGCCTCCAACAGTGGGTGTCTGTCACCTCCCAGTTCTGGGAGCCGGACGTTGGAGATCAAGCTGTTGGCTGTGAGGGAGATTCTTCACCTCTCTCTGCTGTGTCCAGTAGTCTACTGACAACCTTTAGAGTTGCTGGGTTGGTAACCGATCAGCCACCCAGATCTCTGCCTTCATCATCATCATCATCATAAATTCTTTTTTCCTCTCTCTCTCTCTCTCTCTCTCTCAGTCTCTCTCTCTTCCTGCTTGCTTCTGCTCTGTCTGTCTGTCTGTCTGTCTGCCTCTTTCTCCTCAAGGCCTCGCTATGTAGCACTCAAAAGTGCTTCCCAACCAAAGCAAGTACACATGGCCTTTAAGGAAAGAGCAGACTCCTAGGAAACTCCTGGTCCTCCAGCCTCAACTCTCAATCCCCCACGGTCCCCCCACTCTCAGTCCAGCCCACGGAAGGACTGAGACAGGACTAGAGTCTTTGCCCACTTTTCTTAAGGTTTTCTATGTGCTCCAAAGCCTACCTGAGATTCTGAACAGGTTCCCCTAGGCTGTATCTAAGCAGAGCCAGGTACCTCTGAGCTGGGTAAGGTTATCTGAGGTCACGCCTTGGGGAGAGATATCGAAAGAATAAACAACTCCAAATAAGGTATTGTTTGTCACCAAACCATCCCTGGACACTTGAACAAATAAATCCAGATACACAGCTGTTTTTTTCAGTGCCTGGAGCTTATGTCCCTTCATCACTGAGTATAAATCAAGACACCGACCAGAGTGAGTTAAAAACTCAGCACCCACCCAGAGCTCCCCAAGCCAGAGAATCAAATCACTTTCCTTATAAATCAGTCTCAAATGGTGAACGCTGAGACTGACACCTCCTGCAGACAGATCCCAATTCTGCTCTGTGGAGTATATTTAAGGATCTGTGTCTAGCATCCCTGAGCGGCAGTGGTCCTGCCTGCCAGTGTGAACCTTTGCCAGGACACCACACCTAAGTCTGGGGTCCCCACTGGGAAATATGCTGATTATTCCAACCCCACTCCACCTCGTGGGTGGTAGTGGCAGCTGGATCTTGGTCCAAAACTGTTTGCCTGCCACTATACCTCACTGGGTTTCTAGAAAGTTGTCAGAGCCCATCCCAGGTTAGAGAGGTCTCTCCAGTGTCTTGGCACTGTCCCTATCATCACAGGCATCAACTCAGCAGGTTTTGGGGTCCAGAATGCTCTTTCACAGCACAGCCAGTTGCCCTAAGATGTAATTTTCACATTTCCAAAGCAACCTGAACCAGCAACAACTGACGTCCCAGCCTGGCACAAGGATATCAGCCAACAGTCACTTCTCTGGACATTAGATGCTAGGAAAGAGGCTGCTGGGACTGGATTCCATGAGATGCCACTGAAACTACTTGGGGACATCCTTTAATCAGTAAAGCATCAAGGTGGCTCACAGGAAGGTGGGATCAGGAAAAGAAAAATGGCTTCAACTTCTGGAAAGAATGTCATCATGGCTTAGGGCTACAAATCACTTCCTTTACTAACGGTAACATTGATCTGCCCATGATCTTAACTGCCAGGGTTCTCAATATGCATTTCTGATGACTGGCCAAGAGGGGTTTATACTTCCTCAAACCAGCTCAATGAAAAAACTCTCAAATACCCAGATTAGCCCAGGTGTCTTGGATTACAGAAGCCAGAAGTAAGCTCACCTGAGGATTGACTTGGCCACCGCTGCTCAGCGTGGCCCTCCAGGACTCGGTGTGCAAAGGACACTGAGCTCCTGGGACACTGATAGCCTGAGAAACCTCTGCCCCTGTGCACTGATATGACCACAGAGAGCCTCTGTCACAGACTGAAGTGCACCCCCAAAACTCAGATGATGAAACCCTAACTCCCCTAGGTGGCTATAAGTGGAGATAAGGCCTGTAGGGAAGTAATCAGGATTAAATGAGGTCACAAAAGAGTGGGGACTTAATGCAATAGCTCTGGTGTCCTTGAAACATGAAAAAGAGACACCGGAAGTATGCGTGCTTGAAGAAAAAGACCACAGGTTCTGAGACTTCATAATTCTGAAATTTTGAACTGAAATAGATCATCATTTTAAGAGCTGGATACTCATTATATAATTACTGTATTATGCATCTTACTCTACAAATGCTATATCAAAACATTCAATGAACAGCTTAGGGAACGTATACTGCTACAGCTCTGAAAATATTAATGAAATCTGGCTGATTCTAAAAAAATTCTTTTAATTTCATTTTTAAAACTGTACTTGACCCATTAAAATATAGGCGTTATCACAAAAAGTAATGGGAAATTATAATTAGCTCTTCAAAATTACAAGAAGGAAGAAAGAGACACCAGAAAGCTCTCCCTCTCCCTCCCTGCAGGCACAGAGGAAAGGGCACTGGAGGGCACTGTGAGAAGGTCATCATCTACCCGCGAGCCAGGAAGAAACCAGCCCTGGACCAAAGCAAGCCCAGCTCATACACCTCGCTCCTTCTGCCCATGAACCAGAAGCCAGCCCTGCCTCCACCTTAACCTTGGATTTCCAGCACCCAGAGCTGTTGGAAAATAACTCTCTGAGTTTCAGCCGAGCGTGGTCTTTTCTTATGGCAGCCTGAGCAGACTAACACAGCTTCATGTTGGGGCTTAAAAATATGAATGTCCCAGGACTGGGAATTTAGCTCAGCAGGATAAGTGCCTGCCTGGCAAGAGTGAGGTCGTGAGTTTGATCTCTGGTACAAAAAGAATAAATAAGAATGTCCCCATTTGATCAGAAAAAGTCCATTTGCATCAGGAACACTGTAATGCCATGTATTAGTTTCCTAATTCTGCTATAACAAGTTATCACAAAGTTGGTGGATTAAAAGCTGCCTGCCAGATCAGCAGCAGCCTTAGATTCTCATAGGAGCACAGACCCTACTATGTGAGGGATCCAGGTTATGAGCTCCTTTGAATCATCCTGAAGCCACCACTGCCACCACACCATCACCACCAGTATCACCATCATCGCCTGTGGAAACATTGTCTTCCATGAAACCAGTGCCTGGTGTGAAAAGATTGAAATCTCTGCTCTAGAGAACCCTAACTAATATAGCCAGAACATCCAAACTGTAGCACCAACATCTATCTGTCAAGGGTCCACAGATGGCAGAAAGTTAAGAATGGAAACAGCCATGGGCAGAAAAAGCCAAGTGTATGAGATGGGCTTGCTTTGTAACAAATCATCTTCGTGAGCACTAGTCTAGTCCTATGAGAACTATATTAATCCCTTCCAAGGCCAAGGCCCTAGTGACGTATTCACCTTCCCCTAGCTCCATCCCTTAAAGACTCACCATCTCTCAGTATTGTTACACTGGGGCCGACTCTGGACCATCCCTCTGTAGGGAACACACCACAGCCATGGTGGAGCTAACATCTCTACCCTGCATGCCCTACTGACCCTGTCCTAGCATCTAGACCCTCAGATCCACAAATCACTAAGGGACTTCAAATTGCAAGGCATTTCATGAACTGATAGGGGGCTGTGCTGGGCACTAAGGATACCAGCATTCCTGAGACACAGCCCATGGCCATGGATGAGACCAATATTCATGGAATGGCAGACAAAGTGATGGAATAACGAAACAGCACCCTAATTAGTTAATAAATACTGGGAGAATGAAGAAACAAAAGACAGGGACCCACCAATTCCACGGGAAAGCTTGACTAATGATGCAGGAACTAATGATTACACCACCTAATTCATTCCTTCATCTACCCACACAGCAAATATTTGTCAAACACAGTGTACGTCAAGTGTTGCACTCAACAAGGAGATCCAAAGATAAAATGAGGCACTGCTTGTGTGCTCAGACAGTCCCCATCTAGGGAGATGAACAGTACAGTAAGAGACGAGAAAGAATGTGGCAAAAACTGCAGGAAATACACCTAAACTTGTGAATCTACAGGAAAGGGGGTGATCAGCCCTGTAGTATCTAAATTTCATGCATTCAGTCTGCTCCTAATTCAACAAATACTTATTTCTGGATCCCAACTATATACCAGGCTCATTGTTTATTCCTGGGGATAAAACAGTGAATCACTGCAAAATCTGAGCAGCACACAGAGGACAAGTCCCATTTACATGGTCCATGGGGAAGGGGACCTCCACAGGGACAGGAAGCGGATGAGCTGCTGACTAGGGCTGCGGAGGCTGAGAGGAAACAGGAAGTCACTGCTACTGCTCACGGGTGTGGGGGTTTGGAGGTTGGGATGGGAGGGATGGAAATACTCTAAAATTGATTGCCTTCATGATTGCCTTCACAACTCTGTAAATATATTTAACAGAGATTATACACTTTAAATAATGAATTGCATGCTATGGGAAATAGAAGTCCATAAAGCCGATTTTTTATAAAAATTATGATAGTAGAGAAATACAACTAAGCACTTCCAACAGTGAGCAATGAGGTCTGCGGTGGAGACAGCCATGGTTCTATGGGAGGCTCTCAGGGGCTTACAGAGATGTCTGTTGGGAGAAGGTTCTGGAAGGTTTCCCAGGAGCGGCACCAGCCCCACCTCAGCTGAAATGCATGTTATAGAGAAAGACTCATCAGGCAAGGAAACACAGATAGAAAGTTCCAGAACTCTAGAGAAGAGCAGAAGGAGGAGTGGAGAGGAAGAGGGAATGGGAAGGGGCACAGGTCATTTCTCCAAGGGCATCACAGTTTCCACCGGACGTGACTGCCTCTCCAGGGTCAAGGGAAGCCGGCTGAGGTTTAAGAGGATCAGATGCCTTCAGTATGTGTCACAAGCATGCGCTGGTCAGCAAAAGAAAATAAAATAAAATGTGGTTTCTGATGGAGCCTCTGAAGCACTGAGGAACAGAGAGTGGATTGAAAAGAGCAAGACTAGAACTACAGGGGGATGGAATAGGAAGCCCTGGCCTGACATCACGAAGTCAATCTTGCTGATGTCCCCCTTCCAAACTGCTCCCCACCATCCCAATCTTTATTCTGGTGAGCAGAATCTGCCTCACACTGTGCTGGCTGAAAATTCCAAAACTCTGTCCCAGCTACCTGTAGCTAAAACACAGAGAAGTAACCCAATCGTGGCCCTGAGACCGGACAGGAAAACTGCAGAGAAACTTTCAAGGAAGATTTTCTTCCTTCATCAAAAGTGATGCAGACAAGACATGCCTCTCTCCTTGGTGTGGGGGTGCCTGTAAGTGATGGCAGGAATTGTTGCAGCCTCCTGGGGACTCTGAGGGGTACCTCTGCTAGTACATCAAGCACTCTGAAGTAGAAAGTTTGAAAACACCTGACTCTTGACAACATGTTCAATGCACTGAAAGAATCTTGGACCAGCTCATGTGTTTCATACTCTCTAATATTTAAAAGAAGCAAATTAAAGCTGGGTATGGCAAGGAATTGTGACCTCAGCACTCAGGGAGGCTGAAGCAGGAAGACCACAAGGTTGAGTCCAGGCAGAGCAACTTAGAGACTTAGTAACCTAAAGAAGGGGGATGTAGCTCAGTGCTAAGGCCCTGGGCTCAATCCCGAGTACCACAAAAAAAAAAGAAGAAGAAGAAAAGAAACTCAGTGCTAGAGATGTAGCTCAGCAGTAGAGCATTTGCTTAGCAAGGGAAGACCTAGGTATGGTCCTCAGCCCTGAAAGAACAATAAAAGTAAATAAGCTCTTTGAGCTGAAGCCATTTTGGTTGGGTATTGTACAAACTGCAGCCAAAACCCTAAGGGATTTGATAAACAGTGGGGGGACGCTGACCATGGAGGCCGAACCGTGGGCATGCAGAAACACATTCAGGGCAAAGCACCAGGCCTGGTGATCGGCTGTTACTGGAGGCCAGGCAACCAGCTCACCAGCTCAGCAGGTGGACTGCCATGGCAGAGTCACAGAACACAGGAAAGGAGCAGATGTGGGCGATGTGGCGTTCCTCTGGGATTTGCGAGGAAAGGTGGGGGGAAAGGGCAGGAAGGCCAGGCTGGGCAGCCAAGCCAAGCAGGCCCAAGTATCTCCTCCCACCCTGCCAGGCCACAGTAAAGGAAGACAACCGAGAGCACTTCCACTCAGGAGCTGGCCCAAGATGAAGCCACTGGAATTGGCCTTCTCCTCTGAGTTCTCAGGATGAACACAGGCAAGAGGTGGCCTTGGTCATCGTCACCACCATTAAAGCATAGGTCACTTTCTATGCACCATCACGCTCAGTCTCTAAGGCAGCAGCCCCCAGCATTTTGGCACCAGGGACCAGTTTTCCAAAGACAGTTTTTCCAGGGACCGTGGTAGGGTGTGGTTTTAGAATGAATCAAAGGACCCCACAACCCAGATCAGAGCCCCAGAAGTGCTGGGAGTCACGGGGCAGCTAGAAACACAGATGAAGCCGCACTCCCTGCCTATGTGTGGCCAGGGCTTGGGACTCTGCTCGAAGGCACAGCAGCTGCACCACGTGACTGTTCCTAGCTCCACCGTAACCAGGTAACCAAGAGTAGCCTCACAATGCAGATCACCGCGGTAAGGAATTTCTTCCTCCTTCCCTTTAGCTTGAGATCCCAAGGCCTGGGAGGGGTACAGGTGAAAGGCAGGACTGAAAGTGGACAGAAGTAGCCCCACCAGCGGGGCCTGGTCCCACAGCCAGTCCCTGCGTCCTCTCCCAAAACCTGCACCTTAGTGAGAGCCCGGAGAAGGTAAATGCTTACTTCCCCAATATCCTTGGCATCTGGGGTAACCAAGGAGCCCAGTCTTGCTCAACACAACTTAAGCAAGTTAGCTTTTGCTTTTCTTATGAAAAGGAGAGACAAAGCTTTTCCTTCTCTCCACAGAGTCACATTGCCACGTGTGCAGCTTCAGAAACCATCCTGTGACCATGAGGAAAAAGGAAAAATGAGAACATGAAATAAGAAACTCTTAAATGATGCCATGGATCAGAGGCACCATAGTGGTGACTTTCTACCTACCGTCAGACTTTCTGTATGAGACGGACTCATCCTCTGTGTTTAAGGTACTGGTAAATGGTTACTTACAGTTACACATAGCCTAAGTTATCTAGATGTGGTACTTACAATGGTAGCAGGAGGTAACAGATCCACATACATGCAGCAGGCTGAAGGAGTCTCAAGTAGAGAAGACTCAGCTATTTTGAACTAAACAGTGAGTCTTGTAATGCCATGGAGACAAATGGAAAAGTGAGACACGCAGGTGAGTGTACACACACACACACACACACACACGGCATAGGCATGACCACACATAGATGGTGACAGTCTCACAAATGACAGTGGAGCTGAAGAAGTCCTGTGACCTGGTGCAGCACATCTGTCCTAAGAGCATTACTCACACATCTATGGTGTACGTGGCAGGGCACTTCTGCTGAATTAAAGTACAATCACACAGTACTTGAGAATAGCTATGCTAGTGGTTTATGTATTTACTGCACCATGTGTTTTGCCATTATTTTGGATTGTGCTCCTGGTGAATCACTTGAACAATGAAAGCTACAAAACACGGATGAAAGGAACGAAGGCAGACACGAAGACGTCCTGTTCACGGAATGAAAGAATGACTACTGTTGAAAAGTCTGCAATTTCCAGAGCAATCCACGTAATGCCAAACTCTCAACAGCATTTTGAAAGAAATAGAAAAAAAAACCCTAAGATTCATAAGGAACTGCAAAAGACTCTGAATAGCCAAAGCAATTTGGAGCAGGAAGAACAAAACAGAAAAATTCATATTTCCTGATTTCAATACATAACCAAAGTTTCAGTATTCAAAACAACACGATGCTAGCAAAAACAAATAAAACCAGACCTAATTAACAAATAGAAAGGAAGCAAAAGCCCGACACAGGTACCATCAACAGATCTTTGATCAGGATGCCAAAAACATACAATGTGAAAGGGCAGACTCTCCGTAAGTAATGCTGGAAGAATTGAATATTCATACAACCTGATGCCCTACACAATAATGTTCAGAACTACAACCTTCAGAAAGAGAATAGATCACAAGGGTTCTGACTTCATGGATTAAACCATTATAGACTCATAGTTTAATTGGGTTGGAGGCAGAATATCTGTTACACAAGTGAGCTTTCTCTCTGCTTCCTGGCTGCCATGAAGTGAGCCAATCTGGCCCACCACATGAGCCCTACTATGACGATCCGCCTCAGCGCAGGCCTAAAAGCAATGGAGCCATTGACCATGAACTGAACCCACAGAAACCCTAACCCAAAATGAACCCATTCTCCTTGAAGTTGATTTTTGGTGTTTTGTCACAGCAACAAAACATTTACAAAAACAATATGCAAAGGCATAAAACTATACTTTGTCTTATGTATATGAAAAACCAAATCAAAATTACATCGAACTAAAAAGTCTATGCACCAAATTGAATAATCAATAAAACGACAATGCAGAATAGAAGAAAATCTTTGCAAAACATGTATCTACTAAGGGGTTAACAGACAAATCTATAAAGAATGTGCACAACTCAACAGCCAAAGTAACACAAGTAACTGATTTAAAAGTGGACAAAGGACCTCAAAAGATGCTTCACTGAAGAAGACATACAATGGCCAGCAAGCACACAATAGGTATCCAACCTCACTAATCATCAACGAAATGCCAGCAGAAACCTATAGATAGATAGATCACCTTACACCTGTTAGGAAAGGGAACAAGTGTGGGTTTGTGTCTAGATGCTTCTCCAAAGCTTCACACAGTCGTAGGTGGGGCTTTTTCAGTACTATATTCCGAACGATACTATATTCAGTACAGCACTATATTTGGTACTATTCTGTATCTCATACTTGAACTTTTTCAGAGATGCCTGAGTCCGGAGTGTGTGATTGAGTCATGGTGCAATGCTAGGAATAAAGGCGAGTGATTACTAAATCAGTGCACTGATTGCTTTGGCCACCCTCTAATCCTGTTAGCATACAAGGGACAAAAAGAAGCCTGTCTTGCCCTTGCTGACTTGCTTTTGTTGTCTTCTGCTTGCCATAAACTGCTTCTCCTCTGCGATGCCACCCTGCCTTGGAGCCAGCGGACTGTGGACTGAAACCTCTACACACCGTGAGCCAAATACCTTTCCTCTTTTAACTTTGGATGTCAGGCACTTTGTCTCAGCAACAAGCATCTAAGACAAGTCTGTCATGGGGAACTTAGCCAGACTGCATGAAAATAAGAAAGGCTGGGGATGTAGCTCAGTGTGAAGGTCCTGGGTTTAATCATAAGTACGGACAGACGGATGGATGGAAGGAAGGAAGGAAGGAAGGAAGGAAGGAAGGAAGGAGGAAGGAAGGAAGGAAGAAGGGAGGGAGGAAAGGGAAAGGGAAAGGGAAAGGGAAAGGGAAGGGAGAAGAAAGGAAGGGGAGAGGGGAAGGCCAAACAGCCCTCTTTAGGAATCCATAGAGAGGAGGGGAGGGGAAGGAGAGAGGGGAAAGGGAAGGGAGAGCTCTGCATGACGACGGCAGGAGGGAGTCACGCAGCTGCAGACCAAGAAATGCCAGACTGCTACAGCTACCAGCAGCTCCTGGGAGGCAAGGAAGGATTTTCCAATATGGCTTCAGAGGGAGCACGGTCCAGCGGACAGGTTCATTTTGGACATGAAGCCTCCAAGCTACCTCCCTGAGTTCATAGGACTTCCCTTTTGGTGGCCCAGGAAGTGCACCTACATGGTTACACAGTACATACCTGGCAGTGGCTACACGGCTGCATTTCTCAAACTCAACCCAGTAGATACTAAATATCTGCATCTTCCTGTTTCCAAATTGGTAATGAACAAGAGTATAATAAACTGGGAAGCAGACGCCTAACCAGGATAACAGACTGGAGACCCCTACAGCGAACAGAGCCATCAGGGTCTGACCACCAGAGCCCAGTGTTTCACGTGTCCTTAAAGCAAATGCCCATAAGCTTGGGTTTAAGGACAGCAGGACCAGGAACCAGGAAGCAGCAAGAAATCACCAGACTTATACACAGTGTCTAAATAAGATCTTTCACTGCAGCACTCACACTGAAATTGTCCAGACATAACTAGAACAGCAGCCATGAACGGTGTCTCCTGGTAGCAAAGTGTGTAGGGAAAAGGGATACGCACTGTGCGTGAGGTGCCAGGCGGGCACAGGCTGGGCTGACCGAGCAGACATTCCTACACCTTCTCTGTATGGTCATTATCGCCAAGGCCACAAAACTAAACATTCACTTTTCCAGACTCATTTGCACTTAGATGTACCCACATGTTACAAGCCTGGTAAAGAAAAACATAAAAAACTTATATTCTCGAAGAGTCTCAGGAGGTGAACGTATTCTGCTCTGGTCTTTGATGCCTTGGGATGCTTGTGTGATGCCTGGAACCAAGGCAGTCATTCTGTGGCCATGAAGCAATAAAGTGAAGACCAATAGCCAATAACCCCTTATGGTAGGGAAAAGTCCCTGCCATACCTGGAAAGGGTATGGAGACTTTGCTTCATCTGCCATGACCTGTACAGCTCAGATTGCTTATTAAGTAAGTAACTCCCATTATGATTTAAGCCACTGTTCACTAAGATTCCTATTACTTGCTATCAACAACATTCTTACTTGATAAAATTGATAACTCCATTCCTCCTAAGAGTTCTACAAATAAGAGACAAGACGGAATGGGGAAGACCAGGGGGTCACACCTGAGCTGCAAATACACTGAGTTTTCCATTAAGGTGGTAAAAAGATTCAGATCTTTTCACTTAGATGTACCTACATGTTACAAGCCTGGTAAAGAAAGACATAAGAAATCTATATTCTCAAAGAGTCTCAGGAGGTTACTTGTTGGTAACCCCTAGTACGCACACACCAAAGATAAAATACTTAACGGTGAAAGAAGGTAAAGGAGACATAAGAATTGTTAACATTCATCAACCGCTTTCTGGGTTCTAAGCCATTAATGTACAACGCAGTATCATTTTAGGTAGACTTCTAGTGATGCACTCAAGAAATGATACCAGTGAGTACATTAAAATCAACCAAGCTGTAATAGAGAAATAGAGAAAAGGAAGCCAGGCTGAAAGTCAGGAACTCTCAGCACTCTCCTTTCAACCTCTCCATTCATACACCTACGCATTTGGAGAATCGCTTAATCACTCCAGGCTGGTTTTCCTTTCCCTAAAGAAGGATGTTGCAGAAACTCACCCAGTGGGTCCACTCGATATCTAACAGTCTGGTCAGGGTCAGGTAAGTCGGCTGGATTTTTAAGAATTTATGAAATGTACACGAAATATCACAGTCATGTCCGGGGAGCTACGGCAACTGATTACACTGAGCTCTGGGCAGAAATGACCAGGGAGGGTACAGAAGACAGGAATCTGCTAATAAAGATGCACACACTCTCCACAGGTCGACGCAGCAGCTGTGAACCCAGGGAAGGAATTACCGTCCAGGTAAAATGTGATGGGCTGCCACATTTACACCATCTATATTAACGGCTAGAAGGCATTTTTATTCTTTTTGAAGATTCCACGATTTTTTTTCCACAGCAAAATCTCCCTTCAAACTGATTTCTCTTCCAAAGTTAGCATTAAGTTTAGTTTACGTTTTAAACACATTTTTTTTCTTGCAAACAAAGAATAACTTGGATAATAAATTGCAAAGTGGACCCCGGATGAAATAATCACAAAGACAATCCACAAAGTCGATAATCTTCAGGGCAGAGAAGTAGTTGATTTTTTGTGAAGAACTGTGAATAATTAGAAAAAAAGTTATTCAAGCTGTAGAAAATTACATGGCTTCATATTTATGTTCAGCATCAATAGTAAAATTACATTTTGCTCCTGAACCTACAGCTCAAAGCTTTAAAATACAGATCTTTTAAAATGCACCAAGCAAAATTCCAAGGATTACAAGAAATGTTTTATTTATAATGTTTGCATGAAGCTAGGGCTGCACCCATCTGTCTTTTCCAATATATTTTCAAAACCGAATTTATAGACTACAGCTAGAAAAGCAAGAGTGCTCTAACTCCTTCCCAGGCTAATTCCATTACCGTCCTGTTATTTGTTATAAACTGTTGTACACTCAACCATTCTACCCTTCATTTGCCAGCTTCACAGTGGTGAGTTTCTTGTCCTTTTTTAATAAGGTCTTCAGCGACAGAGACAATGGTGTCTATTTTTTTGTCGTGCACCCCTTTATATTATGCATACTTCATTGTGGGTGGAGACAATTATTGAATAATAGGTCAAAACTCTTATTATACTGCGTCTCTTCTCATATGAATATGAGGGTTTAAACAAAGGGCAAAATAAAAGAGGAAACGGGAAAAATAAGGGTGGGAAAGGGACATAGAGATGGAGAATGAGAAAGGAGAGAAGGGGAAGGAGAGGTAAAGAGACCGAGATTGTACATGTGTATGGACCACTTTCCCATCTTTAGTGTATTGATTATGTATTGCAAAATATTAATTAAAAAAGGAGGAGAGGTATTAAGGAAGGAGACTGTGCCTCGTGTGCGCAGGTCCCCCTTTCTTCTGGTCTACACCATGGCTCTCCCTCCACCTCTTGGGCTACCACTGAATTCCATTCTCTCTTCTGCTAAGGCCTTAGTGACGACAGAACCAGGTAAGAGAATGTTTCATGTTCTCTCAGCAATCGTCATTTAGTCTTTGGCCACAAAGAGGCCCACTACAAGCCAGGAGGGGAACATGGGGACCTCTTGCAAAACAATCTTTAGAAAGATTTTAAGTGAAAATCCCAGTCTGGATGTCCAGTGGAAAGGTGGGCCAGGGGCTTGGCCCTGACCTCCCCCGGAGAAATGGAAATGCCCAGCACAAAGAAGAATTCCAGATTCTAAGTTCCAAGAGGGCTTCCTGAGTAACTCAGCAGAACTGTCATCTGGAATTGCTGTGTGCGTATCAGGACAAAAACAGCCAGAAAACCAGACACATGGAAGGAGACCATTCAGAAAAAGATAAATGCTATTCTACATATTTTACCATAGATCTGAGCTCACTGCATGACAGAAGAAGAAATACTGGAAGCCCGTATCTGTGGGAATTTTCAACAGGAATGATGAACAATGAGAATTTCACAGTCAAGATTAGAAATTGGTTGATTTAAACCTTCACCCTAAACCTCCAAAAGATAAACTGGTTTCCAATCGAATTCAAATTGAGATCCCAGGATTCAAGCTTTATCTACATCTCCTTTAGTTAGGTTAGACCTCCTCTAAATGATTGAAAGTCTCCTAAAATACATTCCTAAAATCCACAGCAACAGCTACAGAGATGGTAAAGGAACAAACTTAAAAATCAATGAAAGAAAAACATGTGAGAACCTGCATTGTTTAATCTACTATGTTGTCAGGAGAAGTTGTTGACCTGAAAAATGAGGTCCAAAACAAAACAAAAAAAAATGAGGTCCACAACCAGGCCTGAGAATCAAAGTATGAAAGGAGAAAGAAAAAGTTTTTGAGGCTCCCCAGGCAGCAGGAACCACTGCTGTAATTTTAGGTTCACAGTTACAGTGCACAGTGATCTTCATTTTATGTATGTATGATTATATTCATTTTCCATAAGCGTTAACTAAAGCCCAGAAATACTTAAAGTAAAACATGGAAGTGCGGGTCAAGCATTCCTTAGCCAGAATGCTTAGAACCAGAAATGTTTCAGGTTTCATATTTTTTCCAGGTATCAGAATTTTGCATATATATAATGAAATATCCTGGGGAAAGGACCCAATGTTAAGCATGAAATTCATTTCTATTTCATGTGTACTTTCTATGCATGGCCTCAAAGTAATTTTATACGATATTTTTAGTAATCTTGTACAAAAAAAGGTTTTTTCCGGTACTAAAATGAACCCAGAGATTGTACTGCACCGCAGTCCCAGCCCTCTTCATTTTTTGAGACAGGCTCACACAAAGCCACCAAGTTTCCTAGGCTGGGCTTGAACTTATGATTCTCCTGTCTCAGTGTGCCAGAGTGCAAGGATTACAGGAATCTGCCACCACACTGGCTATGTATGAAACAGCTTTATGGTATGAAATTTTCTACTTGTGGCTTTATGTTGGCACTCTCAAAGTTTGGATCATGGGGCATTTCAGATTTAGCATTTTTGGAAGAAGGATAGAAGACCAACAGTAGTAACATTTCCCATGAAGACACACAAGTCTTCAGAAGATACAGTATCTTTGATTCTTACAACCTTTCAAGGAACACATCTTTATCCTATTTTACAGGTAGCAAGCCTGAGGTCCCGAAATATCAAGAGGTTTGCCGGGAGGTTTGCAGTTATGAAATAGCACAGCAAGCACCAGGATGAGACGAGGAGACAGCCCAGCTATGTCTTTATCTTCCACACCTCCTTTGTATTCTTCCTTGACATTATCACAAACTGACTCATCAGCAAGAGGATAATCTACTAGGAAGCAGACGCGGGGAATTTGGCCTGATTGTCATGGGCTGGAGACAAGGAGTCTACGAAAAGCTTGAACCAGAGCCTGAGTTTTCAGTGCCTCTGTTTGGCCTTGCTGTTCATCTCTTACTTTTCAAAGCTCCCCAGTAAAACTGGAGTTAGGCTTGCTAAGATGGTCTTCATTAACCTGCACACAACGTCCATCTGGAGAGCAGTTCGGTACCCTCTAAGTCACACTAGGCTGTCTGTCCCTTTTTCCCAGCCACCACTGACAGAGAAACCTCTGAGGAAGAAGGTACCCATCTGGCAGGCATGCAGAGCCGGGGTGCTTCATATTTAACTGAAGTGTAGCAAAAGCAGACAAAGCAGTTACAAGAAAAGAAAACTACAATCACTATAGAGAACAAAGTTGCAAACATCTTTACCATGATATTAGCAAATGAAGCCAACAGTGTACAGAAATATATTTTAAAGATAACACACTGTGACTAAGTAGGGTTTATCCCAAATCAAGAAGCTGGTTTAAAATCTAAGAGTAAAGAAAATTCACTATAATATGATTTGGAATTATCTTTATTTCAAGACTTAAAGGTAATTCAGAAGTCATGTAACAGTGAATTACCTTTATTTTTAAATCTTTAAAATCTTCAATTTTAAGATAAAGTCTACCTAAGGCATGTTGTGTGCGAATGTTCACAGCACACATAGTATAGTTCACAATAGCTAAAAGATGGGAAGAGCCTATATATCCATCAACAAATGAATGGATTAATAAATGTGATACAGATGCACAATGCAGTAATATTCAGCCATAAAGGAGGATAAATTTGAGTCATTTTAGGAAACTGGATAGATCTTGAGACCACAATGCTAAATACAATAAAGTAGGTACCGAAGGCTAAATATCACATGGTTTCTCTGATATGAGAAACGTAACATACAAATAATTTAAAAAGCAAAATAAAGGAGAGATGGTAGAAAAAAGAAACTTTTTAAAGATGGAAAGCAAATCTAGAGAAGGAAGGAAAGGCAGGAGGAGGCCAAGATATGGGGGAAAGGGGATTAAAAGTGATAATATGTATACACACCAGTTCACCAAAATGAACATAATTGTAGCACAACATATGCTAATAAAAAACAAAAATAATTCATTTCAATAGAGATTGAAAACCCATCACCATTTCAACAGCTACAGAAAAAACACTTTAGAAAATTAAAAATCATTGATGATGAAAACTTCTCAGCAAATTAGGAATAGTAGGTAATTTCCTCAAGCTCACAAAATCTATCACTATGAAAAGTCTACAGCTAACGTCACATTTGATGTTGAAAGACTGCAGATTTTCCCACCTAGAGTTGAAAACTCTTACACTTCTGTTCAACACTGAACCATACATTTTACCCACTGTAATAAGGCAAAGGGGAAAAAGATCTTAAAAGAAATAAAATTGTTTCTTTTTACAGATGAATAACTGCTCATATAAGAATCCACAAAGTATCCACAAAACAATTTCTAGAATTAGTAAGTGAATTGAACAAGTTCACAAGATATCAAGTTTGTTTTTAAGCCTCCATTTTCTAATTTATATATAAAAGCAGAAAAAAATATGAAGTGAAAAACACCAACTCTATTTACAGCAGTACCAAAAAATAACTAAAGTAAAACCAAGTACATAGGAATAAAACTAAGCAAAATACATATAAGACCGCTAATTTGAAAGCTACAAATTAAGATTCTTTAGACCTTAAGAAAAACCTAAAACTGTACAAAAATATATATAATATATACCATATTTATGTGCATGTACACACATACTATGTTTATGGGTTAGAGTACTCAGTATTTTGAGAAGTTAATTCTTCCCAAATTGATCTATACATTTATTGCCATTCTTATCAACAACTCTTCAGGATTTTATGTACACATTAACAATCTGAAGTCTAAAATTTACATGAAAATTATAATTATCTTTAAAAAGCCAGAGAAATGTTCTTATAAAGAACATATTAGAGCTCTTCTTCTCCTTCATTCACAGACTTATTTTAAAGGCAGATCAAACTGAAATTCTTTGTCGATGCATAGAACAGAAGAAAGAGCCAAGAAATAGACCTGGCTATCTGTGGGCAACTGACATTTTACAAAGGTGCTCAGGTACTTCAGTGACGAAAAGTAAAACTGTGTTTGTTTTTAATAAATGGTGCTGGGACATTTAAATATCCACATGGGAAACACCAACTGTTACCTCATTTCATATGTAAGAACAAACTCAAGGTTGATCACAGACCTGAACATAAAAGCTAAAAACTATAAATATTAAAAAAAGAGAAATCCTTTAACTTTGGCACAAATATTTCTTAGACTGGTCACAACCAGCACAAATCACAATAAAAATAATAATATATGTATTATATCATAATAGAAAATATATACCTACCTAAAGCTGTATAAAAAAATCAAATATTTGCTTTTTGAGGGCCATTGTTGAAAACAGAAAAAAGAAATTACATACTTAGAGAAAATACTTGTAATGTGTTTGCAGACAAAGCTTTACATCTAGAAGGTATAAAGAACTCATCTAATTAAGTAATAAGGAAACAAATCAGTAAAATACTTGAACAGAAGGCTTCACAAATGAAGAAACACAAGTAGCTAGTAAGCACATAAAAACACACAATAGTCTTTAGGAAGAATGTAAATGAAATTGATTTTTTGATTAGACCCCCAGCAGAATGGCTAAAATCAGATGGTCATGTCAGCTTCGGTTATGAAACACAGAAATCTCACACACTGATGATGAGAACGTAAAATGGTATATGGAACACTGTTAGACAATTTCTCTAAAAACTAAATATCCACCTACCATACAATCCACCCATTCCATTCTTAGATGTGTTCGCAAGAGAAACAAAAACATATGTCTACCAATAGATGTGTAAAAAATGTTCAAAAGCATTTTACTTATAATTCATCACAAATTGGCCAAACCCCTCAAAATACCCTTAAAAGGGTGAATGGATAAATCAGCTGTGGAGTATTCGCAGAAAGCAATACTACCAGGAGGAAAAGGGAATGAACTACTAATACATAACTACATGAATGCGTCTCAAAAATGAGCTAAGAGAAAGAAACCAGGTACTAGAGTACATATTAAGTTATCCCACTTATGCAAAATACTACAAAGGGAAAACTAATCTGTAATGACAGAACACAAATCAGATGGGCAGGAAGACAGTCATAAAGGGACGGATTATAAGTGGCATGGGGAAGTTTTGAGCGTGATGGAAATCTCTGACACTGCCTTCATGGTAACAGTGTGATGGGTATGCTTGGGCAAACGCCACCACATTACACTGTATGTGTGTGTGTGCTGCTTAATGCACATAAGTGATACTTCAACATCTAGTCATCCCTTGGTATATCTCAGACACTGATTGGTCCAGGACACCCTACAGATACTAAAATCTGAGGATGCTTAAGTGTCTGGTGTAAAATTGGCATAGTATTTGCATATAACTTATCCATATCCTCCTATATACTTTAAATTATCACAGTTATTTATAATATCTAATACAATGGAAATGCTACATAAATAATTGTGATACTATATTGTTTCGGCAATAATGACAAGAAAAAGGCCACCCATATTCAGTACGGGTGGAACTTTTCTGCAGATAATTCCAGTATAGCTGGTTGAACCCATGGATGTGGAACCCACAGATACAGAGGTCTGACCGTATTTCTAATAGACTAAACCAGAGAAAATAGAATAAGTTTCAGGTGTAATAAACCCATCATGCAAGGCCCGAGTGAAGATTCCCAGAGAATACATTCCCTGCCCTCAGGTATCTGAACATTCTAGACGTCTGTAAGACTGGAAGTTCTCCATTATCTGTTTTTGGCCCAGGAAGGCCCAATGGGCAAAACTGGCTTGTTTTACCAGCCAGTTTTCCCTGCAGAAAATCAAAACCTGATGTGGGGGAGAAGGACACTGAGAGACAGAAACATGGAAGGAAAGAAAACAGCAATAAGACCTCCTCACACCCTGAAGGAGAGCCAGGGTTAGACTGGGAAAAAGCTCACAGTTGCTGTTATTAATTTCTGTCTAGGCCCAAAGGCCTCCGGGTCCTTCCTCACTCTTTAAGCCACACTTTATACCAAAATGAGACACCTGCTAACAATGCGGCCCTTGGAGGGAAAAAAGAGTCATTTCCCAGGACTCCGCAACCAAGGGACCCAGCCTACGAGGGATGACCCAAGAATATGGGGAATGTTTACAGCTTACATTGCTTATTACAATAAAAGACACTGCCAAAAATGATGGAATACGTGTCCTCCAAAGGCAGTAGGAGTATTCCATGGGAGATTAATGGCAGTGTGCCTTAAGTGGTAATACATATTCTTAATTTAATCACTCATCATAACTTTGACCACATCTCATTGATCACCATTTAGCACAATTTCTGTCAAATAAAAACATTTATTCATGTGACCTGAATAAAGAGGACACTTTACTCACCAGCTCTGGCACCATGCAACTTTTGGCTCTTCCCCAAAGTCAAAATGACCACGAAAGATAAATGCTTTGAATGGATTCAGAACATCAAGATGGGTATGAAAAGACCCTCAGGAAAGAGGACTTCCAGAATGGCTTCAGAAAGTGGCAAGAACAATGGGATTACGAGTGTGTCCGGGGCACAGAAAAAGTGTTTTGAGGAGGATTCATGGTAATGTGCCTTTCCCTGTAACACATTTTATTTTTTAGTTTAAGCATTCACTGTATTTTGAATCACACTTCATATTTGCTTTTTCTTCTCTGTGTCCCTGCTCTCTCTTTTGTAGATAGGCTGGTGTCCCTCACTGCCTTACCCAGTGCTGAGTGGCACAAGGAAAGGGTTCATTCTGGCTCAAGCTTGTTTCCTAAACGCTTTGCTCAATGGGCAAAGGCAGCAGCGCACTGGCTCAGTAGCTTGATGTGAGGACCGTAACCAACAATGATCTCACGGGTCTCGGTTTGAAAAGATAATAGGAAGATGTGTTTGCACTTAGCTTTTCCAAATCACATCCCACACATGTGATGGGAAAACATGTTAGCTGTTCAGAGACAGAATAAAGTCCTGCATCTCCTGGACATAAGGACATGACTCCTTGAAAAATGGTGTTATCAGACAGAAAGGTAGCATCAGGCACAGGATGAAAGACCCTTCCCAACAAACCAGATCAGACGCAAGCCAACAATGGCAGTCACCTTAGCTCTACAGTCCAGGGACATTCCGATGAACAAAGGACAAACGATACGTAACCACTGTGAAAGGTCCCTTATGTACAAGGTCTTACAGAGCAATGTCCAATGTAATCTCTGTGACTGCTCTTTGAAAAATGAGGCTGGGTGTGATCCCAGCCTACGCTTCTTAGCAATTCAGTGAGACTCTGTGCATTTAGAGTGCTAAGGTTGCAACTATACAAAGGCCCTGCATTCAATCCCCAGTACCACAAAAAAATAAATGAACAGTTCTTTGACATAGTCTCAGCTTACTTTTTACTTGATTAGCATTTTTAAACATATTAAAGGTGTCTATTTCAATTAGGGAATGGAAAACTATTTTTATCAGATTTAAAGTCCACTAAAAACTAAAGAGCAATTTTGCAATGCTTTATTTCTTTTCCTTGTATTTCATTTGGATAGTCGAGTAGTTGGTTTTTGTTTTGGTTTGGTTTGGTTTGGTTTGGTTTGGTTTGGGTTGGGTTTGGTGTTCTGTTCTGTTCAGGCTAGCTTTGAACTCCCTATGGTTGTCCTTAAACTCACAGCAGTCCTCCTGCCTCAGCCTCCCTAGCACTGGGATTACAGGTGTGTGCCACCACACCTGGCTTTCCTGTATCTTATGACATTGGTTTGATAAAATCTGAAGCCAGAGCTTTTCTGTTTTAATTTTTTGAGGGCCTTTAAATATTGTGGCTTAATTTAAAAACCCAACCCCAAAACAACATATGATGTCTTTTGTAGTATGCCAGGTACTAGAGAAAAACTGGTGATTATTTTTAGGCTGAAACAGAGAGTAAACTTTATATATCTTCTCCAGTGCAAGTAGGTTGGTAGCGGAACTCATATTTCAGTTGGACACCTGTGTGAAAAGGTGATATGAATTAGATAAAGATCCTTTAAATAAATTCTGTATTATGATTTTTAAGGGCATTCAATAACAAGAGGATATGGTTAAAAACATTCTATTTATACCAATAACCAAGACAGCTCTGAAGACTAAATATGTTTCATGGGTAATTAATATCATTTGCATGACAATTTATATGCTTGAGATTAAAAATCGTTTTTTCAAAATGTCTTACAGTTTTCTTGACTGTCCCTTTTCTGGCTCACGTTATTAAAGACTCTATTATCTACTTTGAGTTTCCATCAGCAAAAAAGTGGCAAGTTTTTTCTAATGGACAGTCTAGTTTCATTGTACACTGGTTGAGTATTTATCATAGAAACTAAAACTGAACTAGAAAAATATCACCTATATAAATATACACATATGTATGTTTAATTTTGTTATATATAATCTTCAAACACGCTCTAAATTATACATAAGAAGGAAATAAATCCCTCCATAACTACACCCCAGAGTCAACAAAGATCAATATTTTACCATATTTACGTCAACATTCTTCCCCATTACTGCGTAAATATTTGTTTTGTTTTGTCTTTTGAGACAGGGTCTTGCTATGCAGGTCAGCCTGGCCTTCAACTCACTAAGTAGCCCACACTGGTCTCAAACTAATGGCGATCCTCCTGCCTCAGCCTCCCAGTTGCTGGGGTTACAGGAGTGCATCCCCGCCCAGCCTGGAAATATTGCAAAGCACTTCTTGGACATCAAATCATTCCAGCCCCACCCCCACTGAGTGCACACAGATTTACAACGGTTTTCTTTACATAACCACATACTGTAATCACACTAACCAAAGTTAGCGTAATGCTCAGGATGGAAAATTCTCATCTCCCATAACTCTAGCCTCTGTCCTGCCAATGTCATACACAGGGCATCCCTGTCACTTGCCTTAATTGAAAGTGGCCACCTTCCCTCATATCCCTCCCCTTCTTCATGCCTTGGCTGGGTGCAGAAAGCAGGTCGCCATCCTGCAGGCCACTCCCACCCCTATTTGGGAAGCCCTTGCAAGGTCAGTTAGCTGCTTTCTCGGGGCCTCGTATTCCTGTAAGTAGACATTGTCTCGGGGGCCTCCTTAGGTCACACTTGGTTTCTTTGGAAGTCAAGCTCAGAGCTTGTGCTGCCAGCTCACGGTGCTTCATGGCAGGACCTCACAATACCCAGATGGCCCAACCCTGCCCAGCATCGGCAGGACCTGGTGAAGGTGGCTTGGGATTTTCAAGTTCTCCAACAGCTCCTTGGATGGTCTCTCCCCCTGATGAGCCTCGTTTAAGATAAGTATATCATTCTTGCCGACCAAATTGTGATTTCCAAATGCCATCATTTCTTCCACAGTATGAGCTGGAATCTTCACAAGACATCTTGCTTATCATCTCTGGCTACAGGCTGCATTTATGCTTTTGAAGTGCCAATCTTAAATAAAGACTGCTACCCTAGCACCCTTTCCCCCTACTGTGTTGGAGTATCAGGAAAATAAGACATATACATATACATACATATATGTCAGTGTGAAGGCCCCGAGTTCAAATTCCAGTTCCTAAAATATAAAATATTATATAATATACAACTTTCCCTCTGTATCCATGGATCCCTTATCTATGGAGTCAACCAACTTCAGATCACAGAAAACCGCTGATCCAGGACCGACCGTGAGCAGAGCTTCTGGTTGCCGTCAGACCCTAACCATACAGCGCAGCACCAATGCACACCGCACTGGCTCTGAATCCGGTATGGTTAGTCACCAAGAGATGACTTCAAGCAAGCAGGAAGATGCGCATGGGCCACACACAAATAAATAGGACACAGATTTTGGCACAGAGTGAGGGCTGGACCCAGCCTCCCACAGGGACAACTGCATTTTTCCAGCTCATTTCTGACACTTGCATTTGTCAGTCCCTTGGGCGCTCCCAGCATCTCGCTTTGGGGAGCGGAGCTCTCCTGGGGCTGAGTCCTTGTGACTGTCCAGTGGTCTCCAGATGTGACACAGCACACTGCCCAGCATGTGATGAGGCATCTCTAACGGTTGAGACAAGGTGAAAGCTAGTGATCATAAGGACATGCATCTCGCTCTTCCTCAGCCTATACAGACCATAAGATTTTCCTGGGTCCCTATGCTGAGCTAGGCACAGCGCAGGCAGCTGTGTGGCAAAGGCAGACAGAGCACATCCTCCAGCCAAGGGGACTGGGGACTGGTCGTTTGCAAACCCCGCACTGTCACTCGCCTGCTTTCCTGGGCAGGCAATAGCTGGGCATGAATCACGTATCACTTGCCATGAAGCAGTCAGAGTGGGGAGGTTCAAGACAGGGCTACCTCTTTTAAAAATAGATTTTCTCTAAAAAAAAAAAAAACTCAATTCCATTCGGTACATATACCGTGAAATCGCCACGTAATCATTTTTACAGTGTTGAGTTCATTCACTGTGTTACACGGTCAACCTCCAAAGGTCTTGTCATCCTCCAAACTGAAGCTCTTTCCCAATAAACACTAAGTCCTCATCCTGTGAGGTCAACTCTGGGGATAGGACTTGGTGGATGACAAAATGCCAGAAGTCAGAAGAACAAAGGATGCCTCTGAGTGGAGAGAAGTTGCTGAAATGCAATTCCATTTGCTAATTGGCTAACGAAGGGTACAAAACTGATTGAGAATTAATACTGAATATATTTGTAAATAAGTGCGTTGCAAAAAAATTTGGGTGAAATAAACTTACTTGGATTTGCATTTTTAAAACATGATTGGTATAGCTAATATTTACAGCCTCTATATTTTTAAATTTTAATGCTCCATTGAGAGTATATTATGACTATACAGCAGAACAGCCTACAGTTGAAGATGTCCAGGCTATTTTTAGGTACTAAAGCTTCACACTGAAAACATTAATATTCACAATTAATAATCAAAACTTTTTGGATTTTTAATAAAAGAAGGTTCTCAAATTTGAGGTCTAGGTACGTAGCAACCAGGATTGCCTTAAGCAGGAAAACGCTGCCATTCTTCCCGCAAATAAAATCTCTTCATGGATACAGCAGGAGCAGGGGAGAAAAGGTCAAAAACTGGCCTTGGGTTCTGACTCAGCGCCAGAAAATTGAGCTGAGTCTACCAGCAGGGGGCACCCCGCCTTCTCTATGCGGGCACACCGGAAGCCCCCTTGCTCCCTTCCTACGTGCGCCCCGGGGGCAATTCCTTACGTGGTGTGTAGCTCTGCAGTTCTCTTCCCCACGTGGTGCACCAAGCTGGAGGCTGTGATCTTGCGTGCCTTGCCTGCGTTCTGAACCTACAATGCACAGGTTTGAATCCCAACTCCAGTGCTTACTAGCAGTGTGGCCTTGAGGAGCTGTTTAATGTCGGGGTCTCAGTTTCCTCATCTATTTGTAAAATGGAGATAGCAGTAATATATTTACTTTGCTGTTTCTGATAACTGAACCCAGGGTCATTACACTGAGCTATACATCCACCCTTGTTAGAATTCCTTTTTATTTTGTGATAGGATCTTGCTAAATTGCCCAGGCTAGGGTTGACCCTGCAACCCTCCTGCGTCAGCTTCCAAGATTACTGGGATTGCAATAGTGTACCACCATGTCTGGTTACTCATACAATTTATGAGCTATGATCAGTACATAAATTAAAGCTATTTATAAAGTGCTTAACAGTGCTGGTAGTGAGAACTCAATAGCAGTTGGCTATTACTGCATTATATTATAGCACCTTGTGTTGTCCACCATATCTCAGTAAGCAAACACATAGCATTTACTGTAAAACAATGGATAATTTATCTGGCTTTTTCTCCTTTGCTTCCTACTGCTGTGTTCCACTTAGCAGTGAAATCTCCACTCCAATCTGAGCATGGTGGCACACACCTATAACCCCTGCACTCTGGGAGGCTGAGGCAGAAGGATCACAAGTCCGAGACCAGTTTGAGCAAAGTTAGTGAGATCTTGTCTCAAAAAAAAAAAAGGCATGAAGATGTAGGTCAATGTGAAGGCTTTGGGCTTAACCCCTAGTATTGCCCCTCCCGAGAGAGAGAGAGAGAGAGAGAGAGAGAGAGACAGAGAGAGACAGAGACAGAGAGACAGAGAGAGAGAGAGAGAGACAGAGAGAGAGAGAGACAGAGAGAGAGAGAGAGAGAGATCTGCTACACCTCAAAGTTATGGAGAGACCGTCTGCAAGCTCTAAGGTATTCAGGGATGAAGCCGTCGGGGAAAGCCAGTAGCCAAGACCTGGTTCTTTCATGGGTGTGTGAGGGATCTGCAGTCCTGGGTGCAACAGACCCCAACCAGCAACTCCAGAGTCCAAACCTAGTGTATTCTCTGGTAAAAAGTGCACGAAAGAAATTCCAGCAACACCCATAAAAAGAAGGTGCGCACGCAGAGGATGCTAGACAACCCTACAAAGACAGAAAAAGTGGAGCTGAGGCTCGTGATAAACGAGTGGATTGAGACAAATCAGAGAACATGAACTGCCGAGGAAGTTGCCCTGCGAAGTCTCCAGGCTGAGCAGGACCAGGCACAGAATTCACCCTGCATGGCCAACGCACCCGAAGGTGACTGCATTCCCATGCCTCTGATGCCTTACTCTGCCACCCGGACTCCACAGATAGGATTAGGCTAAGGACCTTGGAATGGAGAAACTCTCCTGGGTTACCTGGGCGTGTGCGATGTAATCCTCTTACTAAAGGGAGTCAAAAAGAGATGGGAAAACAAAAGTGGAATCAGAAAGATGCAGGGCCATTGTGAATCAAGGAGCACTGCGGGCAGCGTGCGAAGCCAGGGTTCTCCACTCTCTCCAGGAGGAATTCAAGCCTCCTGCTGCAGCTCTCGGCTCTGAGCTTCAGAACGTGAAGCCAGTGAGCTCGTGTTGGTTTAAGCTACTAAAAGATGGAGATGGGTGTTACAGGAAAGACAGGCCTCAGGAGAGAGGAAAGGAAGAGCAAGACCCACACAGGCTCCCTTGGACAGGAAAAGAGAAGGTAAGAGGGGAAGGGCCTTGTTGTGGTCTGTGTTCCTGTGGCCCCACCCCAAGCCTCACGCAATCATAGCCTCAACCAAATCTAGCATTTGTGATTGGTTCCTTGTCTAGCGCTCGGATTGGTTGTTTGGGTGTTTCACCCGCCCGGGGGTGGGGCCAGGATACGCTGTAACTGCAGGAAGAAGGTGTATCTGCCTCTCCTGCTGGGTCAAGCTTGCTGTTTGCAGCCACCATGCCACCCTACCTTGCAGCCAGCTGAGTATGAAACCTCCAGAATTGTAAGAAATCTTTCCTTCCTTCATTTTGGGCATCAAGTATTTTGTCTCAACAACGAGTAAAAAGTAACTGCAACAGGCCTCAAAGCAAACAAAAGCATCAACCAGGAAGGGGTAGGGCAGGGCACAAGTTCACACCCAGATGGAATTGGAGCCCACCTGATGATCGGCGCCCGATGGGACTCTGCTTGCTTTAGGTTTGCAGAAGTGAGGCCAGGCACAATGCACTGTGGTGATGGTGGTGACCATTCTGGTTTATGTGGAGGAAACTGAAGTTTTCGAATGGACGGAAATGATTTGTGGGTGTCTGGTCTAACGCTCTTCCAGGAAACCTTTGCCTTTCATCCTCCTACCAGATCTCTACGCTGTAGGAAAGTGGTAAGAACCCACAGGATGGATTCTTGGCCACAGGGTGCAGATGTCTGGCAGCCGTCCCTAAGCCCTTCCAGCCCACGGTGTATGTGCTTCCTGACTTGCCCTCTCCAGCTCCCCTGTGTGAAATTACGACTCTCATCAGACGCGAAATGAAGGTCTTAAATAAAACCTCTGACACATGTTCATTTCGGATCTGATGAAACTCATTTCACATTTCCAAAAACTCATCCTATAATATTTTTTCTTTGTTTGCTCCATCTTAATAAAGAAGGCCCAGAGGTGTGCGTGCCTGTCTCCTTTCCTCCCGGGGGATGGTTCTACGTGTCAAAGAATCAGGTGCCACCAGGATGTGCTGGCCTGCAGAGCGGACCATGGCCTGCTAAAGGAAAGAGCCACACGCCTCTCCCAGGCAGGGTGACTTGGTAGAGTGGGATCATTGCTGCTTTGTGTCCTAGTCATCCCCATCTCTCAGGACGGAAGCCTTTACATTACCAGTTTTCTACAATGTGGAGAGTGGATAATAAGATAAAAGACTGAGGTTACCTGGGAAAATATGAGACCAGACATCCAAGAATCTTTTTCATCCTTTTCAAAAGCTCATAGTTTTGCCCCACAAAAAGTGACCAAAGGCTTGACATAGAAGGAGGGTGGGTAGGCAGAGAAGGCCTTTGATAAGAGCGTGACTCCTAAAAACCCTTCATCTTCACTCACCCACCACTGCATGCAGGCTCCCCACCCCAGCCCACCCCCCGCCTTTCCTGGTCCAAGAAGGCAAACAAACATTGTATTCATCCTGCAGGGACTCTCCCTGCTTTACAGACTGAGAAGCCTAAGAAACACAGAGAGAGAGAGGGACTAACAAGCACAAGAACTCAGTAGTGTGGCCCTTTGTTGCTGCTTTGTATGATCAAAACTAAAATTAAGACACTTGTAAGCCCCCAAAATAGTTCAAGTTAAAAACTAAATTAGCCTTAATCAGTTTCCTCATTGCTGAGACAAAATACTCAATACTGAAGACACAGGAGGAAATGTTTATTTTGGCTCACAGTGCGTAGAGGTTTCAGTCCATAATAGGCTGGCTGCAGGGCAGCGTGGCAGAGGGGCATCACAGAGGAGAAACAGTTCACAGTGCCGCAGGCAGAAGGCAGTAAAAGCAGCAAGCCATAGCAGGAGCCCTCTTTCTGTGCAGGCTACACACCTCTGGGGCAGGTAGCACTCAAACCCAAGGGGGGGTCTTCCAATTATCCACACCCGGAAATATGCCAGACCAATCGGTGGACTAATTTAGTAATCACACAGCCTTGATCCTAGCATCGCACACTTAATCCCAGCACCACACACTCTAGATCCAGCCTCCTCTGAAAAGCCCTGCCTATGCCTGCATGAGGCTTTGGGGGGACATCCAGATACAAGCCATATCAAGCTTCAAACAAAGCACACAGGCAGCCAAGGCTGGGAATTATCATGTATTATCATTAGACAACATTAGCATGGGATTAGTGTCCCACTCTTGAGAGTTGACAGCAGGAAGCCAAGCACTTACACTATTTATGCTGGGATTCAGAATTTCCAAATAATTCACAGCGTCAGAGGGGATTATGGATATTTTTGCTTCACTTGCTTAGTCTTATAGATTTATAGAAAATGATTTTGTTTCTCTGTGAGCTAAATATTTGCTCTCTGCTTTCAAAAAGGATTTTATCACATTAAAATTACAGAGTTTTAGTTAGAAATAAATGTTGGGTTTCATCAAATCATTCCACTATGAATGGGTATTACATTTGCCTTTTTCTTACATTATTAATAAGATGAAGTATGCTAATGACCTACTCCTCTAGCCTCCACGCCAGGGCATGGATGAAATACTTTGAATGTATATAGCCAAATTTTGTCAACTAGCAAATTCTTTTAGACTTTTGAGCCTAAGTCAGCGTTTTCTAAACCATTCACCAAGATGCTATTAAGAGTGCAATGATTTTTTTTTAAAGGGTTCATTCTCCAGCTTGAGAAATAAATGGCAGGCTACAGAAACTTCAGCAGGTCTCCACAGCATGAACATTCAGAGCTCTGCCTGCTTTGAGAATTTTTAAGTGGAATTGTTCCAGATCAATCTTAGTTGACTTTAGAACCCCAATTCCTGTGCCTGTTATATTTCACACAACTGCAAAACAGTAGTTTTCAAAATGCTGGCTAACTGAAGCATGAGACTTGTTTACATACTACTTGTTTATTGCTTAAATCAAGTTTGAATTCAAAGTCATGTCTGCTAGGTAGAATAAAATACACTAACTTATCTGGGTTGCAGAACAATTTTTAAAATAATTATAGGAGTCATTTATCCCTTCACTATTTGAAAGACTTCACTGCCATTCTACTTAATATCCCAGGAAAAGGAAGCATTTGGTACATTTTGTAAACACTTCCTTTTTTTTTTATTCTCATTTATTTTGAGATGGTGTCTTGTTAAATTGTCTAGGGTGGGCTCAAACTTTTGATCCTCCTGCCTCAGCCTGTCAGAGAGCTAGGATTACAGGTGTGCTCCACTACAGCAGGTTCAACATTTTGTAAATTTTTTCTCAATCCTTATTTGCCCATCTTTATCCAAGTATCTAATTCGGTAAGTGGAAAATATTTACAGTTTAAAAATGTGTTCCTTAATTTAAAGATGAAGACCTGATGAGCATTAAACTACTCGCTCTCATCTTTACATACCCTTCAGAAAAATTTCCATATACATCTCCTTGTTTCTAAATCTGTTGCATCTTTTGTATTTATTCATTCATTCACTGAACAAAGACCTAGAGTGAGCACTGTGTCCTGTATCCCAGGAACCAGCCAGGAATTGTCTAAGACGCAGTTACTGCTTTGGCAGTCATGGGCCACCAGGAGAGACAGACACAGATACTACAATCCCCTGAAATAAGGCACAGCAGGAAGTCGTGCAAACAGGCTGTGAAGACAATAAAGAAGTCAGTCACAGCCTGAGGAATTGGTGACCTCTCCAAAGTCTTTGGGTTCTAAAAAGATGAACAGAGACCCAAACAGCAATTTGGCAGGAAGTTAGGGAGCGTGTGAGAAAGGGAAATGGAGAAGACAAAGGGATAAGGGGAAAGGGTACAGGGCAGAGACCATGAGGCAGAGGCAGGCAGAAGAGGAGTCAGTGTGAGTCTATGTATGTTTCCTCCTGCTGCTGTAATGAGTTATTGTCACAGTGGCTTAAGCAACACAGATCTTTTATCTCACAGTTATGGAAGCTGGAGGTATGAGATGGGTTTCACCAGCCCAAATAAACTGTCAGTGTGGCCGTGCTCCCTCTGAAGATTCTAGAAAGAAACCTATTTGCCGGTTCTTCCTAGCTTCTAGAATTCATTGAGCACAGCCTTCTAACTCATCTTTAAAGCCAGTCATGTGGCATCTCCTCTCGCCTCTGACCTCCAACCTTCTGCTCCCATCCTCAAGTTTCCTCTCCTGCGTCCTTCTTATAAGGAGCTTTGTGATTGGGTCAGAAAAAAGTAGACTTGGGTGGCGAACAGGAAAATTGCAGTGAGGCTTAGCAATTAGAAAGGGGCCTCTTTCTGGAATATAAGCAATGTTCTAAACTTAATTTGCTGATGGATATACAACTATAGGAATATTCTAATTCTAAAATTCATAAAACTATACACATCAAATGGTGAATTGTATGGGATATGAATGACTCAATAAAGTTGTTACATACACATATATATATATATATATATATATATATATATTAAAAATCAAATATAATTCATTATGAGGCAAGAGAAAGGATCAGAGCAAGCCTGGGAGACAGACTCAGCTGATGGTAGATACTCATTCAGGTAGGTGAGCAGGGAGGGACAGGAAAGCAACTAAACACACTTTATTCTCACTGTGCACTATTTACAGTGCTGGGCCACTTACCTTCATTTTCTCACTCAGCCCTTCAGGTTAGGTATTTGTTTTTCCACTTAGAGATGAGAAAACTGAGGCTCAGACAATTCTATTCAGTGGCCCAACAGCCAGTGAGTCCAGAAGCCAGGAGCCAACCGTAGGCAGATAAACAGACTAGCTCCAAAATCATGCCTCCTCAGCCTCCAGTGGCACTGGGGATGGAGCCCAAGGCTCTGAACTAATCTTCATCCCCAGCCCTTTTTAAACTTCCTTATTCAGAGAAAGCGTATTGCTAAATTGCCCAGCCTGGTCTTGAACATGCCATCGTCCTGTCTCAGCCTGCTGAGTATCAGGATTTCAAATGTGTATCACCACACATGCTTGACCTCTTTGCTTTGCCTATGGACCTGGTAAGTGGGGTGAAGTTTCTCTTTTTCATTTTTAAAGAGGGATAATCTTTGAAAAGCTATTTATTGGAATGGGGACTTCATTTTCTTTAACAGTGAAATCACAAATCTTTAAAAGTACTTCTCAGTAATTTTCAGATGAACTTTGGCCACATGTCATTTGGAGTAACCTAGTCATCTTATTGTCTAAGTAATTTGTTTCCCTATAATTTTTCTTTGTAAAAAAAAAAAATTTTCATTATCAAATGCCAGACGTGTTTCTTTAGACTTGTGTTACATTATGACCAAAGAACACGGCTTGTACATTTTCTGAGTTGAGGGATTTAATACACTTTGCTTTGTGACCTAACGCATAATGAAGTTTTAGAAAAGCTGAATGGACTCTCAAAAGGAGTCTTCATTCTCTCTTTATAGAGGAAGTAGCCAGTGCTGCTCTGATACATAAATATGTTTTATTGCTTAACATGTCTTAAAAAAGGAAATTCCAATTTATTCTTAAATTATTTTAAAAATAGCAATGGCTTTCTCAATAATGCATTCTTAAAGCGAGCAACACGCTAGAAGTTAAAAGAGGAAGAATGCGTCTGAGTGATTCAAGAGGCCAGGGAGAGCCTGACCACTTGTAATCAGATATTTCAATACTTGCGAGGCTTTTGCTTCAGCGTGATGAATGGTCTAAGATGATAGAAGCCTTCGCATAAGTGACTTGGCTTCCTCTGCTTTTTACATAATCAATTTGACATTTGAATTTTGGCAAAGGATCACAGCTATCTTGCTTTATTTATTACCTGAGATTAGATAAAAAACATCACTGTTATCAAACTATACTAGGCTTTTTTTTTTTACATAATGTGCAATTTTTCAAGTAAGGCTCATTTTGTCCTGACATCAAAGTCTCCTGAGCAGGATTTCCAAGCATATTATACATATAAACCTTTCTCCTCCTCCCCTCCTAGTCTCTCCCTTCTCTTACACCCCCTTAAAATAACCCACTCCCACCATTCTATATTCCACAAACAACTTCTTTATAGCAAGCAGCCACCTAAAAATAAAGAGAAATCACAAGAGAATTCATCATCAAAATTGAGTCAGAGAACTCGGCATGGTGGCACATGCCCATAATCCCAGCACCCTGGGAAACTGAGGCAGGGAATTCCGAACTCCAGCACAGCCTAGCAATTCAGTGACTTAGCAAGACCTTGTCTCAGAATAAAAAAATAAAAACTGGCCGGGGACATAGCTCAGTGCAGAGACGATGGATTCAATCCCAAAATCACAAGAAAAGAAGTTAAGTCAGAGGAAAAAAAATGTTCTCAGGCACCAGCTCTGCCAATAAACACTCTGTAGGAGTAACACGGATGGCCGAAGGGTGCCCTGTGAGCTCGGCCTTGCTTCCTTCCGTTCAGATGGGCAGACTTTGTCCCTTGAGACAATCTAAGAGAGGATGTAGACAGACAGAGGGAGCCAAGTCAACAAGCCCTCTCTGATCCCTGCAATGACTGGTGTGACCCAAGGGGACCTGATGGGAAGACCCTTCCAGAGCCATCTGAAGAGCATGGCACTGGAGCCCACTCTCCCGGCTTCCCATGAAAGGCTGAAATTCAAAGAGAGAAGCACAGCTCAACCCAGACACCCAAGCCAAAGGTCAAACTACAGCCAAGCTCTACATGAATCTCTGCTCTAACCCAAGTGAGAAGCTTGTTTGACAAGAGGGGGAAAGAGAGAGAGAGAGAGAGAGAGAGAGAGAGAAAAGGAAGGGGGGGCAGGAAAAAAATAACTACTACCAAGCCCTGGCCTCATGGTACCCTTGGCTCAGCCTCATGAAATGAAGACCTGCCAATAACTTGCCAGTCTGGAAGGTACTAGAAAGCTTCAGCTGCCCTCCATCTTCACACAGCAAGAAGAGCGCCAGAGTGCTCTGCACCCCAGTATGACCGCATGCTACCTCCTCCCCTCCAAGTCTTCATGAACCATGATGTTCATGGAGCCAAATGAATATGAATGGAGAGGGGCATGGAGGGAATGGCAGGGACACATTTTAGGAGCTGTGTGCATGGTGACCTCGTGATTACCACCACAGGCTCTGGAACCACGCAACCTGGGATGAATCTTAGCATCACTACCTATGGCTCTGCAAGCACAGCCAAGTACCTTAATCTCCAGAGCCTCGCTCCTTTCTGTGAGCTGGTGTTATGGTATGGATGGAGAATGAGCCCCAGAGGTCACATGGTTCACAGGCAGAGTTTGTGGAAGGTGACTAGATGGGAGAACAGGGGCACTATGCTCATCAGTGGAATCATCTGTAGTGGGTTCAGTGGCTGAGTGTGATATTTTGGGGATGCAGGTCGCTGGGATATGACCTAGAAGGTGCCTCTCCCTCCCTACCCCTTCCCTCTCAGTCTACTTCCTGGCCACCATGATGGGAGCAGCTTTCCTCTAACAGACCCTCTGCCACGCTGATTCTGCCTTGGAGCCTGCTGTCCAGAGACTCCAACTACAACCCAAATAAACTCCTTCTTTAAACTGTGGGTGGCAGGCACTGTGTCTCAGCAATAAAAGTGAGTAAGAAAATACCCTCGACAGGTGAAGGGCTATAAATAGGGGAAAGAAAACACCAACCTGGGTAGCCATCCATTGTAATAATGATTGCTTTTCATTACTGGTCTGAAAGAAGAGATGCAGCGAGTGGGAAATGGACAAAATACCAAACTTGAAAGCAAATGCTTTCATAGGTGAGAGGCTGCTGGAACCTGGGACCTAAAGGGGAAGCATCAACACCCACTCTCCCTGTAGCCTCACAAGGGGAGCTGACCACGGGCTGCCCAGGACTGAAGGTACCGTCTGGAGCAACTTGCATTCTGTGCCTGTTGGCAAGAACCGCATCTGGACAGATGTTGCTTTGAAATAAAAAGCAGGGGCTGGGGATTGAGCTCAGCGGCATAAGCGCCTGCCTTGCAAGCAGGCAGTCGTGAGTTTGATCCCCGGTACCGATAAAAAGGAAAAAGACAAAAAGGAAAAGAAAAGAAAGAAAAAGCAGAACTGACATGGAGGGGGGTGGGGCTCTTTCAGAACCGGCCTGCCAAGCCTGGGGAAAGAGCAGACTTTGCTATAACCCAAGGACACGCGGACTTTGTGAAACAGGAGCAAACATTTCCAGCCAGAGAACAGCCTGAGAGGAAAATGAAGAGAAAGGAGATAAAAAGGGACGTGAATAACATGAGATTTGCAAGAATTTGGAAAACATTTAGATAGCCATTCAGTGGGAAGGCAAGACTGGCTCGCAGACGGGCCAGTGGCACTAAGGATCCTCTTGAGGAATTCTCCAAGAATGGAGAGGAAAAGGAGAAGGAAAGGAGAGAAATGGGCATGATGCACACGTGAAAACTGATTTTAAAGCTCTAATAAAAAGATAATCAATCTTCCAGAGGAATTGAACAGCACAAAAATGACAAGCTAATGAAAAAAAAAGGAATAGATCTTTTAAAAAATCATGTTGAATGAAGAGATTTTAAAATAGAGCTATCCCGGCAAAACATTTCATTGAAATATTAAATAAGTCAAGGAACTGGGGAGGGGGCAGACATAGAAGGTACAAAAGTCAGACCAACCCTGTCTTCTCTGCCATAGAAAGTTCCAGAAAACACTGGAACACCACCTGCATAGTTGAAAAGGCAGAGTCCCAAGGAGTGACCCAAGATTTTGAAAACACAAACAAATGTGTTTTTTCATGCAGCACTCCTAACTTTACCTGGTTAGAGAATACATACTGCCAATAACCAACCTCAGAAAAACGCTACCTTAAAATTATGCCCAGTGAGGAACAGGTCACACTACAAAGTGATTTGTGGGTTTTTCCCTTAATTTGTGGGAATGGGACCCACGATACTCTCCCTCCCTACCCCGGCTCTCTGCTCACTTCCTGCAACCAGAAATGTGGTCTTCAGACTCCATTTTGCACATTTCAGTTTCCATGGAATTTTCCAGCCACCTGAAATGATCATGGGCGCTTCCCAGTTTCATTCTAATTGCAAAGGTTAAAATTACTTACACTCCTGGATTCCTTATGAGAATAAATGCAAAGCTCTTTATTTCTCCCTCCCATAAACACAGCAGCATCATTTAGAAGATGTTCTTACTGCCAAACAAGTAAGGTCTGGTTTTGTTTATTACTTAATAGCATTTTTGTCTCTAAATTCAGAGGCCAGACATGTTCAGTACAAAAAAAAAAAAAAAAAAAAATACAGAAAAGCAGCAAAGGGAAAAAATAAAAAACACATATACTCACAAAACCCCAAAAGGACATTGTTAAATTTCACATTGTTTGTGCCTTTCTTCACCTGCCTCCGATTCCTTTGCATGGTATTTAAGTACACAGTTTGTAATTGCGTTGTTCTCACATCCAAGATTCTTCAACATCATTTCAGATGCATCCCATCCTATGAATAATTGACTCATAATTAGCTTAATGAGACCCTGATCATTGGACAATTATTTTGGCACGATAGGAATTATATCACACGTTATACATTAACATGGTACAATGCAGTAATTAAAAATGTAGCTTGGGAAGTAAAATTTCCAGAGATCAAATCCCTGTCCCACCGTTTACTAGCCACATAAAGCTGGGTAAATTAATCAATCTGCACCAGTTTCCTCCTGGGCATAATGAGGCTGGTAACTTCCCTGACAGAGCTGTGCGGATTGGAAGAACTCATACATGTAAGTTTACAATGCTCCCTGCAAACTTGCAAACAGTCTACACGAGTCGTGTTTCTAGTTCTTTGGTACAGAGAGGATGGGCATCCTTGTCAATGTATGTTTCTTTTTCTTTTTCTTTTTTAACTAGTACTGAGGATTGAACCCAAGGCCTTCACCCTGAGCTACGTCTCCTGCCCGTTTTTTACCTTTTATTTTTTGTTCTTTATCTTGAGACAGGATCTCACTACATTGGCCAGGCTGGCTGGAATTTGCCATCCCCCTGCTTCAGCCTCCCTGAGTGCTAAGATAAGGACAGTCACCGCCACACCCAGCTAACGAGTGCATTTGTTTTTAAGATAAAATTCTTAGAAATAAAATTACTGGGTCCAGGGATAATTAACATTTTAAAACTTATATATCCGTTGTCTAATTTCACAACAAAAAGCTGTAGAGTTTTATAATCCCACCAATAAAGAAAACAATAGTCCCAAGGCAACACAATCAATTCTACATTTTTCTCCCCAGGTCTGCTAAGACAGTGAAAACGGATGCTTCGTTGCTTTAGTTTGAAATTCTACTGCCAATGAGGCTGGTCACTATTTTCTGTAGGTACCCTGTATTGTCCAATTTGACTCCCCCCACCCCGTTGTACTTTAATTACTGCATTGCACCACATTAATGTATAATGTATAATTCCTATATTGCCAAAATAACTGTCCAATGATCAGGGCCCCATTAAATTAACTATGGGTCAATTCTTCATGAGATGGAATGCATTTGAAATGATGTTGAAGAATTTCTGCGAGGAGAACAAGGGAACTACAAACTGTGTGCTTCAGTGCCATTACTGTGCATGGCAGGCGGGTGAAGTAAGGTACCAGCAAAACTTGTTCATGTTCTTTGCTCAGTTTTCTATTAAGAGTTTTTTCCTGCCAATTGCTAAAAACACGTTATGGGTTAGAAATAAACATTTACGATGTATATTCAAAATATTTCTTAATCTCAGTTTGTCATTAAGCTTTCAGGTTTACTTATGTTTTGCTTTCATTAATGCTTTAAGTTTCATAACATAAAATGTACCAAATGTCACCTTTATAAATTACAACTTTGGGGTCAGAACTGGAAAAGCATTTGCAAACCCAAGCAGCCTGTGAGTTTCACCTACATTGCAATCTCCAGTATTTCTTTGTGACTTTTACATTTTATGTTTCACTCTGTAATCTAAGTCTAACTGATTTGTCTTTAGCATGGGGAAAGAAATTGAAAGTTTTCCTCCCAAACATTAACAAAATTTCCCAGTCATATTTCCTGAATCCTTGTCTCACTCCTTTGAAAATCTTGCCAATTACTAACCATATAAATGCAAACGTATCACTGGCTTGTCTTGTGTTTTATACTGCTCTTCCTATTTTGATACAGGCACCACTCTTCACTGTGGTTTTAAGGTGAATTTTAATATCTGGAAGAGCAAATATTCACTCACCATCTTGTTTTTGTTTTCAGGGACTTAACTGGTACTTATCAGCAATTTATTCTTCAGATGAACTTTAGAATCATTTTGTCAAATTCCTGAAAAAGTCCAGTGGGAATTTTATTGCTGCTGTTATATGTGAAGCACAACTACAGTTCTATTCGTTTTGGATACTTCTTCAAAAAACATAAATTATCCCTATGTTGGATCTTCCCTGTCTGCTCTCCGTACGTACAACCTTCCAGATAATTTTAGTTTCCTGTGCTGTGCTGTGTGTGCTGGGGCTTTCGCCAAGCCCATCTTCTTGACCACTGAACAGATTCTCTTCCCTTTATTCTTCTAACTCCACACGCAACTGTGCCACCGCATGAGTGGCTTCCTTCATCTTTTTTATAAAATGTTAAATTCTCTTCTAAATTTTGCTACATGTTTTCACCGCAGTCTGTTGCCCTAGCATGTAAGAATGGTCTTCCTGTAGTTTGCTGTCCTAATTTGGAGCCCATGACTTCTTCAGTCTCTTAAAGGCTATGGCAGATGCTGATGAAAATTTGTTTTTGTTTTTGAAGAAAAATCTTTTCTAAAGAATGTGCCCTTTCTGTCCTTTTGTGGGATATGTTTATCTCCTTCATGTCACAGATCTGTTTGCGTGTCCCATAGGGAGGGTTTTGTTGTCCCTGCTTATTCAGCTTTTAACACAAATCAATTTAACCTTGGATGGCAATTGTCCCACCTGGCCACCAGCAGCAGTGACATCTGCATCACTGGAGTCGTATGGAATAACATAAACCCCTGTATTTTTATAAGAAACAATGATTCGTCATCTACCCAAATGCAGACACACTTTGCCTTCAAGCGCCTTTTCTGTCTCAAGGTTGAGAAGTTGCAAACAGTTCCACATCACTATCTAAGGTCACTATCCAGGCACGATATCAAATAGCGGGCGATGCCAGAAGAAAAAGACTCTAAGAAGACTCTCAAAATGTGGGTAAAACCTGAACCTCCAGCTGTGCACAGCAAAGCCTGCCGTGAGCTGGGCCCTCCCCTCTGTCTTCCCATTACTGCAACCGCCCTGGCCCCTGGCTGGCCAGCGGGCACCACCTGACTCCCACATCTGAGCTCCGGCGGGGAGGGACGCTCTCACACCTTCTCTTTCAGTCTCAACTCAAATATCCCCTCGCTGGACAGCCCTGAGGCCCCTGCTCAACTCCAGCATCCCTCATTTCTTCCCAGCTTCTTTCGCCTTTCGATGGCTCTTACAGGTAGGCAAAGTACTCTGGTTTAGCGTTTTCTCATACGCACAGCTCCCTCTGCCAAAAATGCAAACCTGCCAAGAACGTCCTTCTCTGTCCTTTTAGCGGAGAAACCTCAGAATCTGCACAGTGTCTTATAAACAGCACAGCTACAATAAACGTTCACTGACTAACGCGGTAGTATGTGTGATGGGTGTGATACTGAGTGATGTTTTTACTTTCGCTTATTTCTCTGTATTGTTCATATTTTACAACAAATGAAAAGTATTTTTCAAAAGCCTATGCAATTTTAAATGTGCTATCAGTTTTCAAAGATTTCAGTAAAAACTTTTTAAATAAAATCTTTATGGAACTTCACTCTATGTAAAAGACAAAAGTGGTGTTTCATTATCGACTTACTTTTGAGTTCAGATTGACCCTTATAAAAGCAACCAATAAAACAATGAGCTTTTTAACCAGAAATTTAAATTTTAAATTGAGGAATATGGATATCAGTTTCCATTCAATAGAAGTCTCAGATGACATTCTTTATTTTAATTTAGCTCGTTTTAATTTTTAATGAGAAGAACCCTAATTCAGAAAGATAGAGTTGCAAATGGTAACAGGTTTAATAGGTCACTTGTGTTCTTATGGTATTCTTAAATTAAATAGGGATTACATGAGAAAAATTATTTTTAAGCTTACACAATCACAAGTTATCCAAGCAACACAAGTTTTCACCCCAGTAGATTCTACTAAATGTAGCTTGCAATACATTTGGGAGTTATTGCTTTTATCATAACTCTGAACATTTTAGAATATATTTAAATACTAAATGTGAATAAAACACTTACCAACCACCAAAGCAGGTCTGTGGAAGATTGTGGAGTTACGGAAGATACTTTGAAAACCCCACAGATTTAACAATTGTGTTAGCAAAGTTCACGTGCGGAGTAAAGAGTTTGGGAAAATGCACCAGTGTGCTGACAGTGGCCTGGCCTGGGTGGTGGAATGCAGGGACAACTTCATACTTTTTGCCTTTTTGAATTTTCCAGGGATTCTTTTTATGAATATGTATTAAACTGTAAAGAAAAAAACCTATTAAAAAGTCAAAAAAGCTAATATGGATGCATTTCATCAATATAAGGTAAAACTAAACAAAATAGACCACTGTGTTTCTTTTACACAAAACACAAAGCGGGGAGAGGAGGACAGCGTCTCCTGGGGTCCCTGGTCCCGCCCTTTTCCTTCTTTCCCTCCTGCTCCCCTCCCTCCCCTGCGGTTTTTAGTGTACATCTGCCCGGGGGGGGGGGGGGGGGGGGGGGGAATCGGGTTAGGACATTCTGGCCCTCTAGAAAAGAAGCCCCACTTCCTCAGGCAATTCCTCCCTTTCCCTCCTGTCCATGAGCACTAATCTACTTCAGTCTCCACAGACTGTCTTTTCTGGATGCTTTATAGAAATGTAATCATAAGTAGCCCTTTTTTTTCTCTCTTTTTCTGGTTCTGGGAACTGAACCCAGGGCCTTTGCACTAATTTATATCTCAACCCTTTTATACATATATTTATTTATGTATTTTTTTTTTTAAATTTTGAGACAAGTTTTTGCAAAGTCACAAGGTTTTCCAGGATGGATTCAAATTTGCAACCCTCCTGCCTCAGCCTCCTAGGAACTGGGATGACACACATGCCCCGCCACGCAGCTCTATTTTTCCTACTCTGCCTCACCCCTGCCTCAGTGAAACTCCCCCTCTGTGCATTCTGTCTCCAAGGAGTCTTGCTGCATGGGGAGAAGGGATTATTTTGTGTTAAGGGGTTTTGTGCTCTCGGGATAATCTTTCCAAAATGAAGATGCAGTCATTCCGCCTCTAGTGAAATCTTCCCCCACGGCTCTCCAGTGCCGACAGGATTAACTCCAATTCCCATGGCTTTGCCCTCCTGGCTCTGTCACCCCTCCAGGCCTCAGTCTTTACACTTCTCTATGCTCTCTCTCCATGCTGCCTGACAGGAAACTATTCAAAGCCATAAAGCTACTGCACACACCCTTGTTTTTGCCACAGCAGTTTGGTTCCTTCTGCCTGAAACACTCTTCCTTCCCTTCCACTCTCATAGCTCAGCTAAAGCACCTGCTCCTGAGTTCAAGGCGGGGCTGAGCGAGGGGTCACTGACACCTCGTATAGCACCAAGTGGCCTGTTATCCCAGCACGCAGGAGAGGCCACATGTGCAAAGCGTGGTCCCTGATCCCCCTGACTTGGAAGAAGTTGACCAAATTCCCTGGGCCTCATGTGCCTGAGGTAAGACAGAAAAACATTATAATCAAGATATATAACCAGGAGACAAGGAATATCAGAATTTTAAAACTGTGCTTTCAATAAAAACTGCAGGTTCAAAACATAGACCCTGGGCTGGGGATTTAGCTCAGTGGTATAAGCGCCCGCCTGGCAAGTGCAAAGTCCTGAGTTCAACTCCTGGTACTATAAAACAATAACAACAAAAGAACTGTCTCAAACACAGACCCTGTCCAAAGGCTCCATACACTGGGACAATTCCTGTGACTCTGCAGCCGTTCCCTTTCTACCAGCAAGCTGGACTCCTCCACCCTTAAACAGACCAACCTCTCCCAGCCTGGAGAGTAAGCCTTTCTCTGTGATGGCCACCACCTACCAATGCGCCATCACCAGCTCTCCCAAGACAGCAGCCACTTTGTCTGCAATTGGAACCCCTCTTTCCATGCATTCCCAAGTTCTACAGATTTCCCCAACCGAATCCCCACGAGCATACCAGGCCCCAGAGCATGTACCTCGCTCCCACGAGAGCAATGCTTATTTCTTTGAGTGTGTACTTTTCAGATCCTGTCTAATAATTTTTATGCCTTTTTTTTTTTTTTTTTTTACTGTGATGAAGTCAGCAAACCAACAATCTATCCTACACGTGGGGTGAGTTGAAGTACCTCATCCCCGGGGACCCCCATGGACTGTGTCCAGAGAAAGGCCCATGAGGAATACAATGATAAGAAAAACAGAAATGACTCAATCCATCCGCAGCGAGAAGCTGAACTCTGAAACAGTCATAGAGTACATAAAGCAGTGCCTGAGATGGCAGGAGCTTCGTTGGCAGCTGTTAGCACGAACTTCAGGGACCGTGCTTGCTACTGAAGCCCATGCTTCTGCAAAGGGGGTCTCCCTCCTCTAAGCTGCGGGCTGGAAACGCAGTGGCCTCAGTGAATCAGTCAGTGGGCCTGGGTTTAGGTTAACATTCCCCCACCTCAGGTGGGCCGGCTTCCACGCCTCCCAGAGGGAAACAGACAGTGCTGTTAAGAGGATTCAGGAAGATGACAGAACGCGCTTGGAACATTCTCCGGCCCACATGAAAGGCACATTAAACTGCTTTATGTATAATTTAAGGCCAATTTATAATAGACGCTTGAACAAATAACCTTTTCTTAATAGTTCCCAGATACCTGATTGTTTTTGCACTTCAGAATTGTTTCTGTTTTTCTTAAATATCACAGCGCGCTGAGCCTACCCAACAGGACAGCCGAGGGCTCAGGAGGCTCAGGGCTCTGTCCCAGCCCTGCAATTCCTGAATATCTGTGCCACCTGCAGGGGCTGACATGCTGCAGACCCCTCTTCACAGGAAGACACTTCAGAAAAGAGTGGCGCGTTAACCAGTCGATACACAAGGATGCAAAACACCTTAACACAGAACTGTCTGTGCATCACTCTCAACCTAGATAATGTCCTTAAGGGGAACTTTAGACTGAGAAGCCAAGAGTATCAAACGTCCTGACTGTCCCAGCAGAGGAAGTCTCACCCTGGAGTCCTCATGGGCTACTGGCACTGCCAGGGGCCACATGCATGTGACCAACCCTTGAGGAATTTCTGCTCAGAGTAAAAATCACTCTCAGAAAATAAGGACTGTTCTGGCGAAAGCCTTTCTGTACTGTGAAGAAGCGTTCTCTCATGCCTCGTTATTAGGACTGTTAATGCGTCACACGTTCCAATTCAAAATAACCTGAACTCGCTAAGGCGTTGTCCTTGACCTCCGCTCCTACCAAGCTGCTGTGGACGGCCAATCTCACCATATGGAGAGACCAGGAGCAATCTTTGGAGATCAAGGAGTTTTCCAGATCATTTGTTCTGCATTTTAGCCTGGGTTCCCTAAACAGCAAAGCCTGCGGCAAAAGCTTATGGGGCCAGAAGAGGCAAATTCTTAGAAGCAGAAAGTAGATTAGCAGCTGCCTGGGGCTGGGAGTGGGAACAGGAACTGACTGCAAATGGCTTGAGGGGTGCTTGGAGAGGAATGGGAATATTCTAAAATTGGGTTTTGGTAATGATTGCGCAAGGCTGTGAACTTGATGGTATGTAAATTATACTCTAATAAACTATACCTCAATAAAGTTGTTTGCACAAAAATAAAAAGCTTATGAGCTAACATTTACTGGGGGCAAGAGAACCTAGGGAAGCCAGGGTGAAGGAGGAGAGGATGAAGTAAAGGCTGTGTGGCCAGCTGATCCTCTCTGCTCACCTGCCACACTCAGGGATCCACTCCATCCCACAACCAATTCACCTGGAAGGACAGAGAAGAATGCACCACCAGCTCCACACCCTGCACTGCTAGGCTGCAGAGGAGGCTGAAGGGCTGCAGCAGCTTCCTGCAAATTAGGGGTAACAGGAGGTGAGGGATGATGGGCCTGGAGCAAAGACACGATTTTGTTCAGCAAGTCCAAGGCTGCAAATCAGCTGCCACCACGAGCCCTCGGTCTGGAACAGCAGAGGATGTGGAGGAGACCTGAAGTCACAATGAGAGCAGAGGCACAGGCCTTCGTAGAGCCCCAGGGAGGGTGCAGATCTGGGCAAATGTACAAGTGGGTTCTCAACAGCTCTGCAAAGCCTCCACTGCAGAACCTTCGCCTCCCCTCTGCAACATTAAAGTCAGGGGACAGAAAGGGTAATGAGGCCCCAGCATGAATCATTTTTCCCATAATATTTCAAAGGCTGCCAAAGGATAACTCTGCAAGTAGCTACTGCTTCCACGCAGCAGCCATGAACCCATCCCGGCAGGCCCACCCTGGGGCCCTGGGGTTTTCAGGATCCATACAGCAAAATCTTAGCCACGTTTGTCCCAGCAGCCCTCAGCCAATGACTGAGCACCATAAAGGATTTGGGACTGCACGTTTCTGACCAACGCAGGGTTCCTCTGACGGATCTCTTTGCTGCAGAATGGCTCACTGATCTGGCCAGGTCTTGTTATTTATTACCTTCTTCCTCCCCTCAGCTCACCTGGTACACTTGACCTGAGCATTTGCTTCCAGAAAGACTCAACCAAAAAACCACATGTTTTAAGCATATATATTGGTTTCTTATTGCTGTTGGACTGGAGTGCTTCAAATAACACACAAACATTACTGTAGTCTCACAGTTCTGGAGCTCAGGAGTTGCAAGGGGCCTCAAAGATCTAAATCAAGGTATGATCAAGGCTGAGTTTCTCCTGGAGACTCGAGTCTGGCTCCTTACCTTTCCTAATTTCTAGAAACAGCACATATCCCCTGGCTCTTTCTGACTTCAAAGCCATTGCCCAAGGCCTTACCCAGGCTGCTCCTGTTGATCTTTATCCTCTTGCTTCCCTCCTTCATTTCTAGGACTCCTGTGATTATCTTAGGCCCACTGGATGCTGCTTATCTTGAGGTCAATTAGCAACCTCAATTCCATCTGTAACCTCAATTTCCCCCCTGCCAGGTAACAGAGAATATTCACAGGTTCTGGAGATTAGAAAACTGGGTGGGTATTTTTGGAGAAGTCATTATTCAGCTATCACAAATCACATCCCAAACAGAAAAGTCTTGGCCTTTGGAAGGCGGAAAAGGAAAAGGAAATGTCCTCCTTTCTGTCTCCTTCACCTGTCTCACTCCCGAGAGCTGATACCAGGGAGATGCTCTCTCTGGTGGGCAAAGACATGAAAACTGGACCAAGTACAACTCTAAATCCAGAGTAAGCCAGGGGCAATGTGGCTGAAAGGTCCCCTGAGCTCCTTCTCCAAAACAGCCACCTTTACAGAGTTTTTAAATGCAACATGGGAATGTGACAAGATGCCAGAGATATAGTGGGAAGGTACTATAAGGCCTCAGAGGGATGCACTTATTCTTTTGTGGATAGTGGCTTCCTCAGGGACCAAGATGCAGGCCCGGTTCCATCTCCTGGTTCCCTAGATGTCTGTATTTTACTCCACTGTAGAGTATGGCCAGATTGCTAAGCACTTCCTGGTGACCAAACACAGCAAGTCAGCTTCCTAGGGCAGGACAGCAAGGTACAACCATGAGTAACAAAACTTAGGAGCCTCAGGATGGTGGCAGGTCTGGGACCAGGCAACCTGCCACTTGTAGTATGACTAACATCAGATCCAAACGTTGTTATAGAAAACAACTCCCAAAAGCCCTCATCCATGCCAATAAAGCTCTCGCGGTGGCCCTGACATCACCGCTTCTATGGCAACCAACGCACTTTAAAGAGCACAATGTGGGAGACAGAAAAAACAGAATCAAAACCGAAGGCACTCAGTCATGCCAAACGAGTGAGTCGGCCAGGCTGCCACGTCAAAGTTCAGGGGTCACTGTCAGAGAAGGTCTGGGGGAAGACAACTTTCACAAGCATCTCTCCGGTCCAGAACAGAGCGTCCTGTAGTGACAGTGAAGTGACTAAACCAGTGACCTGTTGTTCTGATGATTTGTTGGATTTTCTGTTTCAGGGCTGGGAAGCATTGGTGAGAATCTACCCTGACCAGATAGAAAACAGCATGCTTAATGAATAAATTTTTCCAAAAAACAACCACCAAAAAATCATTTTGCTTTATTTAGCACACAATGTCTAAATAAACATAATTATGCTTCAAAGAAGCAAAACCCATTAGCCCCCTCAAAGGGTACACTAGGAAAAGTAGGGAAAGCGTGGTTATTTAGTCCTTCTTGTTGATATTAATGGATGTGATCTTATAAAGCTAAAATGGGCAAGGCACTACATCCACTACCTGATTTTCCTCTGAAGGAGTATGGCTCATTATGCAACAGTACTTTGGCTAAATTCATCTAATTTGACCTCATCTGCAGGTGAAAAGTCACAGGGTTTGCAGAGGAGGTGAGGAAGGAGAGAGACCCGGATGTGTGGTCCAAAGGCAGCTGGATGCACAGAACTGCAGCTGAAATGATACTGTCCCTTTCTGGGAAGTCTCTACTCTTGACTTTCACATTTGAAGGCATGCACTTTTGTTAAAAACGCCTTCATTAAATGAGCTCTCAGACATTCTATTCCTTAATTACCTTTAGTTACTCTAAGATCTAACCATGAACACAAAACAAGAAAAATTCCTCTCCAGTGACAGCTATGTGGCCGCCCATAATTGAGTTAAATGCCATTCATTTAAGAGTCCACTGAACTTCAGAGCCAGAGGGAAATCAGAGGGACAGTGTGTAATATGTCCTAGTCCAACTTTCCATTAAAGTCCATCTAGGCACACAGAGGCAACAGATCTTCTCTTACATGTAGTTCCCTTTTCTGTTGCCTCTGTGTGCCTAGATGGACTTTAATGGAAAGTTGGACCAGGACATAGCTGAATTGTCCAACAGAATCCTGGCACAGGCAAGGGCTGGCCTACCTGTCAGACAGATATTAAAAACTGCAGGAAAATATTTTGATCAACTCTCACATAGGGAAAGAAAGAAAAACCATATTCAACGTCACTAGTAATCAAAGTAAAACAAAACCGCAGTGTGATTTTGAACCATCACATGAGCAACAACATGATGTTATAGTTTAAAATAGCACCCAGTGCTATTCTGGAAGGTGTCTGGACGGGATGCTATAGCTGACTTGCTCTTGGAGTCGAGGTCTGGATGGAAGAGGCAGCTTACTGGGGATGTGACCTGGGAGAGTCCCCCTCCCTTCCTGGCTCCTCCCTTCACTCTCCGCTTCCTGGCCTCCATGCCATGAGCAGCTTTCCTCCGCCAGACCTTCGCTCCTGCTTTGCAGCAAGCCAACTATGAGTTAAAACTGGGAGCTAAAATCCACGTTTCCTCCTTTGTGAGCACAGGATAACAAGAAAAGTGACACACTGCACACACAATACGGGTGGGAGTTTACTGATCTGGGAATTTTCACATCACGGGTTGGCAGGAGTGGAAATGAAGCAACTGGGCAACCTACAGATAATAAGAGCCCTGACATTTACACACATAAATCCACTTGTGTCTGCACTTGAGCAAGTTCTAGATTCCAAAACATAATAGCAAATGCAGAGAAAGATTTCTCCTCCCATAGCTCACCTCAGCAGAACTTAGGACCAGGAAAAACTAAAAAGGAAGCTGAGCAGCTGTCAACAGGGGAAGAAATAAATAAATCAGAAGGTAGAGGTGGTTCTCCATCAGCTGGTGCTCTCTGCTGAGCTCAGACCGGCCATTAACCTGCCGCTGCCCTACCAGGCAGAAAACGACCCGCATCAGCTTCCCCTTCCCTGCTTGGAGCTGAAGTGAGTCCAACCAAAGACAGGAGTTTATTTCCCCAATGCAAAATGAATTATGTAACCCGGAGCAAACTATCCAAAGGGAAATGAATATAGGAAGGAATATGAGAATGTAAGGTACTGCGCAGGCTGGCAAATCTTACTGGTTTTAGGTTTTAAATTTCTATCCTTGCATTCTTCCCGAAAGCTAAAAAGACCTGACATTCCCTGTAAAATTAAACCCACCAAAAAAGGAGAAGGATTAAAAATAAAGATGGGAAGGGGAAAGGGGAGCAGAGACACAGTTGCCACCAGACACCAGGGAGTGATTTAATTACTACAATTGGGTACTGAATTTAGCATTTCGATTCCTGACAGCTCTGGCAGAACAGGAAACACTCGGGTAATAGAATTCTTATTGTCTGAATTAAAGAATAAGAAAAGGAAGAGCAGCACCATTGGAAAGATTAATTGCTATCAAGTATGGAAATAAGATTTCATGCTTCCTTTTTACATGGTCTTGTATAAACAGGACGATGTTTATAGGAGGACGATGGGCCAAACTGCCCACCACCCAGTGTGCCTATGATGATTTAGATCTAAAATGTTCCCAAAGTTTCGTGCGCTTGGAAGGTGACTGACTCATGGGGGTTCACCCACTGATGAGCTCTGTACCTGAATGTGCTGTTAGGAGATGGGGTGGGGCTGGTCAGAGGTGGGTCACGGTGGACTGGGTTAGAAAGGGGTATTCATGCCCCTGGCTCTTCCCTTCGGCTTTTGCTGCCTAGCTGCCATGGACCAGCAGCCTTTCACCACACTGTTCCTGCCTTGCAGCCAGCTAACCACGGACTGAAGCAGTGAGCAAGGCAATTCTCTCTTTTAAGTTGTGGGTGTTAGATACCGGTACTGTGTTCCAGGGACCAGGAAATGACTAGTACACAGCCCGACATAGGGACTCAACACTTTGTACCTCTCAGTCTTCCTGCGCCTTCCAAGGGTAGGACCCGGCTTAGTTAATTTGCTCTCATCCCTGTGGCTTCTGTTTACCCCAGAGCCTCCTTCCCAAAAGCAGCGCTGAGGAGTACCAGCTCCATGGAAGTCAGTTCCAGAGTAAAGTGGTATCTGGCTGCCGCCTCTGCTACAGTCTCTCTCTGCTTCCCTCCAGATACCAGTGGAGGAGCAAAGACGGAAGCTCTGACCTACAGGAATTCCTCCTCCCAGCAAGTTAGATGGGCATGGACTGGAAAGCCCAGCTGGCGTCAAGATAAAGGGAGCCTTAGCTACAGTGGTCCCTATTAATTCTCCCCAGTGTTTCCACCTCTATGCACACCTGCCACAGGGAAAGAAATCCTAGTACTATACCCTCCAAAATGCAAAGTAGGCCATCCTGAAAAACAGTGGTTCATTACCAAGGTACAAAATGAAAGCCATCTAGAGGCTGCAGTGTTTGTTTGGCTGTTTGTCAGTATGTGGGCTTCGTGCCAATTCCTATGCCCAAGTAACATGGGAGATGCTGTGAACTGAATCTGGAGCACACAGCCAGGCCCAAGCAGGAGGAAAAGCTCCTCAGCTCATTCTAGGTGCTCCTCCCTGAGGAGCCCCGCTCTCCTACCTGGATACCAAGTTTGGAGGGGCCAGTACTGCTTCCCCACATCCCTTCATGTGGGGCTTGACAAAACCACTCAGATACCCACCCCATGGCCAGACATTGCAGGTTGGGATGGGAGTGACATGGTGACTCTTTCCTGGGTTGAGCTCTAGTCTCTCAGTAAATCAGTCAGCACTGGGACATGAGGAGGAGGAATGGTGGCAGCACACATAACAAGAATGACGGCTTTCCTGGGCATCATTTATTTGGCATGATGTAGTCAGGCAGAGGAGAAGAGAAGACCCCATCTCAGGGCAGCAAATGTGAGCTTAATGCAAAATTGAGGGTACCAAAGCCTACAGTGTTAAAGTCCTGAATTAAAATCGGGAGGAATGACTTCCAAATTGTTGGCAGAGAAAAAACACAAAGGAAACATCTTCCATGCACTGCAAACAGCAAAAGCACCACAAAGAAATAATGCTTCTGAGCTCACAGGTACGGAAGTGGCTGATTTTTGATGAACGTTACAAGATAAAAAAGGAAACAACTGTTTTCTCCCACTGCTGCTACTCATGCTTAGAATTAAAACCCAATGAACTGCAGTAAAACACTGTGCTGCTGCTTTTTTAAAAGCAGTAGAATATTCCCAGCACTTCTCTGAACTTGGTCTGGTGTAGGCCTGATGCACTGCCTCCCAGGCAGGGAGCAAAGTCATTACCAAGGGCTGCGGGGGCCGACTTTGATGTGTCCTCCTCGTCCTACAGGGATGGTCTTTCCGTTGGCACAGGGTCAGCTGCATCTCCACGTCCTCCCACCTGCCACCTCCCCTTCCCTTTCGAATGACTAGATCCTTAGGTGCCAGTGACAGCCCCTAGGACAGGGTGGGGAAGGGACATGCCAAAAGGGCCACTTACAAAGGAAAAGAAGCAAGCAGGGGACTTTAGCCATGAGGATCATTGATCAAACTTCAAAAGGAGCAGCCAGCCAGTGAAAGAGGTCGTTTTCGGGTTTCTGTGCCAAAGACAAGCGGCCGACAGGAAGATCACACGGAGCCTGGTCTCCAAAGGCACATAATTCCATGCGTAGTCTATTTTAAAGCGAAGCCCTCGGTGCTACCTTGATGATTTTGTAGAATTTACACTGAAAGGGCATAAAATGTCACACCATCTTGTGTGTTCCCCACTTCCATGTGCTCTTTGCAAGAAAATCAAACTCAGCTGTTTCAGAAGTCTTAGCAAGCACCCACCACAGTTAAGGCGTACCGTCTCAACTGTGTACATTTGCTGCAAAGCAAAAGGGTATAGAGGAAGAAATAGCAGTGCAACTGCTTGTGAAGCCAGGGTTCTTCTCGGAATCATGATTCCCTTGCCTGCAAAATGAAAACGGCACCTATGCTGAGGGTGACACAATGTTAACAATGCATAACGCATCTGGACCTGAGCGTCGTGCATTCCTGGGTCCCTTCTCTTCTGCTCTCGGGAAGGGAAGCAGGGCTGAATGCAATGGCACACACCTGTAATCCCAGCTACACAAGAGGCTGGAGGAGGAGTGCAAGTTCAAGGCCAGCCTCTGCAGGTGAGGGAGAACCTGTCTCAGAGTAAAAATAAAAAGGGCTGGAGATGTAGCTAAGTGAGAGGATTCTGAGTGTGATCCCCAGTACAAAAGGAGGAGAGGAGAAGAAGGACAGGTAGAGAAAGAAAAGAAGAATCAGAAGAAGAAAGGAGGTGGAGGAGGAGAAGGAGGAGAGACAGTGATGGGGGAAGAGGGAGGACGAGGAAGAGGAAGAGGAAGAGGAAGAGGGAAGAGGGTGACAGGGGCGAAAGATGGCCCAGCTTCAACACTGTACGTTGAAAGAATTTTCCCTGGACCTGCAATCAACTGCTGTCACCCAAGTACTTTCCAGGCTGACCTGGCCTCGGTTATTGCCACTACCCAAATCTCCCTACCACACACACACACACAAAAGAGGGCAGAAGGTTTCCACGCCATGGGGACAATGAGAAGAGGAGGCACCTGATGCTGAGACACACACTGCTCGGTCACACCGTGGGTGGCAAGCTGAAGGTCCCTGGCCTGCCTGACAAGTGCTCCATCCTGGGACCCCATTCCCCTCCTGATGTCCGTGCTCTCCGTCACCCCAGCTTTCATTTCCACTGAGCCGCTCCAGTGTTCGACTTGGGGTTCAGAGCTCCCTGAAGAGCTCGGAACAGCCCTGGAACATGGAGCCAACCCTTCAGCGAGGGCCTCCTCACCTACCCTTTTAAGACACCTGTCACTTGATCTGGGTAGGGCTCATGCCCGTGTGATCACTGTGATCCTAATCTATTTTTTTCTTTCATCAAATTAATTAGATTGGCCAGGGAGACAAAGCAGTGTTTCCAGAGACCAGAAACCTTTCTCTCTTCCCTTTCCCCAACTTGCCTGCCTAAGTGGCTGTCTCCAAGCTTCGCACATCGTGTAACAATCGCTTCAGGTGTCTGGCTTCCCATGGCACTGGGACCCCCTCTCTGGGTCTTTCTGCAGGGACAGACACACACTGTGCACTACAGATGGACCTGATGGTGTATAAACTGTACCTCAGTAAAACTGCTTTCAGCATTCATGAGTGTGCGGCCTCAGGGAGATGACCTCCCTGGTCACCAGTGCTGCGAGGTTTCAGCGAGGGTCTGCAGGAAGATGCTGAGGTTGGTGTAGGGCTAGGAGCACAGCATGCAGCCCGGGAGTGCTACCAGGCATTGTGAGTGTTTATCCTCATCTTTTGTGCAGCACAAAAGAATCAACTGGGAAAAGACAAATCTAACCTGGCATGTGCTGGCACAGGCCGAAGAAAGGCTCCTCAAAGAGGCCCATGCTCTAATTCCGTGAACTGGTCACTTAGGTGGCCAAGGGACTTCGCAGATGGGGATTGAAAGTGGAGCTTGTGATGGGTGTATCATCCTGTGGTATTGGGGTGCGGTGAAGGGGGGAGGGGTTGATGGAATCGCTGGGGTCCTTTAAAGATGGAAGAAGAAGGTGGGAGAGCTGGAGAGATCTAAAGAGGACACTGCTGGCTTGGGAGACGGAGGGAGGGGCGAGCCAGGGAACACGGGAGCATCCGCAGGCACAGGGAAAGGTAGAGAACAGTTTCCCACCTAGCACCCCCACAGGGAACACAGCCTTGAGTTTAGTCTCTCAAGAACCACTTCAAACTCCCACTCCCCCAGACTGCAGGGTAATAAATACATTGTATGACTCCCCTCCGCCACCAAGTGTGCAGCACTTGGCTATAACAGGGAAAGGACCCTAATACAGGTGCTATGCTGCACACAACCTTGATCGCCAGGGGAAGGGTGGATTTTAAGGACAAGAGTGATAAACCGGAGCTACATGTAAAATTAATTTATAGCAGCATGTAAGATGCACTGGGGTAGCGGGGGAGGTGGCCAGGCAGGGCACTGATTTTGTAGGGTACAAAAGAGGACAGGCGTTGACACACTAGGCGGGTAAATCAGAGGGGATCTGATGATCACCAGCAGCTTGGAGTCAAGGGTGAGGCACGGAAAAGGACAATAAATGTCATCTCAGTGGTAGCACAGGAATACCATGAAAGGGTGTTAGGAAAAGGTAGTCACAGCAGGCAGGATGCTGAGAGGTCATGGGAAGATGGAGAACTCAAAAAGGTGTTGGATTTTAGGGCTAAGCTCTTAGGGTTGCAATCAGGGTTTAAGATTCCATTTGGGGACATGAGAGTGCAGAGGTCAATGCCAAAAGGGACAAGGTCCAGGAAGAAAGCACTAATCCCAGAGATCACTTAACCATAAATATTGAGGGTTACGAGAACAAAATATGCAAGCCTGAAGACAGATTAAGAATCAAAGGAAGAGCCAGGCATGGTGACACACATGGTAATTCCAGCACTCAGGAGGCTGAGGCAGGAGAATTGCCATGAGTTTGAGGTTAGTCTGGATTACACAGTGAGTTCAAGGCCAGCCTGAGCCACATAGCAGGACCCTGTCTCCAGAAAAAAAAGTATCAAAGGAAAAGAGTTTCGAGAAGGTCCTTGTGCAGATCCTCTCGAGGGGTTAATTCAACCCTAAAAGTAACAACAGGTGAGTCGGGGGAGGGAAAGAAGCAGTCATCTTCTCAGAGTGAGGATGATGAGGGAAGCAGAGGGATTTCCGGGGAGCCTGGCCAGACAGCAAAGCAGAAGGAAGACATCGCTCACCGTGATCAGGGAGATCAGGGCTTGATCAGGCTTAGGGACAAGCAGGAGAGGTGGACAAAGGGAAAGGGAGGCCAGTGAAAGGTCAAGGTTGGGAATCAGAGATGAGAGTCAAGCGGGGAGAAGAAAACCGCGTCCACAAGGGAACAGACACTGCTTGCAAAGTGACACTGAAAGGGTTTTGGCCCAGACAGGACACTGTAGCCAGGAAAGCCACAACCGGAAGCAGGAAGCCCCTATCTGCCCTGCCCCTAGGAAGTTACCTGTGATGCCATCTTCCTGCCCCTGGAAATTTACATATGGCGTCAAACCTAGGACTAATGGGCTACCTGTGCATCCCTAATGCCCGCCTTAGGTTCCACCCCAAACCGAGGCTATTTACATGCCCCCACGCCACATGTCCACCAGAGAGATCGCCAGACACCAGCAGTGGGGGTGCTGGTCATCTCTCTCCGTGTTCTCAGAATAAAGGCTGCTTTTTATTTTATACTTCTCATCTTTTGGAAATATTTTTCATCTTTTGGAAATAATCCCAGCAGACACAACAACAGAAAGGGACACACTGGTAGTGGCACTAAGTCTTTAAATTGTCTGGGCTGTGCTTGAGTTTGGAATACTCCTGCCTCAGCCTCCCATGGTGGTGGGAATACAAGTTTCTGCCACCACGCCCAGACAGTCTCAGTATTTTATGATAAAGACAGAGGAAAAGGAAGAGTTTCACTCTTAGGACACTGCACAGAGAGAAGCTGAAAGCTCTCCTTTGCATTTCAATAAAAGAAGACAACAAATTTCCCTGGCTGCCCTGCTGAGATGAGACTCAGACTGAATCCTCCAGGCAAGGATGGATCTGCCTGCTGTGGTCTAGGGAACGGAAAGACAAAGGTCACGGTGGCCTTGGGAAACCTCCTGGGCTCTGCTGCCTTTGTTATGTAAAGTCCACTTGTCTTACCTTCCTCAAAAACAGATACCAGCTCTGATTTAACCTCACCTACACCAGATTCTGGACCTTGAGCATATCATGCTGGGTGGAAAGAAGGGCAAAGAGGTAATCACTTTAGGACTCTTGCTATTATTTCTTCATCCACCAGGTAAAACTTCCTTTAAAGAAACACAATAGCTAACAGCATACACAACGCACAAAGCGGAGTGCACCCGTTCCTTGTAGAATTTCTTTACATACTGAGCTCTTTCCTGGTGTGTTTTAAATAGAACTTGCTATACAGAAATCTGTTTTGATGGCAACTCATGGCCTCAGTTTAAAAACTAGTTAACGCCAGGAGAGACAAGCTTCCAAATGAAACCCTTCCCACCAGAAAGAATCCTACTCACCGTGCCGGGAAGCAGAGGATGTCCAAGGCGCCCTTGTGGCCGGGACTGTAAAATGCTGAGACTCCACTCTGGTGATCCGGCACATTCCTGAATGTGTGGAAGAGCCCTCCGGCTGGCTCCCCATTAACCCTGGGCTCCATGACAGCTCTCCTTCCGCTGTCCTATGTCATTACTAGATCTGTCAGTCAAATCTCTGCCTCACGTTCCCAGCCCAGCTATATAAAGCTTGAAGGCCAAGTAATCTTGCCAGCCGTGCCCACACTCACTGGCCTTGCATGGCCCCCGAGGTGAGTGTAGCACAGCGTCTGGAAGAAGACCAAGTCCTAGAAGCCAAAGGACCTGGGTCCTATCCCTTACAATGTACAGAACCTCAAAGAATTCAGCTGATCTTACAAAGGGATAGTGGTCACCCCAACCAGGAAGGCTGTTATCACACAATGGTATTATTGGGCACGTGATCGAAAACTGTGGTGAATGTTTAGTTGTTTTTAGTGCGTTAACAGTAACTGACACCTCGCCATGAACCCCGCTCAGAACGTACCCCTTCCTTTGAACACATTTGTCCCATCATTCTTGCCACTTGCTGAAGCAGTCCTGAAGTCCCCTTTCCTGAGTGTCTTTAGCTGTGTTGTCAAGGCTGCCAGACACCACCTGAAGCAGCAGAGCCCAGAAAGCTTCTGAACTGCCGCAGGGAGCCTTGGGAAGCATGGTGAGCTTCTCCAAGGGTGCCGAGACCAAGTCCTGGGTACGGCAGCTTCTCTGAAGAGCATCAGTCTTAGTTTAGACCTCTAGGACGTGGCTGGACCGCCTAGCACAGAGGCGAGTAGGGGGACCCTTCCACTTTCTATGCACAGGTCCAATCCCTTGGCTGGCCCGGGCCACACCGGCAGAAGAGGAATTATCTTATCATGTATACTTTAAATGTATTAGGTAACAAAATCTTCATTTGTATATTTTTATTATAAAATTAAAACAAAGTAACACAATAAGCCCAAGTTTATTAATTAAATGATAAAACTTACACATCTTCCTTTTTTCTCCTTTTTTTCCCTTTGTTTTTTTAAATTTATCTGTATTTGTTAGCTCTTAAAGCAGAATGTGAGCTGGGTACTCCATTCCGTTCGCAGGCCTTGTTCTGAATTATTAATTAAACAGCAATGCAGCATACTAGGAAGTTTGGTTATTCCTCTAAACCATACTTCTCTCTGGAAAACAAGCCCCGTGCGGTTCCTGCCATCAAGTTGTCTCATTTCTAGCTTAGGACATGCGGAATTGAAACTAACGGGGAAAGTTTTAAAAAGTTTCTACAAGATGAAAACTCAAGCTATTTTACAAATATTCCTTTAAACCTCAGCCTGCCTCAACACTCCAGAGACAAAAGATTTGGTCTCCTAAGAACCTGGCTTGATAACTAAACACTTTGGACCTCATGAAGTTAACGGTAAATTACATCTTAGCACAAACATTTCAACCTGTTAAAATAAACCCAGGTGAAACTAGGAAAAAAATTGCTAGCTCTGCTTTAGTGTCTGAAGTATCACAGCATCACTTCAAAGTAGAAAGAAATCGTATCTTCCCCTGAAGCAGTTACCATGCCACACAGACGTAAATGTTAACAAAAATCCTCGACGATTTCATTATCAGAGGGAGTGAAGGTCAAGCACTGAGCACACATCCCAGTGGTCCTTCAGGCAGAGTTCAGTGGACCTCATCCATGTGCCATGTGTCTTCATACCGGTTGTTATGGTTTATATCCAGGTGTCCCTCAAAGCCTCCCAGGGGAGGCTTAGTGGATTAGTGATGAGTTCACAGATGGCTATGACGTTGGGAGGTGAAGCCTGGTGGGAAGCAGGGCTCACCATGGGCGTGGCCTGGAAGGTCGCTCTTCCCGCTCCTGGATCCCTCTGCTTCCCGCCTGCAGTGTCTGCAGTGCCACTCTGCGTTGGAGCCAGCTGACTATGGCCTGAAACCTCTGCAAACTATGCAGCAAAATAAACCTTTCCTTCTTCCATGATGGATGTTGGGTATTGGGTACTGAAAGGGTTTTGGCCCAGACAGGACACTGTAGCCAGTGAAGCCTTAGTGGCAAAACCAAGGACTCCATCTCCCCCACCCCTAGGAATTTACCTGTGGTGCCAAACGAATATCAGTTGGCTACCTGTATATCCCTAATGCCCCTCAGGCTCCACCCCAAACCTAAGCTACATGTATGCCTCCACGTGTCCCAGGGAGAGATCGCGGGGGGGGGGGGGCCCAGGGGGGGTCTCTCCCCGCATTCTTAAAATAAAGGTCATTTATATTTCTCTCTCTCCACATTCTTAAAATAAAGGTCATTTATATTTCATACTTCTTATCTTTTCAGCCGCCCCACAATTCTATCAGGTACCAGCAATGAGAAAATAGCTCAGACAACAAGAAAGGCCCGTCTTCACAGGGGCCCAGGTGTAGACAGGCTGAATGTCATGATCAGTAATTGCTGTGTGCCACTTGCCAAGCTGTACAAGTGCCCCTAACATGTGATAGCTGTGGGCTTCGATTTGTCTGTGTGTGGCAGGCACAGGGCGGCAGTGAGCTCTGCGCCCTCCCGGCTCTGACACAGCCATCCTTGTGGACTATACAGTCCCCTTTCAAGTACTGCTCTAGGGAAAATATCATGAAAAATACCACCGCAAAATCATATAACACTGTTAAATGTTTGCAATATTGCAGAGATGCGATACTAGCTGTCCAGGCCCACATAGAGCTCACAGGCCACAGGATGGGCATTCCTGGACTCCCCCCACAAACTTAGGGTTCCTTTACCCATTCACATGGGGGTCTGTAAGGTGAGGCTGCAGACATCCATAGCACATGGACTGTCCAACAGAAAGTCAAAAAATTCCCCATGAAATACACAGGCTGCAATATCACAGCTGTCCTAACCTTGCATTACTGGCAACAAATCCATGAAGAGAAGACTTTTACCAGGATAATGCATGGCCCAGGGTCTTAACTATCCACTTGAAGTACTCCAAGAGCAGAGGTAGGTTCTGGGAGCTTGAGAGGAGACTGACACCCCAAAAGGAAGACGAGTGAGCTCGTTGAAACTCCAGGGGATATTGGACTCATTAGGATCTGTGTGCACCAAGCATTCACATCAATGCTCAGGGAAAATGTTCCTAACAGAAATTCGTGGAAAGAAATCAGTATCTAAAATCTTAACAGAAATTCGTGGAAAGAAATCAGAGTACAAGGGCACGCTGAAACCGGGTTTCAATATTTCAATGTTTTCTTTGCTTTTTTTTTTTTTTTTCTTTGCTTTTTTAACTAGGACTTGTTCCAAAGAAATCAATTTCCAAGAGAAAGAACAGCAAAGATCCTGGGTTATTGGTACCCATTTCCTAGAAAACCATGGTATAATGAATATCACAGGAGGGAAAAAAAAGCAAAGAAAAAAGATTATAATGAGTCAGAAACTCATCAAGGTCAGATTTGGAGCAGGCAAGAAGGGCCTCAGGCTCTCAGCCCAGCTGATGTTAACCATCACCAATCCTCACACCCACCTGGGCCTTACTTCCTTATCACCTGTGTCACATGAGTGCTGTGGTCCATGACTTCTAATGCTTTCCCTGGTGCTTCCTATTCAAGTAACCTGGGGCATCCGTCTGTCCTCGCTCCCAAACACTCTAAGTACAGGTGTCATGTTTTTAATATCTGTCACATTTTACATGCCTAGCACAGCAGTAATAACACATAATAAAACCTCAGTGCATGACCATGCCATATATGAATGAAGTAAAGTCTCTAACTCTTCTGAGTATTGCTTTCCAGAAAGGTTATTTTCCTAGATCCTCAAAGTAAGTGAGCTGTAGATCACAAAGCTCAAAGACACACCTGCCATGTGACTTTTGTAACCATTCCTAAGTGTGTCCTTAATACCAACAGGACTTTCAGGAGACTGTGCACACCTTAGAAGAACTCAATCACCTTTGCTTAATCCAGCAAAACAATTCCCAAAGCACTTCTCCTGCTGAAAAGAGACTACTCTTGAACCCCAGGGAGGAAGGGAAATGAAAACTCAGGCCACACGTGACAGGACCCATGGGTTTCTACTCACCCCAGTGAAATCAAGCTTCAAGTCTAAGTGCCATTCTCTTGCACCCAGCTCATTTTGCTGCCTAAATAACTGAACAATTCTAGATGCATCTCCTTTGAGGTTCTTACTGTAATCATGAGCAAGTGATGTACTCTATTTAATACCACTCCGAAATGCAAAGGTTAGTCTGAGAAACTGTGCAGGGTCTACTACTTCAACACTGCTCAAAATGTCTGGGGAGCATTCTTACCGTTCTAAGGAGTAAAAATCAATCTCATTTCTGTGCAGTCATGCAAGCAGCATCACCAGGTTGATCAAACAACTCTTCCACACAAGTGGATTCTAAATGACCATTAGCCATTGCTAAAAAAAACCACCGTGACTCACCAAAGAGAAAGATCTGTCACCAGTGAGCTTATTATTCCCGAGGCTGTCTCTGCAACCTACTGGCAGCTCCCCACCACAAAAGAGGTCTCATTAGTTACAAGTACAGCAGCTTTCATGGGGAAAGAATGAATAATGTGTGGCCCATCACTGCCATGGACTGAACTATGTGTCAGCAACAAATCAGGGGTGTCATGACTCCCGCCGTTACTTCTGTGGGAAGATAATGTCTCATACCAGACAAATCAACACCTAGTCCTTAAAACCTGCTCATGGTTCTGAAAGCATTGTGCTCTCTGGCCCTTATGCAAATACTTCTCCCCCTGCGTGGACCATGGTTCATAACCCACCACCAAGCCCTGTCATCCAGTTCCACATGTGCCTTTCTCAATGAACCAGAGGAGAACTAAACTATGTTTTAGCCCCTTCAACTCCAACCCAGGATGTTCTAGTCTCTCTGGCAACACAGTTGATTCTTAGTTCATATTTACTGAAATTGAATATTTCGGTTCAAGTAGGCTTCCTTGATAATATTCATGTTACTTTTTAATCAACAGCACTGACTCATACCCATGGGCATTCCGTGGCTACCAAATACATGCCAAGCACAGGGTGGAAGGAAGTGGTAGCAATATGTCTTAGATTTGCTCACTGTAGGAGGCAATTTTTTTTTTGGTGTTTTTGTTTTGTTACATTTTTAATAATTTTTAAGACTCAGAAACATTCAAGCACTGTTTATGTTTTTCTCCTATACCTAGTGCTTCTCCTATACCTAGAGAGAAGTTTCAAATACATCTCACTTCATCAATCTTGTCTAAAACAATGGAGACTGTAGCTTAGACTTTCAACAAAGGTAACATCTACTATCTGGAAAGCACAGACAACAATCATGCAATCTATGCATGCAAAAAATATGGGAAACCCAGAGTATAAATAAGAAACAAAAGAGAGACAGTAGAGAATGGAGACAGTCTTTGGGGAGATAGGAAGGGATCTAGAGATGGAGGGAGAGCAGAGGGAGGAGAAGGGAGAGGAGGAAGAAGTAAAAATGATCAAGATGCAATATGTGTATCTCCCAATTCTTCACAATGATTACACTCATTACATACCACGAACCTACACTAGTGTATGAGTTGCTTCTCTGGTTGCTGAGACAAAATACCTGATATCAAAATTAAAGGAGGAAAGGTTTATTTGTGCTCGCGGTTTGTAGAGGTTTCTGTCCACAATGGGCTGGCTCCATGGGGGCGTGGTGCATGCCACAGGGGCAACACAGCAGACAAGAGGCAGCAGAAGCAGCACAAAGCAACAAGCGACTAGTGAGGAGACCAAGCCCTCTTTCCGTCCCTTATATTTTAACCAGGTGACCTGTCCTTCGGGTGAGGCAACCTTCATCCTTTCAAGAACTAAGCCAAGCCACTCAGTGGACTAGCTTAGTAATCACATTCTTAATCCCAGCGTCACACACTCTAGATCCAGCCACCTCTGAGAGTCCCACCTATGACCACATCTAGACACCATAGAGACCAGTAAAAACCTTAAAAACTAACAACTATTTACCATTCTTAACATTTTTAAGTGCACAGTTGAGTGACATCGTGTTCCCACTGCTGTGTAACCGTCACCACCATCTGTAGGACGTCTTCATTAATAGAAACTGGGAACTCTGGACCCATTAAACAATGAGTAAGGTCTGTACCCATTAAACAACTCTACACCTACTAAACAACCCACTTCTCTTCCTCCACGCCTCTGGTTACCACCATATCACCCTCTGTCTTTAGGAACTTGATGACTCTTGTACTTTGTAATAGTATTTGTCCTTCTGTGTCTGGCTTATTCCACTTAGCATATCTTCAAAGTTCATCCATGTCCTAGCATGTATCAGAATTTCCTTCCATTTCAACACTGAATAATGTTCCATTCCACCTACCTACTAAATATACCACATGCTTTCTATCTTTTAGCTATTATGGATAGTGCTGTGATTAACACATCTGTTTTGAGTCTTTGCTTTCAAATCTTTTGAGTAAATTTATAGGAGAAACTTGCTTGGGTTGCATCATAATTCTGGGGTTTAAAATCTTAAATGTATTTTTAACTTTTAGGAGCAAGACAGGCCTACTCAAAAATTTTATACATTGCTAAGAAAATAAAAGTCACTCTAGTGGTGGATGTGGGACTGTCAGGTTTCATTTACATGTAAACAATTCAAAGAAAGTAAATGATCATTGGTTAAACAGGATTGAAATTTTTATTTTAAAAAAATTAACTGGCTCTCAATTATTGACAGAAAAATTATACAAAGATGAGAAGGAGGCTTAAAAATACATTGTGCAGAGTTCTCATGCGCTTTAGTCACTCAGTCTTCTTGCAACTTCTGCCTTTTCCCCAAAGTCAAAACGACCATAAAAGGTGAGTGTTTTGAGTGGATTCAGGACACTGAGGCAGCCACAGCAGCGCCACTAAAGACTCTCATGAAAGAGGACTTCCAGAACTGCTTCAGAAAGTGGCAAGAATTATGGAGTAAGTACTTCTGAAGCCAGGCACAGTATTGGGTAGAAGTTAGCAATGCATCTTTTGCTATAATAAATCTTATTAACCATTTGATGTATTTTTTAAACACACCTGATATGTAGATAGTATAGTGGACTATAGGAAATAATTCATTCTAAGTGAATTTTACCTAGTAAATTCTGCCCAAGATTCAGAGACCATTTCCATCTAATAAATTTGAATGAAGTGTTTCTGGAATATGTTTCATATTATGTGCCTCTCTCATAACTTTTATTTTTTGACACCATGAGTTGCCACTACCTTACATTCATGTACAATGCTCTTGTCAGGAACTACTTACAAGCTATGCCTTAACTCCTCCAAACCTACTGAATTTAGCCATTCTGAAAATTCAATCTCCTTACTCAAAAGTAAGAACACAGACAGTGCAAGTGACAAGGTGAGCCTGTGTGCATCTTCAAAAGAGGATGCAAAGTTATGTTTTAAAAGAAATCTCTGATTTTAGTCACAGAAATCTTAACTTTTTCATAATGGCATTCCTAGTGACCAGGATGTAACAGATATTCATAAATCTTCGCTGAATTCTCAAACACTGCAGCATGGCTGGCGTGGCCACTGGCGGGGTAACCTTGTCTCTTAAGAAAAAGAATAAAGAGTGTGAATGAAGAAGCAAGGGTACAAACAGAGGAACTACAAAGGTTAGTCACAGAAATAATTAAGGAAAACTTCCCAAGCATAGAAAAAGGAAATGATATTCAGATATATGAGGCATACAGAATTCCAGCCACCTACAACCAAAACAGAGCTACACCCAGACATATAATAATCAAGATCCCAGAAATTCAATAAAAGAACAGAATATTAAAAGCCATCAGAAAAAAGAAACAGATCACCTATAAGGGGAAAAAAACATCAAAATCATACAGACTTCTCGACACAGACCATCAAATCAAGAAGAGCTTGGAGCAAAGTATTTAAAGCCCTGAAAGAAAATAACTTCTAGCCCAGATTGATGTACTCTACAAAACTGTCTCTAGAAATTAATGGAGAAACAAGATGCTTCCAAGACAAAGAGAAACTAGGGGAATCACAACCAGCAATCCAACTCTACAAAGAATAATGGAGGAGCTTCTAAAGAGAGAAAAAAATACCAGGATTCCAGGAACAGTGGCAGAGAGGCCTCAGTGAATGGGGCAGAAAGTGGAATGAAGAAGAAAAGCAGACAACTAATGGCAGAAAAAGAGCACAACAGAAATGAGGCAGAGAAGGTTGCTATAATCTCTAATATAGATGGCCTTGATACACTAAAAAAAAAAAAAAGAGAGAAACACAGGCAGAGTAGATCAGGAGGTAGGGTCCACCAAGATTCTCTTTATAGGAAATATAATTAACCTGAAAAAAGGTTTATGGACCGAAAATCAAATATGAGAAAACAATGCTCTATGAGACAGGGAACCAGAGAGTAATAGGGGCACCTCGACCACTATTTGTGGATAGGTGGGAAACACAGGCTTTAGTAAGTAAATGAATACAATTAGAGATCAAGTCCAGGAGGGAGAAGGTTCAGAACCACTTAGATAAATAGCCGGTTGCCCCCTCCCCCCCACAAAGACTGAGGGTTTGGTGGGACCCAAAAATGCACAGTGCACCCGGGGGGAGTGAAAGGGGAGGAATGGTCTTTAAAAAGACAGCAGAAGATATTGTTAATAGCATATCAGGATTTAAAACCCACATTACTCGCACCACTCTGCTTAAATAGACTTTATTCTGTCCCAGTTTGTCTACTTGCACTAGATCTGAGGGCACAGACAGCTGTCCCAAAAATAACAGGATATAGTACAGTAATCATCTTTAATTTCCTATTAACTTAATCTGGAGCCCTGTATAAATTATACTGTTTTATCATGACTGATCTTAGTTAAATCTGGTTTGTTTGATTGCTGTTTGGTATCAACAGATTTTATTCAAAACTGTTATGATTGATAGTATCAAGTCAGAGAGTATAGGCAACTACCCTGAAGATGACAAGATTCACTAGGATACTCACTCTGGTTTATTACCTGTTCTTGAAGTTTTACACTATCTACAAAGTTATATTTTTATTAATATTGTTATGTACTGCTATATTTAATTATACTATGTCTGATGATATAGACAATTCTATTGAAGATAATAAGAGACAACATAGTAGCCATGGTAGAACTACTTGTACAGTGGTTTTATATGTCTTTTTCATTTCATGTGTTTATAGGAATATGTTTTGTTTTGTCTTGCTTTGTTTTGTTTCTTCCTCTAATACAGAAAGGATAGAAATACATGTTAAGACTCATGCATGTGTAGAACCTATAAACAGTCTACGAGAACTGATCTTGTAACACATGATGAAATGAACAAATACTTTGAAGAAAAAGAGACACTACAGCACCCAGTGCTGATCCTTGTAGTGTCATGATGTGAAATCCAGCAATATCTGTTCATCATGTGTCATAAGATCAGTTCTCATAAACTGTTTACAAATTCTACACATGCGTGAGTCTTAACATGTATAAAAAACAAAAATAAAGTTGAGAAAAACAAGGTCAGAGATTACAGTACCTTAACAGACATCACAGAGGTAGCTACAGGCAACAGTGAGGTTCTCACTCAGGCATATCAAACCCATGCTCTTTGCTATCCCGAAGCCTCAGCAAAACTCAAATGACCAATTCTCCTCTCAGCAAGGAGTAGGCATTGAGCGTTCTGCTACATAGAATTTTTTTCTCTTTTCCCAGTAACAAACAACAAAGAAATTTAGCTTCCCACTGAGTCTCATAAAGTCCTTGCAATGATGCTTATATTATATAGGCACAATTTTTTAATTGGGAAATGTTAATCTGCCACATTTTTAATTGAAAAAAAGGCCAAAATGAAATGAAACTAACCTATAATGAACACGGTCTTTCCTAATCTCTTTTCTCCCTTTGAGTTTCCTTTCCTTCCTGCAGTCCCCAGTAAACTCAGGTACGTTTCTATTATGGTGGTATCTTCCCAGGCCCACTTCTTGTGTGAGACTGGAGAATAAAGCAACACCTTACATGGTAAAACTTTGGACCACAGAAGTCTGTTATGGTTGGATCTTCATTCTTCCCTCCAAAGGCTCGTTCATTAAAGACTTGGTCCTAAGGTGATGATGTTATAGAAGGCTGTAGAAATTTAGGAGGTAGAGGGGCTCATGGGAGGAAGTGAGGTCATTGGTGGTTTGACCCGGGCACTTTCTCTTTCCCTCTCACTCTTGCGTTTGCTCTGTATTTCCCAGCTGATGCACAATGAGCAGTTTCACTCGCCACACACCTCCACCAGAATGTTCTGCCATGGTGCAGGTCAAAGGCAACATGGCTAAGCATCCATGGGCTGAAACCAATGAGACACAACAAACCTTTCTTCCTTTGAGGCTGTTTATCTCAGGTATTTTGTCATAGGGAGAAGAAGAAATTGACTGACACTAAGCCCTGCTTTAAAAATGCTTCTTCCTTCTCTGAGACAGGATTCAAGTTTTCTTTCATTTAAAGAAGATAAATGCCCTCATTTCAAAATTAGGAGCGAGCTGGCTGACATCCTTAAGAGGGGTGAACTGGTGCTGAACACTTGGGGTCTATGACGTAGGAAACAAACCATGGTATGATGCTGCCCCTTGGGGAGCGGTGTACCACTGAGGAGCTGGCCTCCTGGGCTCCCAAGGTCACTTTTCAAGGTAATATTCAGTGAATCTGTAATTCTATGATCAAAATACACACAAGGTGTAAATTACTGTTCTCAGATGCTCTTTAGAAAGAACACTTTGATAGAAGCGAGGACCAAAGCAGAATATGAAATGCTTCAAAGTGGGCAGCAGAAAACAACACTGAGAGTGGACACTGCTCTGCCACATCATGGCTCTCCCGGGGGTCTCTGACGCTCTCTCTGCACTGAGGCGAATGCTACTCCCCGATCAAAACAAAGTGCCAGGTAGTCAGAGACAGCCTGGGAGATGGCTGTCCCCAGCTGCCCTCATAACCCACAAGGCCAGGGCTGAGGCTGTATGTTTTATAAACTTACAAACCGGACCCATGAGTCCTGCAACTGGCAGAGGTTTCAGCAGACCATTATCTTAGGAAAGACTAATTGTGATAATCATGCCTCCCACTATGGTGTGGCAACTTTGTACCCAAGTAGACATCTATTTTGGTCTCCTGTGGCTGCCGTGATAAAGAAGCACCAATACAGTGGCTTCTAATAGCCAACAGAAATGTATTCTCTTCCGAGAGTCACAACTCCTAAACTCAAGATGTCAAGAGGGTTGAGCTCCCTCTGGAGACTTAGTAAGAATCTGGATCTTTGTTTTTTCCAGCTTCTGGGGGCTGCCTGTATGCCTCAGCTTTAGCCCTTTTGAGGATGGACATCTTCCAGCATCTTCTGGTCTCCCACCTTGATCGGTGCTGCAGATTTCCGACTCTGACCTTCTTATCTCTCTCTTACAAAAGACACTTATAACTACATATTCCCGTGCAGAAAATCCTGGACAATCTCCCCATCTCAGTATCCTTAGGTGTAACCAAATCTGCAGTGTAATTGCTGCTATAGAAAGTAACATAAATTCCATAAATGAGAACATGGGCATCTTTAAGGAGACATCACTGGAGGTGCACTATGCAGCCTACCACAGCATCCAATAAATTTCAGTCAGAATTTGTTTTCAAAAGTAAAGTTTCAATCACTTTCTGAGAATCAGAATAGTCTATAGTGGATTACATATTGTTTCTTAAAAGAGTGTTTAAGCTTTAGGGTGTTCTGAGAAATAAGAGAAAGGTAACCAAAAAATTTTAATCAGAAAGATAAAAAGGAAAGCTAGACAAAATAATGAAAAATCACATAAGCAGTGGCAGGTCATGAATTTCTTCATCAGAGAAACACTGGGAAACCACAAGGGTTATGCTAAAAAGCAACTAGAAATCATATAACTCCAACTGACCTGATTAGATACGGACGTGCAGATTCATCACTGTTCCTGAGGACAATCTCAGTCCTCCCCTGCCTCGCTAAAAGTCCCTGCTGCTGAAAAGCCAAGGGGCTCACAGCCTGTTGACTCCAGCCATGAGCAACGCAGGTGCCACTTTCCTGTACCAGACACTTGCTCTGCACAGCTCATGAAATCATCATCACAGCATTGACAAGAGGCCAGGCAGTCCCTCCTCAAACTGGACAAAAATTCTGCTCTAAATGACTCCATTGCCCTCCTCTCAATTCACTGGCTACTCCTCTGCAAATAAAAACACAAGCCTATCATCCAAAGGAGCTGACTCAGACAGGCTGAACCACGAGGCTAAGACAGGCCTTGGAGGCCAGACAGCCTAGGTCTACCATCTGCTTTGCCTCACTAGCTGTGTAACTTCAAGGTGGTGACTTTACCTCTCCGTTGCTCAGTGTCTGCATCTGGAAATGAGATAATGACGGCAGGGTCTGGCAGCACAGTCATGAGAACCGAATGACAATGATGACAAGCACACAGTGTCTAATCACTAGATGAGTACAGATCCACCCTGGAACCACACCTTTCTCTCCTCCCTGACGTCAAGACCTTGACTTCTTCCTTAGCACTCACTGTTAGACAGACTTTCTCTGCTCACCCAGGTTCCCTCTGCTCAATCCACTAAGGACAGAGACAGGACTAACCCTCCTAGAGCTTGGGCCGCATCACTTCTAAGCATAGGAACCTTCAAACTGCCTGTTGCCAAAGCGTAGGAACTTCCTGCCCACCTGCCACTGATGTTCCACCTCTCAGCCTGGTCCCCTAGATCACCTGGACCTCCAATCCTGAATTCTGATGTCCTCACTAGTCACCCTCCACTTTCAAAAGGGGCCCAGTTCACACCAAACTTCCACATCCCAAGATGTTTTCCAGGCTGCCCTTTCTACCAAGGAATCCCGATCTTTCTCATCCTTCAGGGCCCAACTCAAGTACCTCGCTCTGCTGGGAACCTTCGCTGACCAACCATACCAGCCCCCACTAGAGCATTCTTTCTTCTTCTTCTGATCTTCTGTGGATTAAATTTATGTGGACCAATTGTGGCAATAGTGGAAATGATCTATATGTGGACCATGTCCACATCTCTATCCTGGTGGAGACACTGTACTACAGGTTTGTTCACTGAGACGAGAGGGGACTGGGAAAGAAGGCTGGGGTATTGTCCTAACTTGAACTGCAGACTTGATTAGTATCTAGTGATCTATTCAGCACCTCCACCTCGACATCAGCATTTCACCATCATTAATGTATCTAGTGAGAGCTCCTGAGCTTCCACCCTCTGAATTAATTTCTTCCTCCCCATTCTTCCAGCTGATCCAACCAAAACTTTGTATCTATCTCTCTCCCTCATCTCCACACCCGTCCCATTAGCAAAGATCTTATATTTTCCCAGACCTCCATGGCTACCACCCTGGCCCCCAAGCCAGGATCTCTTATCTGGATTACTACACAGCCTCCACCTCACCCTGCTCCCCTTTAAATGTTTATTTGCCAAATCTCTTTATCACCATGTAATATACCACATGAGGTCTAGGATGTGTGCTGCTTTGTTAATTGCTGTATTCTGGAACTCAACGGACATGTAAAGAATTAAGAAATGTGAGGCCCATGTACCAGTTCCTCACAATGAATGTAATTATTATGCCCTGCAAACATGTATTGATAATTTTTTAATGTTTAGAAAATAAATGTTTGTTGAATGAAAGATGAAATGAATGAATGACATTATTAGTTTAAAAACAAACTCAATGAACCAGTACTCTGGGAGACTCAGGCAGGAGGGTTGCTAGTATGAATCCAGCCTGGACAACTCAGCGGAACTCAAAAAAAAAATTTAAGGCTGAGGATGTAGCTCAGTGCGTAGATTCTGGGTTTAGTTCTCAGTACTAGGAGGAAAAAAAACTCAGTGAAGCGAATAGTACTTCTCACTGTTACAAGTGGGGAAACTGAGGTCCTAAGCAGGTCAATGAACTGTGGAAGTGAACAGCACCGGAGCCTCTCTTCTGAGACCAACTTTGCACACCCCCTGCTCACATGGAATGAGTGGCATGGGTGGGCTGTGGTGGGCAGGACCCACGCCTGATTTGTCATCTTGACTTTCACCATTCATCGCAGGATGCAGTGAGCACGCGCGGAATGAACACAGGTTTGTCATCATCCTTTCATTGCAGCTGGATGATCAAACTCACTCATTCATTTCTCACTGACGACATCTAAGGTTCTCACGACTTTCTTTTGTGATGCAAGATGTGACCAAGGGGCCAGGGATACAGATCAGTGGCAGAGAACCTACCTGGCAAGCATGAGGTCCTGAGTCTGATTCCCAGTTAACTGGCCCCCCTTAAAAAAAAGATGCAACTCTGAGACAACAACTGCCATTTCAGGGGAAGACAAGGTGAGGCTGGGTTTCTGCTCCCCTGTGTGACTCTGACCCCCAGGGCGCCGCCCAGCAGCAGACACAGCACACACAGCCCCTCGGTGAGGAACTGGCCTCTGATCTGGGGCACTTCAGCATCTTAATGTGGCAGTTTTCCTTCTGGGCTCCCTTAGTCTGCCCAAGGACGGTTTCACAGCTGCCTTCTCCACAACTACTCAGGCACACAGAGGCTTATGTTTTGCTCAGCACCAGATCACATTTGGGAAGGACTCAGACAGTGTATCCGTGAGCAGGCATGTTCTTGTGATCCTCTCTGCCGGGTCGTTTATTAAGGCCAGGTCAGTCCAGCGTGACGCATGAGCCCCTGCGTGGGACTGTTGTCCGCCAGCCCCACACGTCTGCCTCCCAAGTGACTCCCAGCCACCTGGAGCACACACACCACACCGAGTCCCTACCTCTATGAAGACAAATGTGTTTCCCTGTGCGTGGGCAGTGCTTTAGAAGTCGATGACATATGATAACCAAAAACTATCGTCGGAGGCCCAGAGAGAAACACTTTCCTTTTTGCTGCAAGGTCTGTTTATGAGCTCAGAGCAATGATGGGTGGCACCAGTCAACCTGCGGCCATTAGCACTTGCCCGGATGTCTTATCTCTCTTCAATAAATGTGCCTTAAAGAGAGATATACTGAAAAGACAGGCAAATTTGAAGATTTCACCACTGGCGGGGAACATTATTAGTGTCATATTAAATAGCAGGTTTTATCACTTCCTTATTTCAAAAAACACATTCTCCCTTGAAGAATTCTTGCCCCAGCCACACAGAGAAGATGGGGAGAGACAACCTGAGCCCTTTGATCACAGACCTTATGCTCATTGCTGGAACCTTGGAACTAGCATGTCCACAAGATGAAAAGGAGGGGAGGCAGGAAGCAGTGAGACAGAAAGGTAGAGCAGCTTTCGGGAGTGACAATAACGATAACGGTAACAGTAATAAACGCAATAGTAATGAGGGTGGGTAACAGCGAAACAGTGTGCGTGTTTAGCACAAAATGGTCAGTAAATAGAGACTCTCTTCCCTGATAACCCCGCAAGCCTGATCCAACATCCCGAATGGTGAGTTCACACATCCACAGCACATCTGGGACGTAAGGGCAGCTGGGACCTGGAATTTCAGAGAGTTGAGACAGACAGGCTCAGAGGGTAACTCAGAAAGTGGGCTGTCAGCACCTGGGACTCTTTCTCTCTCTCTCTCTCTGTCTCTCTCTCTCTCTCTCTGTCTCTCTCTCTCTCTCTCTCTCTCTCTCTCTCTCTCTCTCTCTCTCTCTCTCTGTCTCTCCCAAAAAAATCAAATTCTAGATTTACAGATTTATTTTTGCTCTTGCATCTTAAAATACCCTTCGTACTTTCCAGGCTTGCACAGTTGACTCCTGGTATTTGGGCAGGCTGGGGAAAGGTAAAGGAGCTCCACACTGTATCTCCCGAGGCTCTTCTCACTGGCCGAGAATTAACACTAAGGCTCCACGGTCACAGGGCACTTTGCCACGAGCCAGACATCCTGCTACACGCTGAACCACAGAGAGGGCATTCGTATTACCATGTTTCATAGAAGACAAGCCTAAGACATGATAAAGCTTCCCCCAGGACCCTGAGATGATAAATAACAAATCCGGAGGTAAACCAAGCACCGTCTGACTGCAGAAGCCCTGTATTCACCACTTGCCAGGCAGTAAGTCAAGCTCTTATGCCTGGCTTTGCAGTCACCTGGGGCTGTCCTAGTTACACACAGGTGATCTTTGCAGTCTCACTGTAGGTCAATTTACCTGTATTACATTTCTGTGATAGCATAAAAATTCATGGATTCATCTGGTCAGGAGCAAAGTGAAGTTCCTTTAAAATCTGAGGCAGCCTAGCTGGGCACAGAGGCACAGGCCTGTCATCTCCGCACTGCAGCAGACAGATGCAAGAGAACTGTGGATGGGAGCCCTGGGGGGCCAACTCAGGGAGACCCGGTCTCAGAAAAAAAGGAGGGGGGCCTCAGGGCCAAGACCCTGGGAACAATCTCCAGCACAAGAAAAGAAAAGAAAAGAATCCAAAGCAGTAAATGAGTTTAGTCAAGTTTCTCACTCAAGCAGTTTGAAAGAAAAGGGCACTGTCACTCCATAAACCAAGTCAACTGAGCACAATTGGGTGACCTGTTTTTTCAAAGTATTCTTCCCTCCATGAAAGACTTTGCCCTTTCTATCATTAAGGATCCATGGGGAACTGAACGGGGTATAAAAGCACAGTCAATGGGTATAAAGAAGCTCAGTGAGGAGGTGGTGATTCCCAGTTACTAGCGGCCTCCTTGTGCACCTTAAGGTTTGAACTTCGAGTGTCTTCCCTTTATCCATCATTTCACAGAGGGAAGGTTCTGAAATCTGTGTCTCTAGGCTGAATACTTTGAGCTCCAAATTCAATCAAGGACTCACGGACCACTTCTGGTCAGATGACCTTAAGTTTTCATCTCCATCCCAGACTCCTGTATCCTGGGCTTGGGAAGTGACCCTGTCTATTAGCTCCTTGCCAAGGTCCCTACTAGGTAGCTGTGTATCTCACTCCTCCTTCTCCTTCCCTACTCCCACATCCACACTCATCAAGGCTTGGGACAGAGAAGGCAATGTGCTGCTTAATGAAGGGCATGGGCTATGGAGACAGACAAAGCTGAGTTCTGCCAGTTATCAGTTCTGTGTTCTTAAGCAAGTAACTTCATCACTCTGACACCAATTTTTCTCATCGGTATAATGAGGACCACAATGTCCCACAGTTATGGTAAAAACTAAGTTGAATAACAAGAACACAGCCAGAGGTCTGCATGCTCAACTCAGCCTTCAATCCCACATCTCTCTAAAGTTCTGCCCTCCCAGAGGTGAGCACTCAACATTTTCTCCTAAAATATGCAACCAGGCTCCTGGTGGATGCTTCAGCCTAAAAGCCCACCACTCCTCCAATCCATCTCTGCACTACAAACAATGCAGTTCTTTCGAATACAAACAGGACTTGTGAGCCTGTGGTGGTGCATACCTGGAATCCCATATTCTGGGCTGAGGCAGGAGGATGGAAACTTTGAGCTCAGCCTGGGAAACTTAGCAAGGTCCCATCTCAAGAAAGTGTTTAAAGAAGCTGGGGCTGTAGCTCAGTGCAAAGGCCCTGGGTTCAATCCCCAGTATGGCAAAGATATAAGGAGGAAAAAAAAAGATACAAACAGGACTTCACTGGTAAGCATGAATCCATCCTATCTAGTCTCACTACCATTGCAAATGCAAAACAAAGCTCAAACTTTTGTGTACTAATATAGGACACATCCAACCTCAAGATACAGTTCAGCAACTGGTGCTAATCTTTTATGTTAAATCCCTTTAAGAATATGACAAAAATTATAGAGCTTCTCCCCAGAAAAAAAGCACTACTCATGAACACAAAATATTCACAATTTGCATGGGGAACATCTGCCACGGAACATCTCTCAGCCTTCCTGCTGGGTTGCCCGGCCTCAGTCAGTGATGATGCAAAGTGTGAAATGATGAATCTTGTACTTTGCATGTTCATGGTCCCCAAAATCCAGCCAGACAATTCAACAGCCAGCTCAAGGCACTTTTCCCAGAAATCAATGGCACCTCTGAAGTGATCTTAAAAGAAGTAACATAAAACCATGATCAGTCATGTACCTGAATTTCTCAGATGTTTTTTCAGCTCCAAAAGAGCTTGGCTAACAAGCTGCACATGGCTGCCTAGGTGGCTCCGTGTAGATGTGGGGAATATCGACTTTCTCCATTTCTCCATTTAAAGGTTTTCTCCCTTATTCCACTTTTCCCACCTCCCCGCCACCTGGGCAGCAGATGATGAAGCAGGGAAGCTCTCTGAAGTCTCCTATAAATTGCACAAGGGCACCAGACCAACGATTTTATAGCGGATCCTCCCTACAATGCTCCGAGGCTCAGAAATGTCCAACTGCCACCCAGATGGTTGAGGCACACAGAGCATGCTGAGGCTCATTTTACTGGGTACCAGCAAAGTAATGGCAGCCAAGCATCCGCCGCTGGCACCAGCCAAGAACCACCCCACCACCTGGGCACGAACGGTGGCCCACTCAGCAGGCCAGCTCTACCTTCAGGCCTGGAACAATTCCCTAACAGATTGAGAGGAGAAAGAAAAAACACCATACTCTTCTTACTGTCACCATAGACCATTAATACCGAAACTTATGTTTAGGATTCGGAAGAACCATCAGAATAAATACGGCCTTGAATTTTATCCAGGTGAGACAGAGAAACCATGAGAGGGAGAACAAGCTACGAAAGGGAACACCAGGGAAGATAGGGTGCTAAGTACATCGCCAGCAATGCAGACAGCTGGACTCTCCCGTTCTCACCCCAGCTCCTCCTCTGCAGAGGAAAGAACTGCAAATCCACATTCTGCAGTTCTTTCAAATACAAACAGGATTGGTGGTGGCAGCAGGAATGTGGTCATCCAGCCTTAACTTCAACCTCCACTTCTTCCTATCACCACCTCTCGTGCAGCTCATGGCGTAAGTACTGTGGGTAAGTCAACTTAATTTGCAAAGAAGACACATGGGCATGTGTTAGGGTTCCAAATGACTCCATAAACCCAAGTGTTGAGAGCCAGGTCCCCAAGGCAGCAATGTTCAGAGGTGGGAATTTTGGGGAAGTGATTCCACTGTGGTCTTTCCAGTGGCTTAATCCATTGATGGTTTCAGAATTTGATGGCAATATTGGGAGAGAGTGGAACCTTTAGAAGATGAGAATGAGTGGAGGAGTAGGGCCCTTTGTTCCGTTAAATTGTTCTGTTCAGGTCTTTTGTCACAGCAATGGAAAGCTAGCACAGCATACTCATATCCAATTAGCTATAAGGATTGGAAGATCCGATTTTCAGCCATCCAGAGACATTTCCCAGGAGCTTGGATCTATCAGCACAGCCAATGGCCTGATGTCTTGGCTGTCAGTAACACCACTGGGTGACTTTCTCTCTCCTTTCTTTTGGCAATTATACTCTTATCTACAGGCCAATAAGGCAGGGTCTTTGAAATAAAGTTCTGAGGGTGGGGAGGAAAGGACAAGGAAGTTTCCTTAGAAGCTCAGAGCTAAGACACAGATAATCATGATGCAGTGTCCAGATCTTTCTGTGCCCTGGATCAGCCTCTCCTATGACAGCCAGGAGCATCCTGAGGCACACCTGCCCGGAATGGGGTACATAGGGCGAGGGCCCCGAATTCTGCTCTATCCTATACAGAACAACTACTTGTCCCAGTGTGGCGGTGAGGAGACTCCCTCCAGATGTGTTCAGGAATAATGGTAACGATCATAACAATCACAGCAACTGCTACTACCATGACTCTTTCTTGGTCCCTTAGTACATTCCAAACTCACAGTAACAACTAACTCACTCTGCTAATCTATGTGGTATATCCTATTATCAACATGGTACAGGTGAGAAAACCAAAACTGAGTTAGGTCACCTGGCTCCAAGTGCTACGCTTTCCTGACACACATGTCATCTCAATCCTACTCTCATTACAGAATACTTACCTGGAATAACTGGCTGTCTTTTTGTCTTGTTGCTGGTGTAACTAAAAGGCCTGCATTCAACAAGTTACTAAACAGGTGTTACTAAAAGGTAAGTATTCAACAAGTATCTTTAAGCAGCCACTATGTGTCCACATTTTCACTCTGTTCACTGGACCCTGCCCTCAAGGACGGGATGAGTTCCCCCAGAATTAATGTCCCCTGGAGATTTCCAGGGACAATGTCGTCTCAGCTTCTCTGCTCACTCTACCCTTGCTGACCTGGTTCCTTTCATATTTCAGAAGCTGAATTCACAGGTGAGAAAGAGAGACAGAGAGAGAGAAACAGAGACACAGAGAGAGAAACAGAGACACAGAGAGAGAAACAGAGAGACAGAGAGAGAGACAGACAGAGATACAGAGAAACAGAGAGAAACGGAAACGGAGACAGAGAGACAGAGACAGGGAGAAGAGATAGACAGAGATTCAGAGACAGAGATGGACAGAGACCAAGAGACAAAGACAGACAGAGATTCAGAAAGACAGAGAGACAGAGACAGACAGAGGCAGACAGAGATATAGACAAAAGGGAGAAGGGAGACAGAAAACAAGCTTCTGATGTTTCAAAATTAAAATCCATCTCTGAGCCCTAATTTACACATCCTCATAAAAATTAAGCAGGCTATACTTAAGTAAGTATTACATATAAGACACTGATTTAAAAACTGAAAGTAGGTTTAGAGGTTGGCAAGCTGGTCTGAAGTCACATGGGTGCGGCATCTGTGGGTTTAAGTTTAGCTGTGATGGACCAAAAAACCAAAACAACACAGGAGGTGGTTCCCCTCCTTCTCACTGACCATCTGCAGACACCCAAGCTCCTCCCAGCTGACTGCTCTGTCACCAGGGGCAGGTGCCTGATTCCATGTCATCAGATGGCAGCATTCCTAGTCCATCACCAAGAAGGAAGACTGGATAAGGAAAGGCAAGATTGACAAAAGTTGTCTGATGTCACTGATGCTTATTTCTCCACAGCCAGAACTCACCAACACCCAGCTCTTAGGGAAAGCATGAAACGTAGTCTGTGTTACACCCATCATTCTGTCACACTGAACCTTCTATCACGAAGGAAGGAAAGACATGGGGAAAGCTTTAGCCACCTCTGCAGCAACCGCGAAGTGGTAACACTGCAACGGGAAACCAGATCTGAGGAGAGCTGGGTCCATGCTCCCTTTAAGATCATCTAGGCTTTAATTTGAACTTTGACCATTGGCGCTCTCCTCCTCACTAAGTAAAGAGATGCTAACCACAATTCTAGAATGTTCTGTAATATTCCATGACTTACCATTAGCCTTTAACTCCACAGTCAGAAGCCATCTCCCAACTAATAGAGTCTTTCTTTACTGATTTCAAAATATGCCCCCTAATTCTTTGAAACTTCTGTCTTCAAAAAAATGGGACCTAATTCTACTTACTTCACGTGTGGGTTGTACTTAGTGACTCACTTTTAATGAATACATGTGGAAGAAGTGACAATGTGTGACATCCAAGACAATTATACAAGGCCCATAGACTGTCTTTTTGGGAAAAGCCAATCTCATGTCATGAAGTCACTCAAGCAGTGCTGTAGAGAGGCCCTCGTGGCAGGGGACAGAGTCCCCCAGCCACAACTATGTGAGCAAGCTCGGAAGCAGATCCCTAATCCTCTCTACTCAAGCCCTGAGATGACCACAGTCATAGACCATGTTCCAGCTGCAAGTTCTTAAGAAAAGTTGGACCAAAATCAGCCATTGACAACAACCTAAGTCTCTGACTCATGACACTGTGAGATAACAGGTGTTTATTGTTTTAAACCACCAAGTTTTAGAATACTTTGCCACATAACAGTAAATCCACACAGGTCTCCGGAGTATGCTCAGGGCTTTTCCTGTTTGAGAATGATGAGGTAGAAATGACCATGTTGCTAGAGAAAACCTGTGTCCCCGCCCACCACCTGCTTTTAAACGATTTGGAGCAGTGTTCAGATGCTCGGACAGCACCCTGAGGAAGGAAGAGCAGGAAGCCACTCCTGCCAGAACATTTTGCTAATATCACATTCTTGCATGGTCCCAGGAAATAGGTGAACCTGCTGTTGGCCAATTACGACAAGGAGAAATAGCTCAGTGTCAACGAAGCCAACAGCAGAATGATGGTTTTTGGCAAACTCTCCAGCATCCAGATGGAAAATGCTGAGCAATTCCTATTCAATAGGTTAACTCATTTAGTTAGCTGGAGAAGCACCACCGGGCCTAATCACCCTAGCCAATCCATTTGCGATGCATTTCTGTTGAATGGGAATGGTTCCAAAGGAACCGCATCCAAGTTATTTTATGGTGGAGAGAAACAGTTGGTACAAGAACAGTTGTTCTTCAGATTTCTCAAGCCAAGGTCATGCTTTGTGCTGCAGGTTCTTGAATTTTCATACCAAGTGCTAGCATTTGGATTTGGAATAACCCCCAAAAGTCCGAGTGTTAAAGGTTTGGTTCTCAGCTTTGCGCTACTGGAGGGTGGTAGACACTTTTGAGATGTGAGACCTCGTGAAAGGTTTTAGGTCCCTGGGCCATTCCCGTGAAGGGCCAGGGGGTGCCAACTCTTCCTCTCTCCTTCTTTCACTTCCCAGTCACCACGGGTCCCACAGCCACAATGTGCTGCTCTGCCACCTGCCCAAAGCAGTGTGGCCAACTGGTCAGGACCTGAAGCCTCTGAAACCATGAGCCACAGTGAACCTCTCCACTTCTTAAGATGAGTATCTCCAGGGCTGGGGACGTAGCTCAGTGGCATAAGCACCTACCTGACAAATGCAAGGTCCTGAGTTAGATTCCCAGTGCCAAAAAAAGTATGCCAAGATGAGTATCTCCAGTATTTTGTTACAGTAATGGAAAGCTGACTAATACACCAAGACATTCTCTCTGCATGGTAGTTCAAGCACAGTTTTTAGAACCAGAGAAATGTGTTTTACAGGAGATACCCAGATCACTTGATGGCAAAGCTCTCTAGATAATAACCTACCTTCATCTCTTTACATTCAGATAGCCTAATATGAACCCTTTTTCTGCTAGCCAGAATCACCTCTATTGAGCCACTGGTAAAGTGAAAATATGCTTTTAAAATTTTTCAGATTTTTGAGTATGAGCTAGGTTGAATGTCACCAATGTGTCTGAAATAATAATATAAAATACTCATTTATTTGGTATTTTCATTGTGGGCTAAAGGGTTCCTACTTAAAACACAGCTAAGAAAACTGTTCTTTCACTAAGACACATTATGACTGTCCCTGTAATTTATGTTGACCTTTTTGCCTCAACCAACTGGAAGCTTGAAGATAAATTTAATGCTCGCTCACAGAAAACGCATTCATGTAAGGGGCTGTCATAATTTTTTCTTCGTTCTTGCGTATGAACTTTTTATTTTCCATTTCTATTCTAACAGGCCTTGCAGTTTATGTTCTCTTCTTTTTTTCACAGGACGTTTCAATCAATCTCTTTTGGAAGCAGGCAGAATATCAATTACCAACAAATGAGGTGATGCTGGTAGGGATGATACTCAGACTTCCTTCCTGGTCAAGCGATCAAAATGAATTCTGAGAACAAGACACAGAAAGTCTTAGGAGGAGATCCCTGAAGAAGCGGACCCTTGGAAGCAGCAGCTATTGAAGAAATCTCTCCATCACTCTGTGAACAAAGCTTCAAAACTCTCCACAAAGACTTCTCTCTCGAGGCTCAAGGCAGGGCAAGCCCGCAGGAGGAAGGTGTGCAAGCAGGTGAATGACACAGTCAGAAGCTAATTCCCAGCTCAGAAGTGAGCTGTATCTCTGGCACCTCCCACCCTTGGTGAGGTGATGCACTTCCTTGTAGGTATGATCACTTTCTCTAGAGAAAGGAATTTAGAGCCCGGCGTCCTTCTCAGATAGGAGTTATGAGATTCTCTTCTTGTGACAAGGTTTCTGCCGGTCTTGAAGAGCCTTGAGGGGGAAATCTCTCCAACAGAGGCAAGTAAGGGACATATACCTCTGGGATCTTTAAATCAAGCAACAAAAATGAAGGATAAAAAAGGATCCCTCATATATTTTCTTGTCAATACCCACATGGGTTTGGGGTGGGTTGGGGAGGGTGGAGAGAGCTCTGCAGAGCTCACTATAGAGGAGCCAGCCCCCTCCTAGCACACACCAAGGACCACCCCAGCCTCCCCTCTCCTGCAGTGCACCTTTGCTCTCAGTTAGGAGCATGCTGGGCACATACAGAGCTTTAAAAATATCTCCCCACCCACTGGAAGTCTGATTAATCAGCCCCGGTGGCAGTGATATGTATGATAGTGACGTGATGGGTGCCAGGAAGACACAAAGGGTCCCGTCGAGCAGAGAGCAAGACTCAGAATATAAATGTTAAAAAAAGCATGGGCTCTGAAACCAGGTGACACTTTAAACCTCAGTTCCAACAGATGTTACCAGCTATGTGACCTTGCACAAGGTTGTGTAACTCCTCCACTTCTCACACTGGTAAAAAGGTAGTTAATAATAGCACCTGCATGATGGGATTAATAAAGGATTAAATGAGTTAATCCCTATAAAGTGCTTTGAACAGCTCCTAGCACATACTCACGGCTCAATAAATTTTTGCTGCAATGATTATGATGACAATGGCCATGATAATGTTGCAACTTAAAAGATGAATTTCTCAGGTAAACAAAGAATACTTCCAATAGAAGCAGCTCTGCCAACAGTGGAGAAGCAGGAGAAATCCTTAAGCAAGAGTGAACCACTTGGAACCAGGCACGGCTGTGCACATCTATAATCCCAGCATTTTGGCAGACTGAGCCAAAAGGACTACAAGTTCAAGGCCATCCTGGGCAACTGAACAACTTAGCAAGACCTTGTCTCAGAATTTTAAAAAACAGAAAAGGGGCACAGGGGATGTAGATCAGTGTGAAGGCTCTGGGGTCAATCCCCATATGGCAAAAAAGAAAAAAAAAAAAAAAAATAAGGGAGATAGGGAGGAACCATTTCAAAGGCAAACAGTGGAAACAGAAGAAAACAGGAAAAGGAAGAACACAGGTCTAAGCGGGACTTCCAGTGCTGTGTCACAGAGGCTGGCTCTTGCGCTCACTGTCGCAGGCAGTGGAGAGCCGTTTAATAACTATACAGAAGTGAAGTGTTAAAAGATGGCGTGCTATGATGATTGAAAAGGCTTTGAACTGGTTAAAGCAGAGAACAAGATAACATTAATAATAATAAAGTAACTGGTATAAGAACAACCCTCGCTCAGGGTGTGAGCTCCTGCCTGGCAAGTGCAAGGTCATGAGTTTGATCCCTAGTACAAAAAAAAAAAAAAAAAAAAACCCACCAAGAACAATTCTCTCACTGTGTACATGATACTAAGCAAAACACACGAGGCAACTCTGTCAGATAGTAGATCACAGGTCACTGCATCTGCAAAAAGGAGAGCCCCACGGTCACACTGTCTCTGCCTGGGGACAGTTTCCCAAGCACATTTCATACTGTGGTAGCTGCAAAGCTAAAAGTGAAGGAGAGCAGCAGAAGGATTATGTGGAGAACAGGCATCAGAGCTGTGTGACAACGCACATCAGCTAAATATTGGAAATGGCCTGTCTATCAGCAGCTGAGAAGATAAAACGTGGTATTTATACACAATAAGGCACTACTCTGCCATAAACAAGGATAAACTTGAGTCATTTGTCGGAAAATGGATGCATGTGAGACTATAATGCTAAGCAATATAAATGAGACCCACAAGCTTAAGTACTGTGTGGTTCCTCTTACAAGAGAAACTCAAAATATAAATAATTGTGTCTTAGCTACTTTTCTCATTGCTGAGACAAAATACCTGACACCCAAAGTTAAAGCAGGAAAGGTTTATTGCGGCTCACAGCTTTTAGAGATTTCAGTTCAGAGTTGACTGGTTCCCAGGCAGAGTGGCCCGGCAGGGGAGAAATGGTTCATGGCAAGCAGGAGGCAGCAAAGCAGCCAGCAGTGAAGCTACAATGAATCACAGCAACAAGAGCAACCCCCTCTCTGTTCCTTATTCCAGCCAGCGTACATATTCTTAGAGCTGGCAGCTGGGGTGGGGACATCCTTAGGACTTGTACACCGTGAATCAACCCCCTGGATCGCACCCTTAGTCCCAGCACCACACACTGGAGATCCAGCCATCTCTGAAAAGCCCCACCTGTGACTGCACGAGGCTCTGGGGGGACATCTAGACACAAGGCAAATTTAAAGAGCAAAATAAAAGATGGATCATAGGAACAGGGAAGTAAATCTTTCACAGATGGGAAGGAGATCTAGAGATAGAGGGAGAGGGAAAGAAAGATAAATAAAAAGAGTTAAGATATGACCTGTACATGTACCAACTCCCCACGATGAATGCATCTGTAATGTATGACATATTCTGCCATAAACAAGGATAAAGTGTTAAGCATTAACAATTTTTTAAAAGAATCTGTGTTAAAATTCACCATAAATACTTGGTCAAAGGCTGGATGCCTGTGTGCAAGTTGAGATTAAACAAGACTTACCAGGGAACAGAATATTTGAGGCTGAGAACAAAAAATAAATGTGAAAATTCAAGCAGTCCTTAGGGATAACTTAAAAACAGAAACCTCATGAATACCCCAGCCATTCCACTGAGACACTAAGAAGACCTCATTTTAAGAGTAATGAACATGCCCCTGGGATTTCTACAGGTTCATCTAATAAAGCATAATACTGAACTATACAAGTTTAAGGGGGCCAGACAGTAGTTTTAACCACCTACTAGAACAAGAATCAGCATTCTTATGAGAAAGATAACAGAACACAAACTCTCTAATAAAGCATTGGCATTGCTAAGGGTACGGCCAAATACTAACAGACACGCAAAGAAACAAGACAACTGACCACAGTTTACAGAAACCAACCCTAAGATGGCCTAGCACCTGGATGTTGGATTTAGTCCTTGAAGATTCTATAGAGTTGCTGTAAATATACAAAAATGCAGTCAAAGAATTAAAGAAAGTGATTGTCTTAGTAAGCAAATGGGGTATTTCAAAATGCATGGAAACTGTAAACTATCAGAACAACCAAACAAAAAATTTAGAATGTGAAAATTGTGTGTATGCACTATTTTGAGAGAAAGGCAGGAAGAGAAGAAAAGCAATTATTGCAAAAATCCTTAAAATTAAGTGAAGGTTTGGCTAGGGATTTAGCTCAGCGGCATAAGCACCTGCTTTGCAAGCACATGGTCATGAGTTCAATCCCTGGTGCCAAAGAAAAAGATAACATAAAATTAGGTGAAGGCTATATATGTGTTCACTAGTTTCAGTATGCTTTTAAGATCCTACAGATTTTGAAAAAAAATCAGATTAAAGTTTTATATATCTGTATAGCACACGTACACACAGGTAGAGATATAGGTGTAGATATACAGACACAGGTGTAAATGTAGATGTAGGTAGGGATATGAAAAGAAGACAACAGCTATAAGCCGTGGAATGACCTGATCAAGTCTGTGTCTGAACGCCAGCCCTCCGAGACACAGATCTGAACCAACACATAGGTCAAGTCATGGTGGAGTCAAAGTCAACCAACCTCCAGCTAATACAGCTGTCTGTGGGGTGGGACCCTGGCCAAGGTCCTGTGTCAGAAAGCAAGAAAGAAAAAGAGGACATGAGAGCAGAAGGACAGGGTTATGAGACAAGAGGAAGGGAACAGAGGAAAGGAGAGGGGCATAAAGACAGGTATTGGGGTGGATGCAAATGAAACCCCCCAAAATGTGAAGCGTGAGGAGTGAGCTGGGCAACAGGAGTGATGGGGGAGGGATGGTGGAGATGTGTTTCAAATCTGTCCAAGTGAAACCGTAAGGAAAACATAACAAAAGGAAGGAAGGAAGGAAGGAAGGAAGGAAGGAAGGGGAAGAGGATGGGAGAGGGAGGGAGGGAAGGAAGAAGAGAAAGAAAAAAGAAGGGAGGGAGGGTGGGGGGGAGGCAAAATAAGTTGCAAGGTCAGGATCTGTAGACTGCCAATTAGAAGGCGGCCAGGAGAGAAAAAGAAGAATCAAGGATGACTTCCAGATTACAGTTTTGGCTGACTGAGTAAAATATGGTAATTTCCCCAGAAAAATTCCAGAGGAGGGGCAGTTTTAGAGGATAAAGAACAATCCATTCAGGTTGCAGTGTTTGGAGTTTAAGGGACTTGTGAGGCATCTACACAGACAGGGCTGCGGGTGCCAAGTCTAAAAGTCACAATGCCCGAAGGGTGGAAAGTTTGTAACTCCAGGCCAGAAGCACAGCGATGCCCACGGGATGACAACAGAAAACACAGAAAGGGACACGCAAAGAAGGGAGTCCACAACAAACATGAAAATAACAAAGAGGTAGCGAAAGGACAGGAGGAAATCCAGCTAATCACACGGGTGCCAACAGAGTGACAATTCAAAAACAAGAGCGTGAATAACAGGGCCAGATGCGACGGAGAGTCTGGAATAAATTGTGAGCACGAGTCATCCGGAATGAGCAAACAGGGTCACAGAGCAGACTGAGCAGCACCGGAGCAATGGATCCGGAACATTCCCCACAAAGAGGGTCAGCAACCAAACACAGCCTCGGCTAGAAGGAAGGGGTCCTGATACACCTGCTCCCACCCTGCGTTACAATATCCCCCATGTGTGGATGCGTACACACTTACAAATCTGAATTCTGAGACACGCAATACGTCAGCAGCTGGGCAGTTCTGCTCACTGTGACACCAACAGTGCTGGAGAGACCCCTCTCCCCCCACCTTGGAGCCCCGGTACACACACAGAACGAAGACTGACACACCAGGTTGCCTGCCTGCCCCACAGGAAACAGGGACCCGCACATCCAGCAGTCACCCCTTGTCTCACAGCAACTGTTTGCCAGGGCAATTTCCTCCCCAGCTACACCCGCTCCAGCAGTTCAGCAGGGGGAAAGAACTCTAAGAAGGACCGGGGCTGGGGGGCGGTGTGGCCACACTGGGATACTTTTATGGGGAGAGAGGAGTTACCATGAGGGCTGGGTGGTGGGCACCAGGGTGGGTACAGGAAGGAGAGAAGGGAAGGAAGGAACAGCTAAGTTAGATGGTTCTGTGGCACGATCAAGAGGAAAATGGATCAGGACCCCAGCCCTGCCCAGCAGCAAGGACCGGAAGACTGTCTTGGAGAAAGCGGAGGCAGCACCACAGAGGACCAACCCGGCTGCACTCTAGGTTAGAAAAGAGGAAGATACTGCTCAGGGCTGGAATAGAGCGAAGAAGCTCAAACACTTTTAAACTAAAACTAATCTTATTTTATTTGCAATACAGCATAATGATATTCATTTTGGGAATTGGTACATGCATGCATCACACTTAGACTCTTTAATGACCCTTGTTCGGTGACAAATATTCTACAAAGATCTTCATAGTGTTAGGTCAAAAAGGCAGAATAAGAAGAGGCAACATATAAGAACATCCCATGAAACACAAAGTTACTATCATCTGGAAGGCTGGGAGAAAAAGATTGCAAGAAACAGAAGAGATTTTCACAAACAATGTGCAAACTTGCCTGCCTGCCATGTGCAGATTGTTCTTAATAAGACAAGGGTCAGGAGAGGATTTTCAAACACAGCCTCAGTAAAGCAGGCAGAGGGAGCCACGTGTAGGGCCACCAAGACCACATTTGAAACTGAAAAAAAAAAAAGGGGGGGGGGGGGCTGGGGATATTAGATCCTAACAGTTCCAAACCAGAAACAACCCAAATATCCATCAACATCAGGAGTAAATAAATTGAGGCATATTTATACAAGGGAACACTGTATTAATGAAAGAAAATTAATTCCAATTAAAGGCGAATTTAAGAGCAAGAGAGCATTACAGCATTATCATATAAATAAAACTAAGATTTAAAAGAATATAATCTTTATAAAATCCCACAGGACGCTGCTATTACTTTATGTGTATTTATAAACTGTTTGAATAAATTGTAAGCTCCTTGGAGACAGGTAATGAATATTACACTTCACCAACTTTCCTCTTAGAAAGCTTTTGGGATGGATGGTGATATGGTCTGAATGTAGTTTGCTCACCAACTGCCTATGGTTTGGAGGCTTTGGTTCCCAGTGTGACAAAAGAGATGAAAAACAGTGGAATTTTAAAAGGTGGGATCTGGGGCTGGGGATTTAGCTCAGCGGCATAAGCGCCTGCCTTGCAAGCAGGCGGTCGTGAGTTCGATCCCTGGTACCGATAAAAACGAAAAAGACAAAAGAAAAAAAAACAAAAGGCGGGATCCACTGAGAAGTAGTTAAGGCCTCTGGTGCAGTCCTGGCTTCTCCCAGACGGGCTCTGGCTTCCATCTAACCACCGCATCTCTTCCCTTCCCCAAATAGTTTTGCCACTGTGATGACATTCACCATGTGAACTCACTAGAACTCAGTGAATACCAGCACCAAGGTCTTAAAACACCTAGCACTGTGAGCTAAATAATCTCCTTTCTTTATTAAAAACAAAAACAAAAAAAACAAGCCTCTAGTATTTCATTACAGTAAGGGAAAGTGAACTGACATGAATAGGAATGAATGTTAGGGATTTGTTTGGCTGGTTGATTTCTAAGTAAAATCTGGCCCAATTTTTATGTCTTTGCATTATTTTCTGCTGAGCTTTGTGTAAAGGAAAGGAATAGAAATTTCCCAGGAGCAAATTGTAGCTAGAAACGTGGTGAGTGGTTTCACACTGGTACTATTATGGTTTATACCTAAAATATGCTCCAAAAGTCTCATTTGTGCGTGGAAGCCGATGGGTGATTGGATCACGGGGGCCCTCTGCTCATGGTTCAGAGCTGAGTGTGTTAGGAGATGGAGCCTGCTTGGGGGTGGTCCCTGGAGTGTGACCTGGAAGATATTCTTGGCTCTGGCTCTGGCTCTGTGTTCCTCTGTCTCTGTGTCTATGTCTCTCTGTCTCTGTTTCTTCCTCTTTCTCTCTCTCGCTCTCTCTTTCTCTCTCTCTCTCTCTCTTTCTCTCTTTCTGTCTCTCTCTCTGTTTCTCTCTCTCTCTCTGTCTCTCTCTCTGTCTCTCTGTTTCTCTCTCTCTGTCTCTGTCTCTCTCTGTCTCTCTCTCTCTCTCTCTCTCTCTCTCTCTCTCTCTCTCTCTCTTTCTCTTTCTGTCTCTCTGTCTGTCTCTCTTCCTCTCCTGACCCTTCCACCATGCTGTTCCTGGCTTGGAACCAGCTGACTACAGAATGAAAACACAAAACCACAGCTTAATTAAAATGCTCCTCTTGAACTTGCTGGTGTCTGGTACTTTGTCCCAGTGATGGGAAAGCCAACTAGTGCAGGTACTCCAGGGCAATCACTCATCAACCCAGTGCCTTTGGCCCATGCATCAAATGAAAGAGACACTGGGGACATGGCATCAGTGGTGATAAACGCTAAGAGGAGAGAAGCTGCCCCTGTGGCCATCAGAGGCAGGAGGCTGCAGCTGCTCTAGCATGGGGTGGTGGGAGCAGAGAGCTCAGTAGTCAGCAAATGCCTGTGCTCCAGTAACTGGACCACAGAGGACGCTGCAGTGCCCAGCAGTGTCCTACATGTTGACAACCTGCGCAGCTCCTCCGTCTTCAGAGGATAAATGAGAGGCTCACGCAGCGGAATCTCAGTACCAGCTTGACCTACGGCAGCCTGAGAGAAGACAAGCAGGTAATGCTGGAAACTCTGGCTTCCCCAGACCTGATTCGGACCCGCCAGTGTCCAGACCTTGCCTGCCTGCTCTAAACCCCGAGCACATCTGCCCCGTCCTGTCTAGAGCCCCGAGATGCTTGTAATACAGCAAAAGGAGTCATAACTCAGCATTCACCTTGACAAAACAAAAAAAAGTAAATAAGGAGAACAAACCCTTCATCAAAAAATAAATGGCCCTTCTCCAGGCCGAGAGCCTGGATTACTCTCCTGAAGGACAAACACAAACCAGCCAGCCCCTGGCCATGCGTGCTGGCCTCCTCTCAGTCAGGAACCCTGAAGCGGACATGGAGGGCTGCTTCAATTCCTGCCAGCCTCTTTCCTTGCATCTCGGCCCTGCTGGCTGCCTGTGCCCAGTTATAACAGCAAGCCTGTGGGTTCTGCTGCTTGCCAAGAATGTGGGGGCATCTGAGCCAGGATCCAACATGGTAGGGGGGAGGATCCAGCCAGCAGTCCTCTTAAAAAACACAGCCTGTGGTGGTCCCCAACAGCAGCCCTGGCAGAGGCCAGATTACCAGCAACTTTCACCTTTCACCTCTTTCTTATTCAGGGTAGAGTTGAGAAGAAAGAGGGCTCAGACAGAAGGCCACACTTTATTCCCACACGTCATCGGGTTGGTAGTCATAGCCTCTTCAAAGCTCACCCAAAATGTGCAAGTGGCCCTGGCTATAACGAATGGCCAGGGCCACTCTCCTGTCTCTCACAGGAATCTTTCAGTCCATCCTCATCATGAGAGACTGGGGCTGGGGAACCAGCTCAACTACATCCACGCACCCCTCAGTCTTCATTCCCAGTGGACTCCCAAGGGTTGGGAAAGTCTGGGCTTTGCGTGACCTGCAAGACAAAACTGCTATGTTTGGAATGCCTGTGCACCCCAAAAAAAATTCCTATGTGGAAATATAATCACAAGTGTGATGGTATTAGGATGTGGGCATTGAGGGAGGTGGTGAGGAGGGCAGAGCCCCCATGAACGGGATTGGTGGAGGCCCAAGAGAGCTCATTCATCTGCACCCAAAAGGACCTGGTGCCATCTATGACTCAGGACCCAGGCCCTCACCAGATGGCAACCGCCAGTACTTTGGTAGCAGCTCCCCAAACTATGGACAATAAATACCTGTTGTCAGCCAACCAGTCCACTGTTCTAACAGTCCGAATGTCTAAGACATCACCCAAGCACAGCCCTACGCTGCTCTGTGGTCACCAGGAGGGACTCTTTCTGGAGGACGACAGGCCTCTTTTTCCTGCTCCTGTGACCGGCATCTGTCTGCACATCCTTTGGCCAGCTGCAGGCCAGAACATCTGAGGGTCCCACCCTCCTCTCAGGCTCCCAGGTCTCTGTCAGCCTGGACCTGCCCATACCATTCCCACTTCTAACATCTTCTGGCCTCTCAGGGGCCCCGCTCCAAGCATTGAAATAACCATGCAAACGAAATGGACAAGGGAAGAGAAGGTGATCTTCAGCTCTCCTCCTGGTGGTCCTCATCTCCTGTCCATGGCCAGCAAGTCTGGCTTCCCTGAGCCACCCTATGAGAAGTCCTGCCCATCACCAGGCACATACCAAGCACAATGGTTTGGATCGTGACACTTAAAAGCAAGTATGAGAGACATCTGGAGTAATTTTGACCCCTCTACATTAGAAGCAAATTTAAACTTCATGTGGTAAAATAGCATTACAAAGAACACATCATTAAAACCCACTTGGGAAATTGATTCTGGTTTGGCCTCGGCAAAAGTATCTGTAAAGTCGACCTCATTTTCTTTTTCTTTTTAAAAAAAATTTTTTTAAACAGAGGATTGGTTTATCCAGGATACAATGGGACACTATCCTTGGGTGAATTTGATCATCATGTTCCCAGATTTATTCCCTTCCCTAACTCTCATCCTGAACACCCAGAGTTGTACAAGGTTATGGAGGAACAGAGGGAATTAAAATAATTGCGGCCCACTTCCACCTGGACATTGCTTCCCGGGGATTCTGAGCTGGGCAATGTCAGAGCACAATGGCCCTAAGTCAAGAGACAGCGCTAGCAGTGCTCAGCCCTGTCCTGCAGGCCAGGAAATCCATCAACTGCACCAGTGATGAAGAGCCCATACGGTGGACAATGCATTTTAAGATAGGTGAGGGCTAGCCCAGCAAGTAGTAGCCAAGGAAACCAAAGTATTTGCCATCGACTCCCAAGCAACAAGGTCCATCTCACACAAAGTGGTCATTTAGGGAAACTTTTGTCTCTAACCTCTTTCCCATCACATGTATCATGGTCAGAGTTGGTCAACAGTGCTTTCCTGTGGGCCCCAAGAGCCGAACAAGGCCCCCTCGGGTGTCTGAGCTCCCAGCCAGGTGGATCCCTTACCATCGAGCTCCTCCACGGAGATGTTGGCCAGCTGCTCGCTGTCGCTGCCAGCAGAGAGAGAGCGGTTGAGGTAATTCCCCTTGTACAGCAGGCCAGCAGTCACGTGGTGGAACGGCATCTTTTCCCTGCTCACGACAGAATGGGGGAGAGGGGAGAGAAAGACATCATCATTTGTTCCTTCCTCCTTCCCTTCCTTAAAGGACCATCGCGGTTTTCCAATGGCCCATGTTCCTTTTTAAGTAGCATTAACAGTGGTAAAGGGAAAGCCAGAATATCCCCTGGGTCCCCCTGGCCTGGGCAGGTCCCGAAGGATCTTAGGTTCCACCTTTCCTTTATTTGACACTTTTCACATTTAATTATGAATCTGAACTACAATGTCCTTGTCAACCACAGCACACCATGTCTCTCTCAAACTGCATCTCCATACAAATGAGAATACCCTCCGCTGCTTTCCTTGGCCAGAATAATTTTTACATTCTACACCCACAAGGAAGGACTGAGCACCCCAGAAAGGATGGAGGGCCCAGGGATGGTCATTGTGGAGGTGATCACCCAGAGAATCAAGTATCTCATTCCCATCCACCCCCAGCAGAAAAGTAGGTGTTCCCTCTGTGCAGCCTTCAAAAAGGGTAGGAAGAGGCCAGGCTCTCAGAAAACATGGGAGGCTGCGGCTGGATTTCTAACACACAGCTGAGACTGAGGTGCAGACGCCCCTCACATGAGTGGCTGGGAGCACACAGACTCTGGATTGGCAATCACACCTGCCGGTCCCACTGTGATAAGAGGTGGCACCTCAAGGTGTCCTCAGAACAATGGGACTTCCAGCCCCCCCACAGGACATCAAAGCAGCCCACACTAACACTCCTGTGCGCAAAGCTCCCTCGCCCAAAGGGCCACCAGGGGGCTCAGATGTTCCCCCAGCACAAGGTGAGCCAGAGGCTCTGGCCCTTGGAAAAGAAACGCACCATAAGCAGAATGAAGGAGCAGAAAGAGGCGCGGTGCGGGCCAGGTGGTCCTCTCCACAGCAGAGAGCGCTGATCCTGACCCAACTTACCCAGTAAGGGAACAAGTTAACCCGGAAGTGCTTCCCAATCTAGAAGTGGGGCTAAGAGAATATCAGGGCAGAATGGAGGCCAACAGACAGCAAGCAAGTGCTGCGGCGGAGTCACCTTTCTTTCCCACAGAGCGGCTGGCAGGGGAAGTGTCCTCCCCGCCACGGTGGGTACCCCAGCTGAGGCTGAAGGCCTAGGGAGATTCTATGGGATGGAAATGTACCCTGAGCCTCTCCCGCCCTACACATGCCGCACTCTCTGCACAAGTCACCTGCGGAGTCTCTGGGCTCTAAAGTTGGCATCTGTGCAGGTGGCCATGGTGACACTCCTGAGTGACAAGGTGTAAAGTGCAGGGAAGACACACAAGGGGATGCTAAGTCCCTGAGAACTACCTACATCTTGCTGCCCCTCCAAGAGACTTGTTAGAAAACTCCAAATGGGAATAACCTTTCCTGATCAAGTTAGGAAGCTGCCCGCCAGCACCAGGGACCACCAGGCTTTTGTCATCTTTCCCTGTGACATCGCTAAGTGACAGGTCCAGCAGGATACCACTTGAACCTAAGACACAGCAGCATGATGCCACTTGGGCTGAGAACAGCTAACTTAAGAGATCAACCAACGAAACAGCTAAATTTAGAAGGGTTTGACCAAAAGCACAATTATAAAATTACACACTGGGCATGGTGGTGCATGCCTGAAATCCTGGCACTCTTGGAAGAGCAAGTCATGAGGATGACAAATTTGAGTCCAGTCTGAGCAACTCAGCAACATAGTGAGACCTTGTTTTAAATTAAGAATAAAACAGGTTGGAGCTATAGCCTAGTGCAAAGGCCCTGGGTTTAATACCAGTATCCCACCCACTCTGTACCAGAAAATTCTAGACCTCAAGCATGCCCAAGTGCTATTTCACCTAAGCAACCTCAGACATTTCCACCCAGGTGTCAAACCTGCATTTCAAACTCAAGATGTCTAAAAATGAATTAATTGTCTTCCTACAAAATCAGGCTGAATTTCCTAATTTCCTTTATTTCTATCAAAGGTGCTTGTTAGCTCATCATAACAACTAGGACAACTCTTACAAATGCTCAGCACCCCTATAAGTAAAACAGACGTGTGACTGAGGCAAGAGCCAACTGTCAGCCTGAGCACCTCCCTGCACTCTCTCTGAGACTAAGGAAATGCACATTCACAGGCCAGTCACAAGCCAGCCATGCTCATCACAGAGGACACAGGGATTGGCCAGTTTTAAGGGGGCGCCTTCCGCTAATCATAAGTCAGGTGTCTCCAAGTCCACCCTGACTGTAAGTAGATGGCAAGAATTGTTTTCATGGGAAAAAACAGTTCCATTGCTGTCACCTTGTTTCTCTGAGTGAATTTTCAGACCAAAGAAGATTCAAAGGGAGAACCAGATTATGAATCAGGACTGGGGAGACACTGTGCCAACTGCACGGGGCCAGGAACATGGCCCCATGAGCATGGATCAGGGTCCATGCCCAGGGGATAAGAAGTCCATCCTGGCTAATGCTATCTATGTGGTTTTAGCCTCATTCCCATCACTGACCCCAGCACCCACTTCTCCCCACCAGCTGTTGACCACTGTTTGAGTCTTTGTACACTTGGGAAGTCAAACTGGATCTTTGATGTTATTACACAGAGCGAGACTCAGAAAGCTCAGTTCAGTAGCTGAAAGCCTTCCTTTCCATCCCATCCCAGCTTCCTCCAGTTCTCAGCATTTAATAAATGTCTTCCCTTTACCTCCTTTACTTGGCTAGCAGAAGCTCTGGATCCATCACACAAATTTTTACAGCCAAAGCAATAAAATTATATTCAAGTGAACGTATCGAATCCACATCGCAGGTCAGCCACAGAATAAATGAAGAGCACTATGCAGAGAAAAGCGTTCTCTGCAGACTCCCACTTACCATCCCAACCTAATTTACTGCTGGAAAAAAAAAAAAGGCGGCTTGCGAAATGAAGTCCACATTCAGCTCATTCAGTGTCTGCACCCAAAAAGCTCAGTCTAGTGGGAAGGAAAACACATGCAACGGAACCATCCAGCTAGATAAATAATAAAGTCATGCTCAAGAAAAGGCGAGGACACTATCCCAAGCAAATTCAAAGCAGCTGCTGCAATTAAGGACTAAATTTCATTCCAAGCAGTCTGGGGAAACCCAAGCTTTAAACTTCTTTTCTTGACTAAGAAGGGAAGTGTACAAGTCCATGAGCAAAGGCAAACCTTGTCCTAGGACTAAAACCTAAAGACAGATCCTCATGTGCAGGTCAATGAATAAAAATAAATACTTTTAAGGCCATTTTTAATTCATTGGGAAATGTTATTTAAGTAACTGTTTATCACATGAACTTTTCTGTGTTTTAGGTAAGGCAGTGCTATGGTCTAAACATGTAAGTGTTTTCCCCCAAAATTCCTATGCCGGAACCTAACGCCCAGTGTGAGAGCAGTTAGTTGGAGATGGAGGTACATGGCCTGTGATTCCAGCACCCTGGGAGGCTGAGGCAGGAAGATTGAAGTTTGAGGCCAGCCTGAACTACATGGCAAGACCCTGCTTCAAAATGTAACAGGTGAAGTTTTTAGGAGGTGATTAAATCATATGGAAAAAGCCTTCATGAACGGGATTAGGTCTCTGGGAACTACCCTAGGTCCCCTTCTCTTTCACCTTCCACTGTATGAGGATATAGGAACAAGATACCATCTCAGAAGCAGAGAATCATCCCCACAAAACACTGGATTCTCAACCTAACTGATGAATTTCTGCTGTTTATAAATTACTCAGCCTAAGTTATTCTGTCATAGCACCAGAAACAGACTACGTCAGGCAAGACGGTTTCATGGTGAATAATTAGAATCTTCTGTTCAAAACCCAGGAGTCAATTTTCCTGGGTTTCCAGCTTGCTGACAGCTGATTTACAACCACAGATTCTCAGATTCTACAACCACATAAACTAATCCCTTATGTAAATCTCACTGTGTATATGAAACACACACATACACACACACATCTTTGGAGAACCCACACTAATACACCTCCATTTTACTTCTTTATAGTGCCAGGGTATTATCATTGTGGGCAAAGACTATTATTCAGGGCCACTAAACCAAAGCTACTCAAAGTATCACTGCCAATCATAGTTGGCGCATATCTGCAGGAGTGCAGGAGTAGTCATTTATAACATCACCCCAACATCTGGATCAGAGACATGGATTTTTTGGTATATTTTTGCTTTTTAATTGTATTTTCCCAGTCATTCTTCTGTAGTGTGTTTTACAAAAGTGCCAGGGTACAAACAAAATGCTTTTAAAGTGCTGGGTTTTTCCTCACACTTAGCTTGAGAAGCTTTGCTCTGGGCCCTTTAAATTGCACTGATTTCTGGTAATAGACCATGGAAAGAGAAAAGAAGAAAAACGTCTCAAGAAATGCATTTTAGCTTGCCCCTGAGACTTTCTCAAAGAACTTAAGACTTTTTAAAAGTTGCAGATGAACTTCTGAAAGTGCCTGAAAGCTCTCAGTTGATGCTTGAGCTCCCTGCAGAGCGTCTGGTGGTGTCTACTGCAGAGCTGACAGAGAGTCCTGTCCTCTAATCACCAGACAGACAAAGGGCACCACTGATCTTGCACTCACAAATGTAGTCAAGCCTGGCCAACCCTGACAGGGCCTTTGCTAAATTCCACTTAAAATACCCATGAAAGCGTATAACAATAATGATATTCCCTACAGCACTGTCAGTGTATGGAAGAAACTTCCATAAAATCAGCACTGTTAGGCTTAACCAATCAAACGTCAGTGCTAGGGCCCTGGAATCAGAGACAAAAAAGAGTCAGAGGGTAAAGGGAGAAGCAGGCTTCTTTACCCAAATTCTCTTCTACTTCAAGCACTCAGAGGTGATCGACCATGACATCAGACAACTATCTTCCCAACTACTGTGTTTTGAAAGCAGCCAGGGTCAACCTCACCGTCCCGGTTGCCTTCTGTCCTAGAGCTACTTGTGATGATCAGAACCCTGAGTCTGAGACCTGGTCCCCACCTCGGGAGCTGTGAACTTAGCTACAGGAACAGGTACTGATGAGAGGAGCCATGCAGACTGCCCTGCTGGGATCATGAGTTTTCATATATTGTTGCTGACTGAGGACAAACTGCAGATGTCCTCAGACAACCCAGAAATCTTCTCCTCAGGGTCCAAGAGCTAAGTCGTGGGGACAAGCCGATCCCATCCTACTCCAGCAAAGATTCCCTAGACGAGTGCCAGCAAGACACTGGGCATTTGGCTAAGCACTTATAAAACAGTTTTGTTCTCTCATTAAAATCCGGCAAGGGCACGCCAACTGGCAAACACCAGGTTTGGACAGATCTCAAATCAGACAAGAATGAGTAAGCAAAAAACAAAAACAAAAAAAAAACAAGGGGGGAGGGTCTGCATAAAAGCTGTTTCATTAGAGAACACACTTACAAAAAGTACAGCAAATGTATATCACCAGCAATGGTAGAATACAAGACAGCACACAATTTCACAAAGTTCCTGTTTCATAACCCCCCAAAAAAGTAAGAAAGCAGGATATCTATGAAACAGGAATGCAGATTCATAAAGAAATATCAGAGTAAGGTGAAGAGACTGCAAGATAAAAAGAAAAGACAATAGACAAGAGATACAAGCTGGCTTGGAAACAGTGGCACAGGCCTTGGTAAACAAAGGAAAAATCCAAGAGACAGAAGGATGGAATCAGAATTAATGATAATAAAATAGTTCAAAGCAACAAAACATAATGCATCCACGTATCTATTGCCCACATTTAACACCTGCTAATGTTGCTTCATCTGCTTGGGTTTTATTTCAAGGAATACAATCTTACACGGAAGCTCTGCCCACCATTCCTCCATCTCCTCCCTTCCAGAGAGAATGCAGCTCTAGAGGTGAGGTGGATCATCTTTGTCCATATTTTTAAGTTTGTCTACATTTGCACATAATTATGCAGAACATGATACAGCATTGCGGTGTCTCTCCTTAAATTTACATCACTGACGTCACACCATCTCTTGTGCTTGCAACTTGCACATTTCAATCCATATTGGAGTTGGGAATTCACCCAAATCCGTACACACACACTTAGTTAATTCATTTACAGGAGCTCAGTAGCTTTCCATTGCACACATATTATTATAATTCATTTCCCATTACTGCTGTGGTTGGGGTGTGGTTTGTACCCCAAAAATTCACGTGCTGGAGCCAGGTCCTCAATGTCAGGGAGCGGAAAGGTGAGGGGACTGTTAGAAGGTGGAGCCTCTTGGGAGATGACTGCCCTCCTATCAAGGCAATAGTATCGGCCTCATGAAGAGGGTTAGTTCTTGCAGGAGAGAGTAGTTCCTGAGAGAGTCTACTGCTATACAAGAGTGAGCTGACCCTCCCTGACTTCTCGCTCCCTCTCTTCCTCACATGCATCTACTCACCAAGGTAGGCACAACCAGAAAGACTCACCAGCGCCAACCCAATGGAACCAGCTGACCTTGGACTTTCAGCCTCTAAAACTGCAAACTACATAAACTTCTTCTCTTTATAAAGTACCAAGCCTTAGGTATTTTGTTATAGCAAAAAAAAAATGGTGTAAAACAATTACCCAATTAGCTGAAAATTGTGCTGTAATGACTATCTTTATGAGTATCCCTCTGCATACATATGCAGAAATTCTCTGAATGGCACATCTGAATAAAAATACTTAATAGGTTAATTACATGTATTTTTAACTTTACTGGATTTCACACAATTAGTCTTCAAAGTGATTGGGTCAGCTATCCATTGCCACATAAATTACCCTGAATGTAGTGATGTAAAACAATAAATATTTATTATCTCACAGAATTTGTGGGTGATAAATCAGAAGCCATTTTGTGGGGGTGATTCTGGCTTATGGGGGTCTCACGGGGTAACAGTCAAGATAGCTACTGGGACCAACACCACAAGACAGTGTGGCCAGGGCCGGGGGACCTGTTTCCAAGATGGCGCACTCACAACCTGGTCACAAACATTTCTTGCCAAAACTCTGAATTATCAGACTTTGATTTTTCTCAGTTGGCTTCCTTCATAGCTAGATTAAGTATCCTTTTAAATAGCAGCTAGTCATTCTGTTTTCCTCTTTTATAAACATGCTTCTCATCTTTATCTGTGGAGTGATCACTTTTGACTTATCATTGGTTTGTTCTTCCATGTGATAGCTGCCCAATATTTCAGTTTCATCTTACTTTAACCACCCCCAAATATTAATGCTGTTGCTGATACTCTTGTTCCTTAAAATCATTTTGCCATCTAGACGTTTCCACAAGTTTACTGATTTCTCTCCACTGCCTCTGGAATTGCACTCTCTTGTTCCAGGTTAAATTATTCTTAGTGCAAGAATTTAGTCATTCTTTCACAGAGGGCTTGCTTTAAATGGCAAGTATTCTATGTCCTTGTCTGAAAGCAGGGCCTATACTCTAATTTACTCATGTGAATTATAGTTTAGCTTAGAAGAAAATTATACATTCATTACTCACTTGGTATTCCAAGGATGCTCCGCCAGTAGAGAAAGGTCTAACACCAGGATAATCGCTCACCTCTCCTTACCCACTGTGAACAGTTCTAAGTCATTATAGTCTCAGACATAAGCTCTCTGCGAGTCTCTTTATTCTTCTTTTCATAAATTTATTAGATAGTGGACTTCTTCCTTCAACCTGGATACTTTTAGTGATGTCACCACACCCATTCAAAATCCACCTACTGAAGAAGCTGGAGATATAATACCATATTTTCCAGACTATTTTGTTAGTGGGGTTCTCAATGAGAATTAGTTGCAATATTTGAAAATACAGGAACAAAATGCTCAATATAGGAGTGAAGTGAAGTCAGGGGGAAACACTTAAAGTTAGCTTTAGAGCATTTTCCCATTTGCAGGCTGTCAGTGTCCCCACAACGGCCAATTCTAACCTCCCTACCTGTCGCTGGCCATGGAGCTGGGAAGAGATGAGCACAGCACCCCACAACATCCCCGCCACATGCTGCACCTCAAAATCATAGGTAACAGTAGCACAATTAAAAAGGGATGAGCCTGAAGTGTGTATTACCTTTGGCTTTTTTTTTTTTTTTTTTTTTACATAATGTACTCCACAATAGGCTTATTTGGAAGAATGCCCATGTTCAACAACCAGCTCACGAAACCCCTGGAATTTAAAGGGCAGCTTTGGGAAGCCAGTATGAGCGGGCTCCAGCCTACTGCTGGACAAAGGGCATTTTCCTGACAACTTTTAACTGTTTTTATGGAAAGAAAAGTCATGCACATGAGACATTTTCCTGCGACAATGTACTACTGTCCTCTCTCCATCTTCCTAGCTGTGATAAAGTGGTTTAGGGTGATGACAGCAGGAATGATGGCTTTGATCCCTAGATCTCAGCTCCAAGGGACTCTTCTCCAATTTGGAGGTGACTAAGAGAAATCTGTGGGGCCAGCCTAGTCCAGTGGCAGCCTGCAGAGTCAACTCTGAACTATTCTGCAAGTCATTCTGGAAAGCTGTTAAAATCTATTCTCTCTGCCCTTGAACAGTTTTGTAAGCATCATATTCACTGTACAAAGTTGGGTGTGATAGCTCTCTCCTGAACTCCAGCATTCTTGGAGAGTGAGGCAGGAGGATCCCAAGTTTGAGCCCAGCCACATCAACTTCGAAACTTAACAACACCCATCTCAAAAAATAACAGTGTTGGTAGAAGAGCTTATTGGGAAAGTCCTGAGTTCCATCACCAGTACTAACAACAAGAGTAAAAACCCTTAAGCTAAATGTTTAAATTGCCCAGTGATTACCAACTCTTAAATTAAGCTTCATCAGTCTTTAAATTTTTCCAAATGTTTCACATTTGTATCTGCATATCTTATAAGTAATTTTCTCAAGATTACCTGCCAATTTGCAAATTCTCTTTTCAATTTTTACTTACTTGGTGGCTTAATCTTGCCATTGAATTTTTCCTTTAAATAGCCACTTTCCATCTTTAGCAGTTTAACTCTTTCACAAATCCACCTCATTTTTCACCGAGTATAAATCTTTCCTGATAATTTTGCTGTCTCCTTTTCATCGTTGTTAACAGCCTTGTTTTCACATTTGCTCCCAGAGTGGCATTCTATCAGCTCCACCACGATAGGCACTAGTCCTCTCTTTAGGCTGCCCAGACCTGGCCCAGTGGTCACCCATGTCCTGGCTGCCTGTCATTCTTTGTGGAGGCAGCAGTAGCAGAACCTCCGGGTGCTACAGCAGTCTCACCGACTGAGAACCAGCTTTTACATTCATTCCCTGGCTTAGAAGCCTGCATCAGAGAAGTGATTGGAAAATGTGGTAAAAATCTTTATGTAATACGGTAAAAGGCACAGTGCCATGAATCCCCCTCAAAATACTTTGAACACACTTATTCCATCATCTTGCTGCTTTCTGAAGCAGATTGCAAATCCTCTTTCCTGAGGGTCTTTACAGGCGTAATGCAAAATACGGCAGGGCAGATGCTGCTTCCCAGTGCCATGCGGCAGAGAAACTCACCAAGACACCACGCTGTTTCCTCTCCACTCTGTTCACCAGCTCCATCACCATGTGACTTCTGGCTCTTCCCAAAGTCAAAATGACCATGAAGGGGAAATGTTTAGCATGGATTCAGGACAGTGAGGCTGCCAGGACAGTGCAAGTAAAGACACCCACAACAGCAATTTCCAAAACTGCCTCAGAAAGTAGCAAGAAGGATGGGATAAGTCTGTTCAAAATGAGACTGGGTGTTCTGAAGCGAATTCAAAGCAATGTGTGTGTTACTGTAATAATTTTTTAAAATGTAAGTGTTCACGATAGTTTTCAATCTCATCTTGTAAGATCAGGCTACACGTCTTCCTGTAACACAGGCAGGAGTTTCCTTTCATTTCTGCAAGCTTTTTCTTTTGCAGTCATTGCTCTGGGCAGATGCAAGCACCACTGGTACCTCACAGGGTGAGCAGGCAGGCCAAGTCTCTCTCCCTTCACGTGAGGGCGTCTTCATTTGAGTTGTTGTCACAGAACACTACTCACTGGGTATTTTAAATACAAACATTTATTGCTCAGTTCTGGAGATTGAAGACAGACATCGGGGGTGTTGGCATGGTCAGCGTGTTGGTGAGGATTTACAGATGACTGTCTTCTCATCATGATCTCCAGGGTTGGACAGAGAGAAAGCTTTTAGGGGCTTTCTCCTACATAAACTCCGACTTATGGGGTCTCCACCCACCCTCATGAACTGCCTCATCCTTTTTCTGTTGTTATAACAAAATACCTGATGCTGGGTAACACAGAAAGAAGAGAATGGCAATGCCATCTGCTCGGGGCTGATGAGGGCCTCGTGGTGATGTCACAGCGTGGCAGATGGCACTGTGGTGAGGGAGAAAGAGCAGTCACATAGACAGTAAGCCAGATGGATTCAGCAGCCAGGCTTGGATCCTTGATGACAGTCTGCTCTCCTAGGAACTCACTGGAGTCCCACAAGACCTCAACAGTTCTTCTCTCAGTTCTTCTGAGAGCAAAGCCCTTGATGACCTAATTACTTGCAGCTATGCTCCGTCTCCTTCTTAAAGGTGACACCACTCCTGTATTGAGGACCACTCTCTCAGCACAGGAGCCTCTGGGGGCTCCACTCAAGCCATAGTCCACTGATGGTGAGCCTTTCAATGACAGCCAGCCATGGCATGTGTGCCACAGGTTCACCATTTCCAAATCTCAGTGTGATCTAGTTACCTCCCAGGAGCCCCACCTCCTGACAACATCGCGCAAGGAATTCAACATCTGAATTTGGGAGGAGACACGAATATTAAGTCCAAGACTATACAACAGAGCTTGGGATTGAGGTAGGGCTCCTGGTCTGCAGGAGCACCCACTCCTATGATGACCTCCCTGGGCTCAGAGTTCTCCCTTCCCTTCTTTCCAAACATATTTTATGATTTGAAGTTTTAGCCAGGAAACTAGAGCCCATGTCAGGCAGCTCAATGGAAGGACTTAAAACAGTGAACTCTCTGTAAGTTGTGGGAAGAGCTGAAAAACCAAGAGCCCCGGAATAGCAGAAACTCACAAACACACACACACACACACCTTATATCTGGACGAACGTAAGAAGAGGCAATGTGAGAATCTCAAATTCGGGTTTCCCAGAAAGTCCTAGAAGAATAGTAGGGGCTCCTTGACGAAGCAGATTCACACAAGAAGTATTTCACATGGCTAAGATCCACCACTAGGGCACCACCGAAAAGAGGAAGCCACTGCTGAAGTCACAGGTCAAAAGCAGACGGAGACCGAGCTCCACGGCATTTCCGGTCCGCTCACTTCCGGCTCGGGCCCCTCCCCCCAGCATCCACCGGAAGCTCACGCGCAGGGAACCCGGAAATGGCGGTGCGGGTTCCACCCGCAGAATGCACAGGGAGCGGGAGGAGGGAGGCAGACAAATGCGTAAGCAAGCAGGCAAATGACTGGCATAACTACATAATAAATTACGAATTTCATCCAGCGTTCTTATTCTAGTTGCAAGAAAAGAATCCACATTCGCTTAGCGACCTCACTGCCAGCACCAGGCATCCTGGTAACATTTTGAATCTCAAAGAAGAGGAAAATTCTTTTGGGTATCCAGGTGGAAGATACAGGTTCTCCACGATGGAACAAAATGTGAGCTGGCTTCCTTTAGGACAATCAAGACATAATCCCCAGCCAGTGCTGCCCTTAAGAGGGTCACTTAAAATGAGTAGACATTTACAAACTAAATGATGGGGAAAGATGTTAAGGTAAATGTACAAGAAAGGAAAGTTTAACTTCAAACAATTCAAACTAAAAAGCACAGAAAATCCAGTAAGACTATTTTATGTTTAAGAAGAGTAAAATCCAAAATAGTAGTGTATTAATCACAAACTTTGGTAAACCATATTTATAGAGTAGAACCAGTTTATGGAGTAAAAATAAAGGAAAAATGATTTTACATACATACGTGCAAATACTATTCAGCCATAAAAATGGAAGGAATTCTATCACTTGCCACAACATGGATGGGAAATTAGGCGCACACAGAAAGCCCTCATGATCTCACTCTTACATGGAGTCTAAAAATGTTAGCCTCATGGAAACTGAGAGTGAAATAGTGCTCACTGGACACTAGAGAAGATAAGAGCAGACATGGATAGGGGGATGTTGGTCAACAGACACAGTTAGAGTAAGTTCTCTGTTATGTCATACAATAGGGTGACCTTAGTTATACTGAAGTTATTACAGTAATATGTATTTCAAAACAGCTAGATGAGGTGACATGAGGACTCTCACCACAAAGACATGATAAATGTCCTGACTTGATCATTACATAAAGTACACATAAGTGCTCCATAAATCGATGCAATTACTATTGGTCAATTAAAGAATTTTTTTTTTTTACTTCCCAAATGTTTAAAAAATTGTTGAAAACTTTAAAGACACCCTCTAAGCCTCTGATAAGTTAACTGGACAAAAGGTTCAAAGAGGATATGAAAAATGCAGATATGATTCCATATGGACTAATTTGATATGTGCCTGTCTGTGTGGGATGTTTTCAGGTGTCTGTGATACATTTATAAAAATGTATCAGAAGTAAGACTACAGGGAGAACATAGAGGTCTTTAAAAAGCGAGTCTGTTACAGCTGAATATAAATATAAGTAAAAGCAATAGCAAAAGTCAGTATCTTAAAAGCTAAAATTGAAAGTTTTAATATACTTTCACATACTTCCTAGGTCTACCTCTAAATTTAAATTATGATAATACATTGTGTTTAAAATAACAAAGTAGAAACAATAATTATTTCAAAAACAGAGGTTGCAAAGTAATTTTCAGATAAAATATTTAACACTCCCATTATCCTAAAGAGAAAAAAATGAAAACTAAGTCAATCTTTAAAACTAACTTCTCAGAAAATAACAAAATAAATTAAGAAAATAGAAAAAAAGGGAAATAATAAAAGGCATGAATCAGAAAACAGATAAACTGAAAGAACCAGTTCTCCCAACCAAGAGCAATAAACAAGACAAATCTCTGACAAGTTTATTGAAACAAATTCAGAAACCACAAACAGACAACAATCTGAAATACGACCCTAAGACTAATAAATTTTAAAACCGGCTAAATGAATTATTTTTCTCTCAAAATACAGAAATTGAATTTTTATTGGAAGCAATACAATTTAATATTGTTCATGCTTATTGAAAATGTTAACACATTTCGTGTAATGATTTCAAGGTCTATTGGTTTTATTTTTTTACTTGACTTTAATGTCTGCCAGAAATAAAAATATACCTCAGGAGGAGTCTTGGATCCAAATAAAAGAAAAACTGCCCTTCACACTATTTACTGAAACACAACCTTTACTCTTAAACTCCACACGAAAGGCTTACTTGGGATTTTAGTGCCAGAAAGCTAGTAAAGGTTCCACTTCCCTAATCTCAACTGACGAGTTTGAAAACTGATTAAAAGCAAGTGCATTTTCTTATTTTTAACAAATAGATCTTAAAAAAAAGGCACTTAACTCTTCCTTTGGAAGTTTCTGGAAACAGCAGACAGAATCCTGTTCCCAGGTATCTGAACTGCCCAAATCTGCATAAAAGAGAACAGGCCTATGTCCGTTCTCTAAGCAATGAAATCACATAATGGGCAAAATATTTCCAAAGCCACGACTTCAAAAAAGTTCACTGTGTTGCACAAGTTTCCTTTGCAAAGTGTTCATTTCCTTGATCTTTGTTAAAATGTCATCTCCAACCACGTGGAGCCAGCAATGTCCTGCAATCTCTAAAGATCAGAAACGGTGGATTGTTGCCTGTTCATGACAAAGCAGCCCGTCCTCTTTGTGCTGGGTAACTTTTTAAAGAACTTTGCCCCAAAATAAACCACAACTTGATTATGGCAGTGAAGCTATCTTCAGTCATTTTTCCATCTTGTTTCAGATTTAGCCCGCTTTCATTATTCATGAGAGTGGATATAGATCTACATTTAAATGGTCTCTTTCAAGTGTCTAAATTGTTTTGGCCAACTTTTGTCCAATCTGAAAAGCATCCCTGTTGAAACCCATAAAGGAACCCGGCTGATGAAGACTCCCTCAGGAAGCACCGGAAATGCCAGCCCAGATCCTGTCTCAGGGTCCTCTTGGACCTGGCTGATCCTTGACCCACGTGACCAAAGCTTGGACTTCCTGGCAGACAGCTTTTCAAGCCTCTGGCCCATTTTCTGAGTGTTACTCTAGCTCAACCTAATCAACATAATCTACCATGCCCCCAAGGAGGCACTTGTACAACCACAATGGAAAACAGTATGAAGATTCCTCAAACAAATTTAACCTAGTAATTCCACTAGCCCCAGCTATTACCCTTCTAGTGATCACCCCAAAAGAGTTAAACGCGTCATATTACAGTGATCCACACATACCTTCATTTATAGCAACTCGACTCATAACAGCTAAATCTTGGAAGCAGCCTGTATGTCCATGAATGGATGAACAGATAGAGGAAATGCGGTACTCACACACCATGGAGTACACTCTGGTACAAGAAAAGGACAAATTCCAGTTATTTGTAGGAAAACGGATGCACCTTGAGACCATAGCATGAAGTAAAATACATCAGAGAAGCTTAAATATCACATGGCTTCTCTTATATGAGAAACCCAAAGTATAAATAGAGAAATAAAAGATAATAAGAAATATAGAAGGAGGTATTTTGCAAAAGGGAAAAGAATCAAGAAATGGAGAGAGGGGTGAGAGGAAGGTAAAAAGGATAAAGATGTGTCATGTACTGCACCAGCTCCTGTGAGGAATGAGATCCTTATGTGCTGCAAACGGGAATAAAATAAAATTGCTCCAGGGCGCAAAAGACCAAGTCACTGGAAGCAGGTGCCCTACTGACCCCATCCTGTGCAGCCTGCCCGTCGCCCTTCCCCGGACAGCAGCACTCTCTAGATACTGTGAGAATGCACACTCTTGATGCCTTGTTCCTCGCACACCTAAGGAACACCGTGCACACCTCACTTCCTCACTCTGAAATTCACTGCAGAGAGACCATCATCACCATGAGAAAAAGAAAGACAACATGTCCACTATTCCTGCTGTTCAATCAACAGCGCCCTAGAAATTCTGCATGCAGTCAGACATGAAGAAAAGTAAAAGATCACTAAAAAGAAGCAGACTAATTCAGAAACAAACAAGAAAAAAAAAACACCAGCTTCTTAAAAGCCTTGCATGAAACACGTACAAGTATTTAACTGGTCTTCCATAGTGAAGGGGCATTCAAAGCTGAACAAAGAAATGCCAAAGAGAAGACTAAGTCTGGCCATTATTAAAACATAAAACTCTCAAACATCACAAAGAGCAAAAGTAGAAAGGACAAGCAAACAGGAAGGAATAAGAACATTAGCAGACAATTCATAAGCCTGGAAAGTCAAAGAACTAATAAAATATCTGGAAAAAATTGATCTAAAAGCAACCAAAAAAATACAATTTTTAAGAGCTGCTATTATCTATGTATGTTTTCAGTGTAGGTGGGTTTTTGTTTGTTTTTGTTTTGAATACACTGATACAAATATACCAAAAGTAGTACTCTGGAACAGTTGGAACAACCATCTAGAGAAAGCCATTTGGCAATTAGGCATCGACAGTGTGAAACAAAGTTTTCACTCTTTGACCTGATAAAGATTTTTTAATCTACCTAAAATATAAGATATGTGCGCTATACTGTTTCACATGTTGTATTTATCTTTTATTTTTAAGACAAAGTTTCATTAATTTGCCTGGGGTGGCCTTGAACCTGTGATCTTCCTGCCTCAGTCTCCTGAGTAGCTAGGATTACAGAGGTGTAATACAGCCAGAGGGAAAGAAAATGAAGGCGCGGCCTTGGTAGAAAGTCTGGAACACCACATTCAGAGCTGCCAGGGGTAAGAGCTGGGATGGACAAGGTGGACTGGGGGTGCCTTACTGGAGGTCTGCTACCCTTAGAAAAAGGTCTTCCTAAAACGGAGGGGTGTCTGCCTGACAGTGAGGTTGGTGCCCCAGGGTAAGGCTTCCTCCTTTGGCACTACCACGGGAGCCAAACTTCTGAACCCTAAAATGAAGCCTGGTCCAACCCACAAAGGGTTTCAAATGGGTCCTCTATTCAAGGGAGCCGCTGGTGTTGACACCCACCTTTCACTGGCACACTGCATTCCAAAATGTCAGAAATGCCAGCGGCCAACAAGGATTACCAGACACCTGAAGAAAATCAGCATCGCCAAAGAGTAGGACAGAGCAGGACAAAACACCATGACTACAGGGAAGCCAGGATCATTCTGCAAAAAGACACTTGGAAAGAATTTTAACACAGTGTTCAGGGAGATCTGAGAGGATACTTGGAAAAACAAGAAGTTAGAGTTCCACAATTCTGGGAAGTTGTAGGCTTCTAAAATAGGTGAGAAAAATAAATTCATAAATGCAAAAAGACCGCATACCCCCCAATACGTGTTTCAGAAGGAAAGAAAACATAGCGAGAAATAATAGAAGAAAAACCTTCAAAGCTGATGATAGGAGACTTCAAGCGGGAAAGGCCTGTCGGCGGCAAGACTGCGAGAGTGAAAAGACTCACTCACATGAAGCCACGGAACTCCAGAGGAGCAGGTTCAAGAAGACACTCTGAGGCGCCATAGGAAAGACGGCGAAAGGCCACCACGCTGACTGTGGACCACACATCAGTGTCATTACCCACGTGACAGTACAGAAAGCTGTTCACACTGCCTGGGGAAAATGAATCAATCACAATAAGGGCTTAGGAAGTTTACAATCCACCGATGCTTCCTAAGAGAATCACTCAGACATAATAAACATGCCTGTAGTTCCAGCGTTCTGAGAACCAGGAGGTTGGAAGTTTGAGCCCAGCAATTTAGTAAGGCTCTGTCTGAAAAAATGAGAGAGACAGAGACGCAGAGACACCGACAGAGAGAGTCAGAGGGACACAAAGACACACAGAGACATACAGAGACAAGGACACAGAGTGAGATAAACAGAATGAATGAATATGAATCACTCAATTATTTCAGCAAAATAAAGAAATCTAAATTAGAAAACTTGAATTGAGAACCCAGCAAACCACTGTGGGAAAAAGTGTGGCCCACAGATGCCAAGGGCAGGGAAAAGTGAACTTCCAGACTAGTTAAGTGAGAAGGCAGAGTCAACATCAACTAGCGGGTCAATACCGCTGGCCCTCCAGCAGTCCAGCATCTGCAGACTAAAACCATCCATTTAAAAATCGGAACGCAAACTACGTGTGCTGAACTTTACGGACTTTTCTTTTTGGCATTATTCCCTAAACAGTATTGTCTAATAATTAATTACACAGCACTTATACTGAGTCAGGATTGCAAGAAGTCTAGAGATGATTTAAATTCTATGAGAGGAGACAGAGTAGGGTATATGCAAATATGATATCATTTCATACACAGAACTTGAATATCTGCAATTTTTGGTCTCAATGGGGATCCCAGAACAATTTCCTACAGATACAAAGAAACAACTACACAATTAGGAGAGGTTTTCCCCTCTAATTCTCTCTTTTTTTTTGGGGGGGGGGGTCCAACTGGGGATTGAATCCGAGTCTTTTGCCCTCTAGCTTTTTATTTTTATTTTTTATTTCCTATCTTGCAACAGAACCTCACTAAATTGTCCATAATGGCCTCAAAATTGAAATCCTCCTGGCTCAGTCTCCCAGAACACTGGGTTTATAAGAATGTATCACCACATCCAGCCCAATTTATTTGCTTTTATTTCTCCTACCACTGTCACAGGATTAATGATATAATATTTGTTTGCTTCCGCAATGAATAGCATTTACATAATCATGGTGTTTCAGACATGCATTCTTTATTTCTGAATTTGAAATCAATAGACAAATCACGAAAATTTCAATTCCACCACAAGAACCATGTAAGTGGTACCATCAGACCTAATAATGGGACAGGAAGGAAAGGAACATAGCCTTTCATACTGGCAGGTCAAAAGGGAGGTCACACTGGGAGGTTCAAAGATAGTGAAAAAATAAAGATTTAAGTGAAGCAGCTACAGCAATAAAGCCATTCAATGCAGAGATATAAACATAAAAACGTGCATGGCAGAGACTAGGAGGGGAAGGGGGAGGGCTACAGGCAGGCAGCTGGGAGTTCTGATCTTTTCCAGGGAAGACGCAGAGGTCCAGCCTCAGGAGGAGGATCAGAGCCCACACCCACTTCACCGGGAGCAGCCACAGCAGCCAGAGGCACACAAATCACAGACAATACAGAGCGCCTGCCTCTGCGCTGAGGAGCTTGCCAGGCAGCAACTTACTTTTTGTATCCACTTACATTTTTATTATCCAATTTCTGTATTACTTTATAAGGTCAGGCCATAAAATTGCATGTACAATCTAATCACAACTTTAAAAATATAATTACCTAGTCACACATATATATTCATACACACACACACACACACACACACACACACATATATAATTTCTTGAAAGAATGTTAACACCAGTCTCTGCAATGTGGAGGACTGAATGTAATTGGAGTCTCATTTGTTTGAACACTCTCGTACCATGGCTCTATTTCATTTTTCAGCCAGAGAGAAATTAATAGGATTTTAGCAACTAAACAGGTTACTAGAATTTCCTCTATAGGAGGACGGGCCCCAGGGAGCCACATAAGCAGATGAAGACTGCCCGGGGCCAGGCTGCAGGGATCCTGTGGTCAGGTACTGGTAAAACAGCATCGCCCTTGGCTGGAGACCTTTAGAACAGCTCCATGTCTTCTATACCAATTTTTATCTACTTTTCTTTTTGTGGTGCTGGAGACAGAATCCGAGGCCTCTCATGTGTTGAGCAAGTGTTCTCTTCCGTATTTCTCCTTGCAGAAATTCTTTTTCATTTTTATTTTTATTAGTGTTGTAGTCAGGGGTTGTGCAGAGAACAATTAGAACCAGGACATGGAGTTTATAATATTGTTTTTATAATGGTCACCCAGAGTTAACACAAGAAAATGCAAGAAATCTATCCGCAACACCAAAGACATAGAGTATTAGTCAAGAGCCTAAATCCCACAGCAATGTCCCACATGAGTCCGGATAAAAACCCAGAGCTCATGACAATGCCTCCCACGAGTCCAACTGAGGGTCCAGAGCTCACAAGAAGGACTCACACCCGTCTCTTTTATGGATCCGTGCGGGAAGGCCCAAAGGTCAGCGGTGGAAGCCAGAAAGTCCATGCCAGAGGGTGAAGGAGCTGTGCTGGTGGGATGAGGGTTCTACGCTGGAGCTGAGAAGTCACACAACAAAAACCAGGGCTGCCCTGAAAAGCACCACAGCCATCCTCAGCAGCACAGAAGCCCTGAGCTCCGAGGAAGACAAGCACAATCGGGTAGCCAGGAAGCCAACACAACAAGTTCATCCTGGAGACCAAGCGGCACCTCCGGAGCCAGGAAGCAATGCTCCATGTGAGGACCAGAGCTTCTCCAGGAGAACCAACGGCCAAACAGCAACTCGTAGGAGAACCCACAATGCCTCAGTGCATTAATGCATTAACACCTCAACACCCTCCTTCTCCTTCTCCTTCTCCACCTACGTATGCTGGCAACTTTCCTCAGGTGGAGCATCTTCGCTCAGTGCCATGCTGATGTAATCCAGCTGGTGTTAAGGTGACCACCAGTTCTTAATCCCTAACTATTAGTAAACCTTTATATTATATAACAATTATATTCATCATGAGGAGTTAGTACACAGACATCACACATCTTCATTCTTTTACATCCCTTCACCCCTTTACAGCTTGTGTCTAGATGTCCCCTAAAAGCCTCACATAGTCATAGCAGACATAATCAGTCAGACATGGCTGAAGAGCGAGTGTGCAATGCATTCATGGTGCAGTGGTAGGACTAAGGGTGGGTGATAAATAAATCAGTCCACTGATTATAGTTTGGCACTGCCCTAATCCCTGTAGCCTGGATACGAATAAGGGACAGAAAGAGGCTTATCTCATCCCTTGTTGGCTTTGCTACCTTCTCCCCTCCATGGCCTGTTTCTCCTCTGCAGCGCCTCGTTGCCAGTCACCCTGGCTTGGGGTCAGCTGATGGTGGACTGAAACCTCTACAAACCGTGAGCTAAACAAACCTTTCCTCCCTTAATTTTGGATGTCAGGTATTTTGTTTCAGCAACAAGAAAAGTAACTAAGTAACGGTCCTCTCTCTCCATCTCTTGGTCTCTTCCCAATTGCAAAAGGTCTATTTCTCTATTTTCTATTATCTGTCTTTCATCTTTGTCTTTATTTTACTGATAATTTAAACAGAAACCATGCAATATTTAAACTTGTGCATTTGATTTATTTCACTTCACATTATGTTCTTAAGATACATCGATTTTCCCACAAATAACCGAATGTAAATGTCTCCCCAAGAACTGCTGAGGAGCTTGGGTCACAGGTAATGAGGTGATTGCCCCCTCGCTGGAAGGACTCTACACCAGTGTCACAAGAACACAGAATCACCTGCCAACAGGAATGCTCGTGGCTGGTGATTTAAACTGTTCTCTCTGAAAGTAATTAGACAAAAAGTTCAGTTGTTTTTACAGTCTTTCTTAAGGCTATAAAATTCTTTTTTAATTAGTAAGTTGACTATGGAAGGATTTAATTTCCTTCCATAAGTTTCTGTGTAACTTCCTTTGAGATTCCAATGTAAAGTTGTCTTGCTAACCTACCAGATACTTCTAGCTGCTTAGACACCTGAACCAAATCAAGGGCTTTAGACATTTTTCTGCAAAGATAGGGGAACCTGTATCAGATTGAGAGGCCTCCCCCCAGACAGAGAGAGATGAGTTACTATGGGATCTCTGGGAAATAACTGTACGTGCGACAAGTGTATTTGAAATGAGGGGGAGTCTTCTGAGGGGGATTCATGGCAATGTGTCATTTAACTATAATAAATATTTTTATTTAAACTCATCGAATTTATCACACCTCGTAGAACACACTAGGTTGATTTAAACAACTAAAATTTATTTTCTCACAGTTCTGGAGGCTGAAAATTCAAGATCAAGGTGCCAGTGTGAGTGGGTTTGGAGAGTACTTCTTGCGAGTTTACAGACAGCCACTTCCTCTGTGTATCTTCTATCACATGGCAGGGAAGAAGGGAACAAGTTCTCAAGTATCTCTATAAAGTCCATCAAAATGGTCCATCTCGGGTTACCATTTTTAAACCTCATTAGGCCCTAAGCTCCCATCTCCAAGTACCATCACTCTTGGAGTTAGTTTGAACATACAGATGTGGGTTTTGGGGTGCACGATACACAACACAATTCAGCCCACAGCACTGAACACTCTGAGAGCAGAGCAGAGGATGAGCAAAATCACACCGAACCTAACAAAATTTCCACTGCTTTCTGCTTTTTGCAATTTTTCAAAAATTGCAGACTTAGCCCTCTGACACAAGCGAGGCTTTAAGAGATTCATGAAGGTGCAGGACCTCTGGAGAGCAGTTTCATTTGGGCTAATTTACATAAAATGAATAGCATGTAAATTAGATTCATTCAATCCATCATTCAGTAGGAAAGTGGTTTGAAATTTACCTATTACTTTTGAGTTGACAGCATGACAATGTTTGGAAATAAGGTCCTAACACTGAGCATAGGGACCTCATTTGTTTTCTGAGGTTTTTCTCCTGCTGCCATAAAACTGAGGGCACGCCCCAGAAAGACTGACACTGACCCAGCCACAAGAGAGGTCAGTTTACTTACCGCGTCATTTGGGTGGGAAGCTATTACGGTTTAGATCTAAAATGTTTCTCCAAAGTCTCATATTCAGCAGTGGGGCTTGACTGAAAGGGACAGGTCACCAGGACATGACCTGGAAGGATGTATTCTCATCTCTGGTTCCTCTTTTCTCTCTCTGCTCCTGATCACCATGCAGTGAGCAGCCTGCCTCCACCACCCCCCTCTGCCATGCTGTCACCTCCTTGGAGCCTGCTGACCACGGACAGAACCTACTAAAACTTGTGCCAAAATAAACCTCTTCTCCTTTAAATTGTGAGTGTTGGATATTTTTTCCCAGGGACAAGAAAGTGACTAAGACAGAGGCACTTAACACATCGAATATGCTGTGGTCCACAGATGGTACCGGAGCAGAATCACAGCCTATGTCCTCAAAAAGCTTACAAAAAAGCCAGGATAAGAGCCCTAGATATTAAAGAGTATGTGGGCCACGCAGCTGCCTGGAATGATGCAAACTCAGACAGACACAAGCAGGGTCCAAGGCAACCACCTGGCCAGGCCTCTGGTCTAGATGCCATGGGGCAAGGGTGCTGGGCACAGTCCACCGGATGCAGACCAGACGCTAAAGCCCTGGAGACGGCAGCCAAAATGTCACAAGAATGGCTGTGTCACCACAGAGGCAAGCAGAGTCGGTGAATGCAAGATAGCAGCCACCTGCAGACATGTGCCAGTGCGAAGAGGATCCTGACGGTGCAGCCCCAAAGGCGGAACTGGAAAAGTGAGTGAGCGCCATGAAAGAAGGTGAGGCCAAAGGACATCACGCAAGGCCTGCCGCTCACTGCTAACCTCCACAAGGACCCGGGACGAGGCAGAATCTGCAAAAGGAACTGAGCCTCTGCCCATGATCGGGGTACATAAAAAATAACAAGAATCCACGACACAAGCACACTGTGCACTCGATGGACGCACTGTTCTCCCAGCAGCAAGCTCAGGGCCCAGGATATCGGGAGTAGTCAACAGTGTGTGTTGAATGCATGCATGAACGAATAAAAGAATGATTACCATGACAGAGAGAAAGTTAGATGATCACACCTCACAGATCTTCTACCCTGCCACAGGAAACCTGGGGCAAAGCACATCCCGAGGACAGAGGAGACGGAAAAAGAAAAACTCAGAAGCAAGAGCTTTCACGGAGTCGCAATGATGCTAGAGATTTCTCCAGAGATTATGCCCATCTGGCAAGAAAATATCAAAGGAAAATTCCTAATAATCATGCATGAAAACAGCAAACATTTGAGCGGGCTTCCTGCATTCTAAGGGATGCTACACGATGTTAAACATCTCAGTTACTCCTTGTGAGGTGCAATTAGTAACATCCCCATTTTATAGATGAGCCGCAGAAAGCAGCTCAGGCTCATTAAATAACTGGGTCAAATCCACAGTTAGCAAGAGACGAAGCAGGAAGCCCTGTCGAAGCAACTGGGCTCTGGAAGCAACATCTCAAAGAACCTGTAGGTCCTGCCTCTTCCACTTTCTTCTCTTGAGGACAGCCAGAGACAGACAGACAGACAGACAGACACTGTTCCAGGCCCTTCCTGCGCTGGACTTAACTGTGACAGCAAAATGGGTCCTGACTGCTGGCCAGAGCCATTTTTCTGGAGTTACAATGGAGTAGGACTTTTATTCTTCAAACTGAGCACAAGTCTGTCTGTAAATAAGTATCCTGGAGGCCAGTGCAGTGCTCACAGATGTCCTTAGGAATTCAAGAAGTGGACTTTTTCTCTGACACAGCCCAAGGCCAGAGGGAAACTGCTGCAGAATGAAAGTATCCTCCTACCTTACTCCAGAAAGAATGGCCACCAAGAGCTCAAACAGCGACAGATGCTGGTGAGGCTGCAGGAGGAAGGAACCTTTCTGCAATGGTGGTGGGAATGTAAACTGGTATAACCACTATGGAATCAATGTAGAGATTCCTTAAAAAACTAAATCTGGAAATTCCTCTTCTAGGTATCTCCCCAAAGAGTTAAACACATCGTAGTACAGTGATCCATGTACACCCATGTTTATAGCAGCACAGCTCTCAATAGCTAAATCTTGGAAGCAGCCTATGTGCCCATCAACAGATGAATGGATAAAGAAAATGTGGTATTTATTCACAATGGAGTACTACTTGACCATAAAAAGGGTAAATTTGAGACATCTGTAGGGAAACAGATGCACCTTGAGACCACAGTGTGAAGTGAAATAAATCTGATGCATGAGCTTAAATATCACATGGTTTCTCTCTCATGAGAAACTCAAAGTATAAATAAATAAAAGAGCAACACATAAGATAAATAATAGGAAACAGAGAGACATTTTGCAGATGGGAAAGGGATGCAGAGATGGGGATGGGGGAGGAGGGGGAGAGGAAAGGAAAGTAAACAGGGTTAGGATGAATTTGCACGTGCACCAACTACACAAGACCAATGTGCTCATTATGCAGCGCGAGCCTGTACTAAACACAGTGAAGGAAAGAAAACACAACCTTAGCAGGTGTCAAAGCACAGGCAGGCGAGAACAGGCCCGGCAGCGTTCACAGGGGTCTCCAGAGACCGAGGAAGGTCACGGCACCCGTGACGAGTGGCAGGAGGCCACCTTCAGGAGCCCTTGGCCCAGGGCAGCAGAGGGAAGGGATGAATCAGACGCGGCAGGCAGAGAAAGCCACCGGGTGGTAAATAAACACGGCCGCAGGTCCCCCGCTGCCCGCTGTCTCCTCCTGTCCCCTCGCCAGCCAGGAGACAGCGCTGGAACGCATCCCACAGCCGCTCCAAGCCAAAGAGGTACAAAGCCAGCCTAGTTCAGTCATCTCTCCACTCTCACCCCAGACGACCTTCGTCACCAGGCCCAGCGAGACAAGCTTCGCCAGTGCTTCCTGCTCCAAGGCCACTCGGGGACGGGCTTCGGACTAGCGGGCCAGGGGACAAGCAGAGTCCAGTCCTGCCTGCTCTGACATCACCAAGTGACACCTGCAGCTCTGCTGTGTCACCTCGGCCACCAGTCTCCCTGGTGATGCCATCACCCCATCCTTGTCATTCTCAGATCTCTGATGGCCACACCTCTTCAAAGCCCAGCTCAAAGATTCGTGCAGAACCAAGCATGGTGGTCTATGCCTGGAATCCCAGTACTTTGGGAGGCTGAGGCAGGAGGATCACAAATTGGAGCCCAGGTTGTGCAACTCAGTGACTTAGTGAGACTTTGTTTCAAAATAGAAAATAAAAAAGGTCTGGGGATGTAGCTCAGTGTGAAGATTATGGTCCCTTACTGGAAGAAAAAATAGAGCATGACAACCTGAAAGTATCAGAACACCTAAAGTGCCATCCATAAAAGATCTAAATATTTCCCCATTGAGAAATAATTGGTAATTTACAAATACAAAAATAAGGGGACATTTATTTGCCTTATCAAAAATGTTAAAAAATGATACTGGGACAAGAATGGATGGAATGGAGCAACGCAAACAAAAGATTTAGGAGCCCCCCAAATTTGAAGACCCAATCCAAAAATGGGCATCTGAAGTGAACATGCACTTCTCAGATAAAGAAATACAAACGGCAAATAAATACACGAAGACATGCTCAACATCACTGGTGATTCGAGAAATGCAAATTAAAACACTGAGATTCCATCTTGCTTCAGGAAGAATGGCTACCATCAAGAAATCAACCAATACCAAATGCTGGCGAGGCTGCAGGGGGAAAAGGAACACTTCTCTACCACTGGTGGGAGTGTACACTGGTGCAACCACTGTGGAACTCAGTGTGGAGATTCCTCAAAAAACTAGGATTAGAAGTTCCATTCATCCAGCTACACCCTTCTGGGTATTTTCCCAGAAAAAATGAAAATGTCATGCCACAGCAATATATGCGCACCAATGTTTATAGCAACACAATTTGTAATAGCTAAATCTTGGAAACAACCAAAATGCCCATCAGCCACAGAATGGACAAAAAGATGGGGTATTTTATACAATGGAATATTACTCAGCTATAAAAAGGATAACCTTGAGGCTTTTTACAGGTAAATGGAGGCAACCTGAGACCATATTTATAAGTGAAATAAGCCAGGCTCACATTTATAAATATCATATTGGTTTTTTTTTTTTTTTTGTCTTTTTCATTTTTATCGGTACCAGGGATCGAACTCATGACTGCCTGCTTGCAAGGCAGGCGCTTATGCCGCTGAGCTAAATCCCCAGCTATATTGTTTACCTAGTATAAAAAAACCAAAAATTTAAAAGAATAATAAGATCCAAAATACACAACAGATATCGTAATAAAGCAAGTGCTCAAAAGGATAGAACTACTGGGATGGGAAAGGAAAAAAGGAAGGAAAATATATATATGTTGGTAAACATATATAAGTGTACACATGTATATGTACACTAGATGGATAACTATACTACTAATCTGTTAGTTCATCAAATAAATAAAGTTTGTGCTGTCATTGTTTGATCACTTTTGTGTCTAGATTTTGTAACCTAACAACTAGTTCTAAGATAACAATATGCAATATATTAACTACTGTTAATTTCTTATTTTTTTTTGAAATTCTGAATCATTTCTATCCTTTTTTTGCTGTTTTGCTTTATAAGAAAGAAAGAAAGACTGACTTAAATGTCTGCCCAATAATACTCATTTGGTATGTAACAAAAAATAGCATTTCTAAATCAGTGGATGGATTATTCAATAAAATTTAAAAAACTGAAAACTGCTTGGAAAAAAATAACAATAAAGTTAGACCCCTATTTCCTATCATAAACTTCGTACCAGATGAACTGAATCAGTTGTGAGAGTATTCATTAGACTTCGGGCTAAAATCAGCCAATGAACCTATCTCACTCCTACCTCTGCTTCCCAGAGCACTGTTGAACTAAGAGTGATGCAGGGCCGGGCCGGGAGGCAGAGAAATCTGTGCCCTGTAACCACCAGAACAGAGAGGACAGAGAAGGGGACGTGTGGAAGGAGTTGGGAAAGTCGTCTGGGAATGGTCACTGCAGGTGTTGTGACAACTCATGGGTCTCTATCAGGAAGGAGCCCAGACAGGGCCGCAGACCCCGAGAGGCACACGTGGGAACACAGCGGGGACCAGTCAGGGCCACTGGGAGCTGGGGCAGAGCAGACAGAGCCCACGCCTCACCTGCAGAGCCAGCAGGAGGCTCCTGTGCCCTCTGACCCGGGAGCCTGCACACCAGCCTCGGCAGCAACCAGGGAGAGCACACACTGGGCTGCGGCTGAGGACAAGGCCAGGGACCAGTCTGTGCACAGATGGGAGGGCCCACACCCTTCCGGGGCCTGATCCCAGCAGAACCCCAGCAGCTAACTCAGCCCCTGAAACCCCTGACTCCATGGCTTCTGGGTCAGCAAATGACTCCCCCAATTATTAAGCTATGCAATGCGCTACATTAATAAAAAAAAGTGTAGGCTTTTAAAAAAATTTTTAAAAAGAAAACAAAGGCAGATATTTGATGTGATCTTAGGAGAAAGGAAGAACTTTCTAAGCATGCCTCCAAAATTTAAATATTTAAAAGGAGAGAATAAAATATTTATTAGATATTTTCCAACACTAGATTAAAAATAATATAAAAAGAAATAAAAGGATAAAGAGCAAACTTGGGGAAAAAACTGCAACATGCAATAAACAACGGCTTCTATCCTTTCTACTAGAGTTCTTGCAATCATTTTTAAAAATCAATAAAAACCAGACATAAGAAATCAATATACAATTCACCAAGGGGAAAAAAATCAAATAGCCAGTAAGTACATAAAAAAATAAAATTTAGTGTGCTTGTTTATAACCTCAGAAATCCAAGCTAGCACAATAATACAAACCATTGTCTATCAAATTTAATTTTAAAAAAATAATAATCATGCCAACAGTGCATGCTGGTAAAATTGCTGCTGAAATGGGAATGGGAAAAATCTTGGAAGAAAAGTGTCCAAAGCCTTGACCTGATCATTCTATCTCTCAGAATTAACCTTAGAAAAACAGCTGTGTGTGCAATAATTTTTCTAAAGTAAAGTCAAAAATAACACAGGGTGAGCTCAAGTGTAGCTCACACTGCAAGTCGGAGGCCCTGGGTTCAGTCCCCACTTAGCAGCAAATAAATACACAGCACACATAACACACCTGTCTGTCGACTACAAGGCAATTTCTAAAAACAATTCAGGGGATAGGTAACAACCCAGAAAGACATTCAATCTCTCTTCAGTGAAAAGGCAAGTTATGCAACAAATAACCACAACCACCTTCCAATAACCAGGGAGAGAAGGATACAGAATAAAGACCCATCACATATGCAAACATGTTCAGACGATTTTCTATTTTCCAAGGTGACCTTATTTTCTTCTCTTTGCTTATTTTTTAACATTGAAGCAGAGTCTTTCACTGATGCACCTAAGAGAGTATTTTGATGTGAGACAGGAAAGACCAGAGGCCAGTGGCTTCCTGCTGGGGAAATCTCTGAACCCCACATCCCGCAGGATTCATTCCTGAACCTTTCTACAGTGATGGCTGCGTGGACCTAACATAGGGAGTCCACGCCACAATTGTTCTCGCAAATCTGTTCACCCTGACTGGTCCCACCAGGGAGCCGAGGGTAGCCAGCGTCTGTCAGGACAGGACTGCCAAGTGACAGGCACTGGGGACAGAGCTATGACCACAGGCCAGGCCAGCTTTGAGAGAGTGAGGCTGAAAGACAGGAAGGCAGGGCAGGATTTCCAGCCTTTCTAGGATGAAAGGGCTTAATGGTCCTCCCAGAGTTACCTGCTGTGACTGCCACCAGAGTTGAAGCAGCTGGCTCTGGTCAGTTGTGGGGAATCCAAAGAGCTTTGAGAAGGGGAAAAAGCGACAACATTCGTTTATTGACAAAGAAGGGGGAAAAAAGAATGTTAAGCTACTATACGCATTCAGAAAAAATATTTAACTCTGCAACAGATCAAATTCTATTTCCCAGTGATCTGCATTGTAATGCATGACCCACTTGCTACTATTATGACTGCTCATACAGATCCTTTTCTCTGCCCCCACCTCCCTCCTCAATAATCTAATGACCTGAAAACTTTGCCCAATTCACAAGGAGAGTTCCCATCTCAAAAGACCCCACGGTGAATGATTTGATTTCCATGCCAATGCCTGCCTTATTCATCTGCTCAGAGTTTCTTAATGGGTTCCTTTAAGAAGCACCTTGATTTTGCTTTGTTTCCTCTCTTGCTTCCTTTGCAAAGGATTCAAGGTACTGAAAGAAGCTGTTCATTTAACACATTTCCACTCCCCCCCTGCCACCCACCTGTCCTGTGAAAGAATGACCTGAGTGATTATCTCCACTTTATATCAGAGCATACATCAGAGAGGACCGGGAATACTGGCAGGAAAGGCATCTTAGGAACCAGTTCAGGTTTGTTCTTCCCACACTCACGCTTGAGTCTGACCATCACCAAGGACCAAGGTTCAGCAAGATTCCCACGGTGCCATCCTCCAACTAAAGTAAGAAACATCTCCAAACGTGTCTAACAGGCAAAGCACCTCACCAACAACACACACCCCTACCCTACAGTTGGTGAGAGGACAAGGATTTACAAATTCAGGCTAGCACATGGAGGCTGGTTCCTCATTGGAAAACACACCTTTTAAAATACCATTAATCTGACATTTCCCCGTCTGTAAATGGGAGAGGAGGCACAAGTTGATCAGCAGCACAGTCAATGTACAGGAGAGTATTATGCAATCTAGAGTCAGGAGACAGGAACTTCAGCTGTGGAGTCAAGGACACTTCATGCGGAAGGGCAGGTTCAAACTTGCCCTTGAACAACAAAGGGTTTCTCTGCCACACAGACAGACACGGAGATCTGTCACCTTGATCTAACTTGAAGCTGACAGAGGTAGAGGATACAATGACCAGAAGGCCAAACCCAAGGCCCCAAGGAGTTGAAATATTAACCTCAGTGGGAAGCAAATGGAAGTTTCTGGCAAGAGAGTGGCACAGCCCACGCTTGTTTTCTGAGCATGCTCCGGGCAGCAGGGGTGGGGACAGCCGAGGTAAGAGGAAAGCTACTAGGTGCCTGCTTGAGGACCTGACAGAGCATCGGCAGTGGCAATGGGTCAGCACACTGGTGCCGAACAACAGTACTGACGCGCTAATCACCCATGGGCCGGGAGGTGGGTACCAGAGTGGACAGCATAGGACTGGCAGGAGAGATCCTTCATTCCGCATGGGCCAGCTCAGTTTGGAGTTCCCACGGTAAGTTTCACATCTGATGTCTGATAAGATTTGACAGCACAAGGGACACAGGATGCAGGAAAAGGAGAATATTCAAAGAGAGAAACTAGGCAGGGTATGAACAGAAAGAGACCACACATGAAATTCGGGAGTACCAACTGTTGAGAGGGAAGGGAAACCCAGTGCCTCCAAAACTCATCCTGAAGTCACTGCACACATCTCAGAACGTGACTGTATTTAGAGAGGAGCTTAGGTTAAAATAGTTTCCAATCCAGCCTGACCAGTGTCCTTTCAGGATGAGATCTGCCTCAGACACACAGGAAAAAAGATCACATGGAGACACAGAGAAGACCTTCTGAGTGCTACTGCAGGCTCCAAATAACCTACAAAGCCTGGATGCCTACGGAGAAGGGCGGATACCTAATCCCCAAAAAAATCCCAAATCTAAACTGCTCCAAAATCTGAAACATTTTGAGGCCCAACTTTAACACCAAAAATCTAACCTCATGTAACAGGTTAAAGTCTAAACACAGGCACATTAAAGACATTTTATAAAGTTACCTTCAGGCTCTGTGCACAAGGTACACATGAATCTGGACAGGTTTTGCATTTAGATTCGGGTCGTATGACCAAGAGACTTAGTATGCATATGCCAAAATTCTAAAATCTAAGGAAAAAAATAGAAGTGCTTCTGACCCCAAGCATCCTAAGATAGTCTCAGGTCCTTTACAGAAGGTCCTACTCCCAGAAGAACAGAGCACACAGCAAAGTCACACAGCAACTCCAGACAAGCAGAAAGGAAGGACTAAGCACCGACTCAGCTGGAGACCGAGGCAGGGAGCACCCACCTACTGCTCTGCAAAGACATGGAGCAGCTGTGACACAATTCAGCCCAGTCCTGGCATGGTCTGCACCCAGGAAATCCAGTCCAAGAGAGTCAGAACTGAAACATGAGGAAGTCCAAGAGCCCTACCTGTTCCTCAGATGCAGCAGTGACTAATCTGTAAGACCTTGAGGCAGAGACTCCCAGTAGAGCAAAGTCATGGCCCTGGGAACCTAGCCGCACACAGGCCCATGGATGGCCAGTGTAGGAGGGAGAGGGTCCAGTGGGTGAGCAACAGGAGAAGTGGTGATGTCTGCCAGGCACCTGAGGGCGACCATGTGCAGTTACTCGGAGTGGCACCACAGCCTCACCAACCCGCTATGGATCTTCTTCTTTGCCATTAACAAGGGTGAGCCTAAAGGTCAACCTATAATGGACACATCTCTGGAGAACTCGAAGAGCACAGGCTAAGGAAATAGGAGAGGACCAATCCCATGGCAGGCGGAGGCACACATTCATGAAAAGGTACCATCCACATCTGCAGCGTTACGGTTGCAGAGGCAGCCTGGCTTCAGAGGCTAAGGTATGACTTCTAAAGTCAAGTCAAATGTTTGCCCATCAGTGGTGGGACTTTAAGCAAGGGAAGCACCTTTCCCTAATCCAAGGTTTGAGCCTTCTGCACTTTCAATTAACTGTAACCAACTTCCATCCAAAATATTTACTGAAAATTCCAGAAATAAATAATTCATGCATTTTAAATTGCACATCACTCTGAACAGTGCAATGAAATCTTGAACTATCCACTCTACTCTGCCCAGATGAGAATCATCCAACGTAGTCCACTGTATCCACAGTTATATGTTACCCATCCGCTCGGTCCCTTAATAATCTTCTGGGGTTACAGAACAACTCTTGTGGCATCAGAATGCCTGCATCCCACTGGCTTTTCTTTTGCTGAATCACAGGATATGCGATTAACTAGGTATGCAATAAAGCATTTCCTTCAAGTGATAAGGTGCACATTCTCAGCTTTATAAGCAAAGAACAAAAATCATACAGTGAGGTTTTTGAGAAGTAGGGTAAAAACAAACCCCCTACTCATTAAAGTGTGAAAAAGAGAAATTCGCACCTACATTATTGTTTTATTTCAAATCACAAAAGTTATGCCCACAGTGAAGGATAAGGGTTTCGTTAAGGTAGGAAAAGCGTTACATTTGTAGGAGAAAGGTGAATGGAAAATGTGCTCCAACTGTTAAGATTGTTCCACTTTATTACCAGCTATTGTTGTTAATCTCTTAATGTGCCTAGTTTGTTAACTACACTGTATCGTGGGCATATATGTAAAGAAGGAAGCACAGGATATATAGGGTTTGGTAGTATCTGCTATTTCAGGTATCTACTGGGAGGTCCCATCATATCCCCCAAGAATAAGGGGAGACTAGTGTTTTACACTGCTCTGCAACTTTGTATCCTCACCTATAAAAGTATGGATAATCACAGTATCTACCACATGGGATTGTTAAAAGGATGAAATGGGTTAACATATGTGAATTACTTAGCGAAGACTACTTATATAACCATTAGCTATAATTATACTACTTAGTCTCTATGCTAACTTTCACATGCCCCCTCAAGTCTTCTCTGTTCTATTTAAAGACTTCCCCTTCCAAGAAAAGACACATGGCCTGTCCACTGATTCCCTGTGGTCACACTCAATGGCTTCATCTCCTTGTCACTTTACAAAGCATAAAGAAATGTGCAAGAACATGTCCCTGTCAACGCTGATATGCTGAAACAGGTGCCTTGAGTTTTAAAAAGCAGGGGGGAAAGAATCCAGCAAAATACAATTTATTAGTCATTCCAGGCTGAACACGTCATAGCTGGGTGATAAATGCCAGGCACATCAATTATGTACTATTCTTACAACAGGTTTAACACACTCGCACGGAGCTCAGAGACCTGAACATCTCGAATGTTCTTTATTTGCTTCGACGACAGGAGAAAATATTTGGGGTACAAATGGCAAATGCAATTATTGGGCATGAAGTAGGGCAGCCCGCATCAGCACCCCACCTGGCCACAGGCTGCTGAACAGCTGGCAAGGCATCACCTCCAAGCGCAGAAGAAAGAACTCCATCACATTTCTGCGCAGTTGACTAACTTGGTGGGATGGAGGGAAGGAGGGAGCGAGGGAGGGATGGAAAGTCACAGGGATAATTAACAGATGCACAGGTGCTGCTAATGTGAGTCTTTTGGGACCTCTCTGTCTCCTGATTCTCCTGGATCCAGGGCGATATGGGGGTGGCCTTTCTCCAGACTGCACCCTGCCACATCTGTCCTGGTCTCCAAGCCACAGTGACCTTATCCTGACAATCTGGACTCTGAAACAAAACTCTTGAGGTCTCAGTTTCTTCCACTACAAAACCAAGTGGTTCAGGCTACATTAATTGCTAAGGTCCCTGTGAGTTCTCCAAGCCAGATTCTGACTAGAAACCCCGACCAGGGACAGGAGGATGAACTGATTCCTGAAGGAGAAATATTCCATCCTGATGGCTGGTGCCTGGAGCAACTCTAGAGGGGACCTGTGGTGGGCTCTGGGCCTTCGTAGTGAGTCTTCTTGGCTCTGAGGTGGGGAAGGTTTGGTCCTTGCCCCTAAGATGCCAGTAATCTCATGCAACAGCAGCAACACCAGAAACCGTTTCTGTCAGCTAAAGACACCAGGAAGATTTCTCTTAGGCAGCACCTTGCGACTCGTGTGGCCCCTTGCACGGCAGTGGCCGCACTTGAACCTTGTTGGTTCAGTGTTGGTAACTACAACATTCTGGAAAAGAAGGTAGGAAGGGAGACAGGGAGGGAAGGTGGGAGAGAAGAAGAGAAACGCAATCTGCTCCTGTTCTGATGTGATGATCAGAATCCACAGCGTAACAAGATCCCAGCTGATTTGTGACTTATCCTTTAGAAAACTCTGTCCTCAAGCCCCGCTTCTCAAAACCGGCTGTTCTGCATGATCACAGCAGACACCTGGGTCTCCTCCCCCACTCATCTAGGGAGACACTGCTGTCACGGGTCTGGGATGTGACTGGGCCACTGGAACCCTTTGAAGGCTCCCTGGAGAGTTCTTCTAATATGTAGTCAAGTTCAAAAGCCACTGAACTAAAATCTCTGCTTCCAGTTCCAGCACACAAATGCAGGGCTGAGCGACCTCCCTCTGAGAGGCCTGAACTGCCTGTATCCTAAGCATCACTGACAGCATCCTTTCCCAGCACCACCCAGCAGGACCATCCTCGCCCTTTGACTCCTCATCGGTAATGCAATCACTGCCCCAAATCAGCACTTGATTCTTGCATTCGACTTCTGTTAGCCTTGCAACCTCCAAACCCCTCTTGGACAGGTCAGGCCACTATTAGGGAAAGCTACCTGTCCTCCTTCGGCTGGCCACACTGGCAAGCCCTCACCTCACCCTTCCAACTGCAGCAGTCCCTGTCAGAGGACACAGCTTTGTTGTTTAGCAACACCTGTCCACAGGGGTCTCTCCAGGCCAGAAGCGGGAGCCCTACGTAGTGAGCCAAGTCCACTAGGTGTTCTCGAAGGGTTATGAGTCAGGCTGCATCGTAAGTCATAATTTAAGGCTAACAACATCACTGAGTGAGAACCCACTGACAGCACCCTCAGCAATGTCTCCCCTCCTTTTTAATTATGGGATTCGTCCCAGTTGTCTACCATACTTTGAGAGAGAAATCTAAGCTGGGTTTTTGAAAGCTGAATAGAAGCACTCATGTTGAGTATTAGAAAACTTCAGTTTTTATTTAAAGATTATACCATGTTGGAAGTCAGCACTGTTTAAATCTACTGGAGCTCAGAAACAATGGTGTCCACAGGACTGACCGAAGGGTTGAGTCTTGGTGGGAACAGAAATCAACATACTTAGCTGAGAGCAGATTGGCTACCACCAAGTGGCTCACGGGGGAAGAAACCCACGAAACAAGCTTGAGGACACAGGACTTAACGGGAGGAACTCTGCAGCTCTAGACCCTTGAGCTGCCCACAGAGACTGACTTAACTAACTCAGATCCTGGTCTTCCTTGCAGAAAGTTTGCCTGTCTTTAAGGAACACAGAGAAGATGAAGATTTTTAGCTAGTGACTCACTCAGCTCTGGAGCGAGATTATCTAGATTTCCATCTACCCAGTGCTGACCTTGACCCTGGGCAAGTTACTGAACCTTGCTATCTCTGGGTTGCTTCACTGGTAATATCTGAATAGCCAGAAAGTTCATAACACAGAGTAAGCACTCTGTGTGTATGCTATTATTATCTGTCCCTTCTTGCTTGATATGGAATGCATTGCTTAAGTGTTCATGTACAAAATGAATCATCAACCATAGATCAGATTTAAAAACAGAGCAACTGGTTTTTGGAGCAAGCAGTAGGCATGCTGGAGGCTGAACTGCTACATCAAGTGTGGTACAGATGTTTGAGATTTTCTTACCAGACTATAAAAATGTTTACACAGTAATTAGGCCTGTTATCAGTACACAGACAGATTACACTCTGCGGAATGAATGAACGCTCTGAACCTCCCATTTTTGCATCAGTCTCAGAATGCTTCCCTAGTTCTAGTGTTTAATAAAACTAAATTCAGCTTCTAATAACACAACACCACAGCTGAGTGCAGGCCAAAGGGCGCTGGATGGGAGTGGATCTTCTTGACCGCATTCACACTGTTTCATCTCTCTGGCCCTCATTTTTCTCCACTAACACAAGATAACCAAGCACCCCATCTGCCCTGGAAGTGCACTGTGAAGGGATTCTCTTCATATTCTCTTCCTTTCATCACGAAAACATGCATTTAATTCAAGCAATGCCGGGAAAGGAGTAATTCTGCCGACTTGCCGAATGAGAGAATCTAACCCAACACTGATTCGCTGGCAGCTGATTCCTGATACTGAAGCCATCATCTGCAGTCGGCAGGACAAAACTACAAAACAGACCTTGGCCCAGGCACATAGACAACTCTCCCTAACACATCGGTGCCTCTGAGTAACACTTATTTAATATTTTCCCTTTCCCATTTTCAAGGGATAATATTCTCAGGTAATAAATAGGTCACCAACAGAATGAGCCCAGCCGGCTCCTCTGCACTTGTAAGTTTTCAGATTGCCTAACTTTCATTCATAAAAAGTGCAAGCAATTTGTTACTGTGATACAAACTTGTGGGATCCACTACTAAAGCAGTAACATTTAATGTTCAGAGATGAGTTTTTAATGAATCTTTAATTGCTCTATTCTTCATAAGTATACATTATACTTTGAAAAAATACTCTGAATACCTACAAGGCAAGGGTCCATGTCTTCTAGGTGAGTTACAGTTCTCATTTCCTAATAATTTGTTTTAAGGGGGAAAGGTCATGCCGGTTTCAAGGTCTACACAAAGAAACTTTGGAAAGTAGTTTGGAGGTAAGATATCTCAGTACAGCAATTTCCAAAATTCAGTCAAATCTAGATTTGGTAGAATTTGAGACAAGATGTTGCTCTCTACTCCAGGCTGGCCTTGCACTCACTATGTAGCCCAGGCTGACTTCGAACTAGCAGTGATCTTCCTGCCTCAGCCTCCCAAATGCTGGGATTATAGGCATGAACCACCAGGCCCAGTTGAGATGCATATATTTTAAAGGCTCAGAAAAGAATCTAACAATATCTGTACCTAAAATGTTAATGACCTGGGGAAGAAGAATGCAAAGAGGTGTTTTCCTATTTTATATAACATTTCTACATGGCCTTAATTTTTTTAAAAAAGAATGTTTGCTTTCATAACTAAAAATATTTCTTAAGCATAAAACAAAGAGCAATACATTGGACAGCTGGTGCGAAAAAAAAAAAAAAAAACCATCCCCTCTTTAGTCCCAGTCAAGACTGTGAGTCTTTTATATTAAAATTTCAGAAATAAAATGATAGGAAAAATGTCTAGTAGACATCCACACACCCCTCAAGCATGTGCGATCATCAGTATATATACTTTAAAATAAATTTCTTCCAATTATAAAAGAAATGGGTGCTCATTTTCAAAAGGCAAAAATCATTCACGATGCCTTCGACACCCCTGACTCACTGTTAGCGTTCTTTGGCCCATTTCTTCCTGGTTGTTCATCCATACCATCTTTTTAAACAAAACCGAACTCACACCACAAATACAGTTGTATCTGCACCCACATTTAATTGGTTCGCTAGAAATCACTAAATTAAGGTCAGCAAAACATTGTCTCTCCATCTGTTACTCTGAAACACGACATTTCATTTTACACTCTGAGGAATAAAGACTTACTTTAAACCGAAGTAGTGCACACAGCAGGCACGGCTGCCAGAAGCTCTTTAGAAACGATAAATTAAAATCATGCCACAAACCTGTTTAAAGCCCTCCAAGGCTGCCATGAGACGCAGCAGCAGACCCAAGCTGCACAGTGACCATGCAAACTGACTCCTGCCTGTCCCTGTCACGCCTCCTCCTCCTCCTCAAACCCCCAGTGCACCCAGCTCTTCCAGCCTCAGAACCTCACACCACTGTTCCCACCGCCTGAAATTTCTTCCTGGATCTCCCCCAGCTTCTCCCTTCTCCCCCAGTCCGGTGTCACCAAAAATACAGCTACTTCGAGCTTTTTCTTGGCTCCCCAATCTGAAACAGCCTTTGTAACTCAATTACACCCTGTAGTAGTTTTACTTCAGCATCGTACTTCATTGTCTTACACCTCTAAAGGATGTGAGTAGCACCTCGGTCTAACTTGCTATTCTCCCCAGGATTTAAAGCAGAGCCACTGAACATACACACTGACTGGGTGAATGAGGTGTCCTCGGAGTTGTCCAGATTTGTGGGCCACGAGAGAAAGCAACCTACTTTAACAGGCCTCCTTCATGTAGCACAGCCCCTTAGTGAGACTTGTTTAAATAGGTTGCCACCTTCTCCCACAGCCTGATCACGACAGGCTGCCCACAGCCCTGCTGGTGGGGGAAAAAAGAACCAGTTTGTTTGTCTTGGCCAGACTTGGGTTTTGCTCCTCCAGCCTGTTGTTACCTAAGTCAGAAACCCACTAAGTCCCACCTCAGCCTTCCCTGTCACCCACTCCCACGTCACTGTTAAGTCCTGCCAAAGTTCCTTCTGGACACCCAATGTGAGTGTCTCTTTGTCTCTTAGCAGAACCTCTTCCCAGTGCTAATGACCTTTTAGAAATCCACCTGTAGACACAGGGACGCCAAGCCGTACCAAACAGCATTGTGAACACAGAATACCCCAACATACCATCATAATGCAAAAAGCAGGCAAACAAACAAAAGGTTGGACAACATTTACTACCACCACGTCGCCCGGTAGAGGCCACAGGCAGTTCCTGCCGCCTAGATCCCATGGCCGGATAATGAATTCCTGTCTGCTGTACACCAGACCCTCAGCACACCTTGGTTCTGTGAGCAGATTTGTTTTGTTGTTTTGAGACAGGGTCTGACTGCGTAGTACCACTTGGCTTTGAACTCACTATCTAGCCCAGGTTGATCTCGAACTTGCAGTGATCCTCCCGACTCAGCCTCTCTCCTGAGTGCTGGCATCACGAGCATGCACCACCACACCCAGCTCTCCCCCAGAACTTGCAACGCATTATCTTCTTTGCTTTGAGCATTAACCTGCCTTAAGTTTCTGTCCTTTGCAGCCCTGGGACCCTATCAGACAGTTTCCCTAAACGTCAGCAGAACAGCATCTTTTTCCACTCACACCTGCCAGCTCAGGGGCCTCACTGAGAGCCACACTCCTGGTCTCTCAGGGCCACCACATGTGACCATGTGGCTCTTCCCCCAGCAGAGAAATGCAGAGTCCCAGGTACTGAGCTAACACTCCAGCTCTTCCCTCCCTCCTGTCTCAACACTCATGCACTCTGAACTACCACCTGCTTCCTGTCTTCATGTGCTGTTGCCCTCTGCCCACCCTCCTCTGCCTGGGAGCCACTGACCACTTCAGGGACACCCCTTAAAATCAATCCAGGCTGTACCTCCCTCCCGCCCCAGCTACCTTCCTGTCTACACACAGACATGATGAGGTCTGCCTTCCCAATAATCTGTGAATCTTCTCACAACAATGTGTCACCCTCATCTCTACCTGCACTGCATAATAGGCACCAAATAAATTTCTGTTAGGTGTTAAATGATGAAAAACATAATTCACTTTGAAAACCCCCGCTAGATGCAATGACTGTATTTTCATTCCCCTCCGTTCTAACCACATCACAATTAGTCTCAAAGCGTTCTGTGGGAGCCACCAGCGCCCTGCTCATCTGGAATGGTGGCTGCATGGCCTGGAATCGGGGCTCACAGGGTTTTAGCAGCTCCAAGGCTACTCCTGCACACTCTGCCCAATGCTTCTCCATCAGCACCACACACGTCAGCCACTCTGATGACCTTCACTCGCGCCTCAGTGACAGGCAAAATGCCACCCATCCCATACCAATATGGGCACAGCTTACCAATAGCAGCAGAGGAGAAGTGGGTAAGCCGAACAGGCTGGGCTCAGATCTACACCTGGCTCCAGGGTGGGTACATGGGGCAGGGCAGAGGCTTTGGCATGAAGTTCTGCCTCAGCCCCAGACACCTGCACAAGTCACAGCCTTGCTGTGCCTGAGTTTCCTCATCAGGAATGAAGCACATGAGACAGACCTAGATTCGCTCAACAAGCACAAACACAGTCTGGGTATTCTCTCTGTGTCTAACTCTGAACAAGATAGCCAGGTCAAAGATCACTACAACTTTGTGTGTGTGTGTGTGTGTGTGTGTGTGTGTGTGTGTGTGTTTAATCCCCGCGCATCATCGGGGATTAAACTCAGGGTCTTCACACTGAGGCCCTTTTAATTTTTTGAGACCGAGTCTCACTAAATTGCGAAGTTGTACCCAGGCTGGGCTTGAACTTGCAATCCTCTTGCCTCAGCCTGGGGGGGGGGGGCTGTGATTACAGGTGTGCGTCACCACGCCCAGCTACAACCCTTTTCATAAGCAAGTAGTATGGAAAGAGGCCTGGCTACTAAACCTCAGCTTCTTGGAATCAAAGCCCGCCACCACCGCATCTGCGATCATGAATTTCCTACGTTTCACTTTCCCAGCATGAAAAACAAGGATCCCATGAGCTCCAATGCGTGCAAGCTGAGTCTCAGAAATCAGATCTTCAAGCCTTCAAAGGGCCAAAGTTTATCAGAGCCATCGTTTCCTCGTCGTAAGAACTAGCGCCCCCTTCTGCCACCCAACTAACACTGCAGAGGCTCAGCTCGAGTAGCCGGTTAAGGACACCCCTCAGTCCCAGTCGGGTTCAGAGGCAGGCACCCAGGAGCAGGGGCTCCTTCCAAGCCCACTCGCTGTGATAAAGAAATTTTAAACTGGACCCCAAGTCTGTCTAATATTTAAGCACCGATCAAAGGCCTCCTAGCCAGGACATAAATGTTAAACTCAACAAAGGACAGCTGCCACTGGCACCCCACTCCGCCCTCAAGTGCCCCTTCACCCCTCACAGAGCAATAACCCTGCATCGCCATGAAGCCTTGCCCAACATTTGCTCTCTGGAACCAGCTGAAATAAAGGAGTTTCTAAGGAGCCCTTATCCTGCATCCTCACTGAAGGCCTGGTCACCAGCAAGAGTTAACCCGCAGAGTTCAAGGAAAGGTGACATCCTGGTGAACAATTCTAAGAGGATTTTGCTCTCTTCTAATAAATGTCCAAGGGATTGGATTTCTAAAGAGTTCCATTCTCATTACTCCACCTGGATATACCCAGTAACCAACTTCGGAACCAGCCTCTCAGGAAATACAGTATCTCTTCTCCAAATTTGCCAGGAAAACCTTTAAGAGCCCCGTGAAGCCAGACAGAGGAGCCTCTCTGTTGGGCTTCCAGCATGGGCATTCTTGGGGCCCCCACCGACCCACCTGGGGCACAACTGTGAAGTGGTGCAGCTCCTGGAGTCCAAGAATGGATCCGAAATTCATGGGGCTGCAAGTCCAGCACCCAGCCTTTAGTTCATACCTCCCCAACACAGGTAGCAAATAAAAATCCACTGCAGGCCCTGCGGAAGGATGGAGCACGACGGTAAAGCATTTGTCTGGCATGCACAAAGCCCTGGGGTGGATCCCCAAAACAACAGATGCACATTGTTCTTCCCCGCCCCCCCCATACACACACACACACACACACACACACACACACACAAAAGAAAAGGAAAACCAATAATAATAAGAAGAAGCTGGAAAGAAAGCTGGAGTGGAGTTTCTACAATGAGACAAGTCCTGCTCCAGCCTCAAGACCATCTCACACCCAGTGACTTTACAGCCCTTTCCAAAGCTTTGATGCCTGTCTGGAGGGGAAACTAGTTTATCCCTGCGACTGAAAGTCGGCAGGTAAAATGCAGGACAGGAGTTGTGAGTGCGCGAATTCTGTGTGTGTTTGAACAGAAATACACGGGGCAGAAATCCACCTATTCTTTCTAGGGAAGGTCACCTCACCGGGCCACTTTGGAATGCAGGTATCATCACCTCTAATCAGATTCCACAGCTGACACTGTTCTGCTGTACTCTGAGCCCAGAAAAGTCTGCTTTATTTTTCCTGCAGAAAAACAGGCTCAGGGCCTGGGGATGGCGCCCCAATCTTGGCACCCTAGGAACTGCAGCCACCCCTTCCCCTGAGCTAATGGCTGGGGCACAGTGAAGGAAAATGCTTTCCTTCCCAGAGAAATGAGCAGCTGGAAATCATGCGGGGGGGGGGGGGGTGGCGGCTGAGGGCGCACGTGGCAGGCACCCTGGAGGCGAACCGCCTCCCTCCGTGTGCGCCCCGCACCAACTGCCCGCTGCTGCGAGGCGTCCTCCGCTCGCCCGAGCCCCAGGCCGACCCAGAACTACCTGCTGCTGCCTAGGCGCCCTCAGGCCAAGTCTGAGAAGTTCACTCCGCGTCGCGTTGGTCCGGGAGGCTGGGCACCCGCCGAAACCCAGCCTGCCCTGGAGAGCCCACCCCTGCCCGTGCACCCGACCGATCCAGCCGCTCAGCCCAGGGGCCAGGTTCGAACGGGAATGCCGAGGCCTCCGGCTACCCCGTGCGCCCAGGGTGCGCGGAGCTGGAGCGGGTAGCCGGTAGCAGCGTGCGCCCTGGCTGATGGAGGTGCAGGGACCCCGCCTCCCCCGCTCGCCAGGCCTCCGGCTCCCGGCAGACCTGGATGCCGCCGGATCTCTCACCTGGGCTACGCGCGGCTCTCCGGGTCCCTTTTGCTACCCTTCTACTGCCCGCAGCCGGGGACATACACCCTAGTGGCCACCCGCACCCGGGGCTCAGCTTTCTGCCCACAGAGTCCCGGGACACTCAAGGAAGCCGCAGCCCTTCCCTAGCAAGGGGAAACGGGACATGGTGGCTCCGGCGGTCCCCAACCCGCCTACGTGGGTGCGGGGTACCGGCGCCAACAGGTACGGGAGGCGCTGCCGGCCGCTCGCCCGCGCATTCCGGGACGGGGCCCGCCACCGCCCTGGGGCTAGGGCGCCTTACGGAGAAGGGACGAGGATGCAGCACAGGAGCAGGCGTGCGGCGGCGCCACTCACCTCTCCGGGCCGGGGCGCCTCCGCGCGGCGCCGGGGGCTTCGTCCGAGGCCCGCACGGGGGCGGGGGTTGGCGCGCGATGGAGGCGCCGGGCGGGCGGCGCTCAGCCTGGCGCTCACACCCCCGGCCGGCGGCCGCGTCCCCGCATCCTCGCTGCAGCCGCCGCGGACTCCCACGGCGCCCCCGGGCCGCTCCCCCAACGCGCGCGCCGAGGACGGCGGAGCCCCTCGTCGGCTCGGAGGGCGAGCTGAGCGCGCTCCGCCCTGTCCTTGTCCTCCGCTCCCGTCTGGGGACGTGTGCCCCGCACCCCTGCGCTCCCCGCACCGCGCGCCGCTCTACCCCTCCCGCTCCCGCCGGCCTCGCGGGCTCAGCCCATGTGCGCGGCCGCCGCGCTGCGCCCCGCAGCCCAGTGGCCGAGGCCCCGCCGGAGTTGCGCGCCCTAGAAACTCCATGCAGCTCGGGCCTCCTCTTGCCCGGCTCCTCCCCGGGGCCTCTGCGGCCGCCGGCGGCACGGAGCGCGCTCAGCCCGGCGCGCGTGCGGAGCTGGGCTTCTGGGCCGTGCTGCCGGCTCCCCGGCTTCGGCGAGGGTCGGGAGCCCCCACCCCCACCTCTCCGCCTCGCCAATGGCTCCCTCGGTTTCCAAGCAGCGCAACCTGAGGAACGCCCCGGCGCGCGCGCGCTCACACTCGCACACACACGCACACGCGCTGCACACACAGCAGACACGCGGGGGGCGAGCTGCAGCTGAGCAGACGGCGCTCCTTCCTTTCCTCCCCAGAGACGCTGCCCACGTTAACTCCGGAAACTGCCGTCCCCTCGGTGTTGGACGACTCACCCGAGAGCCCCCCACCCCCGGCCTTAACTACCTCGTCCCCGGTGCCCACACCCTAGGGCCACAGTTCCACCTGAGCGCGCGTGTCCCGGAGAAAAGGCAGAACACCAGGTGAAGTGACTGGTGGCAGGAGAAGAAGGATCCCACGTGTCATCCTTGGCGCCATCTAGGGGGACAAGCCTGGTGCGGGCCAGGCCATCCGCCCTGATCTCACTGCCCTGGGCCATGAGGACACTTCTTCCAAGGTCAGCGAGGGAGAGGGGGGCGCCGACGCAGGTGTGGCTAGAAACCTCGCGCACTGTCTGCAGCCTGCCCTGGCGCTGACCCTGATCAGCTCTGCACCCAAACAGGCCCCTGGGGTTCCCTGCCCGGTGCCTTAAGGGCAGCAGTTCGCTTAGAGTGGCCAGTTACCTTTCCTGGTCGCCACCTGTCTGCCTCTCATGGACCCAGAAGCAGACAATGCACAATGCAACCGAGGTTTGTGTAGTCAAGAGAAAGAATCAAAACACCAGGCTGGGGCTCAGGAGACACCTGCCAGCTCCTTCCTGCTCCTCCCAAAGGTGTGCCAAAGAAAAAGAAAAGAACAACCCACCTGCCTGGCGCTGGGCAGTCTTTCCGAATCACAGCATCCTCCTTTCCAGGGTCCCCAGCCTCTCAATCCCTCTAGGTGGCAGAAAGAGTGCTCCCAGCTCTGATGCCTCCAATTCCCAGAATCAAAGGAAAGATATCTGTGAAAATTCCCACGCCAGTCAAGAACAAAGCAGGCGACGGCGCCATAAGCCTCTCATCCCAACAGCTCAGCAATCGCCTCTCCACTGGCTTATTCAGCTGCCAAGGGAATTCGGGCATTGGCGCTTCCAGCCAGTGACACAAGTTAATCAGGGTCCCCTCCCTGTCTGTGCCTCTGGCTTGTCGCCTAGGCACCGTTTCTGAGTCCCAGTAGCACTAATGGCAGGCCCCACGCCTTTTGGCATTTGGCGTTTGCTACCCTGTGACATTACTATCTTCTCTTGCCAGGCCCTCCTTCCCAAATTACCCTATCACCTTCTTCAGCCACTGGCTGAGATTCATGCACTTAGTTGGGAAATGTCCATAAAAGGGGTTTACATAAAACATCAAGGCAGCTGGCCATGGTGGTGCATGCCTCTTGCTCCCACACTCTGGAAGGATGAGACAGGAAGACTCCAAGTTCGAGTCCGGCCTGGGCCACGTAGTGATTTACAGAGACCCTGAATCAAAAAAGGGCAAAGGCCCTGAGCTCAATCCCACTACCTCAGAAGTAAAAAAGAGAGAAGGAAAGAGGGAAGGAAGGAGAGGATAAAGGAGGGGGAAAGAGAGAGAGAGAGAGATTACTGCAGTTGCATACAGTTGAGACACAATACCCAGCATCTCCAATTTCAAGAAGAAAGGGTTTGGCTGGCGGTTTCAGAACTCTCAGTCCATGGTCAGCAGGTCTAAACACAGAAACAGCATTGTGGGGGAGCCGAGGTAGAGGAAAGCTGCTCTCTTCCTGGAGGTCAGGAAGCAGAGAAAGAAGAGAGGAGCTGGCCAGGAAGACGCAGCTTTCCAGACCACACTCGAGCCCTGCCTCTTCCTGTCAGGCAACACTTCTTAAAGGCAAGTCATCTAAAGGCATATCACCCCCATGACTCAGTCATCTTCCAGAAGCCCCACCAATGGGCACATGAGGCCTTCGGGTTCCCTACTGGATCTAAACCATGTCAACCGCCCAGCCAGAGGACAGCATCCAGCCACGGTTCTCACTCTGCCCTCGCATCCCACCTGTGTCCACCCTCTCCTAAGCTCACCGTCCCCATGTGTACAGCAGGGCCATTATAGCTACACTCTCAGGTTACTGGACAGCTTAAATGTGATCGTGTGAAATTTAGTTCACTCAATGCCTTCCCAGCCTACATTATTTTTAAAGTACAACAAATAACAGACTCAACGTAGAGCAAGATGAAAGGACGGACTTCCCTTGACCATGCATTTGTAAGGGGATTTATTGCAAGCCTTCTCCCTTCTAGAATAAAGCAGCCCTGCAAGAAACAGCTAGAAACGGACCTTAACTTAGTCCTATCGTCTGCCTCTAGTCTTTGGGACTCAGAGTTCCACAGATGAGACATCTGAAGAAATGCATGAGGCACCCAGACCACCGCTGTCTCAACAGCAATGTTCCTTTCTGAATGGTCAAAATCACTGCACCTCTGCTCCTTCCTTTCTTCCCCTCTTTTCTTCTTCTGTTTTCCATCAGTCGACACACCTATTTCACGTGCCGGACACAGCCAAGAGTAGAGGTGATGAAGGGACCTCCAAATTCTGAACAGAAATAGGTTGAAATTTTAAAAAGCCATTGGAGTGAGTATTTGCCGGAGGGTAAAGATTTCTATCAAGGAAGAGAAGATGGAATGAATGGACTCTTTATGACACACACGCTTTTCTTTATGACTAGAGGTTTGTTTAGCCACAAAGAGAAAGAAAGAGAGAGATTGACGTTTGCTGGGGATCAACTCAAGGCTGTCACGAAAAGGGTGGATCTACAACCCCGGCTCTTTTTTATTTTGAGACAAGTTCATGCTAAATTGCCCAAATGGGGCTAAAATTTGCAGTTCTCTTGCCTCAGCCTCCCAGAGTGCTAGGGTTACAGGGGTGTAACACTATCCCTGGTCCTTTGATTGATTGATTGATTGATTGATTGATTGATTTTGAGACAAGGGCTCAGTAAATTGTCCAGGCCTTGCTCCAATGTGTGATCCACCCGTCAGAGATTTAGCTCAGCGGCACAAGCACCTGCCTGGCAGGTGTGAGGTTGTGAGTTCGATTCCTGATACCAAAAATAGTGTGATCCTCCTGCCTCAGGCTCCCAGAGTGTTGAGATTGTGGGTGTGAGCCACCACATCCAGCTGGCTATGGGTTTTTAAATCATTTGTAAGAGATAATTTGAAGAACATTTAATTTGCCCAAGTAACCCTGATTTGGAGGCAGGAAATGGGCAAAGCGTGGAAGTGCCCGGAGGATGACATCGGAAGTCCCGAGGCCTCCAAAAGGGGACATGGAGGGCACGAAGAAACTTACAGAAGCTGGAAACAGCACCTGAGTCAGCGGCGCTGACTGCAGAGTCGCACTGCTGCCACACGGGCCTGGCAAATGGAGAGGAAACCGAGGAACCCGTGCGTCCGGGCAGTGATTCAGCTAGAGATCGCGAGCTGCTAACTGGGTTTGCCAGGGCCTAGGGGCAAAGAGAAGCCGAGGGGGATGAATCCCAGGAAAAGCCTTCGGGTTTTCTAGTACAGTTAAGAGGAAACAGAAAAGAGTGAGGCCTTGATGTGTAGAAAGAACAACTGTCTCTCATTGTGGCAGAATTTCCAGGCCAAAAAAATCCTTCAAAGCCAGGTGGTAAAATCACAAGTCTGGATAAAGTCTAAATCAAGGATGGGGCTGGCAATGCTTTAAAATCCCAAGTGTACGGGCCAGAGTTCAGCTCTGCGGCACAAGCGCCTGCTTAGTAAACGTGAGGTCCTGAATTCAATTCCATACAAAAAAGAAAGAAAGAAAAAAAAAGGACCTCAATGCGTGGGATTATCTGAAGGCTGCTGAGTGTTTTAAAGACCCTGAGCCTCAGTGTGGCCTCCCAGGGCACACTGAAAACAGAGGAGGGCTGAGGAGGACCTACTTTATTTTTCTTTTTATGGTGGTAGTGGTACCCAAGGACTTGGAATAGTACATCCTCAGACTTTTTTCATTTTTTATTTCATTTTAAAACGGTCTAAGTTGCCAGGCTGGGCTGGAATTGCAATTCTCCAACCTCAGCCTCTCAGAAAGCCATTGGCTTTTGTCCCGTGGGAGAATTATACTTTGAATCACAGGGGAAGGAGGGATGTGAACTAGCTTGGACCCCAAAGTGATAGAAACAACACAACAGGAAAGGAAACCTACGGTTCCCTGATGTTCTATGGGGAAAAAACAGGCGGCAAACATGAGCCATTTCTTACAGGAAACCAAAGATGACTCAGAGGCTAGAACCAAGAACCCAGTGGTGAGGCCAAGGGGCACAAAGTGAGGTTCTCCCGAAGCAGGACGGCCGCCCATGAAGGGACTGGGGACTTGGTCAGAACTAGAACTGCTGGCCCCGGGGGCAGGCAGCTACAGGCAACGCCTCCTCTCCCCTGATTGAATGGGATGCCTGTTGCACTTCACAGGTGTGCGACGATCTGTAGGGAAAAGGTGGACACCATAGCTTGTTCCTTCAGCTAACTGCTTTTCAGTCTGGAGCCTGCTAATGATAATGAGATCCAGGACCTTACGCCTGGACTGATCCACAATGAGGTGAGGCCTTCCGAGGTCTAGGATGTTTCCAGGTATCTCTCATGATGCTTGCATCATGCAAATAATCTGGGGCAGAGGGCAAGTTTTTGACTACAGTGAATTAAAGATGATCATAGATTGTTTGACACTGTTCTCACTGAGAGTTGAGACCTATATCCCCTTTCCCTTAAATCTGAACAATATCCATGACGTGTGTGAACAGTTTTTTTGTTAGTCCATGACTGCAGTGCATAATACATACATTCATCTTGGCGAACTGGTACCCACACTTATGACATCCATTTTCCCCCCACTTGCCTTCCCTCCGTCCAGTCTCCCCCATCCTTAGATCCCTTCCCATCTCCACAAAGTTGACCTCTTTGCTTCCTATCATCTTTCTTTTATTTGGCTCTTTAAATTATTTATACTTTGAGTTTTTCATACAAGACTAACCACATGATATTTAAAACTTTTTGAATAAAGACATTGTTTTACATAACCTTCCAGACAGAAGACTTAAGAAACTGGAAGCACCTACTTCCTGTATTGTGGACGCTCTTTTGGAGCCCGAAGTCAGCATATGAGAAGTCCAACTGCCCTATAGCCACCATGGTGTGAGCAGCCCAAGCTAGTTTTGTGGAAAGATTTTGTAAACATTGGGAAGGGGGAGAGGAGGAAAAGGGGCACGCAGGGGTGGGGTGTGTGGCTCATCCCCAGTTCTCTCAGCCCCTGCTGTGACAACGCTTCTCAGCTGAAGCCTCCAGGACTAGAGGAAAGGAATAAGCCCCTCCTACCATGCCCTGTCTGAGTTCCTAATGCACAGTTATAGGCAAGGTAGTAAAAAAGTTATTGTATTAAACTACTTAGTTTTGGGGTGATTTGTTGTAGAGCAATAGATAACCACAACAATTTACTAACTTGAATAGATGTCAAAAAATAAATTATAAAGTGAAAAATTCTAATTTCAAAATAACATGTACGATGCGGTTTTTGCAAAATAACATGCAATGCAGTTTGTGTATACCATCGGTTCACTTATATTTGCACAAAAATTGGAGTACTTTCTATGAACTAACTCTGGAGAATCAGTATTAGAGTGTTAAAATCCACAATGAATATTTTAAATATTGACTTAATTTTTAATGAGAAAAAGTTCTGCATTGATTTTATTTCAAAGCCAGTAAGTACGCAAGACAAAAGAGAATAGCACAATGGCTGCAAAAAAATGAAATAAAGAAGGGAAGAAAGAAAGAAACTAAGAGTTTACTCTGCTACCAGATTATTACTGCAAAGAGACTATATTTATACACATGTTAAAATTTTATTTCTAGGGTAAAGAAAAATTTAGACAAAAAGTTATCACCAAAAGAAAACAATCAAGGTTACTTTTAAGAGTGAAAACAACATTAGAGCATGGCGGGAAAATGAACTACTGAACCTGGAGAGTAAAAAGGCCTCATCCAGGGCTTAAATGTTCAGTCAGGATGTTACGAGATATGAAAGTGAAAGAAATTCTCCTAATGAAATGGTCAGAAAATAAGTGATAGTTTTAGTTTCTATTAAAAAAAAACTACCCAAAAATATATGTCAGCCAATGGGGAGGGGGTCTTAAAGTTAACCCAAAGAGAAGGGAAAGCAGTGATGTGAAGCCCACACTCTTCTGCCTTTCTTTTGAACATTAATTAATTTCCAAGGAGCACTGGATGACAGACCAAAAGTGACTGAGATTCAGAGGTACAGATATAGAGAGAAATCACCACACTCTAGTCCTACCCGAGATGGCTAAGAGGGGAGAGATTAAAATCTAAGGGAAAAGAAATATCAGAGAAGTGAAAGTATCATTCTGTGCCATTTCCCCCCAAAGTTATTTGCCTGCTTTCAAGCTGCACAAGGTAAAAGGCAATGACAAGAAACTAAATAGCAGCTAAAAGGATAAAGAGTGGAGGAGAAATTTTGCATTGCTAACAGGATGAAAAATGGGAATCCAGCCTCTTCCAACAATGTGAAGCCTGGGTAAATACTCCAGGGTTTTAGTGGAAGCTCTGGGAGGAATATAGGATTTAATGGGCTGGGGTAGAAGCTCAGTGGTAGAGTGCTTACCTGCATGCATGAGGCCCTGAGCTCAATCTCGAGCACTGAAAAAAGAAAAAGAAAACATTAAGACTAAAGGCAAAACAAAAGGAGAATTGAATCCAACGGAAAATTATCTCAACAACTGATTAGCAAAAGGCAATGTATTCCTAGCCAAACTGCCTGCCAAGTTAAAAGATCACTCTTAGGACAAGGCACGATGGGTAGACTGACTATAGCTTTTCAGATAGAACATGTGGCGTTTAATCAAAAAGTACCAGGCATGCCGAGAGAAAGGACCAAATTAAGGAAAACTTATTTAAAAAAACAGACAACAAAAACATAGGTTATATAAATATTGAAACTTATAGAGCAGGAATTAACGAGGGGTAAATATTCAAGAAAATGAATTTGTCAGCAAGATAAAGAAACAGGGGAACTCGTCAGGGAATAACGAGAATTTATTTTTAAACAATAAAATAATGAATCTAGAACCAAACAAAAAAGTAAAACAAAACACAGTTGACAGGTGTACTGGAAACAGAGTAGACACAGCAGATGAGAGTAATTAATCGTTCAGTAGGTCAGTAGACAACATCCTAGAAAAGCATGAAAAGATGAAACATAAAGTCACTAAAAAGAGACATTAAACGCAGTAAACACACAATTAAAATCTGGAAAAAAGAAGAAAGACTGGGGTTGATACAATTTTGCCTAGAATTTTCCAGAATATTCTCAGATTTGCCCTAAAAGAGCTTCAAAACAAATATCAAAACAATTCTCAAGCAATTTACCTGCCTAACAAACTTCAAAACTCTTCAAAGTACAAAAATAAAATCCAGAAATGCAACTATATAATGTTCACGTTATCCACAGAAACAAAAGCAGAAATAAAGGGAGAACTTTCAAACAGGAAAATAAATGTGCTGATGATGTAAAGGAAAATGCTAACGTGCTAAAGAAAAGAAAAAGAAGCAAATGAAATACTGAACTCTAAAAACTAAATAAATAAAGTTCATCTTATTTGTAGAAGAAAAATTCATGAACATCTTAATGCCAACATAATTTGTCAAAATTCAACATTCATACACGGTGAAAACGAGGAATAGAAGAGAATTATAAAGAGGACTACAAAAACATACAGCCAGCAGCAGACTGAATGATCAAACATTAAAAGTATGTCAAATTAGGGGGAGAAAAGTTTCTATTTAACGTTTAATGGAGGTGTCAGCCATGGAAGTAAGTCAATAAAAAGAAATAAAAAGCAGATATACTGACAAGTGGGTAAGAAGTAAAATGGTTTTGTTGAAAATCAACATGATTTTGTACGTAGGAAATCTGAGACTCCACAAAAGGCTTTTTGGACTAACAGATGCCTTTGGCAAGAATAAAGGACCAGTACTAGCAATAAGCAACTGGAAAATGAAGTTTTAAAAATGGTACCATTTACAATAGTATCAAAAGGGTGAAATAATAAGGCTATATTATAAAAATGATCACCAAATCTGCATTCTAAAAACTACAAACCACTGCTGTGGAAAAAATTAATTACAGACTAAAAGTAAATGGAGATACATAACAGGTTAATGGACTGAGTTTTATATTTTTAAAATGTCAATTCTCCCCACATTGAGGAGGTTCAATGTGATCCAAATCAAAATCCCACCAAGTTTTTTTTTCCCAAAATTTGACAGGCTGTTTTAAAATTATATACATATAAAGTGAAGGACATAAAATAGCCAAATCATTTTTTAAAGGAAGAAATTTGGAAAGGACTACCCAATTTCAAGATTTATAAAGCTAATCAAGAGAGTGTGCTTTTGGCAAAAGGGTAGATATATTTAGATCAGAGGAATGGAAGAGGCTAGAAGCAGACCTCCACAGATGATCAAGGCTGTTCACAAGGTGTTCAGTTAACTCAGTGAGGGAACGGGTACTGTTTTCATCAAATTTTGCTAGAACAATTGGGCATTCATAGAGTCACAGGTGAACTTTATTACTTACCTTACCCCATGCACAAAATTCGGTAAAAATGGATCCTAGATGTAAATGTTAACCACATGGATGCCAGAAACTTTTAAAGAAAACACAGGCAAAAAAAAATTTGCAAGCCAGAATAAGAAAAAACTTTTTAAATAGGACATAAAAAGCACAAATCATAAGGAAATATTTGACAATTTTGACTTTTTCAAATTTTAAATCTCACATTCAAAAGGTATTTTAGAAAACAAGAATGCAGAAACCACAAGGAAAAAATATTAAATAACTCGTATTAAGAATAGATCAACAGACTGGGCACGGTGGTGCACACCTATTATCCCAGCACTCAGGAGGCTGAGGCAGAACAATCCCAATGAGTTCAAGGCCAGTCTGACCTACATAGCAAGACTCTGTTTTTTTGGTTTTTTTTTTTTTTTTTTTTTTTTTTATCAGTACCAGGCATCAAACTCACGACAGCACAATTGCAAGGAAGGCGCTTATGCCGCTGAGCTAAATCTCCAGCCCTGCAAGACTCTGTTTTAAAAAACAAAAAGAGGGCCGGGGATATAGTTCAGTGACATAAGTGCCTGCCTGGCATGCACAAGGTCCTGAGTTCAATTCCTGGTACAAAAAAAGAGCAACAAGTCTTACAACTCAACTATACTAAAATAAATGCCAATATTTTAAAATGGGCCAAGGACTATAATAGCACTTCATGTGAGGTATGAATGATCAATAGCACAAGAAAAATGTTCAAAATCATTTCTTACTCATGAGGGAATGAGATTTAAAACTGCAGTGGAAATCCAAGTGAGATGGTGCATGCCTGCAACCCCAGCACTTAGGCTGAGGAAGAAGGATTGCTGTGAGTTCAAGGCCAGCCTGGACTACATAGCAAGACTTTGTCTCAAAAACAATTAAACTGCAATAGACTGCAAATAACAAAATAGATAAATTTCAAATGTCTGACAGTATCAAGTATTGGCAGAAAAAATAATGTAACTGGAGCTCATGCAATGCTATGTGGCATATGAACAATTCAATAACATTAAAAAATATTTGTCAGTTTCTTATAACAAACACACAACTATCTTATAATTCAACAGCCCCATTCCTCCTTTTCTTAGTAATAAAGTCCACAATATGATTTCTACATGAATTTTCATAGCAGCTTTATCTATAAAAGGCAAAAATTGGAAGCAAACAAAATCTACATGGATAGGGAAGTACATAAACCAATCAATGATTTTTTGTGATACTGAGGATTCAACCCAAGCCCTCCCACTGAGCTACATCTGGATTCTATTTTATTATGTTTTAAATGTTGAGACAGAGTTTCACTAGGTTGCTAGGTTGTCCAGGCTGGGTTTGAGTCTACAACCCTCCTGCCTCAACCTTCTAGAGTTTGAGAGTATAGCTGTGTACCATGATACCCAGCTCATACAGTGACATATTATGCAGCATGTAAAAAGAGCAAACTAGATACCTATAACAAGAGAACAGAATTTCAGAAACATTATTTTGATTTTAAAAAATCAGACACACAAAAATACATTCGGCGTCACTTCATTCTTAAGAAATTCTAGACAAGGCCACATTAAATCTATAGTGACAGAACACGTGGATGGATTGTTGGATGCCACCCCCCACTGCTGCTATGGGAAGTGGCTGGCCACAGAGAAGCATGAAAGTTTTTTAGATTGATCAAATTTTTTATGTCTATATTATAACAATCGTTGCAAGGATTATACACTTGTCAAAACTCACGAAATTGTCCATGTTAAATGCATGCATTTTGTTGCATATAAATTATGCTTAATAAAGTTAATTTTAACAGAAAGAAGTGAAGCCTTAAATTTTTGGTAGAAATGTTTTTAGAAAGTGAAGAAAATACATTTTTAAATACAATATGGACAGTTTGTTACCAGTAGTCATCCTATAAGAAATGCTGTAGTGAATTATTTGGGTAAGAAAAAAATATTGTTTCAGATAAAAAAGTTTAGCACAAGCACCTTCTTGGCAAGCATGAGGTCATGAGTTCGATCCCTAGTACCAAATAAAAAACCAGATAAAAGATGGAGATAGAAGAATAAAGAGCACCAGGAAAGGTAAATGCGTGAGTTAATCTAAATAACAATTACATTTTGAGCATTCCTAACCTAAAAATCTGAAATCAAAAATGCTCCAAAATCTGAAACACTTGAATAAATGCCAGCATGATAATAAGCAGAAAATTCCACATTGCAACATTTTGTTTCCTGTCCCAAAGAATTAAAAACAGTATATGAAATTACCTTCAGGCTCTGTATATATGGGGTATATAAATAAACTTTGTGTTTAGACCTGGATCGCATCCCCAAGATATCTCATCATTTATGTGCAAACATTCCCAAAAAAAAGAAACCCTAAATCCAAAACCCATCTGGCCCCAAGCTTTTCAAATAAGAGACATTCTGCTGGTATTGTTTAACCCAGCAGTCATAAATGTTAATAACTTCAGTAGGTTTTTAATATCCAGAGAAACAAATTCATGACAACTGCACAAAAGATAGAAGTGGAATAAATGAGAGTTCTGAAGTCCTGGTATGGAACTGCAAGTGAACTAACACAGGTGCGTACCAACAGGACAGTAACACACACAGCACTGGCCAGGGTCATCATGAAAAGAGTGACAAGAATGTGGGGGAAAAGAATCCTAAAATCACTCGTCCGAGTCCCTAAAAGCGATAAAAGGAGAAAAGAGGGACCACAGGGAAAAAAATGAATTGCAAATCAGACACTAAGGTAGTAGATTGAATCCCACATAGATAAGCAAATGCATTCAATATTACCTGGCCAAATGTATTCTACGTTCAGGACAAAGACTGTGATACTAAAATTCGCCAACTGGGTTTTCCTTAAAATAGCCACATTAAATATGAGGAGACGCGATTATGAAACATGAGTGTACAAACACCAAGCGAGAGCCAGGGCAGCTGTGCTAATATCAAAAAAGCAGAGCTTAAGACGAAGAGGTTTTACAGAAAAGAAAGATACATCCTAATGATGTGTCTGCCGGCAAAGAATGTTTAGAGAGAACATTTCTAAAATTGGATACACCTAATAAAATATGCTCAGAAGACACAAAGCAAAATCTACAGAATAAAAAGCATAGATGAGTTCAATCCGAAGGGTGCACTAATCAGAGAGCTAAGTGTGGGGCGTTAATCACAACATGAGAGGAGAATTAAAACATATTATCAAAAATCTATGAGGTAAGGAAGCCTCTGTGCGTGTTTAGCTGTGCGTGCGAGGCGCATGTGATTAAACACAGCGGCCCCAGGGAGATGGATAAAGAGAGCGAGACGTTACTGCATTTCAACACAAACATTCCTGAGCCTTCGCCCTTTCTTTTTTAAATTCAGAGGAAGAAGTCGAGACTTCAGATGGCAGTATATGTAGACGTTTTTAAAACCTCCCTGAAATCGACAAAAATCAACAAAGGAGCTAATAACTAAGATGAAAACTAAGCTGAAAACTCTGAGACAACCTTAATCTTGCCCAACCAATGCCAAAGAATCAGTGCCAGACACAGCACAAGTAGAGCCAAGATGAAATAGGATGCGGGGATTGGCCAGGGTTCCTGAGGTTGAGAATCAGAGCGGCGGCGATGTAGACCGAAGAGGCTGGCTGGTAGCATCCCCCAGCCCAGCTGCAGCAGAGACCTCGGGCTGAGGGTGCGGCTCAGAAAGAGCAAAGCTGTTCCTTCAAATCAGCCACAGACAGGGGCCTGAGAGGGACCTCCAGCCAGCTTTGATTTATGCCAGACTTTTTATTGGGAAAGGGGAGGATCAGACGAGAAGAAAGCAAAGCTCCTGTCACAGCTGAAAATCCAAGGTAGAGAAGGCATTTGCTGACCTCCACCACCTACCCCGAGGAGCACGCCAGAGGGCTTGCCCTCTGCTGCTTAACGTGATCAGCGGGGTGAGGTGTCTGAAGGCCACTACAGAGGCGCTGGACACTCACTCCAAATCAGCTGGACCGGAAGCCGCAGAAGTGAGGTCCAGGCAGTGCAGCGGGGGAATATCTCCATAATGAGATTCTGTGGATCGGCCTCACCAACAGGCAGAATTTTAAAGTATTCCTGATTACTCAGCCTCAGCAGAGGTGTAGATAAACAAACATGTTTACAGTCCTCTGGAGGAAGGGTGGTGATAGGAAATCTTTCTTTGGACTGCAGACTTCCACATGGAGTGACATCCATGAGGATGAACTCTTCACCTGTCTCTTTCCTCACTCCCTTCTGCTCTAGAAAACTGGGAGAAAGGAAGAGGAGAAGCAGCCTCCCCGCCTTGCTGGGTCTGATGGGGTCCCCCCCACCCACCTTCGGGGAGCACTGCTGTTGACCCGACCCTGGCCAAATGACCTAACTCTGGGTGCAGCACAGTGAAGCTGACATTTTGGCCCCAATCTGCCTGATCTCAAATTTTTAAAAAATAAAATAAAATAGTTAACTGGATAATGAAGAAAAGTGCAATGTTTTGATTCCTCTCACTAACACAAAAGGTGAGGTCAGCAAAGACAAAAGGTCACCAGCACCAAACACACACAGCTCAGCCCATGTTTGTCTTAACCCCTGAAGCACCCGTGTCTCTTCCTGCCACTGACCTGTCCCTCCACTGGGCTTTGTGTCCCTTCCTCCCCATTTCCCAGGACCCTGCGCTACACGCATACCTCTCAGAATTACCCAGCCCTTATGTGATAACTGGCACGCCCCTCCGGATTGGAGGCCAGACCACATCAGAGTCGCTCTGGGCACCTCGCTGCTCCCCAGCTCTGTTCCTAATCCATCTCGGAGTCCTCTCAGATGGTTCACAACTCCAGAGTCAAAAGCAACATTCAGCTGAACATCTCTCTCCCCCTTCTCCTCCCTCCCTCTTTCAGTGGAGCCCTCTTCCTGGGCCAGCATTCTTTGTCCCCCAGCTTCTCGGGTGGCCCACGGATGCGGCTCTGACCTCACACTCCAGCGGGGTGGTTTTCTCCGACTCCTGCGATGTGGGTGCCTCTCCACTGAGACAGTGCACTCCATGGCTTTCCTTTGCTCTTCACACTGAGGTCTAAGCTCTCCATAGACGACACCCGCCCCCCCCCCCCCCGTGACTTCTTCCAATTTGTACCATGTGTTTGAGGTGGGTTCGTGAACAACAATATAGGAATCCAAGCAGCACAGATAAATTTGAAATTTAATTAGCTGAGCTCAGGACCACTCGTATACAGACCTCCCTGTTTCAGAGTCCAAACAAGGGGCCCCAAATGGGAAAGTTACAGAGTTTACCTCGTGTCGGAAACAATTTAGCTAGAATCTTACATTACTCTTTGGCTGACACCTGTATCTGTCTTCTTTTGTTGAGCAGGTTAATCTTTCTCTTGTGGGTGCAGCTCATTCTGCTTTTCTCATGGGACTTACACCCTGAGTAATTTCCCATTATCCTTGATTAAATACAGGGCACTCGTTGAGTGCAGGGGTCCAGATGGCATCAGTTATGCCAAGATACCACAGTGCTCTCTCGGTGCGTCCACATGTGCCCCACCTGTGTGCACAGCTCCACCCATTCGGGATATTCCCGTGTCCCTGTGTCCTTAGGACCTCCTCTCTCTAGCCCCATTTATGCCAACAGTTTTAAAACGTGAGTTAGGATTCCACAACAGATATACATCTCCCTGTGGTTTTGTATTTAATTCTGGAAGTAACTTCAAAAAAATCACCTTCCATACTACTTGGGAGAGATTGTTCAACCAGGTCCATGGGGATCATTTCTAAAAATCTACCACTGTCTTGTACGTTTAACACTTTGTTGTTTCAACTTTAATTCATAAGATTGAGGAAGTGTCTCATAGAACTAATAGAAATACAAATGTGATTACTACTAGAAATATTTCCTAAGCTGCAATATATTATAAGCCAATGGTATGAGAGCTATGAAGCTAAATCTGAAACGTGTAGAGAGAAATGCATTTGATCACCTAGTACATGAATAGAACAAGACTTAAAAATAAAGAAATAATACGAGTCAACATAAACCACAGCCCTGAGGTGCTCACACCATTGTTAGTATAATTTTTGGGATGTAAATTAATACTGATTTCGTTACAGTGTACGTGTCTATTGAAGGGTCTCACAAAAGCATTTTCTATTTAATGGTTGACGTTTCTAAGCTAAAAGTCAGTGAAAGAGAAAAATTAAACAAGTAAAAAAGATCCAAACTATTGTAATAGAATATGGAGAAATCTGGCAGGTACCACTTTAGCCAAATATTAAATATAACATAGCTAGTAATAAGACATACTGGCATCTTGTGTCCCAGATGTGGTAACTGGGAGATAACATGGAATACACAGTATTCCTGTGAAAAATATGTAACCAACTAGTAAGAAACATCACACTCAAAGTGAGAAACTTCAAAATAGTTGTACTGGGGCTGGGGATTTAGCTCAGTGGCATAAGCGCTTGCCTTGCAAGCAGGCAGTCGTGAGTTCGATCCCCGGTACCGGTAAAAATGAAAAAGACAAAAAAAAAAAAAAAAAGTTGTACTAGACTCTGGTAAAATGTTGATGTCATGAAATACACAAAAGGATGCTAAGAAACTGCTCTGATAGCTAAATATAACCTGTAAGACGTGATTAGGTCTTGGGCTTAAAGGACATTCCAGGAAATCTGCGTTCACTGTGTCAGTGTTAAATTTTCTGTGTACAACACTTACATTATGGTCATGTAGGAGAGCATAATTATTCTCAGAAAATATATATCAAATGTTTAGAGGAATTTCATGATGCCTTTAGATATTTTCACCTAACAATTACAAGTGATTTAGGAATGAGCACTAACAAGAGATCAAAGTGAAGAGTATACGAAGATGCTTTGCAGTTTTTCTCTCGGTTTGAAATTATCAAAATTTTAAAATTCTACCAGCCAGTATGGTGGCCCCGGCCTACAATCCTAGCACTGCTGAGAGGTTGAGGTAAGAGGATCACAAGTTGGAGCCCAGCCTGATCCATGTAGTGAATTAGTCAGACACTACCTCAAAACTTGAAAAACAAAATAATAAGGTAAGATAAAATAAAATAGAATAAAAATAATAAAATAAAATAGGACTGGGGATGTAGTCCAGTGCAAGGACTGGTATTCAATTCCTACAACCAAAACAAAATTAAATTAAACTAGAAATCAACAAAAGAATAAAAATATCATGCATTCTTACAAAAACGTAGAAATAAAATTGGGCTTAACAAAAACCCAATTAGCAATCTTGGTTACCAATGAGACAGGTTGAGATCAGATAGAGAAGTACTATAACCATTCTTAGTTTGCTTAGTTCTGTTGTTGACGTTTGGTCTGTATCTAAAACACCAAAGCAACACAACAGTTTACCTTTCGTAATTAAAAAGACATCTCCACAGTTCATTTGTGTTTGAAGAACTAAGTAGCCAGTCTCTCCCGGTATTCCCAGTCCTCTTACCTCTGCCTCAGTGCCTTCTGGATTTCCCCAAATCCAACAACCCTGGTCCACCAAGAATCTTCTAGAGCCCTGACCTCTAGAGCTGGGTGCTGTTCTGAATATTAATTTACCATGAAATTCATTCATATAAATGGAAGATATTAAATAAATTTGATTTAACCTCTAAATGTTAACAACGTTCAACAATAAGAGTTTAATTTGTACACATAAATATTAAAAATAAAATATCAGGACCAGTGGTACCAGATTTACATTTATATGGTAGTATAATCTACCATACACTGAGCTCAGGAAAATTTTAATCTTTAGGGAAAAAGGAGAAAGAGTTAGAAAGAAGTAATGTTTCCTTCTCTTTCCAAGGAAAGATTCAATAGAAACTATTTCAAATTTGTAAAACCAAATATATGCATACCCTATTGTATATTATAAATCACAGAGAGAAAAGATTTGAAAATCATATGATATATTACTTTAAAAGACAAAAGTGCATAAAACTTTTCAAAAGAAAAATCATGTCAGTGTAAGTCTTACAATTAATAGACAAAAAAGTTGAAAGTAAAAGAATTGATAGTAGATATTTATTTATTTTTATCAGTACTAGGGATCGAACTCACGACTGCCTGCTTGCAAGGCAGGTGCTTATGCTGCTGAGCTGAATCCCCAGCCCCTGATAGTAGACATTTATTAGTGAGAATATGCATTAGTTAGATTTTTTAAAGAAAATCTCTCAACATGCAGTAAAACGTAATTGCAACATATGATAAAAAATTTCAATGTATCTTGCCAAATATTATATTTATTTCATAAGAACACATCTTGCACACTAGTGCATCTATACAAAGATACAACTATGTTCACAGAAATATTGTGATTTTTCAAAGAAGGAGAAAATTCTAAAAACCTCTTAATTTCTCCTTAAAAATTTCTTTAAAGAAGTGGTTCATTTAATAAAAAATTTAAAATAACAAGGCTGAGGCTTAAAATAACAAGTTTACAGTTAATGAAGTAGAGAGAGACCCAGAATGAATTATTAATGGAAAACAGGAAGCTGTAAACAGCGGTTCAGATGGTCTCTGGCTTACAAGATGGTTCAACTTATTTTTGAAGTTAAAATTTTTCAACTTTGCAATGAAAGCATACCCATACAATTGTTCTGGCTTCCATTCAGTTCAGTGTTCAATAAATTGTGTGAGATATTCACACTTTGATGTAAAATAGCATTTGTGTTACATGATTTTGCCCAGCTGCTGACTAAGTTAGTGAAAGTGTTCTGAGCGTATCTAGGGTGAGCTGGGCAAAGCTATGGTTGGTGTTTAGTAGGTTAAGTGTATTAAAGAAAATCCCCATTTATGAGATTTTCAACATATGACCGGGTGGGTGGAATGTAACCCCATTGTAAACTGAAGAGCATCTGCAGTCTAATTTATGTGCTTTTACAGTAAAAAATACTTTAGCATCTTTAGCAATGGCAGCCTCTGGGTTGGGGGATTGTGGGTAATGTTTGTTTTTATGTAAGCCTTTTTTGTGTTGTCCAATTTTTGCATAATGGTTGTACAATCAAGAATTTGTCTGAGGCAAGCTTGGTGCCTCATGTCTGTAATCCTGGCACTTTGGGAGGCTGAAGCAGGACAATCACAAGCTGATTGTGACTTAGTGACTTAGCAAGACTGTCTAAAAATAAAGTACAAAACTACAAGGGCTCAGGATGTAGTTGAGTGGGAGGGCTCTGGGCTCCGTCCCCAATACTACCAGGAAAAGAGACAGTTCGTCCTCAGTGCCTGGCACAAATCTTCTGCAACTATTGGAATTTCCCAAGTGATAACATCTTCATGTTTCCTTGGGATGTTTTGTTTTGTTTTGTTTATTTCTTTGGTACTGCAGATTGAACTCACAACCTCACACTTGCCAGGCAGGCGCTGTGCCACTGAGCTGTATCCCTGGTCCTAGTGAGGTGGCTCATTTTGGGTGGGCTGTTGACCAAACAGATCTTCCTTCTGAGCAGAAGACCACCAAATGCTGAAGCAACCTGAGCTCCAGAGAGAAGAAGGGGGCTGAAAACAGTTCAGTCACTGGAAATGATTTGATCCATTGTAAAAAAAAAAAAAAAAAAAAACACGGTAAAAACTCTGCAGAATTCCAAGTCGGTGACCAGAGTGATCTGTCCTGGGCTGGTGACTCTGAGGGCGGGGAACGTGGCGAGGAGACTGTGCAGCCCCCTCCCAGACTTTCCCCAGATTTCTCTTCATCTGGCTATTTCTACATCCTCTCTAATGGTTGGTGCAGTGCTTGCCAGTTCTGTCACTCATTCTGGAAAATTCCTGGTCCCCAGAGGATAGTGAAACCCCTCAGTTTGTAGTCAGCAGTGTGAGTGGCCTGGGAAGGGACCTGGAATCCTGAAGCTGTCTCAGGGAGGTCTGAGTCCTTTGATCTGCACGAAGTACACTAACTCCAGGGGCTAAGGTCAGGGCAGATCAGCAGCAACAGAACAGCTGGTGTCTGAATACCAAGCAAGAATCTCTTTTCTAGTAGGAAAAATAGTTTTAAGTGAAAGAGCAGATAATGTAAATCAATTCATACAAGAAAATGAAGCCTGCGACTTAAGTATCGGACAAAACAGAATTCAAGATTTAAAAAGATTGCTTTTTAAACAGGACAAAGAAAGTCGTTTAGTCATGATAAAAGGTGCAGCCCACAATGAAGACATCTATAATGTACCATTATGCAACAAATAACCTGACAAGGAATCAATTGAAAAGCTATTAGGAACAATATGGGAATTCATTTAAATGTCAGGTTACACAAAATATATACAAAAATCAATGGCTTTCTTGTATACTACTATAACAAGGTGGGAACCACAATAAAATCCAGAATATTTTTTAAGTTCACAGTAGCAGTAAAAACTAGTCAATCTATATGGGAAGAATGTAAAATTCTCCTAAGGGACATAAAAGGGCACTTGGATAAAACAAAACCTGAATAGAAAGGTGCACTTTATTACTAGATTTTTAAAAAGACTATAGTAAGGACAGCAAGTCTCCTTAAGTTAATTTCAAAATTCACAGCAATACTAATTAGATTCCTAGTGGGATTCATAGCACAATTTGATCAAATCATTCTGAAATTCCCATGCAAGTATCAACTTTTACAAAAAAACAATAATTAATGTGGAAGAGCTAGTTCTACCTGATATTAAATATATCATAAATCTGTAGCAATTTAAACTATGGATTTATTATAATTTATAATTATCATATTAATCCAAGTGAAGAAATAAAAGTATTTTTAGAACTTCGTTGTCTCTACCTCCCTTTGAGATGTAAGCTCCATGAGGAAAAGAACTCTGCCTCCCTTTCTCTAGTGTAACTAATATAACTTGTATAACTCAAAGTACTGGTATAACTACAACTCAAAGTACTTTAAAAAGTGTATGCCCAATAAGTATTTATTGGATGGACGGAGGAACGAACAAAGCAATTCTCAGATATTGATAGATGTGGATAGATTGTATATCAAATTTTAAAAAATCAATAAGAAAGGCAATGGATGTGTTAAGTAGCTTAATTTAATCATCCCAATATATATGTATATCTAGATTGCACATTGTACTCCATAAATGTACAGTTATAATTTTTCAGTCAAAAATTATATTAATAACTTTATAAAGAAAAGATACAGTTGATTAAACTGGTAGATCAGTTGGGAAGTTGTTTGGAAAATAAACCAAACTCTTTCAATCCATATAATTAAAGAGATTTTAAGTGGATCAAAGATTTGAATATACAGATTATTATAATCTTAAAATGAAAGAAACATTTTCAAGTATGAAACAGAAGTCAGAAACCATAAAGATAAACATTTATAAAGTTGACTTTATCAAACAAACAAAAAAGCCCCAAATACAAGAGCAGCAACAATAAAGAATGAAGCCGAAATAGTAGCAGCTGTAATATTTGATTTTTTTTATTTTAAAGAGAAAAAACAAAACTCAAGAACCAAACAAACAACTAAAACCAACAAAAAAGCAAAACAGTGATAACAACAAAAAACAATGGCCATATAGAATTTCAAAACAAGATGCAAATAACTTAACAATGGTTATTATATTCAATATTGTTATCCTCAAAGTAAATACGCAGGCTACCAGATACAGGCATGCAAGACTGATCAAGCAATATAATTTCCCTTTGAGCAATTTCTTTTCCTCTTACTATATCTATTGTAACTTTTGGATCTTATTTACTCTTTGTTTCTTATACTAACCAGACAATACGGTGTTTACACATGCAAGTCTGATTTATTTCACTTATGAATATGATTTCTAGTTGTATTCATTTACCTATAAAAGCCTCAAGTTTATCATTTTTATGACTGAGTAGTACTCCATTATATAAAAATACACATATTTTTTAATCCATTCTCCAGTTGTTGGGCATTTGGATTGTTTTCAAGATTTAGTCATTACAAATTGTGCTGCTATAAACATGGGTGCACATGTATCACTGTGGTATGATGTTTTCAATTCTTCTGGGAAAATACCCGTAAAGGGAATAGCTAGGTCAAATAGAACCTCTAATCCTAGTTTTTTGAGGAATCTTCATACTGATTTGCAGTGATGGCACCAGTCTACACTCCCACCAACAATGGAAAAGGGCTCCTTCTTCCCCACGGCCCCTTCAGCATTTGTTATTGATTGATTTCTTGATGTTAGCCATTCTTTCTGGAGATGATCTGTCAGGGTTGTTCTCATTTGCATTTCTCGAATAACCTGTGATGCTGAACATTTTTTTCACATACTTACTTGCCATGTGTATTTCTTCATGTGAGAAGTATGTATTCATCTCAGATGCCCATGTTTGGATTTGGGTCTTTAAATTTGGGGAGCCTGATTTTTTTCAATTCTTCATACGTTCCAGATAAAAGTCTTTTGTCTCAGGAACAACTTAGAAAAAATTTTTTCCCAATCTGTGGCTATTCTTTTCACTCTGTTGGCAATTTCCTTCGATGTGCAAAATATTTTTCAGTAAAACGAGATCCCAGTTGTTGATTCTTTGAAGTGTTTCCCATACAGTTTGGATTTTGTTCATGAACTCTCATTTTGCCCCTGTGTTCTCAAGATTTCTACCTACTTTGTCTTCTAGTAGATTCAGTGTTTCTGTCTTAGTATTTAGATCTTTAATCCATTTTGATTTTAGTTAGTGCATAGTGATAAATCTTCGGCACCTAAAAAGCCAGTTTTTCCAACACCACTTACTAAAAAGGCTGTCTTTCTTCCAGTAAACATGTTTGGCCCCCTTGTCAAAGATAAAGTGACTGAGTGAGCAATTGTAACATTTGCAGCCAAATTTAAAAGTAAACAAAAATCTCAAATTTGTATTTGAAACATAGATAAGAGTTAAGATATCTCCTCAGTATATTACGATCTTCTATAAATTTATGAGAAAATGACAACACAATGATTTGCAAAGTATATAAAAATGAGGAACACATTTTAAATTTTGCTAGTATCCAAAGAAATATCTAAAGTGAAGATATGGTCACTTGGCAAGGATTGCCAAGGATTAGAAGGATTACAAATATAGAGAAAATCCAGCCTGAGTGAGAGTACACGAAATCTACTCTGTTAGTCAGTGCTGGGCACATTATAAATTGGACTTCATCATTTCAAGAAGAACCATGTGTATGTATCAAAAATTTAAATACGTAGGTATATCTGTGGGTCCAGAAATTCTAGCTCTAAAAATTTACATGAAAGAACAAGAACTGTCTACACTATTGAAAACATCAAAAGCAAAGGAGTTTGAACCCCTCCTTTTTTTCCATCGGTACCAGGGATCAAACTCACGACTGCACACTTGCAAGGCAGGCACTTATGCCACTGAGCTAAATCCCCAGCCCCAAAACCCCTTAGATAAGTAACTAAATGGCTAGTGTACGGCGCACCTGTGTTACTTACTGATCACCTGTGTAACCAGTACTGGCAGCTGGCAGGGCTGGTTGCCTGATTTGTTAATGCCTGATTTGTTAAAGCAAGTTTCAAAACAGCTTGCCTAGAAAGATGCTTGTCCAAAGTTCCGTAGATCTAAAGTGTGTGTATGTGACCTAGCAATTTCCTTTTTAGGGCTACCACCCCAAAAAAGGCATTCATATGCTCACAAAAGACACACACTAGGAACATTTTCATAATAGCCCAAACTAGAAACCACCCAAACACCCATCAACAATAAAATAGATAAATAAATTATGTTAAGTGCACACAGTGGAGAGCGAATCTACCACAATACCAGTGAAGAGCCTTCAGTCTCCTACTGCCACATGGATGAATCTCACAAGGACAGTGTTGAGTGAAAGGAGATAAAGTAGAATTCGTGCTTGCACTTAAATAAAACTTGAAAATAGACACAAAGAATCAATACCACTAGAAGTCAAAATCATCTTTGAACTTGGGTTGGTTGGGAGAGGTTGCGATTGGAAGCAAATAAAAGTTGACTCGCGGAGTGCTGGCGATGCCCTGGTAGTGTGAACACAGTCGGTGTGCGGGGAGCTTTTGTTGGTGTTTTGTGCCCTTTTCTGCTTACTAGTCATACATAGAGCACATATCCCCAGAGAAATGGCGGGAAAGATACGGGCAGAAACATCAGTGCGTTATCTGCGATGGGGGTCCCGCATGACTTGGGTTTCCTTCCATGTGTTGTCTGTATCCTTCAAATTTTCCCAGCTGATGTGTTAATAATAATTTTGTTTTAAAAAAACATAATTTAAAAGATGGAATGAAAATAAACTTAGTGATCATTCAATCAAGAATTTAGGAAAATAAATGATCAAAAATGAGGAAATGGGGTGAATGTAATCATAAAGAACTAGAAAACGATCAAATATCATCTGAAAGTAGCTGATACACTTTCTCCCAAACAGCCTTTAATGAACTTGTGAATTCAAACGAAAAGATAATATGAAAAATATCACTTTAATCATAACCCAAAGAACCAAGGGAATTTTTGTTGATTTCACCATCCCAGAGAATGATTTGAGAAGCCATTTTAAAGGCAGGCTTATTGAGGCGTTATGGACATACAATGCGTTGCATGGGAAACGCACATTTTGCTAAGTTTATATATTCCCCCTGCTATCACCATGGTGAGACAGTAGATTACTCAAAATATGCTCCATAAACCTTTTTTACTCCTCTCTTCCACTTTGCCCAACTTCTTCCCTCACTCATAAAAATCACTATAGTTTGAATTTTCTAAAATTTTGTGGAAGTAGCATTGTGCTGTCTCCACTTTTGCTGTCTGGTTCTTTGTCTCTGTGTAATTATTTGAAATTCATCCATATGGTGTAACAGCAGTTTGCTACGTAGTGTTCCATCACAGGAATGTTCATCCTGATTTGTTGATTCACTAACCTACTGATGCTCATTTAAGTTGCTTCTATTGTTTAACTAGTACAAATACAGATGCAACTTAAAGTCATGTTGAAATCTTTTATGAACACACGCACTGAATTATTTTCACTGAATATCCAGAAGTAGAATGCGTTTTGTACAACAGATGTATGTTTGGCTGTTTGAAAAGCTGCCAAAGTATACAAAATGGTTGGATCATTTTAATTTCCATCAGCAATGTAACTGTATTCTGATGTTTCTATTTCTTTACCAACACTTGGTATAGTTATTTTAATTTTATCCCTTTTAATAGGTATATAATAATATCTCATTGTCATTCTGATTTGCATCTCCCTAATTATTATGTTGACTATCTCCTTAGATATTTGACATCTTTATATCTTTTCCCATAAATTATTTGCTCTTGTCTTTTACCCATTTAAAATTTGCATTCTTTGCTTCTTTATTATTGAATGTAGAGTATTTTTGCATGTTTTGGACACAACTCCTTTGTAAGATTTGTGATTTACAAATACTTTCTCTCAGTCTGAGGCTTGTCATTTCATTTTCTTTAAAATTGGTTTTCATTTTCTTAACAAAATGAAATGTCTCTCAAAGCAAGAGTTCTGAATTTTGATGATGTCCAGTATTTTAATTTGTTCTTTTGATGATAGTTTTGATATAATCACTTAGAATATTTGATTAACCCAAAGTTGCAAAGATTTTCTCCTAAGAGCTTTAGAATCATGTCCTATATTTAAGTCTATGACCTACTCTGAATTAAGTTTGTATATGATGAAATGTCTGAGTAAAAGTATGTATAGATATGTGGTAGATAGATAATCAGGTAGTTTACCAGGTTTTATCGATAAACTGTCCTTTCTCCACTGAATCCCCTTTGCACATTTATCTAAAATTTAATTAGTTAGGTTTAAACTTTTGGACAAGATCGAAGTAAACCTCTCAATGCAGCCATAAAATCAGGGTAGAATTTGAGAAATCTGAAAGTAAATACTAACAGGCAGATTGAGGAAGAAGATGAAAATCCAAAGAATAACCACACTGGTAGCAAGTTGATTATTTCTATTTCCTGCTATTTCCAGTCCTGAATTCAGCTGCCTGGAACTTGGAAGTAAGCAGGAGCAAAAGAGAAGATTCCAGAAGACACCTCTGGTTCTGCCTCAACGAATGGACCAAGGGTTTCCTAATAATCAAGAGCACAGGAATTTCCCACAATTCTTTCTGTATTTTCCTTCTCTTTGTTCTCTAGATCTCAGTCCCCAGATGCTCAGTAGCTACAGAAGCTGGCAGGGTGGCCAGTGGGAAACTAAAAGTTGACAAAAGAGCCACTACGTGGTCCCGAGGCAGTAGGAGGCCTTCCTGTTTCTGTTGCTGCTTCTCCCTCATCCTGTCCCCTAACAGCTGCAGTTGCAGAAAGAAAGAGGCAGATAGCAGGTAATAAAATTGCTAATGTCCAGCGAAAGAAGGACAAAAGAAGTGGCAAGGAAATGGAAATTGCTGATGAGATCACGGGCAGGGAAAAGTTTTCTAAGGCAACTATTTCAAATTGTTTATGAACTTCTGTCTTCCCAGAATAGTAGATTTGTCCTCTTAAAGAGCATATGTAGGGGCTGGGGATTTAGCTCAGCGGCATAAGCGCCTGCCTTGCAAGTGTGCGGTCATGAGTTCGATCCCTGGTACGGATAAAAATGAAAAAGACCAAAAAAAAAAAAAAAAAAAAAAACTTTTAAAGAGCATATGTAGACCAGTCAACGAACTAGATAATAGCTCAGGTGTCAAACTAATCACTGAGTAATACACACAGAACTGATTTGAATAGTAAGGCAAGGACTTTGAAAACATAACTAAAATTGGACCCCCAAACAAGACAAAATAAGCTGAAACGCAGAACCTGAACCCCATCTGGCTGATTACTTGCTAAAACAAAAGAAAAGAGAACAAGCAAACAAAACCCAGCATCATCGACCTGTATAAACAAGAACCTGTGTCACATAACAAAGTATTCAGAATGTCCACAATTTAACCCTAAATTCTCAAAAGACAAAAAACTTTGCCTATGTTTAGGAGAAGAAAACAAACACATACCAATGCCGAGATGACATACGTGTTGGGTACTTTAGGGTATGTTGTGGCTTGTGTCTAGATGTCCCTTCAAAGCCTCATTTGGTGATCGGTGAGTTTTTTTTTCAGAGATAGCTTGATCTAGAGTGTGGGGAGCTGGAATTGACTAGGATGTAATGCTAGGATCAAGGGCACTGGGAATTAAGGGTGTGAGTGTTCCCTGCTCTATGTAGCCTCTAAAATAGAAAGGATAGAAAGAGGTGTGGTCATTCCTTGTCACTTTGCCACCTCAGCTCCTCTGTGATACCACCTTGACTTGGAAGCAGTTGATTACAGACAGAAACCAATACAAACCCTGAGCTAAATAAATCTTTCTTCCCTTTACTTGTGTAATAAATGCTTACATTGCAGTAGGTATCAGCTATTTTGTCTCTGCAACAAGAAGAAAGTAACTAAGACAGAATTTAGTACCAGAGAAGTGGAGTCACTGCTGTGACATTACTTGGCCATGTGGTTCAAGAGCCTGGAACTGGTTTGTGGGAAGACAAAGAGTTAGAAAAGGTCCAGAGACACCAGCTGGAAAAGCAGAGCTGGAATGCTTTAGGCTGTACTTACTGGAAGATTCTGGTCAGAGCTCACAAGACCAGCAGACAGGCTTGGAAAGTTTCTGCTGGGAAGAAGGATTTTAGTGTCTTTTGGACCCCAGGTGATGTGTGTTACACCTTGGCAGAAAGTTTGTCTGAATTTTGCTAGCGTCCAGAGACTTTGCCCAAGACTGAGATTAAGGGCGGCAGACTAACTGGAAGAAATTTCAAGGCAGTTGAGTGTTGAGGTGGTGGCATGGCTACCATTGGGGGCCTTTAGCCAGATGTATGTTGAGCAAATAACTATCAAGAGCAAAGAGGCCAGGGATATAGCTCAATGGTGCAGCTCATTCTTGACAAGGGTGAGGTCCTGAGTTCAATTTCCAATACCCGCTCCCCAAAAAAGAGCAAAGAACCCAGCAGAATTATTTAAAGCATTGTGAGTTTGGCCAGAAAGGAAGCTCCAGTAAAGCTATGGACTGGAAAGCTCCAGCAGAGCAAATCTGAGATTGCTGAGAAGGGACAGGAGAATAAAAAAGATGGGCTGAGGACATCATGAGAAGCAGAACTCTACCCTTTGCAGCCTCAAAATTGCAAAAGTAAAGGACTTTGCTTTGAGAAGAAAGCTACAGAGCACCATGTTCCAGAATAGTGGAGGCCTAGAGAATTCTTTACTCAGAATTTTACTCAGTGCTCAACAATGCAGGCCCTCAGTCCCTACAGCTGAGAGAGGGAAGCCTGGCTACTGCTCTGTTGGCAGCAGACTTTGGCATCATCTATGTGTCACTGACTTCCCTTGCATGTAGAGTTGTGGATTCAGGAATGCTTCCCCCCAGATTTCAGAAGAAGGGCTGGGAGGCCAGGCAACATGTCCCTGAGAGGGCAGTGTGTGGGAAGCTGGGATTGTGAAGCCAAAGTGCAGTGAAGACCCCAGAAGGTTAGAGAAGGCAGGAACATGGACCTTCTGAGGAGAACTGTGTGGGAGCAGAGCTGGACCCAGAGAGAGCGACTATCACCGAAAGTGCCAGAAGGGTAGGATCACCCAGCTCCTTTGGTGTCTGCATCTTGCCACAGAGTGCCTCAGACACTATACATGGAACTACAGGACCTAACACTTGCCTTGCTGGATTTTGGACTTGCTTTGTATCACTCCTTTGCATCCCTCTGTTGGTAACTTTTGGAATGAAAATGTCTTGTTTTTTATCATTGAATGTTGGAAGTGTTTAACTTTCTTTTCATTTGTACAGAGGTTCACAGAGCTCACTGTTTGCTTTAATTCTCAGAGGAGACTTGGAGCTTGGACTTTTCAGCAATGCTGAAACTTTTAGGAGTTTGGCAACTCTTAGAGATAGACTAACATACCTTTTGCAGGCTTTTTCAAAAATGGCAGCTTGCTAGGGGACTGGGCAGACAGTCTCTCCAGAGAAATCATATTAGATGCTAGAATATGACAACATGGAGAGGGCCAGACAAATGGATAATGATGCTTATTAACCAAGACAGCGCGGCTGGAGGATTTAAAGTCGTGCTGAGACTGTGAAGGCTGATAACGGGAGGCTGCAAATCCCGAGCCTTTAATGTGGCAAACTGACCAGTGGACCCAAAAGGAAAAGCTGTATTGGTTTTTGGTGACTGCTGGAAATTAAGACCCCAGACCCCGCGAAGCAGCCAGGAATGCCCCACTGCACCAGAGGAGATTGTGAAAGGCTCTGGAGACCCGAAGCCGAATGCTGTGCAGTTTTCTGATCATTCCATGCTGTGCCAGGAGCACAGTGAGGGCAAGCGGCGTGGTGGGCAGTAGACTCAAGAGGAGGACCTGCACCGAGCCCTGGTGAGTACTGGGGACTGGGTCCCGCGGCTACTGTGGTTGGCCAGAGAACATCTTGGAACTGGGCAGAGCCCGCCACCATTGTGACATCAATAACACAGAGAGTCTGGCGGAAGACATCTTAGAGTTGGGCAGAACCTGTGGCTCGGTGACATCACCGAGTCGCCCCTGGCATAGAGAGGTCTGGTGGAGGACATCTTGAAATTGGGCAGAGCCTGGTGCTGTGTTGGCTTCAGCATTTACAGAGAACTAGTGGAAGACATCTTGGAATTGGGCAGACCTGCTGTCCTGGTGCTCCTGGCACAGAGAGGTCTGGAAGAGAACAACTGGGATTTGGGCAGAACCCTGTGCCACGGTGACATTAGTCAGCTGCTTCTGGCACAGAGAGAACTGGCAGGATCTGCTGGGGCTAAACCAAGCCTCTGCTTGGGGCCCAAAAAGCAGATACAAAATAGTCGCAACTCTGTGACATCCAGAAAGTACAGCCTAATTTGCAGATTGACTGGCACAGAGGCTGGAGGCTAGCCTGCATTGTCCCTGCATCCCTGCCTACCTGAGATAACAGCAAATTGGGGAGGACAGCCAAAACTCAAGTCAGCACGCTTCTGAAAGGCCCTAAGCAATATGGAGAGGGCCAGAGACCCCCAGGACACTCCAGTCTGAAAGAAACCAGAAACATGACAAGAGATAAAATTTTTTTTTAAAATCTCCAACTGCCCAACATGAGAAAATAAGCCCAGGAGAAGTAAACACTGAAGAGAACAAGCACAGTAACCATCCAATACTGGACACAGCATCAGCCGAAATTAAAAAATACCTCCATGACCTCATAGATGAATTTAAAGCTGTACTCCTGATCCAAGTGAGGCAAGATATAAAGAGATTAATTAAAGAAATGACAAGCCCCGCCCAAGAGAACACAGATGGAAGAACTGAGGAAATCAGAAAAGAAAGAGAAACTTCTGAAGAAGAATTTAAACATAACTTAGAATACATGAAACAGATCCAAAGAGATTACCAGGAAACTAAAAACTCCATTGAACACTGGCAAAATACCTTGACAGAAACTAAAGCCAGACTTCTGAAACTTGAAGAGAGATTTATGACATATGATCGTGAAAGAAAAAACCTCTTAAAAATAACAAGGAACCAGAAAGAGACAATTCAAAGGCTTGAAGATGACAAAAGGATACATAACTTAAGAATAAAGAATGTGAGTGAGGAAGCAGGAGCAACCAAAAATGGAATACAAAGAATGTTCACAGATATATTAGAGCAAAATTCCCCATGTATAGCAAAAAGAAAGGATATCCAGATAAAAGAGGCATACAGAACACCTGCTACCTACAACCAAAACAGATCTATGCCTAGACATATAATAATCAAGATTCCAGAAATCCACCAAAAAAACAGAATATTAAAAGCAGCCAGAGAAAAGAAGCAGATTACCTACAATGGGAAAATTATCAAAATAACAACAGACTTATCAACACAAACTCTTAAGTCAAGAAGGGAATGGGGAGAAATATTCCAAGTCCTGAAAGAATAATATGCAACCAAGACTCATATACCCGTCAAAACTCTCTCTCACAATTAATGGAGAAGTAAGATGCTTTCAAGACAAGGAGGAACTGTGGGAGTTCATGGCCACTAATCCAACCCTACAGAGAGTGCTGAAGGACATTCCAGAGAAGGAGAGGATGGGATACCAGGATTCCAGCAACAGTGGCAGAGAGGCCTGAATGAACAGGGCAGACAGTAGAATGAGGGAATCAGGTGGACAAATTATAGCAGAAAAGTGGAGTAGCAGACATGAGGCAGAGACGGTAAGCTATAGTCCTTAGTATAGACAGCTCTGAAACACTATAAAAAAAAGGCAGAGGTCATTGTTAATAGTGTATCAGGATTTAAAAGACACAGTAGTCTTATCGCCATATTTAGTTTGAATTTAATTTGTTCTGGTCTGTCCACTCATGTCAGATTTGAGGGCACAGACATCTAACCCAAAAATAGCAGGTTATACCATGGTAACTATCCTTACTTTCCTATTAACTTAAACTGAAATCCTGTATTACTTACATTGTCTTACTATGACTGATCTTAATTGAATCCGATTCATAAGACCATGAGTTTGCCTTGGCTGATTTTATTTGAATTTGGTATGCTTGTTAGTATCAACCCTAAAAGTAAAGGCAACTACTCTGAAGATGACAAGATGTAAAGGACATCCATACTGGTATTAATTATTAACAGCTCTGAAATCCTACAATGCTTTCAAAATTGTGTTTTTGTAAAAATAGGTAATACTATGTTTAATTATATCAAGCCAATGATGTGGACAAATCTATTGAAAATAACAAGAGAAAACATAGTAACTACGGAAGATCACCTATATTGTGGTCTTATATGTCTTATCCGTTGCATGTTTTTCTAGGAATTTGTTTTGCCATCTTGTTATGACTTGTTTTTCCCTATAATACAGAGAGGATAGATATATATGTAGAAATTCACATGTGAGTTTTTTTAAAAAAGTTATTTACGGGGACTTCCGGGAGAACATGGCGGACAGATAACAGCAACTACCGGAGGCTCTCTGAAAGGCTCGGCTCAGAAGTCAGGAATGATGCGCACTAAGGAGACATGAACCGGTAGAGATATGCTCTGCTGACTCAGGAACGAACTGGGCTGAGAGAAACCAACTTGGAATGCAGTCCTGGCGCTAAAATAGGAACAGAAAAGACTTGGTGTGCAGGCTAGACCCCGCGCCATTGGAAACCGTGATTTGGGTTTCCCGCCGCTCAGCGGCTGGCTGCCTCCACAGCGGCTCGGCAAGGAGAGACGCGCAGAAGCTCTGGGAACGGGAGTCTGCGAACGGAGTCAAAAACAGGACCGACAAGGAGGCGTACACTGACTGGTGGCGAGGTGAGTGAGAGAAACTGACACTCTACCACAGTTTGACTCCAGCGGAGGACTTTCTGGGCTCGGGCAGTCCTGTAAGAGCAGGGCGCGGTGGCGACTCCAGCCACACTTTCCCCTCTCGGACGGGATTGGTGAAAAGTGCCTGGCCTGCGTGACGCTGCGGGCGGACTTGGTAGGCTGGCCTAACCCAGATTCCAGAGCCTGACGGTGGCCCGGAGGGGCGACTGACTCCCGCGTAGGCTGCCTTGTCCGTAACTCCCTGGTGCGCAGAGGTGGGCGGGAACACCTAGCCAGCGCAATTTGATCAGGCTGTGGCTGACAGGCAGGGAAGCTCGGCCTCCTATGTAAGTTTGCATATATATAAGGAACAGAGAATATGGGGAAGGGAAGCAACAAGAAAGGCTCCTCGGCCCCCAATTCTGAGAAACAGGCAATAGCGGACACCGCACCAATAGACATTAAGCACCATATAGAGAGGCTCATAGACCAATTCAGGAATGAAGTTATCAATGATCTGAAGCTAGAAGTATGCAGAATAGTTAGAGAAATGCTAAGCACCACCCAGGAAAAAACAGATGGTGGAATGGAAGAACAGAAAAAGAGGGGAGAATTGTTTGATGGAGAAAACAGAGAAAGCATAGAGTACGTGAAGCAGGTTCAAAGGGACTATCAAGAAATTAAGAAGTCTATCCAAGACTGGCATAACAGCTTGAAAGAAACTAAGGACAGACTATCTGAACTGGAGGGCAGACTTGTAATATGGGAGAATGAAATGAAAAACTTTTTAAAAATAACAAAGAAACAAACAGCAATAATACAAAGACAAGAGGATGATAAGAGGATCCATAACTTAAGGATTAAGAACATAAAAGAAGAAGTAGGGACACAAACAAGTGAACTACAAAAGCTACTCACAGAAATAATCCAGGAGAATTTTCCTAATTTAGCAAAAGGTAAAGATACCCAGATGTATGAGGCATACAGGACCCCAGCTACCTACAACCCTAACAGAGAAACACCCAGGCATATAATAATAAAAATTCCAGAAATTCAATACAAGAACAGAATATTAAAAGCTGTAAGAGACAAGAAACAGACCACTTACAAGGGAACACCCATCAGAATTACAGCAGATTTCTCTACACAAACCATCAAATCACGAAGAGCATGGGGGGAAATAATTCAAGCTTTGAAAGATAATAATCTCCAGCCAAGATTGAGATATCCTGCACAACTGTCCCTGGAAATTGATGGAAAAACAAGGTGCTTCCAGGATAAAGAGGAACTGGGGAAATTTGCAACCACCAATTCAACCCTACAGAAAGTATTGCAGGATATTCTAAAAAAAGAAAAATACAAAGAACCCAGAAATAGTGGCGGGGAGGCCACAACGAATGGAGCAGAGAACAAAATGAAGAAGACAAACTGACAGCTACTGACAGAAAAAGAGCTCAACAGAAATGAGACAGAGAAGATTGGATGATAGGAACAGCTATTTTGGAGAAAATGACATCTTAATAGGTAATACTGATTTAGTATCATCTTGTTTTGAAGTCTCATCTAGCTTTTGTTCTTCTGTCTCCAATGGTCTAAACAGGTTGTATCTTATTGGATTTTATTATGTACGATAGTATAAGCAAAAACCTTTTAAAGACAAGAAGATTATACAGAAACCAGTGTTCATTTTCTGTTAGTCGATTCTAAATACTCTGTAATGCTGTCATTCTCTTAAATGGTTTTACATTGTTTTGATATACTTAATGCTACAGTATACGAAGTTGTACTCAAGGACTTCAAGGAAAGAGTCAATATGGTAACTATTTTTGGGTCGGGATTATCTGGTGGTGAAACACTATTCTGCTTAAATGGTTATGTTTTGATCTGCGCTGTTTCGCTGTTATGCCCTCTTTTTTCTCAATCTCCACTCCATTATTTACTTTTTTATTTTTATCCATTTAATTAAAGGGAAAAAAATAGCAGGATATAATATAGTAACCCACTTTGACTTTCTATTATCTCGATTTGAAGCCCTGTATTACTCTCACCATCTTGTTTTTGACTGATGTTCCCCTATTCTGTTTTGCTGGATAGTATCAGGTTCGAAAGTTTAGGCATCAGCTGTGAAGATAATGGGATTCATTATAACGCCCATTCTCATTGACTTTTATCTACTTTTGAAGACCTACAATGTCTCCAATGTTTTGGTTTTGTCGGTTTTGTTCTTTACTGTTTTGTTCAATTGTATTATAACTAATGATATAGGCAATTCTATTAGAGATAGCGGGAGGCATTATGGTAACCATTGTTGATCACCTTGTATTATGTTTTTATATTATGTATTATGTCCACCCTTTTGACTTGACCGATTCTGTTCTGTTATGTCTCATTTGGTTTTACTCTCTTCCAAAAAAGCAATAAGAACCGTGGGAGCAATGAAACCCAAAATGTGTAATAGTCATTGTACAAAAGAGAGGAAAAGAAAGTGCTCTAAACTATATAACTGCATGTATATTTAAGTGTATAAGATAGAAAATGATATCACAGAGTTTTATTGGATCATTGAACAGAACTGTTTGCAGTATCATTGTTGGAATGTCCACTCTACAACCTTTAATTTTGTGACTTGAACAATTATTTCTAAGATGGCAATATGTAATCCATTAACTAATGATTTCCTACTGTTCATTTTTTTCTTCTGTAAATCTGTATAACTTGTACCCTTTCACTGTTTTTTTTTTCTTTTCTACTTAAATAAAAAAAAATTAAACAAAACAAGTTATTTACGGGAACAGATTATATAATGCAAGATGTAATGAACAGATACTCTAAAGAAGAGACACTAAGAAACCCAATGCTAATTTTGTAGCATTATGATATAAATTCTAGCAATACTATTATTCACTGATCAGAATGATATTAGTCTAGTCTCTTAAGTTCAATTTCAGCATATGTAGAGATGGGGATGGCTACCACGAAGAGAATGAGAGATGCGATGGTAGTTATTATTGTCTTCCCCAATGTTAGATCTTGAAGACCTAAAAAGTCTTCATCATCCTGTAATGATCTGATTAGTTCTATAACATGCAATATGTATATAATGTGGGTGAAGATGGGGACAACTATTGGTAAGAAACTAGAGACAGTTAGATAGACAGTGAAGATCTCCAGTGGACTTGCTTTGAAATCTGTATTTCTTTAAATTGTTTTTTTGACTGTTTTGTTCTGTTTTGATATATTTAATCTTACCCTCTTTGAGATGTAAAACAAGTGTGTAGGACTGATAACCATATTACTTAGTTTTTGTTCGATCATTGAGCAGAACTGTTTGCAGTGTCACTTTTTGAATGTCATTTTAAATGCTTTAATTTTGTAACCTGAACAGCTATTTCTAAGATGACAATATATAACTTATCAACCAGCGATTTCTTACCGTTTATTTTTCTGTAATTTTGTATTATTTCTACCCTTTTTTATCTCCATGTATTTTTTTTGTTTGTTTCCTTTTCTTTAAATAAAAAAAAAACATACCTTTTGCATAAATGAATGTACATGAGTCTTTGGGGGCTATGGGAAGAATGTTATGGATTGTGTCTAGATGTCTCCCACAACCTCATGTACTCATGAGTGGGTGGCCTTTCAGAGGTAGATGAATCTAGAATTTGTGATTGATTCATGGTCCAATTCTGGGGTTAAGGGTGTGAGCGCTATACTCACCCTAGGATGGATAGCGTACATACAATGTTAAGAGTCAGAAAGAGGCTGTCCCTCTCCTTCGTTTGCTCTTGTTGTATCCCAGCATTATAAACTGTTGCCCCTCTATGATGTGCTGACCTACCCTAAAGCCAGGTGATTATGGACTGAAACTCTATAAACTGCCAGTTAAATAAACCTTTCCTCCTTTGACTTTGGATGTTGTATATTTTGTCTCAGCAATGAGAGAAAAGTAACTAAGACAGGAGGGAAAGATGGAAGACATAAAAACAGGAAGAGAACATCAACATGAAAAAAAGCAGAAAAATGTGTTCACACCATAAAAACAAGAATATACAATCAAGAAAAAACAAAACAAAACCACAAAAAAGAAAAGAGGTGTCTACTGAACTAACATGTTAAAGGAGTACTTCATGGATTCTTTGAGATTATCCACCCTGACAACATGTCATCTGTGAATGGCATATGTGTAGCAGATTTGTTTCATTCTTTCTAAATTGGACATCTTTTACTTCTTCTCTTTCTCCTTCTTCTCCTCCTCCTCTAACCCCTCTTCCTCCTCTTTCTTCTCCTCCTCCTTCTCTTCTTCCTCTTCTCCTCCTCCTCTTCCTCCTCCTCCTCCTTCTCCTCCTCTTCCTTTGTCTTTTTGTTATTGCACTTTGAAGAACTCTTGGCACGATGATGAATAGTGTGCTAAAACAGACAACCTTCCCTTGTTCCTGCTCTTAATGGTCTACTACCATTAAGTATGACGTTAGCTGTAGCTTTTCCATAGATGCCCCTTTTTAAGTTCAGGAAGTTTTCGTATACACCTGGTGTGTTGAGAATTTTTTCCTCCACTTGGTGTTGGCATCCAAAAATCAGTTAACCAAAATGTGCAGGCACTATTTCTAGAGTCTCAGCTGAATTTGCAGTGATACACATTTCTAACTTTCTGCCAATATCCATTATTCTGATGATGCCTTGCAGTAAATTTGGACATTAGAATGTGTGAATGCTATAATTTTTTATCTTTTTTCAATATTATTTGGCTATTCAATCTCTCTTGAATTCCCTTGTGACTTTTAGGACAAATTTGTCTATTTTTTTATAAAATCAGTTAAAAATCTGATAGAGATTGAATTGAGTATTTGGGAAAAATTGTCCTTTAAGTCCTTACTTAGTTTATCTTTTCAAGTATTTCTTAAATAGCTGTTTAAAGTGTTTGAATATTAAGTTTGACATCTAAGCTTTCTAAGGATGGTTTCCTTTGGTTATATTTTTTCTCTCTGTGGACCATGTAAGTGATAGTTTCCTGGCTCTTATATAGCTTATTATATTTTGATAAATAATATATAACTTAAGGAATATAGAAGGAAATTAGATCCCTATCTCCAGGACCTTTTTCTGATTATTTTAGTCATATATTTGTCTTGTAAATTCTCTGGATTAATTTTACAAACTCTACATCCTTTTCATGTGTGGACATCAACATTTCTGTTCTTTGGTCTTAGTAGTCAGCCACCTTTTGGACAGAAATTTCCTTAACAGCTGGGACAAGCAAATCTTCCAGTTTTTGCAGATGAGCTCTGTAAAGCTTTTCAGTGTTTAGTCAGGAAGTTGACTGGTTTTTGCTTTAGGCTTCACTTTCTGCCTGCATTAATCCTGAAGAGGCAGCCCTTAGAGCTTTCTTGGGTCTTTCCTGAACATTCTCACTGTCACAGCTTAGATCTTAAATGATCCCCAAAGTATCATGTGTTTGGAAGGTGACCAGATCATGGGGTGCCATACTCATTAATGGATGAATGACTGGGTTCATCGGTGGACAGGGGAGTGTGCTGTCAGGAGGTGGGGCCTGGTTGAAAGAGGAAGGTCACTGGGGACTTGACCTGGAAGAGTATAGATTCTCCTCCCTTCCCTTCCCTTCCCTTCCCTTCCCTTCCCTTCCCTTCCCTTCCCTTCTCTTCCCTTCTCCTGTTTCTCTTCCCTTTTCAGATGAGCAGTGTTTTCTCCTCCATGTATTTCCACCACGACATTTCTGTCTTGGAGCCAGCTGGCCACAGACTGAAACTATAAGCCAAAACAAACCTTTCCTCCCTTCGTAGCAGAAAATGCGCCCCCTCCACACCATCAGTACACTTTAGTGTCTTAGTTGCCCAGGTAATAATTTCTGTTCCAGTTCCAGTTGCTCCTGCCTCTTAGAAACAGCTGGTCATAGTGATGCACACTGTGTAAACCAGTCCCCAAATGACAAGCATTCTGCCTCTCTACTTCCTGCTCGCTTATTTTATACAATGCTAGACCACCAGAGATCCCAGCCTGATATTCTGGGGCCGATCTCCATCAGTGCCCATCAATGTAAATAAATCCAGGTGGTGGGTGTCATTTAGATGTTTCTGCTCTTTGAATTGTGGGTGTCTAGTGTCTTGTGCCAGTGATGGAAAAGTTACTAAGATGTTCACAGTCTTAACAGTTACCTCCTAAGTCCCTAGGAATATGTTGGAATTTTTCAAAACTCTTTTCTTTCCAGAGCATTTAATTTTTAAGTTTTTCTCCTAAACTTTTTTTTGATCAGTCTATCATTTTCCCCAACTGTTATGCATCAGCTAGGCAGAAGTTACTAAGATATTTGTCTATAAATGTTTTTAATTAATAGCTCCTGGGCAGTGGCTTTGCAGTGGGTAAGTTCCAAGTTAGGTAAGACAAAGACAAGCTATTTTTCAAAGGAATTGTTAGACAGGATAAAACAAACTATTATAATTCTTTGTGAAAGACATTATTCTGGTACCAATTTTGGAAATGGGCTATCGTTTTTAAGGCTATTGCTGATCTGGGGAGCAGAGTCTAACAGTATTGCAAAGATTGTTTTTTCTCACCAAGATTCAGCAATTTCTCTTAGATAAGTGCTTCCTTAGTTACTGCAAGCTGTTTTCTAGTTTTCAGATTTCTAAAAAATTAACTCTGACCATTTTTCTCATTACATTTATGAAAAAATATAACTTTAGGGCTTTTTGTCTGCCATTTCCACTGATGCTATTCTCCATAATATCATTTTAAGTAGTGTGTAAAATCTTACCACCACCTAGCTCTGCTTATTCTCTATTTTTAATTTTGCAGTTGTTTTATATATTACTTCCACGTACACTGGAGGGTGTATCAGGGCATGTTATAAATTTTATTTTCAGCAACTAAGCATATTTCAGTAGAAGAGTTTACTACATAAACCCAGATACTTCCTTAATGTTATTTTCCTTCATTCTCAAAATATCAAGTTCCCTTTTTATATCATTAACCCTCTGGCCAAAAAAATTTTAGTTAGCAATGCTTTTAGAGCAGGTGGGCTGACAAGAAGTTCTCGTCATTTTCCTGCACTGGAGAATGTTTTCATCTCACTTTCATCCCTGAAGGATATTTCCACTGGAAATGGAATTCTCATTTCAGCATAATTTGTTGAGGTGACTCTACCTTCTCTGGTGGGGTTACCATTACACCATTACACCTATGTAGAAAAAAAGTAATCGACCACATATATGTGGGTCTACTTCTGGGCCCCCTGCTCAGTTCCAGCGGGCTCTAGGCCTCGTGTACCTCAGTGTAGCTCTAGAATAAGTCTTGAAATCAGGTAGTGTAAATCGTCTAACATTTGCCCTTTTCAAAATTGTTTAGCTATTCTAAGTTTCATGTATTTTCATATGAATTTAAGAATTAATTCACAAAAAAATGAAATTTTTGTTAGAATTACATCATCTAGAAAGAAATTTGGAAAGAATTAATACCTTGATAACAGTGAGACTTAAAAATTATTTTCTTTTAGCATTTAAAAATATTATTCTGTTTCCTTCTGGCTTCCACCATGTATCCTGAAAAATCCACATTTAAACGAATCCTTATGTTCCTACAAGTTCTATCTGCTTTCAAGATTTTTGTTGTTGTTGCATTTTCTCATCAATTTATAATGTGTCTTGCCTCAAATCTCTTTGAATTTATTCTCTCATGGTTCTGTGGCTTCCTGACTCTGTAGATTTGTTCAGTTCATATAATTTGAGACATTTTCCTCCATCCTGTCTTCAAATTCTTTTCCCCTTTCTTTTTTCAAGTCTAATAATGTAGTGATATTGCTATTGTTCCCCATCTTCCTGAGCCTTTGTTCACCTTTTTGTTCCTGTTCACTTTTTTCAACTTTTTTCCCGATGTGTTGTTCAGATTGTTTGACTGCTAGAAATCCAACTTCAAATTTTCTGCCTGTTTCTTTCATTATGTCATATAGAGTTCATCGAGTGTGTTTTTTATTTTGGTTATTACATTTTTAAGTTTTTAATTTTCATTTGATTATTTTGTACATATTGTATTTCTTTTTTGAGACTTCTTTCTAGTTTTTGCAAAGAATTTTCCTTTCTTGGAATACGATTTTGTGGTAGCCACTCTGTCTTAGTTACTTTTCTCTTATTGCTGAGATAATATACTTGGCACTCAAATTTAAGGGGGGGGGGACTTATTTAGGTCACAGTTTGTAGAGGTTTCAGCCCATAATTGTCTGGCTCCAAGGCAGGTGGCATCACACAGGAGAAATAATTCATGGTGGCAGAAGGTAGCAGAGAAACAAAAGATGGCTACATCTCTTTCCAGTGCTCATACTTTATTAGGATACTTAGGACATGTTGCACAGACACCCTCAATCTTAGTGCCCTTGATCCTAGCACTGTACTATGAATCAAATTCCAGCTTCTCACACTTTAGATACAAGTACCTCTGAAAAAGCCCAGTTTATGACTGCTTGAGGCTTTGGTGAGGGCATCTAAACATAAGCCATAACATTCTGCCCCTGACCCCACAAAGACTCATGCACATGCCTTTATACAAAAGATACTTGGTCCAACTTTAAGAGTTACCAGAGTATGAACAGTTTAAACACTGCTGAAAAGCCCAAGACTCAAGTCTCCTCTGAGATTTAAGGCAAACTCTTAGCTGCAAGCTCCTGTGCAAGTGAAAAGAAAGTTAAAAATTTCCAACATATTGGCACAAAATAAACATTTCCATTCCAAAGTTACAAATAGGAGAACAGTAAGGGATGGGGACAAAGCAAGACCAAAATCCAGCAGAGCAAATATTAAACCCCACAGTTCCACTTCCAGAATTCCCAGAAATCTGCGGCAAATTGTGATCTCCAAAGGGGTTGGGTGGCCCCGCTCCTATGGCACTTCTGGTGGTTGAATCTCCCCTTGGACTTCTCTCTGGGGCCAGCTGTGCTTCCTACTTGCTGTTTCCCACAGAAGGTCCACGTTCCTGGCATCTCCAACATTCTGGGGTCTTCACTGTACCTTTGGCTTCCCACACACAATCTGACACACTGCCCTCTCAGGGGCTCACTGCTTGGCCTCCTAAGCCTTCAGCTGAAATCTAGGTGGAAGGCTTCATAATCCACAACTCCTTCACTCCGTCTGTCTAAAACCAGCACAATGGGGATGATGTCAAGGTCTGCCATGAGACAGAGCAGTAGCCACGCTTCCTTCTCTCTTGGCTGTAGCAACCGAGGGTCTATGAAGAGAATCCCTAAGAACAACTTCCCAGGCTGCTCCAGTTCTGGAAAAGATGTTCTGGAGGTCTCTTCTCAAAGAACCTTTGCAAATCTGTGGCTGCAAAGACTGGTGTCCTGCTGGTTTTTGTGATGTCCTCAGGCCGCCTTTTCCGTTGTCTTCTTCTGATACACTTGGCTTTTTCCTACTAGTCTTTTCAGAAACCAATTTCTCCTCTGCTCCATCTTTGTAGGACAAAACTCTAGATTCATCTGCCTCTGAAAAGTCCACCCACCCATGAGTACATGAGGTTTTGGGGGGACATATAAACACAAGCTATAGCACATCCTGTCTTCTTCACCAGTTTCCCAAAGCTTGTGTGATCTTCCTGTGCCTCCAGCCTTGCTTCTAATCCCTTCCTCTTCTCGTATTTCTCCATTCTTTCCTCCTAACCTCTTCTAAATTTTCTTCCCTGAGGGTAACATTGACATATTGAGGGGTTATTACCTGCATACAATTTTCTGGTTTGGTTTAGATTTTGTTATATAACCATAAGTGTTGTTCACACAGTTAAAAGTGGGAAATTAATATTTCACACAGTTTATCATTTTTCTAAAATGTGTTGGTTTCTATTATTATTGCTGATTGTATCACATTAGCCAAGATGACATAATTGTTCTAATCAATTGTTCCTCCAGTGTACTATGACTGAGACTGCCTAAGAGACATAAAAAATATAGGCCAGTGCCAAAGAATCAGGGACTGTACCAAGTAGGCAGCAACTTTTCATTCCCAATAATTGAAGAGACAGGAACTTGCAATAGATTTTAAAGTCCACTACACCCGGAAGACACTTCTGAGAAGTAGTGTTTATACTAAGGGTTCCAAATATTAACAATAAAGTTACTCTCCATAAGCAATATACAAGCATCAACCTAGGAAATAAACTTTAAAAATAGAAAATGTAGAGACAAATAAGACAAAACCTCAAATCTCAAGCTCACCAAAGGCAAACCAAAGGGACAATGTAGGAGAACAATCTAAAAACCACCCACTTGGACTTTCTAAAGTGGAAAGAGTGGAAATCATAAAGCAGTTGGACAAGGTTCTAGAAAAGTATCAAATCAGAAATAATTTTCAGATAAACACAGAGATGACAATATAACAAAACATATGTTTTATGACTCTAAAGTAGATACAGATTTTTTAAAAAATAGAAAAGCTTAAGGAAATAGTGGAAACCATGAATGCCTAACATAGGAAAGGAATGAAAACATGAAACAGGTTCAAACAGATATCCATCAGTATAAAAATTCCATTGAAAGTACACACAGCAGAATGAATCAATGTGAGGACAGAATATCAGATATAGAAGGCAGTATTGTGGTTAGCAAGCATGAAAAGAAAGATTTCTTCAAAATAGCGAGGAAGCATGAGAAATCAGTCAAGCATCTGCAAGATGATGGAAAGAAGAATAACATAAAATTGATGGGAGTCAATGAAAAAGCAGGAGATATTATAAATGGCATAAAAACCTGTTCACAGTAGTCACTGCAGAAAAATTACCAAGCAGAGAAAAATGAATTTGACATCCTGATAAGTAAGGCATATAGAACTCCAATCAACCATGATAAAAATATTCTATACCAAGAGGTATAAATTCCAGAAATTCAACATAAGAAGAAAATATTAAAAGCCGCTAGAGCTAAAAAAAAAAAAAAAAAAAAAAAATCACATATAAAAACCCATCAGAATCACAGCAGACTCCTCAGCACAAATCCTCAATTAAGGAGAGCTTAGAGCTTTCAAGTCCTAAAAGAACACAATCTCCAACCCAAATTGATGTACACAAAACTATCTTTCAAAAGTAATGCATAAATAAGACATTTCTATGGTACAGAACATGAGGAAATTCATAAACAACAAACTAGCACTGCAGAATGTTCTGAAGGGTATTATAGAAAGAGATAATAAGGATTACAACATCTTGAACTCCAACAGAATGAATCCACCAGCCAAGGCAAGAAACTAAACACACAAATAAAAGGGGGACACAACAAGAGGAAAATAACATGATGAGAAAAAGTCAATCCATATTAGTTATAATCATCAATGTGAATGGTCTCAGTTAATCAATCAAAAGAAACACTGGTAGAATGGATCAAGAAGCAAGATCCAACAATATGCTGCACACAAGAAACACATTTAATTCAAAAAGAAATTCATAGACTAAAAGTCAAAAGATGGAAAACAATACATCATGAGACAGGAACCTGGAAAAAAGCAGGGGCAGATACTTTGTTTGCAGACAAAGTGGCTTTCAAGTGAAGATTGATCAAGAGAAACATAGGAGGTCACTACTTCCTTGTAAAGGGAACAATCCAAGAAGAAGAGATAAAAATCATTAATATATATGCACCAAATAACAGTGCACCCAACTATATAAAACAAAAATGAATGAACATGAAAAATCAAATAAGCACTAATACATTTCTAATGGAGTAGCTCAGTACCCAACTATCACAAACAGAAAGAACAACTAGACCAAAAACTCAACAAAGAAACATCAGAACTGAACCAACCTTGAACAAATGAACTTAGTAGATGTCTACAGTGTTCCACTCCATAATATCAAAATACACATTCTTTTCAGCTACATGTGGAACATTCTCTGAAATAGATCACATACTGGCTCATAGAACATGTTTAAGTAAATGCAAAGGCATTGAAGTGACCCCAAGTCATACTGCAATGAAATTAAAAATCATTGGCAAAAGAAGTCACAAGAACTTCATAAACACATGGATATTAAATAACACCCACAAACAACCAATGCATCACAAATTAAAGAAAAAATTAGACAGTTTCTAAAGTTAAATTATAATGCCAGTACAACATACCAGAACTTATGGTATACAACAAAAGCAGTCCTATGGTATACAACAAAAGCAGTTCCTTCCTATGAAGGAAATTTATGTCAGCAGCAGCCCACATCAGGAAAATGGAGTGAGCTAAAAAAAATCTAATGTTAAATCTCAAACTTCTAGAAAAAGAAGAGCAAGTCTAGCTCAAAGTTCATATGAGGAAGGAAACTATAAACATAGATCAGAAATTAATGCAATGGAGACTAAGAAAATAACACAAAAAGTCAATAAATTGAGGAGTTCATTCTTTTAATGGTTAATTAACAGTGACAAACCTTTAGTCACCTTATCAAAATAAAGGAAAGAAAAGACTCAAATCCACTCAATTAAGGTGAAATGACAACAGAGCCTCAGGAATCCAGAAGATCATCAATACCTACTTCAAGAATCTACATTTGTTTTGTTTTGCTTTCTTTTGTTTTAGAGAACCTGTATTTGAAGATGATGAGAAACAAAGTACTGGACAGGTTCCTAGATGCATAAAATTATCAAAGCTGAAACAAAACATATGAAAATTCTAAATAAACCAGTATCAGCCAATGAAACTGAAAGTGTACTTAAAAGCCTACCAACAGTGTAAGCACCAGCCTGGCAAAGCACAAGGTCATGAATTCAATCCCTGGTACAAAAAACAAAAACAAACTACTAACAAAGAAAAGCTCACTGCTAAATTCTACAAGAAGTCTGCAGAAGACCTAATCCATTATTTCTCAAACTCTTCAATGGAAGTGATACTTCCCAATTCATTCCCAGAAGCAGGTGTTACTCTAATACCAAAATCAGAGAAAGATCCAACTCCACCACCCCCCCAAAAAAAACTGCAGGCTAATTTCCTTAATGAACATGGATGCAAAAATCTTCAATAAAATATTGACAAACAAAATGCAGCAAATCATTAAGATTTACCTCATGACCAAGTATTATTCATCCCAGGGATGCAGAGAAGTTTCAACATACAGTTCATCAATCAATAAATGAAATACCCCATATTAACAGAACAAAGGACAACACCCATATGATCATCTTGAAAGGTGCAGAAAAATCTTTTGACAAAGTCCAATACGTATTCATGATAAAAGTCTTACAAAAATTTGGAATAGACAGTCTTTATCTCAATCTGATTAAAGCCATCTATGACAAACCAACAGCCAGCATCATGCTAAATGGACAAAAACTGAAAGATTTCACTCTAAAATGAGAAAGAAGGCAAGGATGTTCACTGTCACCACTCTTATTCAGTATAGTTCTGGAAACCTTATCCACAGAAATTAGACAAAAGAAATAAAGAGAATGACAATAGGAAAAAAGTTAAGAGGCTGAGGATTTAGCTCAGAGGCATAAGTGCCTGCCTTGCAAGCACAGGGTCATGAGTTCAATCCCCGTACCAAAAAAAAAGTTAAATTACTATTACTTATGGATGACATGATACTCTACATAGAAGACTCCAAAAGGTCCACCAAGATTTCTAGGTTTTTGTTTTTGTTTTTGTTTTTTGTCTTTTTCCTTTTTATCGGTACCAGGGATCGAACTCACAACCACCTGCTTGCAAGGCAGGCGCTTATGCCGCTGAGCAATCCCCAGCCCCAAGATTTCTAGTTTTAATAATCAAATACGATAGTGCAGCTGGATACATACAAAGTCAGCACTCAAAAATCAATAGCATTCCTGTATATGAATAAAAACTCATTGAGAAAGAAATTAGGGAAACAACACCTTTAACAATTACAAAAAATAAAATACATAAGAATAAATCTAATTAAGGAAATAAAAGACCTCTACATTGAAAAACCACAGTACAATAAGAAAGGAGATTGAAGAGAAAATAAAAATGGAAAGATATCCTGTTCTTCAATAGGAAGAACCAATATAGTGAAAATGGCCATACTCCCCAAATTGTTATACAGATTTAATACAATCTTGACCAAATTTCCAATAACATATCTCAGAGAACTAGGGAAAACTTTCCTAAAATTCATTTGGAACCAGAAGAGACTTAGAATAGCAAAAACAACACTGGTAAATGGAGGGAAGGGAGGGAGCATCAAAATGCCTTGCTTGAAAGTTTACTACAAAGCTACTGTGAAAGAAAGGAAGAGAGGAGAGAGCCAGACAGAGAGAGAGAGAGAGAGAGAGAGAGAGAGAGGCAGAGAGAGAGAGAGACAGAGAGACAGAGAGAGAGAGACAGAGACAGAGAGAAGAAAGAAAGAAAGAAAGAAAGAAAGAAAGAAAGAAAGAAAGAAAGAAAGAGAAAGGAAGGAAAGTAAGCAAGCATGATACCAGCCAAAAAGCAGACCTGAAGATCAGCGGAACAAATTAGAAGATACAGAAAGAATTTCAGACACACTCAGCCACATAATTTTTGACAAAGAGCCCAAATACATTCACTGGAAGAAAAATAGCCTCTTTGAATAAATGTGCTGGGGAAACTGGCTTTCCACATGCTGGAGACTAAAACTAGATCCATGTTTATCACCATGCATTAAACCATCATCAAAATGGATCACAGATATGAATATTAAAGTGCAAACACTAAATCTTCTGGAAAAGAGAATACGTACAATATTGGAGGAGCCATGTGTACTCAAAGACTTCATGCACAAATTCCAGTCACGCAGCAACTATCACAAAGAATGAACAACTGGGATCTTGTGTTATTAAAAAGCTTTTGCACAGCAATAAAACCATCAAAGAGTAAAAGACAACCCATGAGTGGGAAAAAAATTTGCCAGCTGTTTCTCAGATAAAAGGTTATCCCCCAAATTCAAAGACCAGATAAAAATGAGCATCTTAGAAGTGTGCATTCATCTCAGATGAAGAAATACAAGCTGCAAATAAATATATGAAAAAGTGTTCAACATCACTGGTCATTCAAGAAACTCAAATTAAAACTATGATGAGATTCCATCTCACTACAGAAAGAATGGTTATTATCAAGAAATCAACCAATAAAAAACATTGGCAAATGACCTGGGGATTTGTTAGCACCTGCCTGGCAAGTGCGAGGCTGTGAGCTCGATCCCCAGCACCAAAAAAAAATTTTTTTTTAATTTTTAAATGTTGGCAGGGTTTTGGGGAAAATGGAACCCTTTTTCACTGTTGGTGGGAATGCAGACTGCTGCAACCATTGTGGAAATCAACGTGGAGATGCCTCAAAGTACTGAAACTAGCGGTCCCATTTGACTCAGCTATTCTCCTTTTCCAGTATCTTCCCAAAAGCATCATACCACAGCAACATATATGCACCAATGTTTGTAGTGGCACTTTATAATAGCTAAATCTCAGAAACAACCCAAATGCCCATCAACTGATGAATGCATAACAGAGAAGTGAGATTTTTAATTCAGGGGAGTACTACTCTGCTATAAAGAAGGATAAACTTGAGACTTTTCTAGCTAAATGGAGGGGTCTTGAAACTATACTTTTACATACACATGTAAATATCATTTTGTCTCTCTGGTGTGAGAAACAGAGTGTAAACAAGAAACAAAATATGTAATAGTTATTGAGAATACAAAGAAATTGTTTGAAAGGAAAGTGGAAATAGGGAAGGGGAGGGGAAAGGAAGGAAGTGAAAAGAAAAAATGAAAAAGGAGGCTAAAATCAAGGGCTAGGAATATAGCTCAGTGGCACAAGCACCTGCCTGGCGAGCACGAAGTCATGAGTTCAATCCCTGGTACCCCCCCCCAAAAAATTTAAAAAAGGATAAAATGAGACCAAATTTTATAAATAAGGAGGGGAAGAAAGAAGGAAGGGGAAAGGAATGGGGGAAAGACAGGTGTCAAGTTATACCATGTGCAGATATAAATTCTTTATGGTGAATGTGACTGATACGTTTATTGCACCAATAAATTATAGAATTTATGCAGTAAATAATCAAATAATTTTTAGAAGCAAATAATTAAAATAATTTTAAAATATTAATTTTAGAGTTAATAATTTAATAAATTATTAATTTTTATTAAAATTAAGTTAGCAAATAAATAATTTTTTAAAACTAAAGTCTTGATAATTAAGCAAAAGTCTTTTCTTACCCTTGATCTCATCAGGCATTTAATTCTTTTCCCCAGGTTTTCCCTTTCTTTATTAGTACGTATCAATTTTACAAAATATTGGGTTTTGATGTCTATATTTTGATCAGATCCACCATTCCACTCCCATGCAGGAGGGAAACCCCAGTGTTTTTTTTGTGTGTGTGTCTTTTTCCTTTTTATCAGTACCAGGGATCGAACTCACGACTGCCTGCTTGCAAGGCAGGAGCTAATGCCGCTGAGCTAAATCCCCAGCCCCCAGAGACCCCAGTTTTGAACCCCACATTCACCCTTGTATTTGGAAAGCATAGGTAATCTCACACAGTGTAGAGCAGAATATGATTCAGACCTAACCATGTACTTCTGACTTCAAGGAAAGCCAGTTCTAGATTTAAAAGTGCTCGGGAAAACTAATAATCTGAGTCTTCTTTGAAATGATTTTCACTCAGCATTGGTCAATTGGTCTAGTATTTATGTTTTGGAATTAAAATTTTTAATTACATACCACTATTTTATTCCATGTTCTAGATGAATGAAAACAGTGAAGGCCTTTTTTTTTGAGTGGTTAATAATCTGAGTGTTTCGCCATCCCACATTGTTGGCTAGATTTAGTTAGTACCTCTCCAAAAAATGTAGGGATTTTAGGAATGGGAACTAGTATCTTTTACTGCGTGTTGGATTTCCTGACTCTGTTGGAGAATTCACATTAATAAAAGCAACATTCTATGTTTCTATTTACAATTTTTAAAATTTTTATTAGCATAGGTTTCAAAATAAATTAGATCCACTTCTGACGGAGAATCACATGTGTATCACACCTTCATCTTTTTCTCTTTCCGTCTCCTGCCAGCACTTCCCATCCCCTGGGCTCTTTCCCATCTCCACAATTCTCCTCCCTGTTTCCTATCATCTAGTTTTTATTTTGCTCTTTAAATTATTTATCCTTTGGGTTTCTCATACCAGAGGAACCATGTGATATTTAACCTTCTGTTTGTTACTTATTCTATTTAGTGTTAAGGAGTAAAAAAGCGTAGAATTAATTTAATGAAATTAATTTTTAAGTCCCATTCAAAATACGTTTAAAAATCAGGAGTTCCTACCTTTTTTGCCTGTGGCAGAATCAGAACTCATGATCTATCTATCTATCTATCTGTCTATTTATCTGTCTATCTCTATCGATCGATTGATCAATCAATCTATCTTTCTACCCCTTACATTTCCCAGCCCCTCTTGCAGCTGGGTTGGTGCCAGGGGACTTGTTCTGGCCAATGAAATGTGCTGAATGATAAATATCATTTCCAGATCAAGGCAATTGAAAGTGGATGCCTCTCCCACCCTTTCTCCTCCCTTACTGTGTGACCTCAGAATCCCTGTTCTTGCTCCCCGCGGCATGACACCACGGGCTACATGCCTCCCTGTCTATAGCACTTCTCAGGTGTGCCAGGCCCGGTGCACTCGGAGTCACTGAGACATTAGGTCACTAAGACAAAGTCAACCCTAGTGAGTACAGTTGGGTTTTATTTTGTCTGATAACTTTTAAGGCCATATTAAAGTGTTAAACCATACATAAAGTGTACTCTGTTAAAGACAGCTAACTGTTGTTGCTGTATGACACACACCAGACACTGGGCTCATTGCTATGAATTATCTCAATTAATACAACAGACAAGAAAAATCATTCAACCTCTCTAAATCGCACATTAGGTTGTTTTACAATTCCAACTGACTAAGGCCGCCAATTCCAGGCAGTTATAGCTCTTCTCTGGTCAAAATGTTCGTTGAAGACCAAGTTTCACTTTTAAATTTGTGAAAACACAGTCTAAAAAATAATCAACAAAGGATCTGGAGATATAGCTCAGTGGTAGAGTGCTTTGCCTAGCATGCACAAGGCCCTGAGTTCAATCCCCAGTACCACCAAAAAATAATAATAATGTAGAGAGATAGCACAATGAGCAGTGCTGAGCTTTCTTCACACGTTTTTGAGACATAGTATCACTAAGTCTCTCAGTTGCTCATCCGCACTTGACCTTGCAAGCCTCCTGACTCAGCCTCACAGTGTGCTGGGGTTTAGGTATATGCCACCATTCCTGGCTTGAAGGCAGTTTTTATTGCAGTCGTAGGAAGAACAGTTGATATTTTGTCAGTTATTTAAGGAGCTATTTGTGAAAATTCAAGTTAACTGCCATCACTAATCTGATTTATTTCAGCAGTGGGTAGCACTCCATCTGTCTACCTGTCTGTCTATCTACACACACTCTAGACAGCTGCCTAGCTGATTTGCCTCTCAACATTCCTCTGATGCCCAGATATGAAGCTTACAAAGGCTGAAAACTGTGGATCTTCCTCCCAGATGCATGAGAACTTTTCTCAGAGGCTACAGACATTGTAGGTCACTCTCTTTCTCTCTGACCCACAAAGTTTTTCTTGCTGCCTCAGTTCACTGCAGTCTTTCTACACAAGAAGCCAAGCAATCCTGATGGTATGTGCTCTAGGAGGAAAAGTGTTTTAAATAGGCTATTTGTTTTTGAAATATCTGTGGAAAGCACTGTAAATAGAGTTAGAATCAGTTAATATTGCTTTTATTAATTTTATGAAATCTGCAACGTGTTAGGAAATCAAACAGAAAAAGATAATGTCCCACATAGGTCCTATAGCTCATGCTAGGAGAACACCAGCCAAACACGACAAACTGGCACATGACACCTTTTGATAAAAATACAAATGTAACCAGGCACGGTGGCACACATCTGTAACCCAAGAACTCCAGCAGAATTGCAGGTTTGAGTCCAGCCTGTGGGACGTAATGACTTAGTGAGACCTTGTCTCCAAATAAAAAGACTAGGGATATAGCTCAGGGTGGAAATGCTAGGTTCAATCCCCAACAAAGAAAGAACAGAAGACAAAACATGACCAATTTAGGCCCTCCAAGAAGTAGGGCTGCCCCAGGAAATCTCCCCAGTTAGCCTGCCAGTTGCCATCTCATGTGTGGATGAAGGAGCAAGGGCTCACTCCTCTGTGGTCTCATCTGTTTCAGTGTGAATCAGAGTATTCAGCTTCAGTTTCAGTCACCTGTCTCCCCTGGAATGGGGGGTCCTTAGAATGTATTAACTTCTGTGTGCCTGTTCATAAACATGTAGATTGAGTGTGAATGGATGACATAGCAATAGGTCATTTGGTGTACACTCCAAGATGAAAGCCCTCCCCCAGGGGGTGGGGCTCAGACTTACAAAGTTTTAGTGGGCCCTACCCTGCAGCTCCATGGACATATCTGGCCAAGCTCTACTTGGCACATTCTCCTCAGAAACTTGTGCAGATAACACAGGGAACCTACTCATGCTTCTCCTTATTCCTGACGGTCCCAACGTTAGCAAGGGCCAAGCAGTCAGGTGGGTGCCTGAGTGGTCTCTCCTTCAGAAGGGGAACCCACCCTTTGTGTGTTGCAACACTATTCAAGGGCACAGCACACACACCATAGGAAATTAGTATGGGTGCAAACCAGAGTAAGCCCACTGTTTTAGACTGCATGATAGAAAACTTCCAAGAAAGGCTTCTCAGAGGACTACAGGGTAAAAATGAAATCACAGTGGCTCTGTACTTTCTGCAAAATTGACTGGCCATGCTTATGCCTTACTTGGCTATCAGAGGAAACCCTAAACACAGAAATCACCCACTGAGTCTGGGACAAAGTGAGCAAGCCTTTACTGAAATGCCAACCTGATCAATTCTCTCCTATCAATCCATGACTAGAACTGTGTCAGAATCCTCTTCCATGGCTCTGTGCCTGTACTTGTCAAGAAAAGGAAACTCTCCTAGTCATCAAAGCTGATCAGTCAAACCAGAGGTCCCCTATAAAGAATTCCCCAAAGATTAAGCCCGATGAAGACTTTCCTCCTCCATACATGGGTGGCCATCCAGACCTGCCAGACCTTCCACCACTGCCCCTGGAGATAGCCACAGTTCCTCACCAGCCACCAGCTTCACTGTTAGATTCCCCTGCTCAATATCCACTGACCACACCATTGCTGCCTAGCCCTCAGGAGCCACACACATTAAGCCCCATTGGTCACCAATTCTGTCCATCACACCTCCAGATGACCCTTCAAGGATATCCTGGTACAAGGGGACCAAATCAACCATCTGCTCTATACTATCAGTCTTTTAGCTCCACTGGTCTCCTCAGCTGGAAACAACATACACCCTCATATTCAGAAAAGCCCCAAGCCATGATTGATCTCTTGGCCTTGATCTTCCAGATGCATCAGTGAACTTGGGATGACTGCTGACATATCCTCCTGATTCTTGTCAGCACCGAGGAGCATTCTCACATTATCAAAGAAAGATGAGCTTCACTAAAGACTAGAATTCCAGATGATGATGTTGATCTTGACACCTGGGTAAACAGTGTCTTCCCTACCACCCTGACAAATTGGGACTTTAACACTGCAGAAGGCCATAAATTTTTAACAGAATACTGGAAAGCCTTCCTGGCAGGGATAAAAGTGGAAGGTGAGCCCATAAATATGTTCAAAAGTTCTGAAATTACTCAAGAACTCAGGGAAAGCCCTACAAAATTTTATGAGGGACTGTGTTAGGCCTACCGAACTTACTTCCTATTTGCTCCTGAGGCTCCTGAAAATCCGCAGATGATGGATTCAATCTTTGTGTTACAGTGTGGCTCTGACATTTGGAGGAAGACTCAGAAGATTGATTGATTTGCTAGGATGAATGCCTCTCAGCTGTTTCAGTCACTCAAAAGGTTTTTATAAACCAAGACAAAAAAGAAAAGAAAGAACACAAACATAATCAGACTGTCCTTTTGACTGCAATCACAGGAAGGCACAATCACAGGACTTCTCTGAGAGGTTCTAAACAAGTCAGCAGCATACCAGGAGCCAAGGCAACAGAGCCTCACAGGGACCTCATTTCAAAACAAGCAGTTGTCCCTACTCTCTAGTTCCAAACTGTGCCCAATGCAAGTAATTCAGACATTGGAAAGGCAAATGCCCTCTCCAGCTGGAACATCAGAAGGCTTCCAAGGACCTAAACTTGCCGCCACCTGAACCTCTGCTCTCACTTTTTGATGTCAATAAATAGGACATACCAGGCTCTATAAGATTGGGCCCCCAAGAACCCACAATTACAATGAAAATCAAGGGAGAACCAATGATTTTTATGGTTGATAGGGTGGCCGAATATTCCATTGTCACTCAACCTATTGCCCCCTTGACTTCCCAACAAATCCAAGTAATGGAAGTTACCAGCATTCCCACTGAAAAAAAAAGTTTTACCCAAACAGATCCTGTGAGCTTGGAGGACATCCCATGAAACATGAATTTTTATACATGCCTGAATTCCCTGTTCTCTGGCTGAGTTGAGACCTCCCTCAAAGTTTGGAGTAACTATTTCTTTTGCTCCTAATCAGGCTGCCACCCTTACCTTTGGATCCTCAACTTCAGACATGCAATTGACTCTGACCATGCCTCAAGAAGAAGAGTGGTGACTCTGTCAAACAGAAATACCCAAAAACTGTAATCCTGAGATTCTAAGAACCATATTTCCAGATGTTTGGGTAGAAAATTCGCCTTTGGGCTAGATGTTAAGTATGCTCCCTTAATGACTGGACTTAACCTGAGGGCCAGTCCTATTATTATCAAACAGTATCCCTTGTCCTGAGAGGCCCACCTTGGAACTCAGCCCTGCATTTCTGAACTGAAACAAGCTGCAATTCTAGTAGACTGCCAGTCACCTTGGAATGCTCTATTGCTGCCAGTTAAAAAGTCTAATGGGGACTATTGGCCAGTACAAGATCTCTGTACTGTTAATGCATCCACTATAACTTTACATCCAATGATTCCAAGCTCATAAACCCTTCTGGGCCTGCTCCATCCCCATGGTACCTGGTTTACCTGCCTGGATTCATAGGATGTTTTCTTCTGCCTGTGAAGAGCTTCTGTCAGTCAGTTTCTTTTTGCCTTTAAATGGGGAGACCCTGGCACAGGACGAAAGGGACGAAAGGGAACCCTCCCTCAAGGGTTCAAGAACTCTCCCATACTGTACAGGAAGGCCTTGGCAGCCAATCTAGCCAAGTTTTCCTACAGAAGATTCCACTGCTCTCTTCCGCAGTACACTGACAATATCCTACTCAGAAATCCCACTAAACAGGACTATTGGAGAGGAACACAGGCCCTCCGCCACCACTTATGTGACACTGGGTACAGTCTCCTGAAAAAAAGGATCAAATCTGTAAGCAAAAAGTCAGATATTTAGGGTTTAATTTAGAAAAGGGATTCTGACACCTGAACCCATTACACAGTGCCAAGGACTGTTTGTCCAAAATCTCCAACTCACTTTTCAGTCAGTCAAAGTTCTGAATCCAGCCACCTATCTGCTCACAGAGATTGGACAGCCCAACTAAGATTTCCTTGCTTTGACAGGTGACCTCTTTGCTGGCCAACCTGATGTCTCAACAGAGCCATTAGCAGATGCTGAGTACACCTTGTTTACAAATGGAAGTAGCCCTGTCAAGAATGGACACCCTAAGGCTGGCTATGCTGTCCCAGAGAGGTGCTCCCAGCCGAACCTCACACCCATCCATATTGGTGAGCACAGTGAGCTGGGCTCTGGGTAGTCATACAGGACTTCAGTTTGGGAAAGGACAAAAAGGTGAATATTTACACAGATGCCTGGTACACCTTCATGACCGTCCACATCCACAGGAAGTTATACAAGGAAGATGAACTCCTGCCAGCGGGAGAAAAGCAAATCAAATACAAGGATGAAATCCTTCAAGTCCTGACTACAATTTGGAAACCTAAGACAGTTGTCATTATCCATGGTAAAGGACACCAAAAAGTAAAAGACACTGTTACTCTTGGCAGTCATAAAGCAGATGAGGCCACTCAGATGGCTGCTGAAGCCTCAACTTGGAAACACAATGATTTGGTCAGATATTTAGAAGCTGTACATGAAATCCCACCAAAACCTGTTCTTCACTGGCACCAGGGTCCCCTCCATTATACTAAAGAAGAAATAAAATGGGCAAAGCAGGAAGAGGCTGATATATCCCCCAAATAGTGTTGGGGCCCTACCTGATGATCAAATGATAGTTCCAGAGTTAGTCTACACCTAGGTAAAGTGTCACCGTGACATCACCCGTGGTGGAAGTCTGCTATGGCCGTTTTCGAGTCAATATTATTACATGCCAAAATTGACATCAATTTATGCAACTGTTAGCAAAAGGTGTCAAATCTATGCAAAGACTGAGACTTCAACAGGACCCTGAGCAGCACCTAGAATCCAACACATGGACTCTCCCTCTGAAGATCTCCAAATAGACTTTACTGAAATTAAGCCATGCTGGGGATACAAGTATTTACTGGTCTTTGTTTGCACTTATTTTGGCTGGCCAGAGGCATCACCTACAAAGACAGAAAAGACCTCTAAAGTATGCAGAGTTTTATTAAAAGAAATTATTCTCGGATATGGGTTACCCCCGACTATAGGCAATGACAACGTACCATTAATTATTTGCCACAGAAATGACCCAGAAATTAGCTAAGGAAGTAAAAATTAAATGGAATCGCCACACCACCTACAGGCCCCAGAACTCTGGCAAAGTAGAGTGAATGAACAGAATCCTAAAGTCCATGTTGACCAGCAAACTCAGATGCCATGGGTGGACTTGTTACCTGTGGCCCTCCTGAAAGTTAGGACTTCACCAGGACCTGCTGGATATACTTCTTTTGAAGTCCTATTAGGAGGCCCTCATCATTAAATGCCACCAAGGGGATCTATGCCAGTTGAGAAATATTACCTTGCAAGAACAACTTACTTAGTTAGGAAAAAGTTTTTCCCATATACATAAAAGAGCAAAGGTATCACCTATAACCACTGATACACATGCACACACAAAAAATCCAGGTGATATGGTTTGGGTCAAAGATTAGGAAAAGGATCTCCCTGTCCCCAATTTGGAAAGGCCCTTATTTAATTATTTTGACCACTCCCTCCACAGTAAAAATAGCAGAAATCCAGTCCTAAATTCATTACTCTAAGATCAAGCATGCTAATCTGATAATTGTTGGAAGGCCTGCCCTGATAATCCAGTCCTCTAAAGACTACCTTGAAGAGACAGTTCTCTCAAAGCCTTGTTCCTCTCATTCCGGAAGCTGGCAGGTCAACACATGGCTGAGGCTTAGATGGACATGGTACACTGGAGTACCTGTCCTAATGGACTCTTGTTTTGTTATCCAGTTTGACTATCAATTCCCTCTCTTTTGTTTATCCTGGGTTGGCCTCAAGCCTCTGGGAAACATCCCCAGAGGACTGAGAAGTTCCCCACAAAATCATCTTTAATGTCTTACACATTGGGGTAACTGTAGGGCTAGGTACCTTGATCTGTTTGTCAGATTGTAGCTTCAGTGTACTGTTATTCTGTTTGGTTCTTGGTTCTTTATCTCCTATCAATCTCAGAGTTTGTTATCATTCACAACTCTGACAGACTGGGAACACTATAAAAAGGGTCTCTGCTACATAAACATAATTCTTGAGTTGCTTATCTTTAGCTTCCTACACCCAAATTTAAAATGACCTCCTATGGATAGTACGTCTAAATTACCTCCATCCCAAATTAATTGAACGTTGAGTCAGGGGCCAGTGGACACACCAATGGCCCCTGCACTCATTGCAAATCACAACTCCTGATCTCCTACATCTTGTCAATGGCACTCACCGGGTCCTCCAAGCTGTAAACCCAGAATTACACAAATTACACTGTTGTCTCTGAGTTCCCCTTTCACTCCTTTCCTATCCAGCTCTAGGTCTCACTCAAAATAATTCTGAACTCAACTAATGCTCCTTATTGTCTACCTCAGCCCTATCCTACAATAGTATAGGGAAACACTTCCTGCTTCCTGGGTTCCACTGACAGCCAAAATGTCTCTGCTGACTGTATAGATGTGTTGACCGTCACCTCAGGTTCTCTGGCAGCCTCCCTGGGGGCTTGCTTTGTTTGTGCTGACAATTGCATCAAGTGTTTGTTAACACCAAATGACTCTTTGTGCACTTGCTTTTCTGGTACCTGACCTCTCTGTTTATCCAGGACAATGAAGTCCTGCCCTTGCCCATCAGTCACGTCAAAATGTGACCCTGTGACATTGCCCAGACCAGCTGGTAATAGGGAGCTGGCACTCCGTGGTACAGCTATGGGTGTAGACCAATAGCAGTACTCACAGTTAAGTGATCAGATTGCTGGAGATTTTGCCAGCATACAAACCTCCACAGGCACACTACAGGACCAGATAAATTCTGTAGCTGCAGTCGCCCACCTTGATCAAAGAGCTGTAGATATCCAGACTGCCAGTGTGGAGGGACTTGCCTTTTCCTGGAGAAGGAACACTGCTACTGTGCCCACAGGTCAGGAATCATAAGAGAAAACGCCTGTCAGCTGCAGGAATGCCTCGAACACCAGGCTCCAAATATTATAGGATGCTCTTCCTGGTGAGAATCCCTGGATTTTCTCGCCTTGCAGACAGGAACTCTCCTGGGACCTGTTGTAGCTCTCCTGACAGTCCTTCTAGCCTTTGTGCGATCCACACTCTGACCTGCTTCCTGACAGAATATTTTGAAGCTGCACACCACCAGCTCCTTTTAAAAGTTATCTCCCCAGCCTGCGCAGCGCCCCAGCACCCCAGGCCCTTGCGCTTGGACATGAGCAGAGCTGCAGGCGCCCAGGCCAGAGACGCTGGGACCTGTGACCCAGCATCCCAGGCAGTAACAATAGCTCCTCAAGTCTGTAATAAAAAATGGCCTCCAATAAAACTATACTGCAAGGGGCTGGGGATTTAGCTCAGCGGCATAAGTGCCTGCCTTGCAAGCAGGCAGTCATGAGTTCAATCCCCAGGACCGATAAAAAGGAAAAAGCCCCCCCCCCAAAAAAAAAACAACTACACTGCAAAAAATGAGAAAGAAAACAAAATGTGGGCAAAAGAGGCAAATAGGAAATGTCCTCGAATTGTAATGGCTTTTTTGAAGAGAGACTAACTTGGCATTCTTGTCCAGAAGAGGAAGCTCAATAACTTCCATCATTTATATATATTATATATTTAAATAAAATATATACAAATACATAAATATAACATATATAAATGCAGTAATATTATATTTACATATATAATATGGGTAAAATGGATTTTGGTTTTGATTTATTAATGTGAAAAAACCACACTCTAATGACAATCAAGTTTAATATGTTGGTTTTGAAAATAGCATTTGGGAGAGTTGTTGGTTTTGTTTGTTTTGCATCTACTGCACTGGTTCCTTTGAACAAATAAAAGCCTTTGTAGTTGCTTCCTTTGCCAGTAAAGAGTATTTGATAGCCTGATAATTTCCTCTGCTCTTCTAAATGTTGGGGGAATTGTCCACAGTCAAACTCAGTCAGAATTCATGTTATAACTCATGTGATCAAAAATTCTGAGTTTTTTGTTTGTGTGTGTAAATAAAATACCTATGTAAATGGTTTTTGTTTGGTTTTTAAACAGTCAGCAAAACAAAAACTATGGGTGATCAGCTCACCTTTGAGATGCCATCATTCTGAGCAATCTAAGAAATAAATCACTTCCAGTTAACAGTTTTCTTGAAGCCATAACCTTTCAAGTTAAATGTGACTCTGTGTTAATTGGACAGTTTAAAGTGGATCTTTTTCAAAGCAGCCATAGCAGAACCCATATCTATGTCTTTAGTAACAAAAATACAGCAGTTTATTTGCAAAATTCCTGAAGAGAAGAATTCTTCTCTCTACAATAACTTCCCCACCCAAATAACAGGTCCATGCCCAGCTTGTTCAAAGTAGCTAGGGAAGACTTGTTCAAGGAACACTGAAGATTCCTCATGACCCACTGCATTGCAACAAGTCGAAATCTTGTGTTAAAGTTGTATTCAAAAGTCAGGATTTGTAGATGTCTAAAGATTTGGCTCACGGTAACCCACTGAGTGGTTAGAGCTGTTCACAGTTTAGGATCTGCTAGAATAACTGAGTGGATAAACTAGTAATCTAAAATTATTGACCTGCATGTTTTTCTTGGCCTCAACCTGTTCCTTCACTTGTAAGCTCAATCTTTTCACTATTCAGGTTACTGTTTTCAGCAGAAGCCAGAAAAACAACTTTGGAGTAGTCAGAATGTTATCCTACTCAATACTGTTGACTTTATTGTAAATAATGGTGAGCAGTGATCAATAAACAGCTTTAAATTTTAAAAAGAAGTTACCTCCTCTTACCAGCTCCTTAGTACTGAAGAGACTGAAGAAGAATAATCTTCCCCATAATAAAAACGGGGATGTAACGGCAAAGTTACAGAATAATGAATTTATAGACTTTTTTTAAAGCACTAGCATCTAATTTTACTTTTAAAATTCAGACAGGGGCTCACAAATCTTACCTGAGAAGCTCTATAGGTATATATAATTTTTATAAACTTTTATATAACTTTTATAAACACCAAAAAATTGCATTCAGGCACTATTACAGTAGTTGCTGTACACTAGCAAAAAGAGCTTCGTTATATTTGTATTATACCAAAATACCTGTAACGTGGTCCTAACTGTTCTGTATGTTTTTTCTTCTCCCTTCTCCCTCTGGGTGACCTAATTGATATGTTAATCAATTCTCTCCCCTGTGAAGAATTGTAAATCCCTGGGGTCCTAACCTAATTGATATGTTAACCCTTGCTGCCCTCTACAAATAACAAATGTGGTGCTAAAATAAGGTAACAAAAGGTTGTTAATTGCTGCTAGACTCCTCTGTTCTCTGCTGAGGAAAACAAAGATCTTCCTTATTAGCCAATTTCCTGATCCATGCCCATACCCCTCACCTTGTAAACAGTGATATATATATATAAAGGCTGCAAGTATGGGGGAGCGACACACAGCTTTTGCAATCTCCAACTGCACTGTGTCACTGGGCCCAGGATAAAATAATCAGCGCTGCTTTTTAAAATATGTTTTTTGCCTCATTTTTTGAACTTGAGTTTGGGGGTTCATTTATGGATTACAAGAGTAGTAAAGTACACTTTATTTTTTCCTATAATTTGGGCTTTTGATTCTGTTAAAACTTAAATTTACTGTACCAAGTGATTAGAATCCAGGTAAAATTTTCTATTTACATGTCTCAGTACTGTAACACTTTATATGAAGGACAATATTTGGAATCCAAAATTAACCATCATCCTCCAGGAGATAAATTGCAAGTAATTCCAATTCCTTGCACAGAAACCCCCTTCTACACATAGCAGCAGCCAGCTTCAAGTCTTGGTGCTATAGGTAGGGTCTCCATCCAACCTTAAATAATGTTAAATATGTAATCTGCTGTTCACCAGAAAGAGGAAGTGAACATCTTATAAGTGAAGTGTTGTTATGGCCAGTTTATAAAGTTCAGTGATGAAACTTAACAAAAAAATATTCTCTTGAAAATTATTTTTTCTTCAGAAAAAAGGAAAGGAAAGTCAAAACCCTATCAGCACAGCCACAGTTGCTGTGGCTGTTGGGCCTCTCGTTCGTCCCTCAGTCTGTCCCGCATCTGCAGGACTGTCGTCTGCACCATCGTCAGTGTCCTCCAGCTCCAAGTCACCCACTTCCTGGAGCAAAGACTCGTCTCCTTCCACACCGAGAACTGGATATGTCAAGACATGATCTGTTTCTAACTGCTGTTTGCCGCTCAGTTCATTTTCTCCTGCTTGCTCTTCTTCCATCCGTTTCTTTTTAATTTCTGACAGTTCTGCACCAGTCTTGGCTTTCCAATAACAAATTCTCAACCGTAACAGGGGTGCCATGGCATAAGTGCATCTCTGCTTCTTCTGCTTCTTTTTCTTTGAGTTTTCTTTCTTCTCGTTTTTATCTTATCTAATACCTCATTTAATTTTTCTTGCACTGCTGTCACTAGAGTAAAGATCACGACCACACCAAGATCTTCCTTAGCCTGCAGTGAGAATAATTTTAAAGTGTCTGTGATATCACTGTATTCTAGATTTCCCTGGGAGAATATTTCACAAAGAGGAGCTTCATCTGGGTACTTTTCACTATACATAAGCTTGAGGGCAGTGTGTACAGCGTCATCATTCTCCCCATCCTCAGGTGTCACCGTCACAGTGAAGCTGGGGGGAATTTCTGATAATACGGTAAGGAGTCGGGGTAAACGGACTCAGAGCCTCCAGCTCATTTTGCTGTCCTTTACCGTAGCCTGTCATTGCGGCCCTGGCTGCTGCCCATGGATCACCCCAACACTCCGGCAACAGGTGCTACAACCAAGTTCCAAGGCATCGGGCCAAACTTACAGACGTTTTAAAGCAGAAGTTAAAAATCATCTATCAGCCTGTGACTATGCTCGTGCTGCCTGTCACTTAGCCTGCTAAACTCTGCTGGCCTTGCCTTGAATATCCAGCTATTTCTGCTAACTAATAGGCTATGTCAACTTGACTGCATCCAACTATAATGTCTGTGTTTTCCTACCTAGAAAAATATGTATAGTTTTTACAACTTGCCTCAAGGACTTCATGTCTTCGACAGACCAGCCCAGTCAAGGATGCGTGTAACTCTAATCGCTTCCCTCAAATCCTCCTCCCTCCTTCCCAGGATGCTCCTACCTTATGATAAAAAATTCCTTACCAGTAAACTTACTTAAAACATACTTGCTTGAAAATGTATGATTTAATACATGCAACCAGTCATGGACTAACTGCAAACAGCTTTGCACTTCCTGCTTGCTAAATGTATTTAAATTGAACTCTAAGCTGACTCTGGGTTGGTGATTTGGACTCAGACTCAGTCTCTCCCGGCCTGGCAGCACTGATGAACAACTTGCCTTCCAAACTCCTCAGTATGGAGTGTTTTCCATTCAATCCAGAATTTTTCCACAACAATGAAATATAGCAAAGGAGAAAGGTAGCAACTAGCAGACAAGGGTAAAAGAGAACCCATATGTCTTAGCTTATTTTATTTTGTCCTAACAAAATATCCAAGGATGAGTAACATGTAAAGAATTTGATATGGTTCCTGATTCTACTGGCTGGATAACTCAAAAAGCACATTCTGGGAGAATCAAACAGCATCCTGGTAAGGTTCCCTAACTGTAGCATGACACAGCCAAGAAGCATCTTCTCAAGCAGAAGAGGTTGTGTGTTTAGCTCAGAAGAGATCACAGAGGGGTCTGACTTGCCCTCTTTATAACACCCTGCTCGTGGGAGCTGAATACTTCTGTGAGGCAGGAGAATGTTAATCTACCAAATGGAGGAGCCTCCATGACATAACTGCTTCCCAATAGACCCCAACTCCACATACCATGCTGGGGACCCTGCTTCCAGCTCTGGGGAACAAATCACATTGAAATCATAGCCCCATGAACTGAGACCTCTGAAGTCACTTCTGAAGATTGGGGGTGTAGGTTGCCGAAGAGTGAGTTGGGAGCATGGAGAGAAATCTGCCTGGTGACTGTTCTTAACCTGCAGCCTTTGTCTGGGTCTATTTTCAACTAATATGTAATCTCTGGGGAGCAAACCTATGTGATATGGCCTTCACTTTTGCCCCCAGAAGTGCCAGCCAAGTGCATGAGCCTTGTGCTGACTCTAAGGAGTTGCTCTGGGGAAGGGTATGGGGTGGAGGACTTTTATATGAAAGGGAAAGATCTGGTCTAAAAACTTGTTCCTACCCAGTGTAGAGAAAAAAATGATGATTTCACAGGTTGTTTCCAAACCTATGTGTAGGTAACAGTAGGGGCTGTAGAGTGCTTAATCGTCTTGTCACATAATTGCCACAAAATTCCTATTTCTAGTGCACAATTATATCCCTGAGTATGAACTGGGGAAATAAGGAGACAAAATGTTCTCTCCATTAAGGGCAGGAGACACCTTTGCTGATTATGTTGCCATTAATGAAATGGCTTTCTTCCTTTACATGGATTTTTATTGAACTCTCTCTGAGAATCATTGTACATCCTTGGGAAGTGTCAGATACAAGCATGTAAATGCACACATTTTTCTCTCCAAAGTGTACTCCCAGGACACCAGAATACCACAGATGGACTAAAGAGCATTTTTTAATTCAATAAAAGGTACTGGATATCCACAAAATATGAACATAGACATAGAACTTGTATTTTTCATAAAAATTAGTTCAAAATGAATCATAGACCTAAATTTGAAACAATAAAAGCAGTAGAAGAATCTAGAAGACAATGTGGGTGACTCTGTGTTTGAGCACAAGCTTTTAGATAAAGCGTGATTTAGCCAGGGATGGTGGTACACACCTGTCACCACAGCACTTTGAGGTAGGAGGATTCCAAGTTTGATCCCAGCCTAGCCAACTTACTGCCTTAGTGAGACCTCATCTCAGAAAGGTTAGGGTGAGGATGCAGCTCAGTGCAAAGCCCTGGGTGTGAACCCCAACACCACAAAAAAAGTATGATCCATAAAAAGAAAAATATTGATAGGTTGGACATTGTTAAGACTGAAACCTTCTAATCTATGAAGGCCCTCTTATAAAATGACAAAATGAACCACAAATTGAGGGGAAAAAATTGGAAAACACATATTTGGCAAGGAAACTTACAGAAACTTACAAAATATAGAAGGAAATCTTAAAATTCAAGAATAAGAAAACAATCCAATGGGGAAAAAATGAGCAAAGGTTTGAATACATACTTCACCCAACAAAGGTGTACATGTGGAAAATAAACTCATGAAAGGATGCTCAGTGTCACTTGGCATGGGCAATTCTAAATAAAAACAGTGAAATGACATTACACACCTATCACAGTGGCTAAATTTCAAAAATAAATAACAATATCCACAGATAGTAAGAGTGTGAAGCAACAGAAACTCTCTCCCTTGCTGATGGAAATAGGAAATGGCCTCTTGCAAAGCTAAACATTGTCTTAGATGATCTAGCAGCCAAGCTCCTGGATACTCGCCCAACTAATGTGAAAATGTGTGTCCACACAAATCTGCATGCAAATGTTCGTAGCAGTTTTATATATTTATAATCTCCAAAAGCTGAAAGCAAGCAAGATATCCTTCAGTAAGTGGAAAATAAACAGGCCATGACGCTTCTAGAACACGGAAGATAATTCAGTGATAAAAAGAAATGAGACATCACAAAGGCAAGACATAAAAAACACAGACAATTCCCAAATATACATTTGTAAGTACAACAAGCCAGTCTGACACGGCTACTGTTGGGAGCCGCAGCCCCGAGCCCGGTCGCCTCACTTGGCGGACGTGAGGCCTGTAGTAAAGAGTGAGGCCTGAGGTAGATTACCCCTCCCATCGAATATGCTAGTTTCCTGCTTACCGCGTAAACAACCCGCTCAACAATATAGTCTGCCTAGCAACTGATGATGTTAGCCAATCAGCTTGCCTTGCTTACTTTAACATGATTGGACACTGTACCCGTATATATACTGGTGCCACCCCTGGGAGGAAGTAGAAGCCAGGTAGAAGCCCGGAAGTAGAAGCCCAGAAGGAGCTGCGGAGAGCGGACCGATAGAGGCTTCGGGGCAGACTGAAGCACAAGAGGAGCCGCGGAGAGCGGACCAAAGGAGGCTTCAGCTGGGAGAACCCAGGGCAGGCTGTACGGAGAAAGAAGAATAAAAAGAAAAGGTTGTCCACTACCAGACTATGTCGTGTGTCCTTCCTGCCGGCCGGGAGCGGACATCGACATTTGGAGGCCCGCCCGGGGACTGATCACCCCCGCGACGTGGAAGTGGACAACGCTCCAGTACAGAGCTGCGAGACAGGTGAGTTGGGGATAAGCCTGGGCTCTGGGTGGCGCGCACCTACAGGGCTTTTAGACTCCCCTCAGGCTCACGCGTAAGTGGCGGATTTTTGGGCCTCACGCGGTGAGTAACATATTAAAAAATGGGAAACATGCTAGGTAGCGGCACTAAGAGCGAGGGTGGTTGTGGAGAAAGCTCTCAAGAGCTTACAAAAGTATGCAGGGTATCTGAGCAGGCCCAGTCAGGGAGCTCCCGAGAGGGGTCTGTCAAGGGGAACAAGGATGCTAAGGAGGAGGACGGGGCTCTAGCCTCGGAGTCGTCTGACTCCGAGGACGAGGGAAAGTTGAATGGCAAGGAGGCCAAAGAGACCAGCTGTCAGGAGCCTAAGTCGCTCAATAAGGAGTCGCAGGGTTCTTTTCCAGCGTTGCCCCGCGAATTGCGCTCTGCTCAACCTGGTCTGCGGAGGAGTAGAGAGCTCCTGAGTGCGCCCCGGCGCGAGAGGGAGGCGAAGCCTTCCGCCCCACCTTGGGGGCCGTTTCCGGAGGCGATCCCTCGCCGCGGGGCGGCCGCCCGGGAGCTCCCTTCCTCTTCGCCAGAACAGGAAGTGATGCACGGGCCCCCATTTTCCGCCCAATCACGGCCGTTGTTTTATGCTCCGCCGCCGGCGGATCGGTATTTTCACAGGTGGCTTTGGCAGGGGAGACGCTTGTTTCATGAGGTACATCCACCACCTGGGATGGATAGTGACCCCTACGAGATATTTCCTGTACAAGTGGCTATAGGCCAGGGACGCAATGTACGGGAGCCTTTTGAGATAAAGCAGATTAGAGAACTTAAAAATGCAGTTACAACTTTTGGGCCGACTGCGCCTTACACCATTGCCATGCTGGAGAATCTGTCTTCTGGGCCCCTCACCCCCGCGGACTGGATTCAGCTGGCGGGGGCGTGTCTGCCCTCGGGCAGTTACCTGGATTGGCGAGCCTGGTATGCAGAGTCCTCTGCAGAGCAGGCTGAGAGAAACGCCAATCGGGGAGACCGGGGGTGGAACAAGAGAATGCTTGTGGGAGAGGGTCGGCGCGCTGATGGTCAGACTCGGTTCCCCGGCGCTCTCTGGCGGGGAGGAGATAGAGAGCCATCCGCTCCGCCCTGGAGCTCTTTTCTAAAAGCGGCTCCCCGCCGAGAGGCCGCCACAGGAAACCCTCCCTTCCCTCAGCCGGCACAGGAAGTGACGCCCCGTTTCACTCTGTCGCGACCGCAGTCTTATGACGTCGCGCCGCTGGGCAGACGGTATTTTCATGGGCGGCTACTCTGCCGAGCAGGCTGAGAAAAACGCCGGTCGAGGAAAAAGGGGCTGGGGATTTAGCTCAGCGGCTTAAGCGCCTGCCTTGCAAGTGTGCAGTTGTTAGTTCGATCCCTGGTACCAATAAAAAAAAAAAAAAAAAAAAAAAAAAAAAAAAAAAAAAAAACGAAAAAGATAAAAATAAAAAATAAAAAATAAAAAACAAAAAGGGGGAGTAAACCCTCGAGGTTTGATCCCTGGTGATGTTTGGCAGATGGACATCACACATATACAGGAGTTTGGGACTCTTAAATATGTTCATGTTTCCACAGACACCTGTTCTCGCGTCATATTTGCAACAGCAGAAACAGGTGAAAAAGTGTCTAATGTGATCAATCATTGCCTGGCGGCTTGGGCCGCATGGGGCAAACCAAAAATATTAAAAACTGATAATGGACCAGCCTATATAGGCAAAGCTTTCAATGAGTTCTGCAAAATGATGGAGGTTCAATTAAAACATGGTATCCCATACAATCCCCAAGGTCAAGGAATCATTGAGAGGGCTCATAGAAGCCTCAAAGAAATTTTACAAAAACAAAAAGGGGGAGTAGGCCAAGGCCTGGCCCCAAAGGCACGATTATCCATGGCACTATTCACACACAATTTTTTAAATTTAAATAATGATAATCGCTCCCCAGCTGTGGAGCACTGCAACCCTTCCCCCAACCATAAAGGGTGGGTGAAGTGGAAAGATGTCCTGACAGGACAATGGATGGGCCCGGATCCAGTGGTCAGCTGGAACCGAGGCGCGGTTTGTGTTTTCCCACAGGAACCGGGACGAGAACCACTGTGGATACCGGAGAGACTGACACGGACAACAAAGCCCTCGACTAAAGATCAGACCTGCCCTACTGGAGATCCATCACAGACCAACCAACAAGATGAATAGAAATAGCGGTAGCCCGAAATGGACAAAAAGATCCTCAGGCATATGCATGGCTTGCTCGATTGGCCCACGACCGAGTCTAGATATGGCGGGCATCCTTCATTCTCCTCCATAAGGTGACAATACACAGCAGGGTAGATGAGTCAATGACGGGTAAGAGCGTGCCTCCCCAGCACGACTCGACCTAAGCCAGGCCCTACCCCATCCTGCACGTAAGCCGCTGGACTGTTAGATGCTGCCCAGGTCTAAATTTCTCTCCGAGGGGATTTCTTTACGGAGAGGAAATGAGTGCAAGCTTGTGTGCATCCAGGTTCCGTCCAGTTTGTGCCTGGCCCTAGAAAAAGGACGAGGGCCTCAGGGCCTTGGCAGACCATGGGACGGCCGACCAGGGTCTAAGCCAAGGACCTACGGTGGGCCTACGCATAGGGCATAAGCCTCTGCACCCAGTCCAGGAAGGGCTACGATGCGCACATTCATAAAAAATAAAAAAGGGGGAGATGTTGGGAGCCGCAGCCCCGAGCCCGGTCGCCTCACTTGGCGGACGTGAGGCCTGTAGTAAAGAGTGAGGCCTGAGGTAGATTACCCCTCCCATCGAATATGCTAGTTTCCTGCTTACCGCGTAAACAACCCGCTCAACAATATAGTCTGCCTAGCAACTGATGATGTTAGCCAATCAGCTTGCCTTGCTTACTTTAACATGATTGGACACTGTACCCGTATATATACTGGTGCCACCCCTGGGAGGAAGTAGAAGCCAGGTAGAAGCCCGGAAGTAGAAGCCCAGAAGGAGCTGCGGAGAGCGGACCGATAGAGGCTTCGGGGCAGACTGAAGCACAAGAGGAGCCGCGGAGAGCGGACCAAAGGAGGCTTCAGCTGGGAGAACCCAGGGCAGGCTGTACGGAGAAAGAAGAATAAAAAGAAAAGGTTGTCCACTACCAGACTATGTCGTGTGTCCTTCCTGCCGGCCGGGAGCGGACATCGACAGGCTACATACTGTGTCGTTCCGATTATAGCATTCTGTGGAAAAGGCAAAATTATGGAGATACAAAATCAAGGAATTCAGGGATAAGGAGAAAAGGTTGAGTGGATGATGATGCAATGGGGTCTTTCTTAGGGCAGTGAAATATTCTGTACAGCACTGTAACTACACATACCTGACGATATGCATTCGTCAAAAACAATTGAACTTCAGCACACAGAGTGAACCTTAATGTATGCAAATTTAAAAAAAATATTTAGAAAGTCAAATGAGTTCCAGGATAAGAAGCAAAATGTGACAAGTGAATCTAGATTGCAAATGTCTGAAACCACTTCACTGAAGAGGGTAGGGAAAGTGCTGACCTCCGCAGTTTTGGAAATAAAGGGAATCTGCAAAACTAAAGGCCAAAGAGCTATACACAAGCGTTTTAACTGATGGAGCTGTCTCCCACGAGGGTATGACAAAACAATTCTGATTGTGTTACAAATGTACATCAGACTTAAACAATTAAGTGAGAGGATGGTGAATGGTGGAGCCAGATTGTTCAGTGTTAAAATGGGGATTAGCAGATTAGCAAAAGGGAGCATCTAGAACAGCCCTGTAGACAATATATAGAACATGGAAACATTAGTGTAAACCCACGTTTAGCTCAACGTGGATATGGGTAGCTACATAAATAAATATGCATAGATTGGCATATACACACGGGCTACTCCACATGCATGTACTGCCTTCCTCGGTCTGCTGGGAGGACCTAGAAGTAACAATAGCCCGGTAGCAACAGCACACCCATATCTCAGTTTTTCCTGACACCATTCTCCACTAGAAGAAACCAAGGCAAGAAATATGTAAGGTGAGCCTGGAGTGTCTCATACTGTCAGGAAATAAGAAAAGGTTCAAAACATAAGGGCCAACAGTGCTCAGGGCCAAGGATGCAAGGAATGGAGCAAGAAAATAAGTAAAGTCATGTTGTAACCTAGCCCAAAGTATAAAATAAATATCCGCGAGTCCACGCTCACGTAAATACATGATGGAAGAAAGAAAATAACAGAGAGAGAAATACGGAGGCAAGAAGATAGGAAGAAAGAAAAGGAAGAGGGAGAAAGGAAGGAAGGAAGAGAAAGATAGGAACGAAACAGAGGAGAGGAAGAAAGGAAACACAAGTATCCCCTACCAAATAACGTCTGTAGATTCTTGGCCTGCGTGGAAGTAAAATACAACTCATTCTTTTCTTTTTTAGTAGCAGGGAGTGAACCCGGAGCTTTACTGCGGGTAAGCTGTATCCCCAGCCCTTTTTATTCTTTAGTTTGAGACAGGATCTCCTACATCATTCAGTCATCCAGGTTGGGCCCAAATGCTTCTGCCATAATTCCCATTATTAAGTGTATTCTGTGTCTAATGACTCCTTTCCAAAGAATACAGTATGAAAAAAAGGAAAATTATAACATTACAGTCCCCAAAAACCATAGCCCCAGCCTATGATCATGAGAAAACAAACAAATCCCAGTTGAGAAGCATTCTGCAATATATCTATCCAATATGCTTCAAAGCTGGCATCAGAAATAAGAAAATTAGAGACGCTGTCACAGCCAAGGAGTCTAAGGAGATGTGACAACTAAATGTACTGTCATCCTGGAAAAGATCCTAGGACAGAAAAAGAACATTAAGTAAAAATCTAAATTTGAATAAAGTATGAACCCTAATTAATAATAATGTGTCGACTTGGTTCACTAACTATAATTCATGAGCACTTAAGTATAGTGCCAGAGTTACACAGGAGGGCACCGAGTGCTGGGAAGATGACAGTTCTTTGTATTATCTTCATGGTTTTTCTGCAAATCCTAAACTATCCTTAAAAAGTAGTTTACTTTTTTAAAATTTCAATTTCCTATTAATGCCATCTGGGGCCTTTCCCTGAAAGATAAAACCTGCAGAGGGTGAGTGATGTGGCTTATACATCCCTCCTGCTGATCCCAGGAACATGCCCACAGATAGCTGATGGTCTCCAAGGTAACCTGGCTTGTCACCTGGCCACAGGCGTCCTGCTGGCCTCCAGTCCTGACTCGGGAAACTGGTAAACAGCAGCCCTTGAGGCTGTGGAATGCTTTTAGGAGCACTGGCCTCTGCCTTTGGCTCCTTCTCAGCTCTCTGTTGTTGATATCCCTGGGGCTCTGCCTTCCTCTCTGTCCAGGCCTGGTTCCGTGGTCTGCACCCATCCGCTGTGCTGGGGGCAGCTTGGCGTTCTCACAGCAGATGACCCTTTCCTTCACTCAGCAACTGAGTAAGGCTTGGGGGAGCCACCTTGTTTCACTTGTCACATGCTGAACTAGACTGGGAGACCCTGTGCTGAACAGGAGCCCCGTTTAGGGAGCTGCTAAAGGCACCGTACTGGCCTTGTCCTTGTGCTAGCCCCTGGGGACCTAAAGCCAGTGAGCTGGGAACAAGAACTCCCCCCAGCTCTCCTACCTCTTTCTCATTTTGTGTTTCTCCCCTCCAGACTTTCAAAGAGAGACGTGGAGTCTATCGTATTACATCTACCTTCTTCCTAGCTCCAGCCTCAAAATTAAACCTTAGAGGGGGTCACAGGCATCTTCCTTAACGCTGTAAAAAGAACTCAAGATGTTGAGCTTTCCCTGTTAGCCTTGAATTTTGCAACTTTTCTTTGGCCACAAAATTTGGCCTTTAAGCTTAGTCTCAAACAAATTAAATGACTGTGGTCCTGCTTGGGACAAGAAGTCTCTTCACTTGGACTCAAGCTGCAATCAGACACCAATTCAAGAGGAAAATTATTAGGGACCAGGATTTTTAAAAATCCCTAAGCCTTCCTAAAAAGAGACGGACATCTCCCTAGAAGCCCTAAGAAGGGAGCTCTGGCTCTGAGAAGTGAGCCAGAAGGAAGGAATTCCCAAGGCAGTGGAGTGTAATGAAGGGGGCCTGATGACACTCAATAGATGCGTAAATATGGGCAGAGGAGAATATACGCTTATTTCCACTAAAGTCTAAATCTAGCATTTCCCCCAATGGTGAATGCAAACTGCAAGGCACGGTGGCACTCACGGTACCTGCGACTCTGCCACTATTTTCCTATCATGCTTCGGCTGTTGCAATCATTTCAAAACGTTGTTTACACCGACCACGACAGTACTTCAAGTTTACAGTGTTCATCATGCCCTCTGCTAGATCTTATTACCCAATGCATCAAAGAAGAAGCACATGTATTATTACATCACACATTTGTTTTGTTTATTAGTTTGGTGCTGTAGTGAAATAGAATTGATTTCTTTTGTTGCTACCTTAAGTGTTCTAGTTCATGCACTTAAGAACACAATTCATAGGCCTCCCCAGACTTGCTAAAGGCATCCATGCATACATAGAGCCCTTAAGATACTTCTTTTCTTACTGTAAAAGTATTTCTTTGTATATTGCAATTTTTCCCTACATTGAAATTTTCATTACTGTATTCTCAAGATTGGTAAAATATGAGATTTATAGACATCGGCTGGGCATTAATGCTGTTGCAGAGAACTGAGCGCAGATTGAGCACAGGAAGCTGCACCCTCCTCCTCCTCTGCCTCCCAACCCACCCCAGAGGCAGGCGATCGGTGGCTGCTGCACAGAGCACAGAGAGGAGACGGTGGCCCAGAGCCCCAGGGAGGAGCGCAACATGAGGCTGCAGAGGGTTGAGGGGGTACCACGCTTGGCTGGGCTGGGAACGCACAGAGGCAAGCACTCCTTGAGCACCGTACTCTTTAGAGGTATCCACGGGATTCTTAAATCACTGGGAAGTCCCCTTGGCTTGACTTCCCAACTCTTCCATGGCAACCAGCAGGAAGTCCCAAGAGAAGCCCACTGCCAGGAGCAGCTGAAAAACTCTAGGATGTTGGATGAGAAGTGTGGGGGTGTGTCCCACTGAGGTGCCAGGTCCACCTTCTGAATACGAGAGGAGGTGCACTGCTCTGGCTCCTAGGTCATGGCAGAAACGATGCTCACAAAAGCCAAGCAGCTCCCAGCTCTTGGAAGGCTCCTGTCTGCTCTTCTCAGAACTAAGCTGGCGGAAGCTCGGGGCCCATGGAGAAGGCTGACGCAGAGCTCTCAGCTGAGCCCACCCTTCAGCCATCCCACCCCAGGCATGACACAGGCACATGAGGGAATAATCCCAACACGCGGCCACTTGGATCTTCCTAAGGGAGGCACCAGGCAGACACGGTGGTGCAGGCACTGGTCACCTGGCCCAGAGACTCCCTGAGCACCGAGTGTGGAGCAGTTTACTACCAGTGATGGTAACAAGAGGAGAGGTCCAAGAGGAAGATCTCCTGTCACGGCAGTGTAGTTCATGGGTGCCACACTGGACCGTGCTCCTGTGGGAGAGGCTGGGGGAGGAGGAGGAGATGGGACAGCACGAAGGGGCCATTTGCATCTGGCCAGTGCTCTTTGGACTCTGTAGTGAGTGGAATGGCTCGGAGCAAGGTACAGAGCTGTTCGACACATAAGTCTTTAACTATAAGCAAAGATTATTTAAGTAATAAAATCCACAAACTCGCAGCTCCCCACAGCCCCAGTAAGAGCAAAATACCCAAATTGAAATGTGGGACCATCGGGCATGAGGGCACACAGGAGGATCCCAGCAGGAGGCTGAGCAGGAGGATCACAAGTTCAAGCCCAGCCTGGACAAGTCAGAGATTTAGCAAGACTTTGGTGCGAAATACAAAGTAAAATGGACTGAGAGGAAGCCCAGGGTAAAGCCCCAGGGCTGAACCCTCAGGAACCCAAAAGATTGACCACAAACACCACAAGTAAGTTAGATGGATTCAGTCTGTCTCAATGACTCTAAATTTTTCCATTAAAGGGCTACTGATGATAGAGGATTATGAGATCATAGCTCAAAATAGCATCGCCCGTAAGCAAGAAACTACCTTTGAAGTCCAACATTTTTTGTCTTAAAAACTACTATTTTCAGACCAGATGTGGTAGTGCACTCCCATGATGCCAGCACTCAGTAGACTGGGGCAGGAGGATTATTGCAAGTTCAAGACCAGCCTGGGATACAAAGTGAGCTCAAAACCAGCCTGAACTGCAGAGCAAGATCCTGTCTCCTAAAGACAAAGACAAAAAAAAAAAAAAAAAAAAAAACCCTACCATTTTCTATACTATAACACATCAAATTTGGTTTTAATAGTACCAATGTCTTAGAGTTACCTGCCATGGGGTGAATGAACACTGCACAAGTGCGCACCTGTTTATCCTACAGGGTCACACAGCCTATGTCCCCATACAGGGATCCCCATACAAGTGTCAAGGAGGACTGGTGTGCAGAATCCTGGTGCCCCTCAGGACTCCCGGAGAAGCCAGGTGCTCGGCGGCCCCCGGTTCACAGGCCACGGTGCACCTCTAGAAGACCACTCTATTACCAGTGGTGCTTGCTGTGGTTGTGTGGCATCATGTAGGAAATACATGGCTTCTGGGCCAAAGGAAGACTCCCCAGAGAGTCCATCAGAGAATCTCCAAGATGGTGAAAGAATGGTCACAACTTTAGCACATTGTAGCTGTAACACTTCCTGTGGAGATCAGAGTTTACTCTGGGGCTGTGAATGTGGAGTGTTTTTTCCACGGAAGACTTTTCTCCGTTCTATGCAACTGCAAGCTTCTCTTCTCTTCTTCCTTCATCCCCTCTGCTCCCGCATCCCCGTCCTCAAAGGCCTCCCTCAGGTGAATCCCTACAGTGATGCTGGAGAGCAACTTGGCAGAGCTGAGCAAAGGAAATTTTATGTGCCGTGTTTGACCCAGATGTTTCACCTCTAAAACATTTATCTTTAGATCGCTTGCATAAGTTCACAGGGATAAATTTACAAAGTTGCTCATTGCAGTGTTACTAGAAAGAGTGACAGAGAGGAAAGAAAGAAAGAAAAGAAAGGAAGGAAGGAAGGAAGGAAGGAAGGAAGGAAGGAAGGAAGGAAGGAAAAGGAACAATCTAAACAGACTTCAATAGGGCCCTGATTAAATAAATCCCAGCACAAGAGGGAACAGTGCAGGCAATATATTGTTTTGTGAAAAATTTGGTGTGATGAAATCTCATTAATAACTACAAGTAATTCATATTTGATTGCATACATGTTTATTCCAAGTATATGTGCAACTTCAGGGGTATCATTTGCAATTCACCCTTTTTAAAACTCTAATTCTTTATTGCCAAATCCTCTCTCCCCTCTGCCCTCTCCCCTCTCTCCTCCTCCCTCCCCTCTCTCCTCTCCCCTCTCCCTTTTCCTCCTATCTCTCCCTTTCTTTCTCTCTCTCCCTCCCACACTGAGAACTGACCCCTGGGACTTCACACTGAGCTACATTCCCAGCGCTTTTTAATTTTCTTTTTTTAAGTTAAGACAGGGTCTCACTAAGTCACCTGGGCTGGACTCAAACTCATGATCCTCCCAGAATGTGGGATAACAAGGGCACAGTAGGGGGCCCAAATCTTTCCTCTTTTAGTGAAATTTTTAAAAAATGCTATTACAACACAGCTTTCATATTTAGCATTTTTCCACATCATCTTTACTGGTTAGCTTGCTATCTGAGTTTCTTGTAGCCTAAAATGTATATGGTAGCGGGATAGTCCTAGCGCCTATGTTAGATGCAGTCTAAATAAGAAGATAATGTCTTCTGTTAGGTGTGCTGAGATAGCTAAGCTTTAAATAAACACCGCGCGGTGCTGGTCTGCTATAACATACTGCAGTCCTGTGCCTCAGAACGTCCTGGTCATGACAGAACACTGCGGGGGTGTCCATGGGTATGGCAGTGATCCCATATGGTTATAACAGAGCTTTAAAACAAATCCCTACTTTGCCAGGCATAGTGGTATGTGGTATATAATCCCAGCACCCAGGAGGCTGAGGCAGGAGGACTGTCATGAGTTTGAGGCCAGCCTGAGCTACACAGCAAGACTCTGGCTCAAAAAAAGTACAACCCCCCCATTTTTCAGTGATGTCATAGTCACCTGAAGTATACTGTGCTATCTCACAATGATGCAATAGCTTAGCGATGCTTTTCTCCTGCTATCTCCATCACTAAGTGACACCACCATAATAGAGCAGGCCTGTCGCATTTTAAGTAATCACGCTGTATTCTTGTTCCATAAATGAAAGAATGATATGCTCTGGACTTGCACACCAGCTTTCATGCATGCGTGTGTGTGTGTGTGTGTGTGTGTGTGTGTGTGTGTGTATACACCCAAGCATATCTGTGCTCATGGGCACATCCTGAGCTTGTACATATTTACTCTAAACCATAAATTCTCTGTACTAACCCATTTTCCCCACGAGCCTAGAAACCACACAAGGAAAGAGGTTATTCATCTCTTTGCCCCCAGCATTTAGCACAAAGCCTGGCACGCTGACAAACGGCACTTGAATGAATGAAGGTGTGGGCACTCACTGGACCCCAAAAATGTCACCTATTCTAATGACACCTACTTCTATTGGACTGAGACCTGAGTGTGTTTCTAGGAGACTAAGTAAACACAAGTACCTAGGCTTTTACACACACACACACACACACACACACATACACACACACACACACTCAGTGGTCCAGGCTCAAACTGTGTTTGAAAAAGCTGATTTCATCAAAGATAAACCATTTTCTTTGTTGTTTCTTTTGCTTTGATTTTAACACACATCGATATTCTTCAAGAGGCAGATCCACTGTACAGCATCATCCAAATTTTACTGACCATGAAGCACTTTTAGAGAAATATTTATTTGTATTGATTTTCTGATTTCATTATTTGTATTAATTTGTGCCAGGTTGCATGAGAGGAACCACAAAGAGAAAAAACGGGCCCTGGATGGAAGGAAGATTTCCAAGAGACTGGGTCAGAGAATCCCCAGGAGGAGGAAAAGTGACTATAAGTTTTTTAACTAAGATCTTTTGAAATCCCAACTGGATGGCTGGAACTGGTAAGAAAAGGAAAGGAGAAAACATTTGGCTGCTGTAAGAAGAATGATCAACGCATGCTTACTGAAGAGGCCTGGGGCGGCTAACTGTGATACATAGATCTGAATACATTAAGAAATGCCTATGGGCGAGGGAGCATGGTCCTGAGTGCGTCCCATGAAGATGCAGGCCACAAACTGCAGAGGAAAGACCCACCCGAGTGCAGGAGTCATCAGCCAGTAGGCTTGCAACCTGGATGGAGTAAGAAGAGAAGCCGCAGTCTTGGCCATTGCCTTTGCACATTTATCTTGAGTTTCTTACGGCTTCCACCCCAAGACTCTTCAGCCTTGTGACACAGGCCCCTGACACCGACCTGCAGTGCACGCTCCAGTGAGTTCCAGGCCTGCGACTTTTGACTCGATTCTCTGACTCCCCAGTACACGGACGGCCGCTTTGCACTCCTCCCCTGATTCCACGGGTGACCACTGTAAGCCTGCAATCCTAGTAAGCCGTATATCCCTCCAGCGAACCCTGAGAGAGGGCAAGATGCAGCAAAGACCCTCCGCACAGGGACTCCTGGGACCGGGGTGCACCATCAGGAAGGACCCAAGAGATTTCCAGTTCGACTTGACAGTCACCTGAGTCCGTGTGCAGAGCTTGCACACATATAATTTTAGAAACTCCCCCAGGAAATTGTGTTGAAGAGCTCTATTTTTACCTCCTGGTTCCTTGAGCCAGACAATATGCCTTGTTCTCTCGAGAACAGGATCCGATGGGGCAGTGAGCACAGCATGGGAGGGTGAGGTGAGCAGTGGGTGAAAGGTACAGTTTGCTCAAAAGTTTGAAGAAATGATATAATTTATTTTAAAAAGATATCAGAAAATGTACATGCAAGGGAAAGAATAAAAAGAGGCTGGAAAATAGGATATAAGAGGTGTGATTGGTGGGATGACATCTCTGAAGAGCGGCTGACAGGAAAGAGGCACCCACCATATGTGGTGGGAGAGGCTGACCTGGTAGAGGGATCCTCCTCCCCTAGGATGGGCAGAATAAAGATGGACACCGATGCAAAAAGAGGGCAAAGAACGGCCGGGCAATTGGAGGAGTTTGTGCCTGGGGTCTCTGAGGAAGTGACATCACTCTTAGAAGAGTAAGAGATGTTGAAGCAGTCATGCTGGACAGTGAGGAAGTGACCTGGCCACTAGAACTGCTGAGTAACCCTGAGGCATTCAAGGGGCCGGCCGAAGCCTGTGACTATCTAGTGTCATCTGTCCATGTTCTGCATCCGCATCGGTTTTCCTTTGGAGTGTCCCACATCCTGGAATGGGGAGCAGCTGTGAGAAACCACTATTTAGGAAGTGGCCCCAGGGTGGTCCCTTATGATAGGAGATGTGTCCTAGGACACCTCCCCCAGGAGATGCCTGAAACTTTATATACACTTAGGTTTTTCCTCACACACAGGTGATGGCAATTTCAGGTGTCAACTTGACTGAACTGAGGGATGCTTGGATGGTTGGTGAAGCATTGTTTCTGGGTGAGTACGAGAGAGAGGGAAGGAGGAAGGAAGGAAGGAAGGAAGGAAGGAAGGAAGGAAGGAAGGAAGGAAGGGAGGAAGGGAGGAAGGAAGGAAGGGAGGAAGGGATAGTTGAAGACCATTACTGTTCAGGCCCACCCCTCCGTTAGGAGCCGTGGCTGAGCCTGAGCACACACGGGGAGCAGTGGCAGCTGGCACCCTGCTGAAGCACTGCGTGGCGTGCACTGCTCCCTGAGATGCAGCTCCCCGAGTTTAATGCTCAAGAAGCAATGTCTTTTTTTAGGACTATGACTTCAGTACAGCTGAGGTCCAGCAGAGCCAAGCACTGTGGACAGAAGGAGCAGTGGCCAGCATGGGCCACGGAAGACCATGGACTCCTACTGGGGACAGGAGGAGAAATGAGGTGGACCTGCAGGAGGCGACTCTGGTTGATGATTCCCTGCTAGCAAGGGAAGCTTACTTAGTAACCAGGCATTAACAGCTGAGTCCCCTCACCCTCGGGGTGTGGGGTCTGAAGTCACGGGGGGTCCTGGGTCCTGTTTATGAAGAGGCTCTTTTTATAAGCTATTCGGAACAGGGGTGGGAGGGGAAGGAGGGAGAGAAAAGTACCCTTTGAATTTCCATTCCTTTCAGAGTCAGCAATTTAATGAGTCATGCATTCTAAATCCTCGCTTTATCTACACGTTTTTCATTTCAAAATACTAAAAAACACTTTGTTTGGAACGTGGTTTATTTTAAGCTCATATATCAATAGTGTGCATCCACTTCTCCCCGTATGGGGAAAGTTTCTTCTGGACACGCTGCAGCAGCACGATCCCAGCAGGGTTGTTTACTTAGCTGGACTTTGTGGAAGCTACCTGGGCCTTGCTCTCTTCCCTGGAGACTCTTCTTGGTGGCCTGTGTCCCTGCTGACCACCCAGGGTCAACTCCAGACCTGCTCCAAAGTGACTCAGATCTCATCATCTAACAGAAGGGATAGAACATTCTTTCAGGTCCCCAGAGCAAGAAGCCAGCACCTAGACAATTTAGACACAGCAGCTCTTCGTTGCTCTGTTTCCTTGGGTGAGAGAAAGGAGAAAGGACAGGGGCCCTCGTCTGAAGTAGTCTCCTCAAGATTACGTGGAAAGAGAGTCTGGCCATATCTCAACAAACCCAGGAGCAGACATTCTAGGGTGTTCTGCAGTCCTTCAGGCTGATGAGCAGGAGGACACTGAGCTAGAAGGATGGAGGTTGGGAGGGCGAGTCCTACTTTTATAGTTCCTGCCCTGTCTAGGAGGTGTAGAGACCTGGCCAGCTTTATCTATCTTGCTGCTTTTGTTCCACCAGAGATGGAACAAAATTTCCAGTGGAAATTTCCAATGGAACAAATTCTAATTTGGGTCTACATGGTAGCATCTTTGTAAAAGACTCTAATTTATAGGTTGAATAGAAAACAATTTACTAGCACTGAATGGATCGCCAACTACCTTTCAGAATGGAATATAAACCAATATCTCAAGAAGTTAGAGAGAGGGGAGCAAATTTAATGCTCAGCCTCAAAGAATATTGCAGTTATCGCAAAGGTACTTGTCTTGGTTACTTTTCTATTGTTGTTTAGACAAAACACCTGATGCCCAAAATTGGGGAAAAAAAGGTTTACAGTAAGTTACCTCACAGTTCTGGAGGTTTCAGTGCATAATCAGCCGGGTGCAGGGCAGGGTGGCATGGCATTGGGGCAACACTTCAAGGCAGCAGCCAGAGCAAAAGGAGAGAAAAGGAGAAAAAACAAGCCTCTTTTCCTGGCTCATACTGTACACAGGCCACCACCACTTCAGGGTGGGTAAGGCACTCACAAAATCTCCTTGCCCTCCTTTGCATGGGATGAGGATATTTGCAAAGTAAGGTTGCTGGCTCCCTGCTGAGTCTTCAGTTAAACTTCTAAACTGCTCAAATTGATACACAATGTATCAACCGTAACAGTACCGTAAGGCTTTATCTTCATGTGCCCCCAAAGCCTCATGCACTCATCAGTGCTTTTTGGAGGTGGATGATCTAGGTGTGTGATAATGGAATTAAGGACGCGCAGTTCAGCTGGGATTGATGCTGTGATGCTAGGATTAAGCGTGCCCCACCCCCCTGGCAGGGAGTGCTATCTGCCCTAAGGCTGGGTAGCCTGGACAGACTATAACACACAGAAAGAGGGCCACAGCTATCACTTGCTGCTTGCTATTTCACTGTTCCGTTACCTTCTGCCCGCCATGAACTGTTTTTCTTCTGCAATGCCCCTCTGCCCTCCCACCGTGCCTTGGAGCCAGCTGATTATGGACTGAAACCTCTACAAACTATAAAGTAAACAAAATGCCCTCATCTAACTTTAAGTGTTAGGTATTTTGTCTCAGCAACAAGAAAAAGTAACTGAAACAGATACTGATCAGAAAGAATGGGATTCTATAAGTTGGAATGGAGATGTTTGGGAGGAATTTGACAAGAGTGGGAACATTGCATTCCTAAATTCTGATGAAATTATTTTGCCAGAGGACAAGATTTCCCAACCTGCAGTGGCAGGTCATACATCAATTGCGACTGGCTACCAAATGGGCAGCCACTCAACAGTGATTACTTTCATATGGACAGAGAAACCAGGGAGAGGCAGCGTCTGAGTTTTGGGTTTTTTTTTTAACATAGGAGACTCTTGCTTCATGCAGCCCTAAAGACAAGTTGCATTGCTGGCCTGAGAGTCTGTGAGAACCTTATCCCATCCCCACTTCATTGCCTCTCTCCCTCTGCGGCCCACATATTTAGGGTGGTGAGCATCCAGGTTCATACACTTTGACCCTCCTCTCCTTAGACACTCTTGTTTTGATCAAGAATGGGCGACGATGAGGCCATGTCTGAGTGAACTTGGAAGTGAAACTATGCTTGTTCCCAACTGTTATGGTTTAGATCTAAAATATTCCCCTCCCCAAAGCTTCATGTGTTTGGCAGTAGGCCCTGACTGGAAGAAGCAGCTCCCTGGGACTATGAGGTCCATCAAATTGGAGGGCCCACTCTAGGAACCAAATTGTGCCCGGTTCCTCCTTTTGTTTTCTCTTTGCTGCTTGACTGCATGGCGTGAGCAGCTCCCCTCCACCAGGCTCTTCTGCCATGCCACTTCTGCCTTGGACCAGCTCACCATGGACTGAACCAGTTGAAACTATAAGTCCAATAAACCTCTCGAGCTTTTAAATTATAGGTGTTAGATATTCTGTCCCAGGGATAGGAAGGCTGAGTTATTCAAAGATTTTAGTACCAAGAGTAGTTTAGAGAAATTGAATTAAAAGGGTGAATTTCTCTAATAGGCTTTTGGTTCCTGGATTACCCCTCTAATTTGATGAGAACTAAAATTGCCGTGGTCTCTCTTTCTGATAACATAGTCAGTACTGATAGTCCATGATGTGAACTATTAAAAAGAAAAGAATTAGTATGATATGAACTGGTTAGAGTAGTATGCAACATAGAATCTATTAATTACCTTAATTCAACACTTTGAGATGCAGTTCGCCACTTTAGTGATGACAATACTTTTGAACATTTTTGGAAGAATAAGAACTATCATGATGCTGGTTGGTTGCTCTTAGCATTTCTGGACAAATTACTAAAGGAAAAGCATGAGCTCCAGGCATGCACAAACAAGCAAAAGCTGTCCAAGGAAGGAAAACCTTCTCTCCCTTAGCCATAGGCTGATGCTGCTGAAAACCAAGCCCAAACCCCCTAACATGATTGGCTGAATTACAGCACAAGCCTGGTGCCCAGCCCTGAGAGGGCATTGATCAGAAATAATGGGATCCTGGAATGGAGACATTTGAGAGGCACACAACAAAGCTGAGAATATTGAATTCCTCAATTCTGATGAAATTATTTTCCCAGTGGAAGAGATTTCTCAACGTTTGGTGGCAGGTCATACATCAATTGAGACTGGCTACCAAACGGGCAGCAACTCAACAGTGATTATTTTCATCTGGACAGAGAAACCGGGGAGGCAGCTTTCTGGGGTTTTCCTCCCCCTTCTAGACTACTCTAGATCACGGAATGTCCCGTGATTCCTGAGGACCGGGTTCTCTGAGACATTCTCCTCCCGTCCTCACTGAAGTTTTCTAACATGTTTCTCCTGTCCCTTTTGTAAGCTGACCTGGGCTTTTGTCATGTGGAACCAAAATGGCGCCAGGAGGTGGGGACGTGCTCTGGGGAAGGAGCAAGGGCGTGTCAAGGGGACTCTTCTCTGTTCATATCCTGCCTCCCCTTTCCACACCACGCATGGCCTCAGGTCACTGTAGTTGGTCAGCGGTGGCAGCTCTCGGAGAGGCCCCTGGTGCTCCGTAGGCTAACCCCAGTGCCAGGCCGCACCACGTCTGAAGGAGGCTCCTAGACAGACAGCAGGAGGACAGGAGGCAGGAAATGGTAAACACCTGCTGCTGAGAACGTGAGAATAGACTCCTGGTGGGCTGCGGGGTTTACATCTAGAATGTTCCCCAGAAGGCTCGTATGGGCTTTTGGAAAGTGCCTGGATCATGGATGCTTTGGGGGAGTTTAGAGCTGAATCTGCTGTGAGGACACCGGGTCTGGACAGAAGAGCGGGCCCCAGGGGTGTGGTGTATAAGGCCACATCTCCCGTCCTGGCTCCTCCCTTCTCTCTCTGCTTCCTGGCTGCCAGGAAGTGAGGCGCTCTCCTCCACCAGACCCTTCTGCCCTGCCCCGCCTGCCTTGAAGACCATAGACTGAATCTTCTAAAACAAACCAAACTGCACCTCTCCTCGGGCACTGCGTCTCGGAAAGGGACTAAGCTATGTTTCCTGTTCCCTTCATGTCCAAGTTCTTGGTGCTGAAACCTTCACTATAGAACTTCCTCCCAAGCCCCCCTTTGTTAGTCTTCTCCCTGGCTGTCTCTTTCTGCCTGCTGCCAAAGAAATCTTCGGGATATGTGGTTATGCTCCTGGAGAAAGGCATAATTAAAAGTGTGCTAACTCATTCTGTGTGTGTGTGTGTGTGTGTGTGTGTGTGTGTGTGTGTGTGTGGTGTATTGTATCGTTGGGGACCACAAATTATAAGTTGCCATAGAATCTGTCAGAGGCCCCCCTGCCCCGCCTTGTGGCCAGTTTTGGAATGCAGAAATCCCTCTTCCTCTTGGTCCAGGAGGTGGTGGCACTCCTAGGAAATCTGCTGAGGACCACACAAGGAGAACTAGTGCCCAGGAGTGGGGATGAATCTGAGCTTGTTTCCTTTATGATGCAAAACCTGCCCGTTCAGCCACTACTTCTGGGCTGTTCCAAGGGAAGCATCATCCTCTCTCCTGCACTAAAATGGAGGCCAGAGAATAAAATAGTGACCAGCTGGGGACTCTGGGACTTTGTTCCCAGAGAACATTGCTGTCCCAGAGCCCTGTGTTTTGCAATTTGTGTGTCTTTTATTTCTGACTTGTTTGTTTGTTTGTTTGTTTGTCTGTTTTACCCCCTCCAGGAAGGAGATGAGGACTCACTGCAGGGGTCCCTGATAACTGGTGCTGTGGAAAGGCCTCCCAGAGTGTGGGACTGCAGGATGGAAACAAGCCAGGAGGCCTAGAGACCTTCAGCTCTGGGATCCAAAAACTTAACGCTCACTTCCAAAGGAGTAGCTGGTTGCTTGAGAGAAGCTGATTTGTTGGGCTATTGCTGTCCCTCAGAGATGGGTAAAAAACTGCCTAATTTATTATGATCAAAGGATTTCTAATAGGAACAAATGGGGCGATGTTTTCAATGTGGGTGTAGCTTTCTGATTCCATCAGAGACTTATTTGTCTGTTTGCTGTGTGATATCTTCATACTGACATAGACACTGTCCTTCTGTACCTTTTTTCTCTGTTGCTAGCCACATTGGTCTTTGCAACGGCCCCCACAGGACATGTGGAAACGTTTCTCAGTCCTTCCCTCCTTCCCCCAGCATGAGCCCTTGCCCAGTGGAGGGACCCAGCATGCCATCATCCTCCTCAGGTTGGGGAAAGACCAGCTAGAATTCCACCGTTGGACTGGAGGTGCCCCCACTGGGGCTCCGCGCCTGGAAAAGATGAGGTGTAGGAACCTCTCCCAGAAGGTCCTCTGACCCCTGGCCAACCTTCTTGAGTGGTATCAAGTTCTGAGCTCACCCTAAGTTTCTTCACTTCCAGATTCACGTTGCCCTCTTCCAGAACTTTCCTTGCCATTTTCCAGGACTTTCCCCAGAGTTCTTGAGAAAGATTTTCCCTGCAGGTGAGTGTTCCCTTAGCGAAAGGCCTGGCCAGTGCTACCCGTGATTTCCCGATCAATGAGTTGTCCTGAAGAAGGTTCTGGATAAAGTTTCACAGCATGCTGCACCTGAGCCCTGAAGCCCAGCCACCCACTCCTGGGAGGTGCTGATAAAAATTGGGAGCCGCAGTCACCAGAAATATTTCCACTTCCTTTTTCTCCTTCCATAAACCCAACCCTAGACTCACTGTCCTCACTGTGAGAGTCAGATGACAGTCAGGGTGAGAAGCCCCATTGCCAACAGCCTGAGGGAGATGATTCCAGAACAGACCCATTTATGTGACTCACCACAATCAATTTTTTCATGCCAGCATCACACAGATCAATAACTCCTTCTACACAAAACCACCTCCAGTGGGAATTCCTCGAGTGTTTACAGCCACGGATGTCTCCCCGGGGGCAGAGGGAAAGGGAGAGCAAAATCAAAAACCCAGTGAAAGCCCGTGGCTCGGTAACCTCCAAACAGCTCACCCTGAGCCAACCCCTTCCCCAATTCATGGGGGGAGGCGGGGTAGCCCAATGGTTTGATAATGTAAATGTCAAACTCAGAGACTTGGGTAAGAATCTTGGGTTTGCTTCTGTGTAGTCTGGGACAAATGCCCCATGTTTGTCTTAGTTTTCTCCTAGAAAAATGGGGACAACAACGGCTCCCTCATGGGATGACGGTGAGGATGATGATGCTCCCGCTCCCTCTGGCTGCACACTGTACTCTGTAAATTATGCCTGTCATTATTTCTAACAAGCAGCTCCCTCCCCAGCGATTGGTTTCTCCTAGTCAGTTTGCAAACACATCTCCTTGCCCAGGCTCACTCATAGATATGCATGGAAACCAGTCAGGCCACAGTTGGATCAAATCTCCACGCCCTGCGGGACACTTCCTCCCCTGGGACCCCTTGTCCTCTGGGCCCCCTCCTCCATGTCACTTCCACAAATTCTCCTTTCTGCCCTGGACACTGGGTGACAAGACTCCCAGACCCCGCACCACCCCCTACCTGAGGGCCGCAAAACAATCTAGGTCCTGGGGTTTGGGGGAAGAAGACTTGCCAGGTGGGAAAGTCGGGGGCCTGGCTTCTTGGCGGCTCCTCTCCCCCTTCGGGGGCTCTTCCGCTCCCCTTTTTCTCATTCTCGGGCTTCCCCTCTCCGGGTTGCTCAGGCAGCCGCATCGGGGGTCCAGGGCGATGTTCTCAGAGAGATTGGGGAGCACATCAGAGGGACATCAGCGAAGACTCAGACTCTGCAAGGAGGGCACAGAAACTTACTAGCGACCGTGCTGGGGGAGGGTTTGCTCAAAGCCACCCCTGAATAATTCACAGCCGCCTGTCCATGTTTACACAGGACACAGGCAGAGGCTCCAGCAGAATTACAGTTGTGACAGATGTTTAGTTATTAATAAGGCCTCAGCGTCACCGGAGGCTGTCACACAGCAGACCAGCCCCATCTTCACAGGTTCTTTTCCACTCACTGCCCCTCGGGCTGTGCTGGAGTGGCGGCAACAGGAGAGAGCTAGAGCAGCTGCCAGCTTAAGGAAGCCCAGCACTGTGCCAGCAGAATTTGTTTCTTGCCACTGACATCAAGGGAGCCGCAGACACAGAGCGAGAGACAGAGCCGGAAATAGCTACCGATGGGGAAAACCATGCCACGGCCCCTGAGCTCGTGACTCACACCCAAAACCCCAGGGCAAACCCAAGGCACAGCAGATCCTGAGAGGATGTGGGGAAACAGAAACCCTTCTGCAGGGCTGGTGGGTGCGTAAACTGTGGAAGTCAATGTGGAGATTCTTCACAAAGCAGGAATTCCATTCGACCAAGCTATATCCTTCAGAGAATCTTCCAGAAAGAGTTACAGTCATCATATCGCAGTGATCCATGCCTATCCATGTTTATAGAAGCATAATTCATAACAGCTAACTCTCAGAAGCAGCTTACATGCTTATCAACCGATGAACGGATAAAGAAAATGTGGTATCTATACACAATGGAATATTACTCTGCCATGAATGAAAATAATTGAATCATTTATAGGAAAATGGATGCACCTTGAAATCATAACACTATAGAAATAATTTAAAGAGCAAGGTAAAGAGGGTAGAAAACAGGGAGGTGGACTGTGATGATATAAGAAGGAAATCGAGGATGGAGGGGGACGGGAGAGAGGGGAGATGGCAGGGTGGTCAGAGGATCAGGAAGCAATGTGTATTCATCATGTATCAAACACATTTTTAAAAATGTAATCAAGCCGGGGCCCCATCGTCCTAACTTCCTCAGGTGATGCAAGGGTCATCCAAGAACAGCAGCCCGTTACCAGCTCCCTGCAGACCATGCCCACTGGGCACCCAGGTCCCAGGCAGCTGCTGACTTCCGGGTGTGTCTTGTGACCCAGCTCAGCCATCGCCTCCCCTGAAAAACCGTCCTTGACCTGGGCCTGTCCTTCGGATGGGACCCTCATCTGTGCCTGTGTGTCCTCATGCTTGTCCCCAGGCTGTCCCCTCCTGCCCAATACTTCCCTGAGGAAAAACTCTAGGCAGAGAGTAATTCAGATGCCCAAGCACTCCATAGATATTGGACGTAGTATTATTATATTGAAAGCAATATTAGTTCTCTTGGGTTCTATACTGAAGTTAAAAATAATAATGATGATAATAAAAAAATCTCCAGGAACATGAAGTTCAGAGAGTGTAACAGAGAATATAGATGATACCAAAGGAGCCCAGGTCACCATGGACATGGGGAGGTCTACACAGCGTGGGCCACATTGGCCTCTCCCAGCCATGGGAAGGCAAGTTTCCACTTCCCAAGCTTAAATGTTGCTTCCTGCTGAGGTCCAAATGTTGCTTCCTGAAAAGCATCCTCCTGTGCTCCTTCCAGCCTCTGGATTCTGACAAGTGTGTGTGTCCATGCTGGGATGTGGTTCCTGAAGAAACCAGACACAGGGGAATAGATGACACTTAAAAGCTGAAGCTGAAGACTTGAAGACTGTGTGCAGACACTGTGGTGTTAATTTAGTCTCGTAAACCTGTGTACACCACACCCATGGATATCAGCCCTCTCCACATCATTGAGACAGGTGCAGCCCAAAGCCCTGTGTGTAACATGGGTCCCTTCTCGGGTTCATGAAAAGTAACAAACACTGGCTGAGTCCTTTGAAATTTCACCTTGATCAGAAAGCCCCAGGGCCCAGGGGCTCTGGGAACACTACTGTGGTCTGACCTTTAAAGTATCCGGTTCCTTAAGGAATGTGGGAGAGATTGGGCCAACCTGATAAGAAAGGATAGATCCCCTATGACTGGGCCAGAACATCAGAGGGTGAGACCTCAGGGACACCTATAGATGGAAAGCTTCTCAAAGCCACAGTCTTTCCAAACAATGTATGCATGACTGTACACACACAGACACACACACACCACAGCACTACTTAAGACCCACCCTGGACAACTGCAGCCTCCAGGTGACACAGGCTGAGCTCAGCCCCCCCTCGACTGCACACACAGGGGCTCCCCCTGCCACACCCACACAGCTGCACACAGCTGCACACTCTGTTCCCACTCTGTTCCCTCTGGCCCAGCCGCGTCTGCTGTGCTTCCCCACGCAGTGACTCGCACCCACACGCCCTGGGCGCCCTGCTCCCCACACATGCTGCACACACGTGTGCAATTTCTGTCTCCTTTCATCATCTCATAAGTTAAACAGGAGGAACAAGTTTCCTGTGTCATTACAGTAGAAATTTTTTAAAAAGTGACATTTTATTTTCAGATATGCTTTTAGTTGCCATGGCGACCCCAGCACCATGAAAGTTGTGATCAGTGGCAAATGCAGATTTCCAAAGACAGTAATTAACTCTGTAGGTAAGAACGTGTGACCATGAAGCGCCTCATCCCTTGCAAGCTCCCTGGACGCAGTGGACACCAGGGCAGGGCACCCACGTCCTCTGAGTTGCTGCGCCAGCCCTGGGGCTCTGAGGCGCTCTCTGCAAGGGTGCCCAAGCTCCAGGCCCAGAGAGCAGGACCCAATCCACTTAATTACTTGGAACTTGCCCAGCATCCCAAGGAACCAAGCTCTGGAGCAGTTGTCCAGCCACTCTCAGCTGGCCTCTGGCAACCTTCACTGCAACCAGTGACTGTGCCAGAGAAACAGCCAGGAAGCCAAAAATGGAGTGGGCTCCTCTGGCCCGAAGCCATCTCACCAGATCCCTGCTGCCTGGAGCAGGAATGGGGGAGTCCAGGCTGCCCTTCATGAGCTAGAGCCCAGTGCTGGCAATCTGGGTAGATGGACCTGCATTTCCCCTACTCACCCAGAACCTTCACAAAGAAAGAACCTCCTGGTCAGGGGTGGTGCTGCACACCTCACCCCTGTCATCCCAGCACTCTGGGAGGCCGAGGCAGGAAGATTCCAAATTCAAGTCCAGCCTGGGCAACTTAGTGAGTTACCAAGACCCCTTCTCAAAATAAGAAGGCCTGAGGATATAGCTCGGGGCAAAGATCCTGGGTTTAATACAAAAAACCTCTGTGTCCCCCCACGGCCTCATGTACCTAGGGGCCACTGAAAGTGGCTCTTTGTCCCCAATTAACCGATGGCCTCATTTCCTGACAAACGTCCTAGGAGCAGTTGATTCCCCATGGTGTCCTCCAAGTCCATTTGCCAATTGCTTCTATTTCCATCACCTCCACAGTCAGCCAGGAGCTGGGTTTAGAGCCCAAATCCTGACCTTAGAGCTGCGGACTGATCCCTGGGCACACGCTAGTGTCCTCTGCCCCACCCACTGTTTTCACCACCCAAAATGTCCCTTGAGCCCTAGCCTGAGCTCTAGGGCAGAGACCAGTGGGTGTCTACACAAAGAGCAATGCCCATCACTTTACCAGCCCGTGAAATACAAAGATCCATAAAGAGCATGACAAACCAAATCACACCAGGTAATTCAGATTCTGGGTCTGCCACCTACAGGCTGTGTGATCCTGAGCAAGTTACTCAGCATCTCTGTGGTTCAGTTCTGGCACCTGCAAAAGGGTCCTGGATTTTATCACAGTCCCTGAAGGGTGTGCAAAGGGCTTGACAGAAAGCAGGAGCAGTGCATGCCAGCCGCCACTATTCCTTCTTCCCTTGGCACCTAGCAGGCGAAGCTCAGCACCCAGGCTGCTCAGATGGGTCCTAATCTGAATTCCGAGGGGACAGGGTGGGAGTGACATTTTAGTTTCACATCTGCAAGCTCGGACGATGCCAGTGCCCAGAAAACAGAGGCAGGCTGTACCGGCCTTTCGGTCTCAAGGGCCAGCTGGTCCCTGAAGGCTTCCAACAGAGGAGCTCTGACCCTCCCTCTGCTCCACCAAATTTGTTCTTAGATGGATTCTGCACCCTGGACACTTGGAGTGGACAGCCACCCTGGTCATCTCAGCATCAGTGGCCCGAGCGTCCATCCGGGCTCAGGGCCAGTTCCACCAGCTGCTGTCCCTTTGGGAACATCTAAAATCACAGTCAGAGCGAGCTGAAAATCCATTGTTTGAGACTGGCGCTGGGGCCTGCGTTGCTTCGGGCTGTAAATGAGTCATACACACAGCAAGGATGGCTTGGGTTAGCTTCTGGGAAGCCCGAGACAGGGTTTTCCAGACAGACACAAGTTCAGATGTTCAGTAAGAACCTCTCCTCCATTCCTGCACCCCAGGCAGCAAGCGACAGTCTTCTGGGTCCTGCTGTTTCCTGCTAGCTTTTATCGTTGCTCAGGGCCACGTTACACAGGAAGTTTTGCTTTGCATTGTTAGTGCCTGTTAATTCTACAGACTATTGTGTTATTACCTGTATATTTTAATCATAGCCACCCCTCATCACCCTCCCCTGTACCTCTCCTTCCCTTCATGTCATCTTCTTCAGATTCTGTGTTAGGGAAAACATGAAATATTCATGTTTCTGAGTCTGGCTTATTTTGCTCAGTGTGATGGTTTCCGGATCCATCTGTTTCCCTACAAATGACAAAATTTCAGTCTTCTTTACGGCTGAATAATACTCCATTGTGCATTGATAGCACACAGACCACTTGCTGGTGGTCGCTGAGGCTGCTTTCTCTCCCCAGTCATGAACTGTGCCACAATACACATGCCTGTGGGGGTCCCGGAGGAATGCCGGCTTTGATTCCTGCAGGTAAATTCCAAGGAGCAGTGTAGCTGGATCAAATGGGAGCTCCAGTTTTAGTTGCTTGAGGGACCTCCACAGTGAGGGGACACTGTAATTGTCACAGAGGAAGGCCTGGCCTGGGGGTCTTTTCTCCAGAACTCTCCACCGATGTGCTATCATATTCAACCCACGAGGAAAGCTCACTTTTCATTGCAGTAGAATATAATTCTGTTTGGCAGCTGTCCTTTGGACATGATGCTTCGTGGAGAGGGTTGCACTGTGTGATGTTTAGCTGACTTTCAGAGAGCAGGGAGTCGGGCAGTGTGAGCCCTTGCTAGTCCGAGCCAAAGGCCAAGTACATGCGGGTCCTGGGGCTACTGTGTGAGCAAGAGAGGCCAAAAGAGGGTCCACCCTACTCCTACTCCCTACTTCTCCGTGCCTCCTGCCTCTGCACAGACGATGATTCGCTGTCATCTGAAATAGTTTAATACTAAGGAGTATGGATTGAAAAGCATCAATAAGAGGATTTTTAAAACACCAGAACTGCTGCTCCAACACACAGGAAATGCCCACTGAGGTCCTAAAACTGCAAAGCACGTGCAAAGGTCCTAGGCATGAGGCAAACATGAAACTTTTTCTCTCCCTATCTCTTTCAAGATCAATTAGATTCCACAAAAATAAAATCTAGGTCAAGGCAGAGCAATTCTAACCTCAAGGCTGGAAACTGGAACCAGATCTTCGAAAGCACCTGGGTGCAACTCATGTGTGAAAGCCACTTCTCAGGGGCACTGACCTCCCTCTGTGTCCTAGCTCAGTCCACACCCCAACATCCTCAGTGCCGCAAAATGCGAATCAAACACCGTAAGTGACCCCAAGAGATGAAAGTTGAAAACTACAATGAAGTAAGAAAGGATGGCTATTTCCTTTCCCAAAATACACACATCTCCATGTCAAACTGAAAGTCAGCTGGGTCTCTTTACTTTTGAGGAAATGCTAGAGACTTAGGACTAAAATTTTTTTTAAAAAATGAGATATCCTTTATCTCTGCCACTGTCAATGCTGCATTATGAGAATTAGCCAACACAATGGCGAAAGATGCGGAAGGAGAGACACATAAAACTGTCTGCCCATAAAGATAATGTGATTATACATCTGGAAACCCCAAACCAGGCAAAACTCCCTGCAAGTGACCGGAGTTTAATAAGGTAGTGTGACATGAGAACAACATACAGGACTCTGTGGAAACAACTGTGAGTTTAATACATAATAAAGAGCAGAACCTACCTATCCTAGCAAAACTGAACAAGTAGTTTACAAGTCAAGAAAATCACATCAAAAGGCAAACATAAAAGTCCTAAAAACAGAAAATAGACAAAAACATGCAAACACAACTATTTTGGTAGTTGGTTTATCTACAAAGGGAAGAATTTTAAGTTACTTTAAAATATAATATTGACGGTACTTTCCAAGGAAGGTGTATCCTCAGGACACAAAAAAATCACAGAGAAATCATAAATAAGAAATTCATGTGACACCATTAGAAACCAAGATTTTCTGTGTTAGAGAAAAGAGCTATTAATATAAAGCTTTAAGGTTAAATAAAACCCCTGAAACTTAATTGTAATAAAAATACTAATCTGAACTCATGATTTATTTTTGTATTTTATAAAATATATATGTCCCAGTTTGGTTATTGAAAAGGCTTCCAAGTATTAGCTGGGATGGTGCTGCCTGCCTGTAATCCCAGCACTCTGGGAGGCTGAGACAGGAGGATCACAAATCTGAGCACAATCTGGGCAACTTAGTAACTCAGCAAGACCTTGTCTCAAAAGGGAGCTGGGGACACAGCTCGCTGTGGGGTGGGGTGAGTCCCCAGCAAAAAGAGAGCGAGACAGTGAGAGCATGGGGGAGGAGAAGAGGGCCCAAAAAGGAGGAGCAAGGAGAGGAGGAAGGAAGAGGAGGAAGTCGGGGAGGAAGAGGAAAGAGAGAAGTAGAAATGGAAAGGGAAGGAGAAAAAGGAGAAGGAACCAAGCTAGTGGAACTCAGCAGCAGCGTGCAACACCGCCAGCAAGTCATGCTGTCTAAAAACCGGATCCAGCCGCAAAGCATCGGATCCGAGGAGGAAGTGAGTGTCCACCGGAGCCTCCCGCCCCGCCAGCAGGACAGCTCGGAGCATCACAGGAATCAAGCGGAAGGCAGGTCTGCGCCCAACCGCGGCACAAGTCACTACGAAAGGGGTACGAAGTCACTGCCGAGGCACTCAGGACTCTTAAGAAGCCATTGCAGGAAGGAAACACCCCCCCAGCCCCCATGGGGACACCCACCGAGGGGAGACTCTGTGACAGCGCGGCGCCGGGTGTGGCTCCCTGAGCAGAGAGAAGTGACAGGTCGGTGGCTGCTAACCACAGTCAGCAGACTGCAGAGGAGCGGTCATCGGCCTGACTTCTAGGGACAAGGATATCGCAAGGCCAGGGAGTCTTCCCTGGGACCGGAGGAGCGCAGGGGACTTCTGGGGTCCCACCTCCGCCCTCCAAGACCTCCAGGGTCATGGAACAGCAGCCCAGGTGTCCCCTTCCCGAGGCCGGCAGCCTCCGGGGGACGTGGTGCTTGGCACTTCTACCAGCCCGGTTCCTCTGCAGACATTAATGCTTTCTCCTTGCTGGACAGGCTTCTTCTTTTAAAAATACATTCTTAATTATTGGTATATCTCTACAGTGCATACACCTTACATTCATCTATCACCTCTCTTTCATTTTGTTCTTCACATGACTTCCCTCTAGGGTTTCTCATAAAAGCACAGTACATTTAACCTTCTGAGTCTGGTGTATTTCCAAGGCTTGCCCATTAATTTATTGACTTAATCCTCATTGTGACCGAGGAGGCAGGCTCTCATATTAACACTGGCTCCATTTTAGAGATGAAGACACTGAGGCACAGGGTCTCAGAGCTGGAGAGCAGCAGAACAAGGGCCTAGTGAGCTGGGTTCAGAGGCCCCTGCTCAAGCTGTCCCCTGAGCTCCCAGCTGGGGCCCACGGAGCTGCTGCAGACCCTACAGGTGTGCTGAGCGCCCAGGGCCACCAGAGCACCCAGGCAGGTCCCCTTCAGTTCCTACCAACCTCCCTCCATCTACCAGCATTCTGTCCAAACACTGCAGCTCCCCACTTGTGCCTTGACCTGAGCTCCCTCAAACCCATTAGGAAATTTGGGACCTGGAGCAGGTGTCCTGTATTCTGCCATGAACTTTGCTGTGGGTCCCGGCCCCCTAGGAACTGTCCCCAAGGCATCCAGTCTACCATCTGGACCAAAGCCACACTGGAGTTTGTCCCCAGACAATGACAGGACCCAGATGGCTCCCAAATAGAGACCACTGAGTACAGCCTGGACCCAACTGTGGCCCGATGGGGTCCCAGCTGTCATCTGCAACACAATTGAGCCCAGGATGCCCTTTAGTGTCGTCCCAGCCTGGGCCGGATGCCAGCCGAGCTGCACCCTTCCTCCGCCCCCTGCTCCTCTGAGGCTCATTTGGGAAAACTGAACTGAACAATAAAAATATTCTACATTCCCAATTCTGCCCAGGGCTTGGTCCAAACCTATTGTCTCCAAGCCCAGGAAGTCTCTAGAATCAGTCAGCTGACAGGTCAGAGAAATCCAGAGCGTCCCCAGAGGTCCCTCTCCTCACCCCAGAAGGACTCCACCAGAGCATGCCGTGGAGGCCACAGCCCTAACCGGGCTCTCCTGCTAGGACAGTGCAGGGGTCACCATCTGCTGCCTGGGCACAACTGCCCCTGCTTCCACAGCTCCCTGAGAATGTCCTCGGGAGACACGTGGGCAGGAACCCACACTGGGATCCCACACCCACCTGGGGCAGATCTGCATCCCCCTGCATCCCAGGAGTCACCCTGTCACATCACTGATGGGCCTGAGGGTGGCTGAGGGAGCTTTCACTAGACACGCACTCACCTGTGCACACACATTTACACACTTACAACACACCCGCACAGTCACAATCACTCATGCATACACATGTACACACACCCACGTGCTCACACACATACTACACACCCACTGCTGTGGTTAGAATGTCCCCACCAAATTAATATTGAAATGTAACCCCCACTGGAAGGTGCTCAGAGGTGGGACTGGTGGCATCTTTCACAGGTGACAGGGTCATGGGACGGTGCCCCCATGTGGGTTACTACACCCCTGGGCCAGCAGCTGGACAGGCCCTGAGGGACTGGCATGGCTGGGGAAGGAGCCGTCCCTGGACAGCTCAACCTGGCTTCCACAGGATGCCCCACCACCTCAGTGCCCTGCAGTTTCCACCACAAGAGGGGCCTGGTTCCCCTCGAGTTCAGCTCCTACCCTGCCCTGGGACCACAGGAGTCACTCAGTGCTCAGTGAGAGGGGCGGAACACAGACAGATGCTCACACACATATCCACACTCACACGCCACACTCACAAGCACAGATCACAGTCACATTCGTATACCTACTACACACACTCCTGTGCATACCCACATACCGCACACACACTCACCACGCAACAAACAAAGATCACAGACTTGTACACACACACTCGTGCATACATACTGGAGGAGCAGGGCACAGTGTACACACAACCATGCACCACACAGTTCATGAACACACCACACACACACAGACACTCGTGTGCACTCACAGACACACACACATGTAGTTACAGCCATATGGAACACTCACTTTTACACACTACACACACCCAAACATGCACTACACACATGCCCCACACACTCTTCCACTCCCCCTGCCCCGACACCGCTCTGTGATCCCCAGGGCTTCCTGGTTTAGGATCTTTTAGAATCAAATGCTTTTGGGCACCTTGGCACTTTGGCAGTTCACGGCTTTGCCATCAGCAGATCAGATCTTCTCACCCTGCTGGGGGGGAAGGGTCGGATCCACAGCTGGGGTCAGAGGAGCCTGGGGGAGGTCGGGGCAGCAGTGGGACAGGTGTGTCCCGGGATGCGACCATTCCCTGTGTGGCCACAGCAGAGTGTGTCCTTCACCAGGGCCTCACATGCTGCGCCGGCACTGGTGGCCTGCAGGAGGGCAGAGCCGGGTGGTCGCCAGGGAAGGAGACAGAGGCGCCGAGGGACTCCAGGGGTGACATCGTCCCCCTCACAGCCAGAGGTCTTTCGGAGGCCGCTGGAGCCCCTGTGCCAGGTGGCAGAAAGGTCTCCCCAGGCCCTCAAACCCGCACCTGGGGCTGCTCAGAGCACCCAGAGATTTTGCAGTAGCAGGGAGGTCGGGGACGCCAGGCCAGCGCTGCCAATGGATCAGGCAGGGGACTGGGAGGCCAGGTGCGGAACCCTCCGCCCCTGCCAGGTCCTTGGGGATGGCTGGGGGCAGAAGCCAGGGTCCGCAGGAAGCTGCTCTGTGCCCGGCCTTCCATGTTAAGAGAAATCTGTTTTCTCTGCCTCTGTGACTGCTCTCCTGGCCTGAGACCCCCCACTGCCTGCTTCATTTCCTTCCCTAGTGCTGCGTTTCCAGGTGCACAAGGGATGACAGAAAACTCTGGCCAATGCTAAAACTCTTAACAAAAGGAAGAGACACTTTACCACGAATTCTCCTCAAACCCTGCACTGCCCTTGGCTTCAAATACACCCATCGCGTGGCTCTTGCCGCTTCCTGAAGCGGCTCCAGCATCCTCTTTCCTGAGCATCTTCCCGAGGTGGGGTCAAAAGCACAGGGGTTGCTGCTGCCGCACAGAGAGTCTCCACCCGCCTGGCTCACCAGATCCGACACCCTGCAGCTTCCCCACAGTCAAAATGAAAGGAAGCATTTTTAACCCACTCAGGACACAAGGCAGCAATGACAGAGCGACTACAGGCTCTCGTGCAAGAGAAGCACAGAAAGCTTCAGAAAGTGGCAAGCACCGTGGGACAAGAGTGTTGGGAGCGAGGGGAGCATTCTGAAGGCGATTCCTGGCCATGACTCTTATTGTTATACATTTTAGAATGATTTTTAAATAGCCCCCAAATTTTTCGATCACATCCAGCACAATGAAGCCCTCACCCCTACCATATCCAGCGGGAGTGCAGGTCACTAATCTAAGAGGGGAACGACAGAGATCTTCATTTCTGCCATGTGGGGTCCCTGCAAGCCCTCCCCTGACCCAGCTTTTGCATGATCTGGGACTTTCCAGGCTCCAGGGATGTAAGAAAAGAATGTATGCAGATTAAGTCCTCCAGTCCCTGGCATCAGCTCCTGCCCTGGAGCCTAATTCACACCAAGGTGTGACTGGATGGTTCCTCTCCTTCCCATCGCCCACAAGACCTATGCGGAGAAGGAAACCCAGTCTTCTGGGAGACAGCGGGCGCGGTTTGAGACCATAATGTTAAGTGAAATCAGCCACACACAGAGAGCTAAATATCCCGCGGCCTCTGATGCGATAAACTTAAAATATAAGTAAATGAAGGAGTTAACGGAGAGACGGTAGGATGCAGGGAGGCAGAAGGTTTGGAGAACGGAAAGGGGGGAAGGGAGGGGTGGGAGGGATCGAGCCCTACGCCTGCACCAGCCACGCAGAATCAGTGTGACCACAAGCACTGCAGACAAAATTAGGAGGAAAAAATTAACATGGCTGGGGATGTAGCTCAGTGCAGAGGCTGTGAGTTCGCTGCCCAGGACAGCAAAAAAATTCAAACTTAGATAAAGCAATTGCTTTCTTTAATATTCTTAAAAAATAGCCCCCAAATTAAAGTGTAATCCCAACAATAAAAAAACAGAGTGGTAGAGGCACGTGACCAGAACATCTACAGAAATAGGGACAACCTGAAGGGGTAGAGGTGTCAAATGTCAACCTGGGGATGGCGGGAGGCCAGAGAGTCCTGGCTCACTTTGTCCCCACAGGCAGCCACGGTGCCTTGCCTGCTGACGGTGGCCGCAAAGGACACCCTGCATGGCCCGAGATACGTGTAAGGAGAAAATGAAAGTCCAGACTTCCGGGTAGTAAACCAGCTGACTTTAAAAATGCAAAACAACAAAAAACAAAAACCCAACCCAACCCAACAACAGTAACCACACATCTGTCCTCAGTGGCACTGGCCCTTAAGTCCCAGTTCCAGGGCTCAGGGCTCGTTCTGCAAGCCTCTCTTGGGACAGGGCTAGATGGGCAGTGGTGATTAAAGTTTGCATCTCTGGCAGTGGGGCTGTGGGACATACAGGGCCCCCTGGCCTTAGCCCAGGCGCCCCCAACTACAGGTGTGAGTGGACTCTGAAGTCAGGGCTCCCCTCAACCAGCAGCACCCAGAGCCTTGTCTCTGAACCCTTCCCTGGGATTCAGGACTCCCCACAAAAGTAAACAGGCCCAGACTCCATTTCCCTTCCTGTGTGGGGCTGCACCCCTGCAGCTGACCACCAGCTCTGCACAGCCAGCTCTGCCACCCGACATGCTCATTTCCAGCCTCTGTCTGCAGTGCTGGCACCACACAAAGGCCTAGTATAGGAGGGTTCACCCAGGAGGTGCCCTCAGCCTAACCGCACTTCAGGGGTCCAACCCCATGCCAGAGGGGTGCTCAGCATCCCTGAGATTCCTGGGGAGCCTGAGTCTTCATCCAGGCATGGGAGCCAGGGGATGAGACCAGTATGTCAGGCAGAGGGAGAGCCTGCTGGAGTACGAGGGGGACCAATCTTGCCACTTCCTGAAGCAGTTCTGGAGTCTTTCACAAGTGTCTTTCCAAGCAAGGATTTAAAAAATGTGATGCATGCTTCTTCCAAGTACCATCCCACGGAAGGGCAGCTGGTGGAAACAGGACGCTGCGTCCTCATCCCCCTATTCACTGGGCCCAGGACAGTGCGGGTCTGGCCCTCCTCCACTGTCAAAGTGACCAGGAAAGGGAAATGTTTTGAATCAACTCAGGACATCAATCAGACAGCCACGACAGATCAAGTAAAGACATCTACAAAAGAGGACTCCAGAACTGCTTCAGAAAGTGGCAGGAATGATGGGATGAACGTGTGAAGTGGGAGGGAAGATTTTGAGGGCGATTCATAGCAATATGTCCTATGCTGTCAATAAATTTTAAAATTCAAACTCTCGCTATGTATTTTTTTACTACACCATGTGAAAGATAAATACCGAGCAAAAACCTCAGGTATCGGGAACCACAACCAGTTCGTGTAGATGAGCCCAAGTTTCAGTCAGAAGAGGCAAATCAGGACCCAACCCAAAAGTGACAAGGAGAATCAGTTCTGAGCCTGTGGTGACTTCCTGTCCCATCCTCTCTGCAGGCTCAGGCTCGCACCGCCTCAACTGGTTACCAGCCAGCGCCACCCGTTACCAGCTCCCCTGCCTAAGTGTCTATTTAATCAGGCATTGTGTGTTTGAATGTATTCATTATGTTTTAATATGATTATGTTCAATCCAGTAGACTGAAACAGATTTGTCCAGATGTATAATTATTTTCTAAATGCTTATTATTCTTGGTGGCAGGCTTGGCAGGGGCTTCGAGAATGGAGAGGAGTCCATTAACTCCCCGCGTTCTATTAGTCATGGATGTGAGAGACACAACCCTGGGTCCGGAGTGGTGCTCGCTGCCCTGGGACACACTGGCCTCAGACACGATCACAGTCACCCTGTGCTCTAGGTCTGTGCGGGCGACCATCAGGTTTCCAGTTCCAGCTGGAGCTCTTCTCACAGTGAGACTGCCCCTCCCACCCTTCTTCGGAAGGGGTTCTGTGCTGGGGTGACTGTCCCGGAACCTGGAGGATGGTAGTCTCAGTTTTTCCTTGGTGTTCCCAAAACCCACAGCCATACAGTCACCACTTCCTGTATTTCTGGGCTATCTTCTCCCCAGGAGCCCAACCCCAGGCTGTTACTTTGTTCTGAGGGTTTACAGATGGCTGTGCATGGAGAGACCTGAAGATTCTAGGAAGTCCTGTTCTTCCTCCTTGGGGTAACAGGGCACTCCATCCCTGCCCCTGGGGACACTTCTCCTGTCTGCTCAGGTGAACTCCGAGACTAGCTTTGGCCACCCCTCCTCAGGCAGTTTTCGTGACACTTTCCCTAGCTGGTCTCCGCGTCTTCTCACCTGCTCTGGTTTTCCAGCATTCCCAGGAGTGGACACAGACTGGCTGTTCCCCAAACCCTAGCCAGGCTGTATAAAGACAGAACTAGAAAGCCGTTTGGGGAAACAAGGCCAGATGTAGCCAGATGTGCACAACCAGACGCCATCCAAGACCCCACACAGGCCCTGCTGGAGCCCCTCGCTCCCTGCTGCTCCGAAGCCCACAGGCAACCCCACCTCTGCAGCCCAGCAGGCACGGATGTCCCCTGGGGTCATGGGGGGGGGGCTCCCCTCACTAAAGAGAGAGCTGAACAAATGTCCTCCACCCCTAACCTCGAGGAGGGAGCAGAAAGGGGCAGGGGGCAGGACCCACAGTCACCTAAGCACTTGGGGATTGACAGAGGGATGAATTATTTAGCAGTTTAGCTAAAAATAAAGGAACTGAGGATGTAACTCAGGAAAGGGTCCCCAGTTCAATCCCCAGCATTACAAAAAGAAACAAAACAACGAAACTATAGCAAAGGCAGCTCAGGAGAGCAAACCCGAGGCTGCTCCAGGCTGATGGTTCCAAGAGCCAGTGGGGAGATGCTGCAGGTTTGCATTCCGGTCTGCTTGGTTAGACTTTCGCCCCCAGACAGGGGATGCACTTGTCTGGAGGTTTCCTGAGCAAAGATGCTAGAGCCGCCAAGAACCTGACACTGTCTTCACCTAAAGAGCTCCCAAAGTCACAGCAAGGGCTCAGGCTGCCTTTGGCCCCTGTTCCCAAGGACACCCCTTGCAGGAGGGACTACTCCTCTGGATAAGCCAGGTCACAAACCCACTCTTAGCAGTTCCTTACCTCCCCTCCAGCCACCGAACAGCAAGCTTCATGCATTGACCCAGTGACACGAGCTTTGTATGCAGCAATCACTTACACTCTCAGTTCTTATTCCCCATCCTGCATGCAAATTTTCAACTTGTTTCTCTCTCAGTCCATCTCTCTGTCTCTGTCTCTGTCTCTGTCTCTCTCAGCTTTGGCTTTGCCTTTTATTCTAACTCATTTGACTTCGTTTTATTATTATTTTATCTTATTTTCAAATTAGAAGACTTCCTCTTAACTCATTGCACACATTGACTTCACCAAGTCTCTGTGTCCCCCCAGGAGAGCTTATTCAGAGTTTGAACCTCCTCTTTTATTCCTCGAGGGGTGCACATAGGGATTAAACTCCACACTGTCACACTGTAGTCCTTTTGACATGGGGGAGATCCCAAAGTCACCTTGTGCCAGATCTGGGGCACGAGGAAGGTGAGGACACGCCACGGTGTTTTTAGGAGCCCGCTTTCCATCGGCTGCACTCGCAGCCTTGACTGTGTTTGATCCCATCTCCGAAGGACACTCAAGAGCAAGGACTTCCAGAACAGCTGCCAAAGTGACCACACCTAGGGATAAGTGTGTGGAGTGTAAGGGAGAGGATTTTCAGCAGGATTCATGGCAAAGTATCTCTTATTGTAGAACATATTTGTAAATTTCAGCATTAACTTCTTCCATCACCCAGCGTGTGTCGTCATTTTGGGGGGCGGCTGTCTTGATTAGAAGTAGCAGACATCACCATCATCAGTAAAGCCGGCACTGCCACATCCTGCTGACTCCCCTGAGCTCTCCTCCGAGACTCCTGTGCAGTGGGAAGTGTTCCTATGCCTGCTGACCAGATGAGGCCACAGGGTCACTAAGGTTGTAGAATGAACCAGATGTGAGGGTGCACACCTGTAATCCAAACACTCTGGGAGGCTGAGACAGGAGGGTCACAAACTGGAGCTTAGCCTGGCCAGTTTAGCAATTTACTGAAATGCTGTCTTAAAATTGTAAAAGTGATATAGAACTGAGAATGTAGCTCAGTGTGAAGACCTTGGGTTCAGTTCCCTTTTTTTTTTTTTTTAAAGAAGTTGCAGGGCATGTTGGAACTTAGGGCACTGGGTCAACCTGCTCGCCTTCCCAGTAAGCAGCTGTGAGCCTACTGGCGCTCGGGGTGAGAACCAAACATCCCATCCTTCCCCCCTCCTGGCTAGCAGAGGGGAGCCAGAGATCTGAGCACCTCTTGGGAGGATAACCGTATGCAATATAGCAAATATGGGGAATTTCCTTCTACCATCTCTTTGAAGGCAAATATTGCTATCACTGTTTTGATTTGTTCTGATTAATTGTATTACTCTATTCAATATTCTGTTTTGATAGGTTTTTTAATGTTCTGTATTTGGTTTGATTTTGCTATACCTGATTGAATGGACGACTATCGTGAAGATAACGAGATAAACTATGGCATGTATTACTGCTATCCTGGTAACCTGCTGTGAAGTTCTGTACCAGTTTCACTGCACTATCTCAGCTGGCTTTGTTCTATCTTGTTCTGTTATATTTCACTACCTTCAAAATAAAAAAGAAAAAGAAGTTGTTGCAGGACGCGGTTGTTGATGGACACTGCTGTGGTTCAGTGTGCCTTGAGTTTGTCTCCTAAGAGTCCATGAGCTGGGAGCTCAGGCCTCAGCATGGTGATATTGGCGGTCACAGCACCTTCAAGTTGAGGAGGTAGTGATGAGTCCTCTACCCACCAGCAGCAGCCCTTAGATGGGCTAATGTAGATCCTTTAGGACACAGATTAGTCCCACTGGTCCATCTCCCTGGCCTCCTCTCTCTCAGCCCTCGTGGACACACTTCTTCCTCCAGGACACCACGCAACATGGGCCCCTCACCAGGGCTGAGCAGAGTGGGCACTGTATCCTTGACTCTCCAAAGCTATGAGCTAAATAAACCTCTTTACAAGTCATCTAGCTCAGGCTCTCCCATTACAGTAATGGGAAACTAATGAATGCAGACCCCCTGCTCAGACAGAGGCTGAGGAAGATCTGCAGTCAGGTCTGTCTGCACACAGAGTTCGCGCTGCCTCTTATGGAAACGGCCAGCTGACAGCTTTGGGGAAGAGCATCCAATAATCTTCCCAGGAGCCACAGCTGCTGGCAAGTTGTGCCTCTGAATGGGGCTTCTCAGCTGGAGTGTGCTGGAAACCAGGGTTTTCTGCCCCTATCTCCCAGACAGTGACAGACCCCTTACCCTGGGAATGGTGTGTATGAGGATTCCTGGCTGGGAGACCAGAGGTAGTGAAGGACCGGGGTGGACACAGCCCGGGTCGGCTGTGGGTCCCCTGCAGCTGCTCATGCTCAACCGGACCTACTGGGAGCACAATTTCCCGGCAGAGGGAGGCTCCACAGCCACAGGCCAGGTGCAGCTGCCTGCTGTGACCACGCAGTATCGAAGGCATCACTTGCCATCTTTGGTTCTAGGGATGGTGACCAATGCGGGTCAGCACTGCCCACTGTTGTTGGCTGCCCACATGGCCTGCACAGGGAGATGCATCGCCCACCACATGACACTCTTGCCCCCCAGGCGACAGCAGGCGCCTCTGCTCTGGCTTCTTGCCCCAAGTCTGCCTATTCGCTGCAGAGCCAGGCGTCTTTCATGAAAGCGGTAAATAGAGCCCATCCCGGGGGGCACAGTCCTCTGGAGACCTCTCATCCCAGGCAGGATCAAACGCCACTGCTGCCACGTGAGCCAGCTACTGTCCCCATGCCTGCCTGGTCACTGCCTGATTCCGGCCTCGCCAACGACCGCCTCATCCTTGCCTCAGAGCCCTGTTCCTGATGTCCCCCAGGGTGCTGGCATCCACCCATCCACCTAAGGCTCCTCCTTGTTCCCAGGCCCCAGCCCCATGTCATCCCCTGGTCACTCTAATTTAAGCGCTCCCTTCTGCAGGCCCACTCTATATTGTCTGCCGTACTTTTTTTTTCCATGTTTGCATCTGTCACTATCTGAAGTGATCTGATCTGTTTATTTATTTGCTAAGTTTTAGAGTTCTTCAAATAACCGAGTAGCTCATCCTTAACCAACTCTCCTACAAACAATAACCATAAATTCTGGCCACTATGTAAGGAGCAAAGCAGGAGCAGCTCACGGTGGGCCAACTCTCCTACGAAATAACAGCTATAAATTCTGGACAGGAGCTCAAAAGCGATGCTCCAGACTGCTGGTGTGCGGCCAGCAGCGGGATGAAATGGAAGATGGGCTGGACCCGTGGATGAGGGAGACGCGGCATGAGGTGACTTCTCCGTCTTTTTTAAATTAGTTTGCAGCGCACAGCGAGCGACCTCACTGCTCGTGGGGAGCTGGTCCACGTGCATAGCAACCTCCGTTCTCCTCTCACCCCCTTCCCCTCCTCTCCTGCTCTCCGGCTCTCTCTTGATTCCCTTCCCTTTCTGTAAAGAATCTGTCTCTCCATTTCCAATTATCTTTCATTTCGCTCTTTATTTATATTTGGGGTTTCTCATAGTAGAGAAGCCACGAAATGTTTAAGCTGGGTCTCTGGTTTATTCTACTTAATACTGTGGCCTCGGGCCATATCCATTTACTTATGGAGCCTCCAGCTCATCCTTCTGGACAGCACAGTATGCTCCGTTTGGTGTTAACAGCAATTTTTTCTTCATCCGTCTGCTGCTGGGCATAGAAGCCACTCCAAGGTTTCGCTCTGATGAGTTGTGCTGCCATCCACGTGGGTAGGCAGGCGTCACTGTGAGATCTCCAGCTCTTTTGTGGATTTTCTGGTTTTTATATTTTTCACCTAACAGCAACCCAGTGAGGGGCGGGTGAGGAGAGAAATGCCAGGTCCTACTCCTGAGCAAGGAGGAGACTGAGCTGAGGAGCAGCCCCAGAGCCAGAATTCAACAGGAAGGGCAGAATCACCCAGAAGGGGCCCATGTCTCATCAGCAACCCTGCCAACTCTCTGGTTGACCCTCAAATCACACTGGGGCAGACCCCAGGAGGCCCAGCCCAGACGGGTCACTCTCCCGTTCAAACAATATGCAGGAAACGCATCCACACCCATCCACGGGGCCCGACCGGACTCAGCGTCTCTGCAAGAGATCACGCACTCATGAGGCCCTAAGCACAGTGCAAACGCAGTAGCTAGGGAGGAACAGGGAAATGCAACCCATCCACAAGAGAACGGAATCACACAGCGCCCACACTTTCTCTTTCTGCAAGCCAGGCGGCTTGCAGTCAACCGTGTCCTGAAAATACTAACGGGATAATTCCAGAAATAAATAATTCATATGTCTTAAATAACTTTTGTATAGTGCACTAGTAGAGTACTCCTATTTATTATTAGCGGTTGGTAATCCTTCATTCACTATGCCTAATTTAAGATACAAACCGTGGTTGGTGTGCCTATTTAGGGAAGGACGTAGTATCCATACAGGGTTTGGTACTGTGCACAATTTCAGGGGCCCACCGGGGGCCTTGGGACATATCCCATAAGGAAGGGGCACCTACTGCAATAGATACCAGCCTCATCTTGACCCAGATATCGGACTGAACTCAAGGTCCTGGAAGAAATTATTTGTTAAGGTTTGGTTTTGAATTTGTACTGGGGATTGAATCCAGGGCTTCACACTGAGCTAATCCCCAGTCATTTTCTATTTTTTATTTTGAGACAAGTCTTCACTTTGTCAGTATATTGCCCAGACTAGGTTCAAACTAGCAATCCTCCTGCCTCAGCCTCTCGGAATGCTGGAATGACAGTCCTGTGCCATCATGTCTGGCTCAATAAGTTTTTATTGTCTGTCTTTCTCCACTGCAATTTGAGTCTGTAAGAGCGGGAAACTTTCAGTGTTATTCCTTGCTGTATCCCCAGCACCTGAAATGGTAAATGTCGCCTAGATCGTGACCCCAAGTAGGAATGTGGTATAAAGCAGGGCTTTTCCCTCCTTAGTTTCTATCTTTATAGCTTAGGCTTCTCCTCCACTTTGGACGTATGTTGGAGAGGCTGTTAGAGAGAAGTGACTTCGATCTGTAATTACTGCCAAACGCAAAACTCATAGATGAGCTTATTCCAAAACCCCATGTCATCACTTGTAAAAAAAAAAAAAAAAAATCATTCATATCCTTTAGCAGTTAAGTATTTTTGGGTAAACATGCGTGCACATGCACACACACACAGAATACACCCGGAAATATGAAGCTTAAGGTTAAACACAGATTATTATAAAGTGGTTAATTACCGAAGCAGATGGTTAGTTCGTCCGCTTTACCTATTTTTTGCATTAATTTTTTCTGTGATGCCCAAAGTTTGGGAAGCTGTCCCACCCTTTGTCTGGATGTCCCACAGAGCCCCAAGTTCCCCTGAAGGAGTGATTTTTAAAATACATAGTCAACAACCTGTAGGATGCAGGAACTGACCAATCACAAAGGATGTTAACCAAGCACCGGCCAACCAGAAGGGACACCTACTCTGGACAGGGTCCAGGAGCACATAGGAAAGGCGTTCTGCTGTGGAAGGGGTCCTGCTTAGTCCTTTGGTTTGCGTAAAGGATTTCAGGGCCACCTTCGGCTCTGCCAACTGCTAAAGCATATGGGTTTGCACCCAACTGGCAGCCCAGGGCAACTGCCCTCCAAGTAACTGTCAAGGCAAATTACATCAAAATTCATCCCCTGCAGTGGCACATGCCTAAAACCCCAGCGCTCTGGGAGGCTGAGGCAGGAGAATCACAAGGTTAAGTCCAGCCTGGGTAATGTAGGGATTTAGTGAGATGCTATCTCAAAATAAAAAATAGAAACTTTAAAAAGGCTGGGGCGGTAGCCCAGGGGGAAAACCTGGGTTCAATTCCCGGTATAAAAAAAAATTAAAGATAAAATAAAAGTCATTACCCAGTACTCACAGCAATTTCTCTGTCTTTAAAACTGGGAAATCATTCTTCCTGACCACAGAGACTGGTGATAAACGAGATTCTCAAACTTCGAGAGAAGGATTGCCTGAGGAATTAAGCCCATCCAAATGTAGTTTTAGAGGCATTACTAATAAGAGGGACCCCTTTCCTCACATGAACTCTTATGAGGAACCCCAGTAAAAAAAGAGTAAGGAAAGAAGCTGAGGATCAAGGTTAAACAAAGCCTGCCTGATCAGGTCACCTGCACCCTTCACCAAGTCTCCAAAACACACACATGCACAACTTAAACACTGCACCTGCCTCTGACGCCACTTCTTGGGATCCCTGGTCACAGAAGATGGCTTGAAGGAAAGGCCACCTGTCACATGTCATCTAAACTCTAAGATGAAATCAGAGTCAGGCACAGTGCCACTCACCTGTAATCCCAGCACTCTGGGAGGCTGAAGTAGGTGGATCGAAAGTTTGAGCCCAATGTGGACAGCCTAATGATTTAGGGAGCCTTATCTTAAAATATCAAACTAAAAAACACTCAGGGGCTGTGTCTGGAGTTTAACTGCAATCCACCCTCTTCCCAGAGAAGACGAGGTGAGACCTTCCGAGCCTGTTCTGGGAGCACCATATTCCTCTAACAGCTCCTGCCCTCCATCCAGGGCTGTTCCAAGACACAGCCAGGCCAAGGCCCCTTGAGACTCCCTGCCACATGGGTTAAGAAGCCACTTAGGGCACTGCTGCCGCCTGACAACGCTTCCTCTCTTTGGGGACTCATGAGGGCCATATCTCAGGAGGTGCAGCCTCTCCTACAGCTGTTAGCCTTCATGGCATGGATATGCAGTAGGGTCCTTGCTGGGAATCACCTCACTCTTTGTACTGGCAAAGAAAAAGCCCAGGGCCACCCCCGAACTCTGCCCTCGGCAGATGCGCAGGGTCTGATGCCATGAATTTCGGGTCCTAACCTCACCCTTGGCTCTATTCTTGCTTCCCTGGTCTTGCTTTCCTTTTGTCTTATTTGCTTTGTATATTCACTTTCTGCCATTTAATTATAGCTTGCAACTGGACTTACATCTCTGCAAACTGCCTTGCCTCCCCCGTGGGTGGGATGCGTCTGAAACCCTGGGCGTCTGCAGTGCACCACAGCGCTCTGAAATTGGCCACTTTATGATTGACTTCAGCAATCACCACTCTCACATCAGCAATTTCATTGTCGTTTAAAACCAGGAAATCACTCTGCTGGCCACAGGGATGGCGCCAGTGAACTAACTAGATTCTACTTTATTACGTATTCATGTAATCGTGTTATCTCCCGTGTACCCTGTGCAAGCATCCCAGGGGGAGAGGAAAAGGAATGGAACCATCACTGTGTTGGAATCCAAACATGTTTTTCCTCTCTCTCTCCCCCCTTACTCTATCCTCAGGCTCAAGGGTAGAAAAGGGAAGACTCGGGCTGTGGACAGTCCTATTGGAGCATAGGTGTATTACGATCCTGCCAGCACCGTTTAATTTCCCTCCAAATCAGTGACTACAGGGCACAGGGGAACCTATTCCATCCAGCAGTCTGGAAGACACAGGTCATCCTTGCCACCTTCCCACCAGGTGGCACCCGTGAGTCCCCGGGTCAGACGAATAGATTGATAATCTGCAGTACACAGCATATTCTATACCCCCAACTGAGGGGTCTCCTCTGAGCTCCTGGTGCAAACCAGAACTACCCAGAAGCAGAGGAGAGGGCGATCTCTCCCAGTGGGCACCGTAAAACCAAGCAGTCCTCCATCCTGGCCCTGGGTTTTTCAGTTCATCATGGGAACGCCTTCTCACCCCAAAATCAGGACCAGTCTCCCCAGAATCCCATGCTCCTGGTACAGCCTGCATGAAAACACACAATGCGGATTGCTGAGACCCCAGGACAATTCCCAGGCACAGTGGCAGAGCCCCAAGGAAATGCCAAGCCTTGACCTTTGGGAAGCGTGTGTTCATTCCCTATTCTCAGGCAGCAGTGTGTCCAGCTTCAGGGACGTTTGGTCTAAGCATCCAGGGCTTGCGAACAGCATGTCACACAGGACAGGCGCCAAGGTCAAGAAAGAATCTGGAACCTAACTCGGGATGCAGGGCGGAAGCCACAGAGCCCCTTCCATCCTGGCGAGCCTGGGAAGTGTCTCCCTGTGTGACCCTGGCAGCATCGCCCTCCAGCGCCCCCCAGCGTGGAACGGGGGAAACGCTCTCACACCCTTCTATGCAGCAAGGGAGACCTGGACACCCAGCCCCTGGCTGCTCCTCGCTGCTGGACCCATTGGGGAGCAGCCACCGTGCTCGGCTAGTGGAGGAAAGTAGTCTCCTTTTGGTTCCCAAAGGGCAGGGTAGGTAAAGGAGCTGGGGGGAAGCGGGGTGGCGGAAGCCCTGTCTGCAGCAGGTAGAGCCCTGGTCCAGGAGGGGAGGCTGCATGCCCACCTCCAGGCAAAGGCAAAGCATCATTTGTCCACACTTCCCTCTGCCCGCCCAGGGCCTCTGTGAAGTGGACAGATAGGTTTCCTTCCTCGGGTCCCAGATTTACAGCCCTGGAGGAGCCCTGCATTGCTGGCCAGCCACGCGCCTGAGAATGTGTGAATTTCCTGTCCCGTCTGGGACTCTCTGGAGAATTCCAGGAGCCAGCTCTCTCCGGCTCTGCCTTTGACAGAGTCACTTTTCATCTTCCTTGGCTGCAGGCGGCCGAACGCACACAGGCGAAAATCAGTTAATAACTATGTACATTTTATAATAAATTTTAACAATGTAAGAGTATGGTACAGCTTTATTATAGTTTTATTTCAGCACACTAATTCAGCGCGTAATAACCTGCCAGAGACACAGAATTCATCTGACATATGCTCTGAGCACCAAGATAATGGAATAAACTGGAGAGGAACTTCGGGTCACACCCAGCCGAGCAAGCCTGGGCTCCCCTTTCCCGGGAAGCCAGGAGGGGATGCAGGTCCCAGCAGCCAGGAGGGAGGCCGCAGCCATGTGGGCTGTGTGATGCTTCCCAGCCTGGCTCATGGTAGTTGGTGGCAGCAGGCTTCCCAGTGACTCTGTCCCCTGGGGAAGGGAATGCTCCCAGGGAACCAGACAGAGATGCTTTTCTCCCTCCTCCTTCTCCGGCCTCTCCCTTTGCCCGCCCTGCAGGCAACAGTCTCTCTGAGAAACAATGCTTGGCCCAGCAACTAAAGCAGAGCTTAGGAAAGCCGTGAGACAGGCAGTTGTCAGACCTTTCCAAATGTGCTGAGTCAGCCACTCACAAGGCCTGCAGTCTCTGAGCTTGGTGCCCTGTAATCAGCATCCAGAGGCTGAGACGGGAGGATCACCAGTTTGAGCCCAGCTTGGGCAACTCAGCCAGGCCCTGTCCGTTTCAAGCTAAAAAGTTCAAAAGGGGCTTGGGATGGAGCTCAGGGCAAAAGCCTTGGATTCAGGCTCCAGTACAAAAAAACAGAGAAAGCTGGGACTCCATGTCTCAGCACACCACACACACACACACACACACACACACACACACACACACACACACGTGCACGCATTACTGATACAGGCTGATATTTGAGGAGCACAGGAGTTTTAGCGATCAGGAGGGAACATTTGGGAAATGCACTGGCGGTGCTATGGTCAAGGAGTCCAGACATCTGGATTTTGGCTATGCTACCCTCCCCCGCCCTTTGCCAGGACACCATGGGCCTCAGTTTCCCTATTTGGAGTGCACAGATTCGATGCTTCCCCCACAAGGCCCCCTGGCATTCTGGGGCTGATGGGGGAAAGAAGCCAACAGATGTCCCGCAGTGCCCCTGTCTGCAGGCGAAGCCTGAGGCCTCCTGTCCCAGGTGCCCCACAAGGACCCTTGCTGTGAGCTGGCTCAGCTCCAAACAAAAGAGAACCACGGGGAGGGCGGGCTGGGTGGGGCCCCTGACCAGGAAAACTAAGAGGGGTGGCAGGGGAGAGAAGAGACAGGCAGGCAGACAGGCAGACAGAGAGTGTCTGTGTGTGAATTTTTCTGTCCTTGCTTCTCTAACTACCTTTTACCTCCACGCCTGCTCTGCTTCACTATCGATTTCTCTAAGAACATAATAAAATCCCTCCCATTGCATTGAGAAATAAACCTTCCTTAGTTTTACGGCTCCTTCCACCTGCCTTCTTTCTCTCCTCATGAAAAATGAACCTTCTCGAAACAGCGGTCTCTGCTCAACACCCTGAGGGCGAAGCCCCAAGTTCCTCTTCTTCCTCCCCGCTCCTCTGACTCCCACGCCCACGGCTGCAGGAACCTGCAGACCAACGCCCCTGTCCGAATTCCAGCCACACCCAGCCCTGAGACTCTGACCTCTGGCTTCGAACATCCGCCTCCTTCTCCCTAGCTCTGTCTCTTTCAGGGTGTCCGTGATAGGAACTTCTTGCCACGACTTTTTTTATCCTTCATTTACAGTTCTATATTTTGTCTTGTCACATGCAAAATGTATTTGTACCCTATCCAAAATAAGTTATGGAAACAGACAAAGTATTGTCCACTTAATTGTTTCATTTAATGGATTCAAAGAAAACCCCAGAAGACGATATTGCTTTAGAATTACATGCCAGAAAACTTTTGGTGTCCTTAGGAAAGGAGTCAATCCCTAGGAAGTTTGAAATAGGCCAAGGGAGGGTGTCAGCCCCTGGGAAAGCACCCATGGGAACCGACTACTGGACACAGGTCCAGGCTGTGGACAGCATGTGTTTCCTGCAAGTGCGGCTGAGATAGCAGGCTCTATGCAATTGTATTGAGCCAGGCAATTATGCTACAAGAGCATTCTTGTGTGTGCCTTATGGTTTAGTGCGTTTTTAAAAGGATCTCCCCACTTGGCTTTTGCTAACCAGGAAACTCTAATCAGATTTGTGACTCAATTATATTCTGACCCAAATTTATGTCCTTGATTCCTGAATTCTATTTTTTCTTCCTGATTTTGTTCCTCTTTTTAAATTGCCTCTTTAGAATACAAATATAAATTTTGAGTACAAAATATGTTTTGCTTAGCTTGTGATCAATTTCATTATATCTATACAACCACAAAGCTACCCAAAATGGCTTATGGAAATGAATAAGAGATAAGTGAATAGACATTGTTTCCAAGTAAGGTAGTGTAGAGTTGTTTTTTGTCTCTATGTCTTCCATGCCTCGGAGTTATTTGCTTAATGTTGAAAGAAAAGGGAAGGGAAGGAAAAAATAAAACGCTAATGGAGAATTTGGGGGGCAAAGAAGGGTTCTTTTCAAGTCAAGAGACATTCAAGCAAGTCTATAGAAAGTGGAGGAGGTAGGGGAAGGGACAAGTTAAAAATGAGGTGAGTTGGGGCTGGGGATTTAGCTCAGCAGCATAAGTGCCTGCTTTGCAAACGTGTGGTTGTAAGTTCAATCCCTGGCACTGATTTAAAAAAAAAAAAAATGAGATGAGTTACCTGTAAGTCTTAATTTCAGGAAAAGGGAGAAGATCAAATGTAGGCAGGCTATTAGTCAACTTTCCAATACTATAACAAACTCCTGAGATAATTAGCTTATAAAGAGCAAAGGTTCATTTGGCTTATAGTCAAATAGTTTTCAGGCTGTGACTCATTGTTCCCTTTGCTCTGGGTTATAATAGGGTAGCACATCCAGGCAGGGACTTGTAGAAAAGCAAAACTACCCACCTCACAGCCAGAAATCAGAACAGAGGGAAGAAGTGACAAAGGTCCCACAGTCCCCTCCACAAGCACATTGACCACCTCAAAGACCTCCCATGAGGCTCTGCCTTTTAAGGTTGTTACCACCTCTCAATCGTGCCAAGCTCAGGACAGAGCCTTCAATGTGTGGGCCTTGGGGACACTCAGGGTCCTAACAGTAGCAGCCATGCACTGTCTGGAACATGGGCAAGGTCTCTGCTCAGTCTCCTCGCAAACCATAACCAGCTCCGATGCCTTCAGTTCGGTCCTGAGTCCTCTCCTGATGATCTCATCGGACAGAGCCTGCAGTGCCATCTGGACTCTGACGGCTCCCTGCCGGGGCTGCCTCCAGCCCAGCTCTCCAGTCCTGAGCTCCGGGACTGCCCACTCCTCACCTCCTGGCAGGCTCGACAGACGCCTCAAAGTGAACACGAGAAACACCCAGCTCCTGCTCCACCCACATTGTCCCCGTCTCAGGCCCAAGCAGCTTGAGTCATCCTGGAGTCATCCCTCCTTCTGACACAACTGTCCAATCCGTCTCCAAATCCTCTCTTCTCTGTCCTAGAGAGAGAAAGCGCAGGGACCTACCCCTTCCCAGGCCTCCACAGTGACCCCCTGGCTGGCCACTGTCACTTCTCGGTCACCTGGGAGTTTCAGTCACTTCCTGCTTCGACCTCGGCCCACCCACAATCTTTCTCAGCCCAGCCATGAAGAAGACTAGCTACCAATATTTCTCCTGCACTCGGAGCTCACTCAAAGCCAGAGCTCTGTTCAGTGACATCCGGTGCCTGGAACACGGCGTGGCAGAGGACCCAAGCTCTGTGCCTAATTGCTGGATTCGATTTTCCCAAATCCTTCTCTTGCTGGAAGTTCCTTTGTGACTCTTTATCTCCCTCAGAACAGGAAAGAGTCAGACCTCCAGCCTCTTCTCCAACCAAGGGGCCACACCCGACCATGTCTCTTCTGCCTCAGCCCTTTCCAGGTGCCCCTTCTCAGCCCAGAATGTTCCCCTAAAGCCACCTCTCAGAGGGCTCAGCTGAAGGCGCCCTCGTTGGGTGGGCTCCACAGTGGAGCTCCCACACTCTGCTGGGCTCAGGCCCCTCCTGGTTGGCACTGGCATTTGGTGGCTCATCGGTCTCCCCACTTGGAAACATAGGGTGACATCACTCCTATGTTGATACCCCAGCCCCAGCCAGGGAGAAACCCTCCACAAGTGCTGCCGTATTTGTTATTATGATGCTTATTACTGTCTGAAAGTGTTTACTGTATCAATGATTCCCCCCAAAGGCACTAGGAGTTGGACACAGTTCAGCTGATTGGTTCACTGACTGATACATTGATTGGCTTGTTCTCCACTCTTGAGTAACAGATAAGTGTCTCTTTCCACCCGGAGCTGGTTTCCCTTCTCTTTCCCCTCGGAAGCCTGAAAGAGAAGAAGCGACTCGGGTTGGGGGAGGTGGCCATTACTCCGCGTCCTCAGCCATCAGAACCTTTCCAAGGACACTTCCTGAGTCCACAGACGCCGCATCCAGTCCCTGGTGCAGGAGACTCCTTTATTGCAATTCAAATTTCTCCACAAATGGATACATCTTAGTCCCAGTTTATTACAGTCATCGAGCTTTTTTAAAAAAAAATCTATCTGACTCAATTCTATTTCCTAAGTAAACTGAGTGCAAATTGGTCTTTCTCAGTCATTAAAAATCACCTATGCTGAAGGTTAAAAGTCCACAGAACATCATATATGCATTCGACTAACTGATGTAGCAGAAATGCCACGCCAGGGCCCGCACGAGCCTCGGGAGAAGAGCATGATACAGGCCAGGTCGGCCCTGCCCTACCGTCCAGGGCTGAGTGGAGGAGCCAGTGGAGCTATTTAAATGCTTCACGAACTAAACACAGCTATGATGGAAAGGAGTATGATTTCTTTATACCTATGACACCCCTGGACTTCAGCCAAATTATCCCCTTTAACTCGACAACCATGTTACAGGTAGAGAAACTGAGGCAGCAGCTTAGAGTCGGGCCACTCGCTATTAGGGAACAAAGCCAAGGTTCCCACAAGGTCAGCCAGTGCCTGAATACCATGCCCTCTCCACTCCGCCGCCAAGGTCGCTGGGGGAATAGCAGCGGCCCACAGAGCCTGCGCAGGTGCCAGGTGGGAACAAATTCCACCAGGATCTGTACACGGCCCCTTGGAAGCCGGCAGACATCAGCGAATTAAAAACAAACAACACGCCACTAAGATGAGAACGAAAACTGACGCAAAAGAACCGTCTACTTATTTACTTATTGTTAATGGGCCTCGCTAGTCCAAGGACGCTGTGACATTTGTCGCAGGCCTATTTGGTGAAGCTCGGGCTCTGTGGCTTCCCCAGAGAGTGGACGGTGGCTGCTGACCCTTGAGCACTGTGCCCGGGGAGGCAGAGACCTACGGCTCTGGGAAGGAAAGCAAAAAGGTGTCCGAGCTGACAGGCCACCCCGCTCTGGACCCTACCCCCATTCCTTCTGTCTGGGAGCCCCGGGGAGCCCCGTTCAGCATGGCCTCAGCTTTTTACATCCTTCATGAAGCCATTCAGAGAGCAGCTGCAAGGCACGGCGCAGGCCAGCAAACCCCAGCGCCACCCTCCCGCCTGGCAGCATGTCTCTCCCTGGACTCCTACTCTGAAATCTTCAAATTCCCACACGAATGCACCGATACATGTGCCTCATTCATGGGTTTTGAATGGTGTCTTCTAACCAGACTTTCTACCCCAGCAGATAGTGTCATCAACCTGATCATAGGAAGTACTCTGAGCCCACCGTGGCCCGGAAGCAGACAGGCCCGCTCCAGGACAGGCACACATCCTCCCTGGGCCTGGGAAGGATTCGCTACAGGCAGTAGCTACTGTGAGTATAAACACTTCAGCAATGTGCAGGTAACAACTTTTGGGGGAGATCCCCACTCTCGTGAGCTGTGCTTTGGCTCAGAGCCCTCTCAAGTCTAGAAAGGTGATGTTCATCACTCAGCACATTTCCAGCCCCTGAATAAATCAGTAAAGTGCTTCCTCCTGAGTGCCCTGCCTAGACGCAGACGGGAACCACAGAGACCCTTCCCAAACCACCTGGGCCCCCGCCCATCCCAGAATAGCCAAAACAGCTCCCTCCGCCAGGGTCTAGATTTCAGGGACGTCTGTGGAGCCACGTCAAGCTGAGGGAAAGGAAGCCTCTCCTCTGGGTCCAACTCCAGACGAGTATTTCACCCAGAAGGAAGGTGTGGGGGCGAAGAGAACTCAATGAAGGATTTGCAGATAGAGGTTCTCTGGGCCCAAGTACAATTACAAAATGCAATGTACGAAGAAGATAAATCTCCTCCCTCTCTCTGCCAGGCTCGAGCAGATTCCTGAATCAAAACAACTCTTTGCAACAGGACGTGAGACTCAGCTAAAAGTGAGTTCCTCAAAAGATGCCAGGGACAAGGTTGAGAAATTCCTGAAATCCTCCAGCAAGCCTTTGAACCCAGCAGCATTCAGAGTAAAGAGGAGGGAGCCTAAGGGACAAGTGTCACCGGGCACGATGTCCCTCCGGGACGATTCACAGAGGGAAAGTTGCATGGGATGAGTTTTCCCATAACACAGGGGCCGAGGCTCAGCCACCTTCAGACCTGGGGGCAGGTCATGGATCCGAGAAGCCAGTGGAGTCAGGGTAATAACCCCAGGCAGGGGACCCAGGCAGGAAGCAGCCAGAGCCTAACGGAACATGTTTCCTGCTCCTCCAAACCACTTTGGCAGTGAGGTGAAGCCAGGGCCAAAGCAAACACATCAGGAACTACTGCACCTCCGGACCTCCCTACCCCTGCCCTCCCTCTGAAACCCGTGAAAACTTGATTTGTCTCAACTACACGCAAGCTGGGAAATTGGAGAGGAGGAAGAGGGGAAGAGGGAAAGAGAGGGGGCCAGACAGCGTCCATGCATCAGCTGTCATATTGATTTAGAGCCACACAACCCTCCAAGTGCCATCGGCAAGAATCATACCTCCTGCTGATCTCGGGGGAAATGCTCCAAGATCCATGGCTGGGAGTTCGGGAGAATCTCTAAGCCATCAGCAAGGAGCCGGGCACCGCAGCTCCAGAGTGATGGACCAGGGCGAGCTTTAATTAACAGGGTCTGATGCCTCTTCTTTTTTGGTAACTGAGCAGATTTAAAGGGCTAGAGTCCCAATTTGAAGGGTGCTGGTGCTTCCTGGCTGCTGCCGTGGCTGCTCGGGCTGCCTGCTGCTCCCAGCTGCCGGGAGAGCCTCCTGCAGACCTCGCAGGCAGCCAGCACGGAAGCAGGCGCAGCCAGGAAGATGGGAAGGTGGAGACCGGAACGCAGGGTCTCTGGGCCGCAAGGTCTGAGTCAGGGCTGCCAGGCACTCCGCCCTGATGAGTACCCACGTCCTGCCTGCTGTCTCCTGACAGGGCTAGGTGCTGGCTCCTGCAAGTACAGTGGTATCAGGGACACTCTCTTCAGAGGGGGCCTGGGCTGGACACAGCTCGAGCAAGGTGGCAGCTTGGTCTCCACCCTGCGCTCCTCTCCTGAGAGCAGGGCACAGTGACCGTCAGCAGGGACCTGCACCGTGTCCCCACAAACACGCACAGGCCTGCCAGGCACACGGGCAAACACACCTGTGTGTGCACACATGGGCCTGCTTGTGTATATGTGTGTCTGCCCATGTACACACACCCCTGCCTGAGTACACACACATACCTGTCCAGCTATACACATATGCTTATCCAGGTACACACACATGCCTGACAGTACACACACATGCCTGCCTGTGTGGACACACACATGCCTGCCCATGTATATACATTTCTGTTCATGTACACAGGTTTGCCTGTGTACAAATAACTGCTCAGTGACACACATGCCTTCCATGGATACACACATCTGCCTGCCCATGAACACACATGTTCATAATGTACGCATGTGCCTACCTTGGTACACAAACACATCTCATGTTCCAGGTATGCTGCCCACTTTCCAACACCCAGGCCCAAACCATGTGGCCTTCAGGGGAACAGACACCTGCCATCCACCTGCCTCCACAGGGGCATCCTTGAGAGAAAGAGCCATCACACAGCATAGCTGGGAGAGAGGCTGGTACAAGGTGGTCTCGGGACAGGGAAAGAGCAGATCTCCTGCCTGTGCTGCTGCCACGGCTGAGCTGGGGTCTCAGCAGGAAAACCCTTCTCTGAGACCATCGTTATCAGAGCCCCTCATCACTCGGCCTTCTTCTGCTCCTCCTTGGACAGCGGCCAGGCCCTCATCTCGCGCCTCCTGTGCGGGCGTCCACGCAATGGAAAGGACTTTCCCGTGATGCTTCTTTGGTCAACATGGCAGCAGTTTGCACAGCATTTTAAATACAAAACGAACCTGCGGATCGATGCCTTGGAGCAAATGCCGGAGTCTGAGAGGCAGCTGGGCCGCAGGACAGGGGGCAGATCCTCAAGCCCCTGCCCAGGGCATATGCCACAGCGCCTGTGACCACTTCACCTCTCAAGCCTGGGATGCTCATTTATAGAGTGACAGGGATGAACTAAGCCAGCGGCGTGCTCAGCAGAAGAGAAAGGCCAGGAAGGAGAGACCCGACTCTGAGAAAGCCGTGCAATTATCTGCACGCCGAGCCAGACCAAATCCTCTTGGCTTAGGGAACAGAAAACTATAGAGAGCTTGAGTTTAAAAAAATCTTGAGAAGCACAGTTTGAGATCATCGCTGAGGGCCTCAGAGTCAGGGAGAAAGGGAATGGGGCACTCATCTCCTGCCTGATCCATCCTCTCCCTTGAGAGAGGGACCCTGGCACGCAGCCCACTCCAAGCATGCAAGTCAGACAGAGGTGGCACTAATGTATTTATTTTTATTGTTCTGGTTTGGAGGACTGAGTCCAGGGCCTTTGCACGGAGCCAATTCCCCAGTGCTTTTTAAAATTTTGATTCAAGATCTTACTAAGTCACTAAGCTGCCCAGGCTGGGCTTGAATTTGTAACCCACCGGCTTCAGCCTCCCAAATGGCTGGGTTGACAGGCATGAACCATCACCCCTGTCTGAGTTGGTGCTTTAGACTCCAATGGTCCTGAGACAAAATCCTTGCAACTCCTCAGCAAACTACTCTCTATTCCCATGGGCCCTGCCTGGCCCCTATACTCATGCCTTTACAGTGGCCTTACAACCCCTGGCAGGAAGATCTCTGTCTGCAAAGACTCTGGACAGGGACTACACACAGCTCTGTTGTGGCTTGTGGTCAGATGTCCCCCCAAAACCTCATGGGTTCATAGGTGGGGCTTTTGCAGAGGCAGCTGGGTCTGGAGTGAGTGATGCTAGGATTGACTCATGGTGCAGGGATGGGCACAAGGGCACTGGGGTTGCAGGTGTGAGTGGCACCTGTTCTAAGTATCTGGATAAGACACAAGGGACAGAAAGAGCTGTGAGCATCCCTCGCTTGCTGACTGTCTTCTGCTCATCATGAACTTTTCCTCTCTGCAATGCCTGTGTGCTGTGCCACCCTGCCTTGGAGCGAGTCTATCATGAACTGTGGGCTAAATAAACCTCCCCACTTTCTCACAAGGGACCTCACTGGCCTCTGTGACCCCAAATGCCACAGTGCACACCTTCCCTAACAGTCTCCACACCTCCTCAGAACAGAACCAAGAGGAGCAGGCTGCAGGATTTAGATAAAAGTGCTGGCAACACCGACGGGAACCGGAATCTGGGCAGCTGGGCTGTCCCTGACGCCTCTCTACTGAGGTCCCCCAGCTGTCCTATGGGCTGGAGATGTGGCCCAGAATACTGTATCTGTTCCAGGAAGTGCCCTCATGGCTCCCTGCTCTCTGTGTCCAAGCAGAAGTGACAAGGCCCAGAGTGGGGAAAGGATTCCCTCCTCCCTTCCCCAAACGAGCTGCCCCTTCTGTGGTGACTGGCACATGGGAAGGCCTGCCCTCTTCCTTCCCATCCTCAGGAATGTCACCCACCAGCTCTCCATGAGATAAGCTCATCAGGCCACAACCCCGGAGGCCCAATCTCCGGTCAAGGTGGAAATGACCTTGTGGAGCATCCAGACAGAGCATCCAAATGGGTGCTGGTCATTCCCCACTGCCCCCAGCTCTGGGCCACCAGGCGTTCTGGGGTGGGGGCTCCCAGGCCACATTGTCCAGTACCCAGCCTGCTGGCTGCCTGCAGAGTTCAGCAAGGAGACCTCGGGAGGCAGGTGGGAAGGCGAGCCGGAAAGATGGCAGTGAACAATTGGCTCGGGCTCCCAGAATCCTCCGGTGCAGTTAACGCCACCTCCCGCATCCCCTCCGGCACCAGCCTCGCCCCTTGCGGAGGGACAGCAGTGACCAGGCTGTGACCCTCGGCAGAGGCTGAACACCAGGCCCTCAGGCCCTGCTCAAGCTAGGCGGGACCCCTGCTTTCCCCTTGTTCCTCACTCCCAGGGATGTGGAGGTTCCTGCAATTGCTAATTCCTAGGTTATTTCAGCTCCCTTCCCCCCTTGAAGCTAATCCTCTGTATCAAATGCCATCTGCTTGAAACATCTAGTGTGGTTTCTGTTTTCCTGACTGGACAGAAATCCTCCTTGGAGATCCCAAATTGGAGTGTTCTCATAGTCATGATTAAGCCGTCATGGGAACATTCTGACACACAGTAAGCACTTTGCAGTGGGAACATTAGCATTTACAGACCAAAGGAAATGATTGGCGAGCGTGAAGCTTTAAGATCAGCTGGAGCTGACTGGCACATGCTCTGTTATTTAGTTTTCATGTATTATTGCTAAACGTATAGACATCAAAAAGCAAAATATTCCCAGCATAGTTTTAAATCCAATAAATTAAAACAATAATGATAATAATGAGTAACGGGGGAAACTTTACCTTTGCAGAGCTGAATTGATTGTCAACACAGAGGACTAAGGTAATTTACACACCATTGTAAATTCTTACATTATCATTAATATTTAGTGATGTTAGGTATGTTAGGTAAATGCTAGTGTGTTTTACTAACATTTTGAAACTTGGACAATGTGTGTTATTAGGAACAGTAGGGCTTTAATTTGTCTCTCAATTCACTCCATCCCTCAGGATCTGTGCACTGTGACTCCCACAAATAAGAAACACACTGACAACAGCAGCCAACACTGGACTGGCTGGAGAAGGCACAAGGGGACCTTCACCGTCTTCTCCTTCCACTCTAGGAAGAGAGTGTACTAGTCTGTTTTTCATTACTATAACAAAATACCCAGAGCTGGGTGCCGTTATAAAGAAAAAGGTTCATTTACATTAACTCATGTTTGGGAGGCTAAAAGTCTAACACTGGGAAACTCCGTTTGTCCAGCCTTTGGTGGGAGCCTATGGCACATGATGTTATGGCAGGAAAGTGAGTGGGAGCCAGAGATCACAGTGTGTGACAGGAAGCCAGAGCGAGAGGTGGGCCCAGACCTCTTCATGAGAAGGAACTCTGGGTCTCCTGAGGATTTCCTTAGTGTTTTTTGAGGGTGGAGTCCCCAGTGACCTAAGGATATGTCACTAGACCTTTGAAAGATTCCATGTCACACGGGTGACCAAACCTCCAACACATGAGCCCCTAGGGGACAGAGTACATGAACACCAGCACAGAAAGGCATTGCTGCCTGAGACCTGGCCAGCCGTCCACCTTGACACAGAGAGAAAGAGGAGACGACCCAGGTAGAAAGAGGCCGGGTTCATGCAGTGCCTCAGCCAGCTGGGCTTTCTGCAGAAAGACGGGCCACGGCCGGGACCTTGCTCGGTGCGTGGTTGAACTTTGCCCACCAGGGCCAGGCCCCACCCACCCTCCGGACCCTGCTCAGGCCAGTAGCCAGCAGGGCCCCCTTCCACGCGAAGGTCATCAGGGGTGAGGGCTGGGGGTCGACAGGTGTAGAGAGCAAAATGCAAGTGCCTCTCCTCAGGGCAGGGGCAGGCGTGGGGGACACGTTGGCTTCCCTCCCTGCTCCTCCTGCGGTCATGTGGGAAACGGTTTACTTGTGCTGCTTTGGAAATCTGACCCCAAGCTGTCCCCTCTCCTCCAGCCCACTGCCACCAGCTTAAGTCAAGGACCCTGTAGGCTGCGCCTGGTCCTTCATGAGAACCTGCAAGTAGATCCTCCCCGCCTTCACCCACAAATCACACCCATGTCCTGGTGGGCACCGGGGCCTGAGGAGCGGCTGTGGAGACATCGTTCAGCACAGAGTCATCAGGGCCGCAGCCCCGGGCGCCAGCCAAGCACAGGCAGGGAAGGAAGGACAGAGGCCAGTCCTGGTCACACCACAGGGCAAGCACGAAGAAGGGAGGGACAGAAGAAGCTGCCGTACAGCCCGCGGGCTCCTGATATGGCGGGATGGTGCATGTTTGTCAGCCCAGCACTCCAGGAGGCTGAGGCAGGAGGATCGCCACTGCAAGTCCAAGCCTGGGCAACAGTGACTTAGAGACGCCCTGTCTCAAAATGAATAAAATTTTAAAAGAGCTAAAGCTGTGTCTCAGTATAAAGGGTTCAGTTCCCAGGACCACAGAAAGAGAGACAAAAAAAGAGTCCTCCAACTCTGCGCGACTCCTAAGGGGCCTGTTACAGAGACAGCACAGTAAGCAGTAGAGCACACGGGAACGAGCGCTTACTACGGGAGCACAATTAGAGTGATTTTTCTAAAATACAAGACGTTTGTTCCCCGTGGTGTCTGAGATAAAAATCAAACTCCACAATCTGCCTTCAAGGCTCTTTATAAGCTCTTGGCACCAAACTCCCTTTCACCACCCTCGTCTCCTTCCAGATCCCAGTAATGAAAAGGGCTCTGAAAGGTTTGGCCCAGACAGGACACTGTAGCCAGGAAAGCCACAACTGGAAGCAGGAAGCCCCATCTTGCCCTGCCCCTAGGAAGTTACCTGTGACGCCATCTTCCCGCCCCTGGGAATTTACATATGGCGCCAAACCTAGGACCAATGGGCTATCTGTGTATCCCTAATGCCCGCCTTAGGTTCCACCCCAAACCGAGGTTATTTACAGGCCCCCACGCCGCGTGTCCGCCGGAGAGATCGCCGGACGCCAGCGGTGGGGTTGCCGGTCATCTCTCTCCGTGTTCTCAGAATAAAGGCCGCTTTTTATTTTATATTTCTCATCTTTTGTTAATATTTTTCATCTTTTGGAAATAACTCTATCAGGCTCCTGCCTGCCACACTTTTAGCTCCGGAAACAGCCGCCAGGCCTCGACGGGAGCTTTCCCTCCCACTTGGAGCACACTCCGTCTTGGTCTTGGTGGACTCCTATTTAGCCATCAAAGCCCTACTCTCCCCAACTCCTTGTAGCAACCAAACTCTGTACAGCCCTTTTTCCTCCCACTAAAAGACAGGAGACACTTTTTAACTTCTTTTTATTTTAGGTAGAAGGAATTAAACCCAGGACCTTTGCTCTAAGCTACATTCCTAGCTCTTTTTTAATTTTTCATTTTGAGATAAGCTCTTGCTAAATCCCTAAGTTGTAATTCTTCTGCCTCAGCCTCCCAGAGTGCCGGGATGACTAACCCGGCCTTGAAAGCTTACCCTACAACACACTCTGGTGAACATGAATCAGTAGATACTGTCTTATACTAACAAGCTAAATAAGCTTAGCTCCCTGGTGTAAATGTAAAATTTGTGAAGCTCATACCTGTGAAATTCTAATAAAATGTCAGCGACCTGTAGCCACCAGTGACCTGTGGGACAGGTCTGATCAAGAAATAAGTAGTTGTCTTAATTGTTAGAATAATATGCAAGGCATGACTTAATTTTCCCCTTCGCCTCACATTAGCCCGTTTTCTGGAATTGTTCGTGGGTGTACCTGCCTGCGGAAGTCGGCTGTGTCCACCCAAATGCATGAAAAGGGAAAAAATCACTGAAGCGACCACTCCTCTTCTCTTGCCTGTAAATTGCTAAATCCAAGAAAATGTGTGTTTTCCAATTTCAAGGAAAGGGATTCCAGCAAGGGTCAGCTTCCAGGAGCTTGGAGTACGGCCTGCAAGATGCTGGACCCGGAGTCAGCTGGCACAAAGAAAGGCCAAGTTCCCCAGCCTCTGCCACCAAGATAGAGAGCAGCCAGCCTCCATCCCCAGGTGGTGACTTGCTGATAATTCGCGCCCTTGATGGCATAGAAGGCTTTTGCGCATGCGTGGGGCGAATTGTACAAATCTCAGGCAAAGTGCCCGCGAGCCCAGCGTGAGGACAGAGCAGTCCCGGGTCTCATTCTGCTCAGGCCTCACAGCGCTGCCCCGCGGATGTGGCCCGGAGCTGCTGGAGCTCTTCTCTCCTGAATCGCCCCAGCCTGAGTCCGTTCTCAGCTCCGGGCCCTGAGGTTCAGGGCTTCCGAGGATTTGCAAGCCGCAGAGACAGTGCCCCATGTCCCCAACTCCCTTCCCTCCAATGTCCCCTCCTCTTCTTCCTTCTCTGTCCTCCTCCTAAGTGAGGGGCGGCCACCAGTGCCATATAATAGCGCGTGGTAAGGTATGACCAGTCGACTGCCAGAGCCAGGCTCAAGAGGCATGAGAGCTTTGTTCCCTTCCTGAGGTTTGTTCCCAGAGCACAGGAATCCTGGACCTCCGGTGCCCCCAAATACAAGCCGGGGTGGACTGGTCCCAGGTCTCCCCACCACCCACTGGCTGATGCTGCAGCAGGAGAGGCAGGTGAATCTCCTGTAGGTGACACATGGCTCCCACACAGCATGACAGATGGCCTTGCTCTGCCCACGTGACCTCAGGCACCAGGCTGCCCCAGCCCAGCAGCTCAGGGTAGAGGCAGCCCAGCAGGGAGTGCTGCATGCCACGCACCTCGAGCAGCAGTGTCACTTCCCTAAATCAGGCCACTGTCACTCGGCAAGGCCATCCCTTGATGCTCAAAGGCCTAACTTCCTTTCCTTATCTCACGGCCAGAGGAGACGTCACAGTTAACAGTGGCACCGGTGAACTGTAATAAAACAAATCAGTCCCCAAGGCTGTGATGTGGACAGAAGCTGTGGCCCCGGGGAAATGAATTGGCAGCTCATCCGCAGCCCCTGCATCCCAGCTCCACGCACAGAGCCCCACGCTGAGGACACAGCCTCGTCAGGCTGAGCTTACAAGCTTAGGGTGAGTTAGAGAGCCCAAATGCTACTGCCCAGGGACCCCCCACCCTTGTTAAAAGCTGATTTCCATTAACTGTCACCAAAAGACGGGCAGAAGCACAAATCCTCCCTTCTGGATGCTTTATGTCACCATCATGGTCACCACTGCTCGGGTGACTGAGCTCTGGGTCCCTCCTGCAGGACACGGCCTGAGAGCCAGAGGGGACAGAGGCTGGGTCACCACGTGTCCAGTGGTCGGGTGTCCTGCAGAAGCAGGAGGTAAAGACCAGCCACAGCGATCCGCCATTTCTTCCAGGGACTCAGACAACCCCAGGAGTCCAGCTCAGAGGAGTGAAAGACACTGGGGAGGAAGCTTGAAGAAGAGGAAGAAAAAAAGGCCAAATCCGAATTGACTGGGAACAAGGAGTCCAATCTCTGGCAAAGGTCCTGCCCAGCTGTTAGCTGAGGTCTCCAGACCTCCATGGCCCAGTGTAGTTTATGCAGAAAGAGTGAATGCTCAGCTCTCACTTCTACCCTAAGGGAAAGGTAGAGGGACCCCAGAAGTGTGCCGCGCCCCAAAGCACAGAGTCAGTAATGCCGAGGCTGTGCTAGACCTTCAGCAGTCAAGGTGGACAGGTGACATCCCTGTCAGGTCCTGGACGAATCAACTCAGGGACACAGCTAAAAGCCAGGGCAAAGCATGACTCCTGTGACTTGGCAAAATAATAAAAATGCCATCCTTATTTTGCACTGACCTTACAAAGTGCAAGAAGCACTGTTCAGAGTTCTTCAGCCCTCTGAGGTTTGCCCAGCATGGCAGCTCTGAATATTTGGAGAAATAGTTTTCTTCATGAATGCTGGACAGGAAGGCACCATCTATGCAAAGGGATACAAGTCCTGGGTCCTCTCCACAAGACTGGACAGCCACCAGCTGTGGGACGGAGTATGCTTCTTGCATGACACAATCTCAAAAGGCTTAGCCCTGGAGAGCAGATCCTGTGTCCTTCCATTGGACCTCAGATGTCACCACCCAGGCCAGACTGTTTCATGGGAGCCCTTCTTGGGGTGCAGGCTATGGGGAAGGCTTTGCTTAGGGAGGGAAGCGCATCAAGAAGCCTTGGCGGGGGTTAGCGATTCAAGAAGGAAATCTCTAGACAAAATTTGACTTTAAGTGGCAGGAAGTAACACTCATTCAAACACACACACACACACACACACACACACACACACACACACGAGATCAAGTTCATACTGGGCCTCTGTAAGGGTTTCAATTCATTTTCACTAGGACTTTGGGGACAAGAAGGAGCCAATGGTGGTCTAAATGCCCACCTTTTCTGTTGGGGGTCCCTTTCTTTGGTTAGCCCCCGATCTCCAAACCAGTCTGGTACATGGAAGCTGGGGGGTGATGTAGGAGGACAAGCAGTCCCACAGTTGCACTGAGGAGCTGGGGTCCAGGTGGTCTGGGGACCATGACCACAGTCAAGCAATCAGGGCTGACAGAGGAACCGAACCACGGGGAGGAGCTGGTGATGTGGGGTCCCCTGGCAGGTGGGCGACCCAGGTGCCGATGTCTAAGATGTTTTCCACCTGATGCAAACACAGGCTTGATAAAGGTCATGAAATTCTTCTACCTGCAGTGTCAGGTATGCACTAGAATCTCCAATTTTTTACATAAAAACCGAGACTCGCTGAATCAGAGTGGTTTACACTTTAAATATTTGCACTTTTCCAGAAGTTGGGCTTGAAGAGGGCCATCCACTCTCTGTGAGAGTTTGTGACATCGAGGCTCTGCCTACTAAAACGATATTGATCTTTTCACTGATGCCTCTGGATAATAAGCTCCCTCCCTTGAAATCATGTCACCGTGCTGGCCATAAAATAACGCGTGTCACATCTACCCCAAGGACATCCCGCCGCTGATCCCACCTTCAACGCCATTCCTAACTATTCCTAGATTTTCTTCTCTTTTCCTGTGCTCCGTGTGGCCGAGTTCCCACTCTACTTCCGCACCTGCGAAGCCCGTCTGAGACCGTGCACTGAACCTGGAACTGCAAACCTCACTCCAGACCCAGGCATGGCAGCCGCCCCAGGTAACAAGCTCGGCTTCGGGAAATACGCCCAAGTCGAGTTGGAGCAATGTTCCAGCCCCCTTCCTCAGGCACAGTAAGAACAGGTGGGGGGGGGTCCCACTCGGATCCCCGAAGTTACATCTTTGGGAAAGATGTCACGTAGCAGAAACGCTGACAGCAGACACCTATGATGTCCCATGGTGGGACTCAAGTCACACCTGAGCCTCTCCCAGGCAGAGTCAGGGCTGGCTGCACATATGTCACCCCCGCCTGGCTTCCCAAGAGCTTCCGGTTCCTTGTAGCATCAGCACTGTGCCCAGACCCAGCCACAGAGGCTCACAGGGACTCTCAGCCTGGCGGAAACTTTAGGGTTCAAGCCAGTGGACTTAGAGACTCTGGCTGAAGCGCAGAAGGACATCTTAGCTTCCACCTTCTGGTCTCCCCAGAGCTTGAGAGGAATGGTTTCAGAGGTGAGGGTGCAGGCGGACCAGCACCAGGATGATTTACAGCGCTCCTGGCAGCGCAGTGTGGACCTCTGGACAGGAAGTCCTTCAAGCCCAAGGCAAGGCCCCCTTCCCTGTGCCCTGCAGCCATCCTAAGCCCCCAGGCAGTCTCAGCAGCACATTGCGGATGCCGGAGGTCTCTCTGCTCCCCTAGGCCTGTGAGCTTTGGAGCTAAAAGGGCTGTGTCTCACTGCATCTGCCAGTGGCTTGGGCACCCCCAACCCCAAACTAGAGATTTAAGATGTGGTCTGTGTCTGTTTGTGCCACAGTGAACACTTTTCCACTCACCTTCACCCCTAATTGCTGCAGCCCAGGGAAATTGCAAGCAGAGCTCCCCAAGGCCAGACCACTAGGAGACAGCTCTGTAATGTCACTGTCAAAGTCGGGAAAGAGACAGACACTCTTCCAGCATAATAAAGTCCCGAAATTACACTAGCAGGGAGACAGGAATCTCATATGCAGATCATTGTGATCTGCGGGCAGGATATTAACACTTGCAGGGTAAGATATCTGATTGTGTACGATATCATTTCAGATGACTTTAGAGAAGAGGAAAGGAAAACCCAGTTTCAGCCAGAGCATGGGGCTCGCTGGCCTCCCTTCTCTGGCTTCCGGTTCCAGGTCTCCCCCTGCTCTGAGCAGCAGTAAGTCAACAGAGCCACTGGTCCCTATGAGGGACCAGGACTCCCCAACCAGGGGAAGTCCCAATCGGGAGAGAAGAAAGCAAAAGGGGGTGAATGAGGATGAGAAGCAGGGTCCAAGAGGGACACTGGGGCAGCCAGGGGACATCTGCAGGGGACCGTCACCGAAAGATCAGGGCAGAGACCCCCAGCTCGCTAGGATGCAAGGACCCGAGGTCATCAGAGTTCACTGGGCCCACTCCTCGGCCTGTTGCTGCCCGGTTCTGACATGTGAGAATTGGAGAGCAGAGCAAACATTCCTTGAGGGGTGTGTGTGTGTGTATGGAGGCATATGTGTTTGGGGGTGCACATGTGTTTACATACATACACGACCCTAACCCTTGCCAGGTAGGAGATGGGACTGGTCCCCTTTTCCAGGTCCTGACCAGGCTCCCAAACCCTGATCCCATCCATGTGAGGTAAGCAGACCCGATAGGAAGCCCCTCAGCCACGTGGAGCCCTCAGTCTGGTGTTGGGGGTCCCAAAAGGCTGTCGGTATTTACCATGTAGGGTAGCAAATGCTATCTAGGGAATGCGGGATGATTTGTGAACACAGGAAAAGGGTGGCCTGGGGGACCTCGGAAGGCTTCCCAGAGGAGGTGGGCTTGGTACTGAGCTCTGAAGAGCAAAGAGAAGTCAATCAGAAGCGCCCCTAGACCACTCCCCTTCAGCACCCCCAGAAAACGGCTGCAGGTCTGTCGTCTACCACAGAGACCCCTGCTGCCCACACGCATCTCCAGTGAGTCACAGCCTGCCCCCTGCAGGTCCCCAGAGCTCTCCAGCCCTCTCACTCACCCATGCTTCTGGCGGGTTCCAAGCCCTTTCTTGACGATGCCAAAGGGACTCCAGTCCTGCTAACGGGACAGAGAGCTGGACCTGCAGCATCCACAGTGCCGGGTGGCCATATCAGAGGTGGCTTGTCCTCAGGGGCCACTGAAGTTGTGCCCAACCCCAGCCAGGCCGCCTGCTCCTGCTGCACAGGAGACTTGCACTGGGAGCTCCCTGGAGCCGGGCCAGGCTTTGCAGGCCAGCCAGGCAGGTGGAGGAGGAGCCAGGGAGCCCGGAGACCTCAGAGAATCAGTCAGGCTAACTCCCGGGAGCCGGGCAGTGCTGGCCAAGGGCAGTCCAGGCCTGAGCAGCCCCGCCCCACCCAGCTCAGGGGGGTCCTGGGGATCAGCTGGAGTGGCTGCTTTAAGGGGAGCTGGCTAGCCGGGTTCTCTCCCCACCGCCCAGCAGGAACTCTGCCGGCTTCCTCTCACCTCCATAGGCGAGGGGCGATCGAAACATATGGTGAATGTTTAAATCGAAAAGGAAGAACTTATTATATAAAAGACACATGGCCAAAAATGACAGGATGTGCTTGAAGTGAGGGGGAGGACTTTGAGGGGGATTCGCGGCAATGTGTCTCCTACTGTAATAAATATTTCTAGGCACTGGCTGTATTTTTTTAATCACACAGGCATAGCATAAATCTATCTATGTCTTTGTTTGTTTGTTTGTTTGTTTGTTTGTGTGGCAGGCCTGGGAACTGAGCCCAGGGTATTTGCCCTTTTTATTTTGCATTTGGAGACAGGGCCTTGAGAAGTCACTCAGTCCAGATTGGACTCAGACTCGCAGTCCTCCTGCCTGAGTCTCCAGAGTGCGGCTTTCTCTGGCTTAGCACAGTATTTCTGGGGTCCGCTCACGGCTGTGTGTGTCAGAGCTTTGCTCCCTTTGCGGCTGCGCGATGGGCCGTGGTGAGGCTGCGTCCCCAGCTTGCGTCTCCTCCCTGCTGCTGAGGGACATTTGTGGTGTGTCCACCTTTTGTCCTTTGGCACGAGCACAGCCACTAATGTTCATAGACTTGCTTTCATTTGGAGGGAAAATAATACTGCTAAGTTACACGGCAATTCTATTTCATTTTTTTATTTTAATTTTAAAATTTCTATGAGTCCATGTTTGCCACACTTATATCATTACGTTTGTCATGGGGAGCTGGTACGTGCACATAGCACATCTTAACTCTTCCCTTCCCTTCTTTTCCCCCTCCTCCAGCTCTTAGATCTTCTTCCTGTTTGCAGAAAATCTTTCTTCCTGTTCCCTGTTATCTATCCCTTATTTGCTTTATTTTGCTCTATCATTTATACATTGGGTTTCTCGTAGAAGAGAAACTATGTGATATTTAAACTTGTGTATCTATTTCAGTTAACATTATGGTCTCAAAGTGTATCCACTTTCTTACAAATGACTCAAATTTCTCCTTCTTTATGGCAGGGTAGAATGAATCCCACATTCTCTTTACCATGCCTCTGCTGATGGGCATACAGGCTGCTTCCAAGCTTCACCTACTATGAGCTGTGCTCTGTGTTTAATTTTTTTGTGCACCATCACACAGCGGTTGAACCACTGACATATCCACCATCAGTGTACAAAGGCTCCCATTCCTCCACATTTTGCCAAGATTTTTTTAAATCATTTTTTAAGAGTCATCAGAGTAGATACACAGTGCTATTTCATGGGGTTGTGACCGCATTTCTTTCTGGGTGTTTTGGGTTTTTGTTTTGTGTTTGCCGTGCTGGGATCCAACCCAGGGCCTGGAGCATAGTTTTTGTTTCTTTAATGGCTCATTGATAATGATACTCTCACATACTTGTAGACAATGTGTTTGTCTTCTTGGACAAACACTTATTCAAAGCCCTTGCCCATTTTTTAAATTGGTTTGTCTTTTTGCTGTGGACTTTTAGCAAACAGTCCTTTGTATACTCTGTGTATGGGACTCTTGGGGAGACATGATTTGCAAATATTTTCTCCCATTTTGGAGGTTGTCTCTTTCACTCTCTTGATAACCCTCTTTGATGTACACAAGTTTTTAATTTTGACCAAGTTCAATTTGTCTATGATTTTTTTTGTTATTTGTGTTTTTGGTGACATGTCTAAGAATTCATTGATCATGAAACGTTAAACATAAATACTCCTATTTTCTCCTAGGAGTTTCATGATTTTTAGTTCATATGCTTATGTCTTTGATCTGTTTTGAGTTAACATTTTATACAGTATGGGGTACATGTCCAATTTTAACCTTTTTATGGGAATATTTGTCCCAGAACCATTTGTTGAAGAGATTATTTTTTTCTAATTTACATGGTTTGAACACCTTTCCAAAAATCAACTGAGCTAGGGCTTTAGTTTAGGCAACATGAGCACCTGCCTGGCAAGTGCTAGGTCGTGAGTTTGATCCCCGGTAACAAAAAAAAAAAAAAATCAACTGACCATAGATATATAGGTTTATTTCTGGACCCTCAATTCCAGTCTACTAATAAGCTATCTACCCTGGGCCAATACCATGCTATTTTAATTACTGTATTTTTGTAGTACATGCCAAAATCTCTATCCTTAGTCTTGTCTAAACCCAAACAAGGGTAGGGAACTCGGCCAAGTTGAGTGGACACCTCATAAGGGTCCCCTTTTCCTCTCCACTGTTCCTTAAAACTGGCTTATTACTATGAGTCTGAAGTCAGGGTAGAAGGAAGACAGGGCAGCGGAGAGTCAGGAAGGCAGTGCACGAATTTCCTGCTTCAGCTGTCCAGAAAAAGGGGGACACAAAGCAGTGGGCAGGTGGGGGGTGCGAGCCCTTCTGACCCTCATTCTGTCCTGTGGAAAACAGGTTGTTGTGAGAACTGCATAGATACGCTAATGTGCCTTTGTAAACCCAAACATGGAGTTCGGTCATCCAAGTACTGTAAACCTCTTTCTAGTTTTCCTCACAATCCCAAAGGTTATACTTGTGAACCCATTGAGATGTCATTGGAATCCTGGCAAGATCATTCCAATCTACCACCACCAATCCAACCCATGGCGAGAGTAAAGACACCAAGACATATTCCAAGTGAAGGGCAGCCGAGGGGTCTTAAGTCCAGTCATTGTAAGGACATGTGGACAAAGGCCTCTCCCAGAATTTATTATCTTGTGAAGAGAAGGGGTGGCTCAGGGATGAGTGACAGTGAGGATGGTGACTTGAGCTGGCTGGCCAGGTGCAAGTTTGACATCTCTGTAAATTGCAGAGATAAAGATATGCAGAAGGATTAATGTACATAATCCAATTAGGAGCTATAGAGAGAAGGAAATATTCTAGCCAGTTTTTTACATATCAGTATAAAGAAATGAGTCTCCAAATAATCAAAGTCACAGTAACTGTTTTAGATTCAAAGGGAGTCTCTGGAGTTGTCCCCACAGTGCCTAAAGCACAAATGAGTGCCAAAAATGTGCATTTTGCCAGGAGCAATGGCTCCACAAAGAGCAAGAAGTGGAAGTGGCTAATGCCCTTGGTGACCTGGGCTCTCCGGCCACCCGGGATCACACACGCCTGCTTCAGCAGGGTGTGCGGTGGGAGTGCACCTCGTGCTTTTAATGAGTCTCAGGCTCATGCAGACCCAGGCCGGGCAGCAGAAAAGACAATCATTCTTTGATATGGCCTCCCTTTCTTTGTGTAGTGTGAATTCCTTGGTCATAAAAAAGTGTCATATGTGTTAAATGGGCCACCATAATGGTCATCAGAGCTTCCAGTAAGTCCACAAAAAGTAGTGTTGTTGGCAGAAGCGTGGTGGGCAGGGAAGGCAAATCCATATCTATTTCAGTGATAACCAATTCCTGCTCCCGCTTGATGGAACGGAGCCAGTGCCCTTAATATCCTGCACTTGTGCAGAAGGAACAGGCAAGTCCGAGCCCATAGTTTTCTAACTGCTGTCCAGAAGTGCATTACTGGGTAGACACGGATGGATTTAATTGGTGTCTCTCTTGACGCAGCCCATGAGAGCCTGCGGGATGACCGGCCTGAGCCAGCGCTGCAGAGGGGCCGCCTGGCCCCCGTGGGTCCTCAGCTGCGAGCCTCCTTGGGAGAAACAACTGTCCTGTCGCCGGGCACAGGCTGACCCCAGAGGCACAACCCTTAAACAGTTCATGGGATCCCGACCTCGGAGACCCATTTGCTTTAAGGAAAGTTTGTCCTGATGGAAGTGATAAGTAGAGAAGTAACCAAGGACACTCAGTCCCGAGCTGTATGAAGTGTGATCAGACTATACCGTGAATGTTAAAATTTTTAAAATTATGATGGTAAGAAATACATTGCCATGAATGCCCTCAAAATTCCCCTCCTCGGTTAGAACACACTTAAGCCAACATCCTTGCCACGTTCTGAAGCAGTACTCTTTCCTGAGTGTCTTTACAAGGTGTGATCAAAAACACAGTGAATGCTGCTGCCAAATGCACTCCCGCAGAGAAGCAGGCTCGTGAAAACATCGCAGCATGTCCTGCCCCCCCCCCCCCCCCGATTCACCAGATCTGGCACCAGGCAATTCTGGATCTTCCTGAAACTCAAAACAACCACGAGAGGGAAAAGTTCTGAATCAGTTCGGGACCCCAAGGCAGCCAGGGCAGTGCCACTGAAGACACTCAGGAAAGAGGACCTGCAGAACTGCTTCACAAAGTCTCCAGAACAACAGAATACATGTGTTCTAGCCGAAGGGGAACATTTTGATTGAGGTGCAGGGCAATGTGTCTTTTACTGCAATAATTTTAAATGTAAATGGTCAGCTCCCCTCCCTGGTAAGTGGCTGTGGTGTGGCAGTCTGCACCCTTCCAGGGGAGAGCCATCAGTGTCTCCTGAAATCCATGCCATTTTGGAACTTACGCTGGGAAACTAAGCAACCAGCCTGCCTCCCTGCTAAGCAATGGTGAGCCTACCGGTGCACATCCCACTTCTCCTAGCCCCTTTCCCCTGTCCCCCCATTAGCAAATGGGAGTCAGAAATCTGAGCATCTCTTGGGAGGTTGACCATAGCAGATAAGGGGGATTTCCTTCTACCATCTCTTTGAAGGCAAATATTTTTATTACTGTTTTGCTTTATTCTGATTAATTTGCTTTATTCTCTATTCAATATTCTGTTTTGATAAGTTCTATAATGTTCTGTATTTCATTTTATTTTGATATACGTGATTGAAAGAACAACTATTATAAAGATAACAAAATATACTGTGATACCTATTATGGTTATCCCGGTAACCTGCTGTGAAGTTCTGTACCAATTTCACTACACAGTCTCAATTGGCTTTGTTCTGTCTTGTTCTGTTGTATTTTACCACTTTCAAAATAAAAAAAAAATTTTAAAAAGTAAATGGTTACTGTATTTTCTGATCATACCTTGTACTTTGAGGAGAAACTGACACATCTAGGGGGAAGGTCTCCCATCATAGTTTGGATAGTCAAAGGAGCCAAGGACTAACAAGAAAGCCAGCTGCCCACCACTGCCACCAAGCATCATATGAGGTCCTATGTGGTCCTGATAAACAAAATGCTGCCCCTTGCTCTCAACCACACCAACCCCCGTGAAGGCAGGGGACAAAGCCAATGGGGAAAACGTCCTTATTGAACAAGGGAATAAATAGATGGACAAAGAGACAACAAAGACAGATCTCAGTGGCTGCGGGCGCAGTCTCTTGCACGTTGGAGGTCGAGCCCTGTGACCCCACGTGTATCTACATTGAAATCTTCTGGCTCTCACTTGCCTCAATCTATTGGCCGGATCTGAAAGGTGGTGCTTTTGCCTAGTGTCTAGTTTTCCACTAGAATAGGGGTCTTTGCACAGCAAATACTCCTGTCAGATCTTCCCCAAAGGACTGAGCCTTCTGCCTATAGCTCTAGTGCTGGCCATCTATTGAGTCAAATTCTTCCCCCAACAGATATACATCAGCAAATGCAGAGGACAGAGTGCTGCTGCTACTGATCTGACTTTAATACCGCCTGCTGCAGAGCCCTCCTGCTTGTGCCATCTGCTGGGCCAGACCCCCTGCTGGCCCCAACCAGGGCCCATATGTTTATGCTTCACCAAGTCATCTCCCGCGTCCTTAGAGCTGCCCAGCCTGTGCTTAGAACTTCCCGCTACCAAGCAGCATTGCTAAGGTCCAGGGAACCCATGTGAATCCTCACTGTCCACTACTAATCCTGCAGGTAGCATGCCCAGCCATCGCAGGTGCCCTTGTCCCTCTCCCAGCAAGGGTCCCCAGGCTAAGACTGAGAAAGTCACAGCCTCTCCAGCCCCAACACTGGATGTTTTACAGGAAACCTAGGCTGAAACACAAGCAGCCAAACTGACTGTCAGAGGGTTAAACACCAACACGGAATGAACACACGCTGAAGCTGTGTTGTGCTTTTCAGTGAGAGAATCCGAGAGCTGGGTCAAGCAGTTCCAAATGCTATAAGCGAGGCTCATTCAAAAAGCATTAAGGGATCTGGGAATTCACAGGCTTTTGAAAAAAATAAGTTAGAATAAAATTGCTAGGTTAGACACAAAACAAGTTAATGCTCTTACAGGTCAATGAGACCATGACATTGGAGTTATCTTTCCTAGCAGGCAGAAATCAATTGTATCGCTGCTAGGAAAAAATCATCAAGTTAATACACAACTCTACAATGTCCGAGCTTTTAATCAAGGAGGTGTAGTGAGTCAAACAAAGGTATGTCGCTCTATAATTAAATAATCCTCCAGGGGCTTGTTAAACAATGGCCTTCTGTGACACTCGAGATGCTGCTGCCCTTTCTTTGTCTTATTCCCATGATGTGAAAGTTTGTTTGGAGATATCAGCACCTCCCGAGAATCGGCCATGCGGGGACTGGGAGGACCCAACAAGAAGCCAACCAGCCAGGCTCTCCGGTAAGCTGTGCAGCCAGGAAGCTTCCAGAAAGAGAAAAGTCAGAGAGCGCCTCCGTGACTCTATTGGCATGCAGGCTGAGAATCACACACCCTCCCCACACCCCCACAGCCCGCCGGTTCGGAGGACAGGCCGAGGTGATAGCAACTAAGGTACATAAAGCAACTAAGTGTTTGTACTGCTCGGTTGATTTTGCAGGCCTGGGGCCAGCAGTCTGAGCATCTGTTGGGAAGATGACTGTGCGATATAGCAAACACGGGGGATTTCCTTCAATCCTGTCTTTGAAATCCAATATTGTTCTCACTGTTTTGTTTTGTTCTGATTAATTGTTTTTGCTTTATTCAATACTCTGTTTTGCTCGGTTTTATTTTGTTTTGCTTTTGGTTTGATTTTGCTGCACCTGATGGAATGGAAAATTACTGTGAAGATAACAAGATATTCTGTGGCAGCTTTGTGGTTTTCCTAGTATCCAGCTTTGAAGTTCTGTACCAGTTTTGCTGCGTATTGATTGGCTTTGTTCTGTTGGATTTTACTATATTTTTAATTTAAAAAATAAAAGTTTTTTTTTCTTCTTAACTCCATGGATGGCTCTTGAAGATACACTCTCAGGAAAATGTGTCTCAGGTTTAGACCTGCGGTACTTACAATCCTGCAGGACTCCCCACTGTTCCCCAGGGGATAGAGCCCCACTCTTGGCAGAACAGATAAAAACACATAATTGAACCCTTCTCCAGCTGGCCTTTTGCCACTTTGGCACAGTGACCCAACCCGCTGTAAGGTCATTGAAATTATTGGCCACTTTCATCCTTAGCTTTGACCAAGACACCTTACCCCCTTGACTCTGTTCCGCAGCTGTGATGCGCATCGCTCCTCTTCATGATACATCCTAAGAGGTGCCCTCTGTAGACATTACTCCCTGATTTCCCCAGATCTAGGACAATCCCTTCCACTGCAATACCATAGCAGAGACACTGTGGCTTCATGTGTGCCATTGTCCTGAATTGCTCACTGTCCTTGCAACCTAAACCTTCAACAAAAGTCAAAGAAAAATAACTCTACCCCATCTTCTACATAAAAAAGTGAGATTCAGAGAAATGAAGTTGATTTGTGAAGATCACAGAGCTGTCAAGATGTGGTCCGACTCACAGATCTTTCAGATTTGTAAATCTACTAATTATGGACTAGAAAAATAAAATCCATTGAAAATAATCTAATTAAAGCAATAAATAGCAGGATACATAGTGTAGTTTTAATTTGTATGTCCTTAATGTATTGATCACTTTTTCTTAAGTTGGTTTGCCGTGCATATGAGTTCTAGGTGAAAAGTGCAGTCATACATGTTACCCATTGTTGTTTGTTTTCTTTTTACTGAGTTTTGAAAGTTCTTTAAGTATTCTGGAAACAAGACTTTTACTGCACATCCTTTGCAAATATTTCCTCCTACAAATATTGTATCCATTTCTTTTCATTCCCTTAACAGTATTTTGAAGACAGATGAATGTCTTATTTTGGAGAATTCTTAAATTGTCTATTTGGGCTTGCTTTTCACTCAGCTCTGTGCAGGTTTCATGAAATTCCTTGAGGAAATGAGCCTCACGGCGTCTCCTGTGACACAGAATGCCCAAGACTATCCACAAATCAGGTAAGCCTGACCCCCATGTGGAGGTGTCAAGGATGACATAAAAGAGCACTTAGTATGCAGACGGTTGATAGCCCTGGGGACTCTGGGGTGACCCTGGCTGGCAACCTCTAGCCAGCTGGCAAGACACGGTGATGAGAGTTAGCTCCTCCCTAAAATCTCTCCGGTCTCCTGGGGTGATGCAACTGTACTGGACCTGCCATAGGGTGTCTCAGCCTGAGCCTGCTGCACCCCGTGGGCTTGCACCAACCTCCTCCGCCCTCCAATACCATCAGCTCGCAGCAGTTAGGGATGCTTTCCTAACACATCTGCTCATTCATTCATTCATTCATTCCGCACAAAGGTCCTGAACACCCACCCACTACCAGGGACAGACTGCAGAGGTAGAAAAGCTTAGCAATCAGACAGACCAGTGCCCTGCCGCAGATTCTGTGCTGGGTTAGGGAGAGAAACCCAAAATACGCATGCTAGAAGTGATGCTATGTCAGGACAAGTGCCACAAGGGAAAAGCACATGTTCTGAGGACGTAGAAAAGGCAGGCTGCAGTGAGCTGAGGTCTGAGGGGCACCAGGAGGGGCAAAGAACAAGTCGAGGATGAGAGACAGGGAGGCAGAGGAAGCCACCCATGGCCAAGTGAGCTGAAAAGGACACAAGTGATTTTGCTGGCGGCCACCACATTCTCTTTTTGTTGCCTTGCCAGAGTCACCTTTGGGCCCACAGGTTTACTCCAGGGCAGTCTCCTCTGGCTAATCCTCCTTATTACAGTTGGGCTGATCTCTCTCTCTCTCTCTCTCTCTCTCTCTCTCTCTCTCTTTCTCTCTCTCTCTCTCTCTCCCAGGAATCAAACTCAGGACTTGCACTTGCCAGATGGCTGCTTACGCCACTGAGCTATATCCCCAGTCCATCCCATGACCTCACACTATCCTGACCCCCCTACTTCACCCCTTGTTTCCTCACCTCCATGAAGACAAGGACCATATGGTATTCATCTAGGTAGCCTCGGGGCCTGGCACACTGCCTTGATCAGAACAGGCATGGAATAAATGAGTGAACAGAAAAAACCCTGAAAATACAACTCGGAGACATCATCAACCAGCAAACGCCACAGGCACTCCAGCCATTCTAGGTAGATTCACACCAATGAGCACAGCAAGCCCAGATGGGCCCATGACATTCCAGAATGAGAGATGCTTATCCTTAAGTGACCGATGCTCTGCAGTGTCCTAGCACCCTAGTTTCCGGGGACGAGTTGTGAATATATTACAAATAAGTGAACACCAAAAGTTAAACTTTTGCAATAATGCATTTCACTCAGTTTTCCATTGCTGAGGCTGGGTAACATAAAAAGAGGTTTATTCCGCTCATGGTTTTTGAGGCTGGAATCCAAGACCGGGGGGCTCCTGTCAGCGTGGCTTTAATGAGGAGCCCTGGGCATATGGAGCCATGGGGAAGCCTGTGCATGAGGAAGTGATCCTGGCAAGACAGGAAGCCAGGGATGCTGGAGCGGCCAGCCTCGCCCTCCTGAAGCCCCCGGCTCTCCTGGGAACTAAGTCACCCTGCATTAATCCCTTCCCTGGGTCCTCACCAATGACTGAGTGACCTTGCAGTAGCCCACCTCGTAAGGGCTCCACACTGTCGCCCTGGGGACCAAGCTTCCAGCACAGGAACCTTGGGGGACTCCCTCAAACCATATCCAAATCAGCACAATTTATTTAAAAGAACGCACCATAGGGAATGTACTGTGGGTCTAACCTGTGTGTCCCTTTTCTCCTCAAGTTTATTTGTCATGAATATGAATTCCTGGTAAAGTATATGTTTGTATATTTTATTTGTTTTATTGGGTTGCTTTCTTCCGCTGAGTTTTGAAACTTCCCTATATATTCTGTAGCTAAGACTTTGACGATATATACTTCATGAGTATTTCTTGCCACAAATATGTTTTTGTGTTTTCATTGTTTGTTTGTTGGCAGAGTATTTTTTAGTGTTAGGGATCAAACGCAGAATTTCACACAGGACTCTGTCACCAAACAACGTCCCGAACCCATACAAATATATTCCTGGGCTTTGACGGTTTCTTTTAACAGTATCTCATAGACACGTAAGTATTCTAGCTTGTTGTACTCTTAAAATATGCCCATCAATAGATGAATAGATTTTTTGAAATTACTGTTGTCTTTGACAGTGGCAAAGTTTTATTAGAGGTAAGAGAAGAAAGGTTCTGCAGAGCAATTTGGTAAAAATAGGAAAAACAGTGCGTGCACCCTACGGCATGAGGGCGGCCACCAGGCAAGAGTGGCCGGAAACGTGATGGTTGTGCACAGAGAGTACCCCGCTGCCACCAGGAGAGATACACACGGGTCATTCGTAGGTAAATGGGTGCAGCTTGCTACCGTGATATTAAATGAAATCAATCAGACATGCGCTCTTAAGTACTGTCGCATGGTTTCTCTCATCTGAGAAACTCAAACTATAAAGAATAAAATAAAAGATAATAGGAAGCAGGGAGATCTTTTGTCAGTTTTGAAAGGAAACATGAAATGAAGCAAGGGAGTAAAGGAAAGGAGAGAGAGGAATTGTTTTTTAATTTTTCAGTGGAGACAGAGCTTTTGCTAAAGGGAAGGGGACCAGGAGACAGAGAGAGGAGGACGTGGGAGGGGAAGAAGGAAGCCGTGCTGTGAACAGGAGCCCACTCCCCGCGATGAGTGCACCCGTACTGCAAGCCTGTCCTATACAGATCAAAATTTTTCTAGCAGAATTCTGCTGTATAAGGTCGCAAAGGTTTTGGCCTATGTTTTCTTCTAGGAGCATCATAGTTTTATGCTTTACATTCAGGATTTTTATTCCAGTTCATGTAATGCTGCATGCAACATAAAGAATGGGTTTAAGTTTCTTTTCTGCTATAAATATTCAACTATTACTATTTATTGAATAGGTTAGACTCGCATCAAATTATCTTAATGCCTTTATGGAAAATTACTTGGCTATATGAGTGAAACCGTATTTCTGGAATGGGAAGTACTTTCATACAAACAACAGTTATCGCCACTATCATAGCTTTGTAGTGAGCCTTGAAGCAGGCTCACTATTGTAATTTTATCTTGTGCTTTCCGATATAGATGCCCTTTATTATTCCTTATTGTCTTATTGCACTGGCTAGAACCTCCAGTGAAATACTGAATAGGATGTTGACACGGACGTTTTCATGATCCAGATTTTAGGAAGGATCGTAGATGCCCTTTACAGCTTAAAACCATGATCTTCTGCTCCCAGTTTTCTGAGAATATCTCTCAAGAATGGATGATGGAGTTTGTGAAATCTTTTAGATTGAATTGCACTGGTTGTGATTTTCAAATTTTAAAACTAATCTCACAGTCCTGGAATAAACTCAATATGTTTATAAAATATATATTTTTTGCAAAGTATGTTTGCTTCTAGCTGCATGAAGGATATTGGGCTGTCATTTTTAAATTTTTTCTTTTATTATCTTTGTCTCGTTTGGGTATTAGGGTAGTAGGTTGGAATGTATTTCCTTCCTTTCAGTGTTCTCAAAGAAGTTGTGTGGCATTGACACTATTGCTTCACTAAATGTCTGGTAGAACTTACAAGTGAGGTTATTAGAACTAGAATTCTCTTTGTTCCTTAACTACAAGTTCAATTTTCCAGTAGATATGGTACTTTTTTTTTAATTTAAAAGGAAAAAGAGAAAAAAAAAAGCAGAACAAGATATGGTACTTTTTCACCTTGGCTGTTTCTTCTTAGGTGAGTTTTGTGTCTTTCAAGGAATTTGCCTATTTGATTTGCATTGTCAAATTCATTAACAAAAAAAGTTCATGATATTTCCCATTATCTATGTGCTGTACCTAGAACATTCTATACCATCTCCTGCATTCTAATTCATGGCCTCTCCCTTTTTATTCTGGTAAATCTGTCTAGGGGTCTATCAATTGTATTATTAAAGAAGAAACTTTTAATAAATCCATATTCTGTGTTGTTCTGTTTTCTATTTCACAGACTTTTTACTCTAACCTTGTTATTTCCTTTTTGCCAGCTTAATTTGGGTTTGTTTTGCCTTTCATTTTCTAGTGTCTCAATGTAGAAGCTTAGGTTTTTGATTTAATTTTTTTTTCCTCTAATATCAGTGTCATGGCTAAGTGCTATTTTGATTGACATCCCAAAAACTGGACCTGTTCTATTTTGACTCAGTATAAATAAAATTCTGCTTTTAATTTATTTGTACATGGATTATTTAAAACAATTTTACTTAGTTTCCAATTACTTGGAGATTTTTTCAGATCTTTCTGTTATTGATTTAGAATTTAATTTGATCCCTAATTTAATTTCACTGTGGTCACAGAGCGTATTTCTATGACTTGTATTCTCTGAAATTGAGACTTACATGTTCTATAAATGTCATTTAGATCAACTTTTTTTTACTTTGAATAGTTTTAGTATTACTCAAATTTTTCCATATTTTTAATTTTTCTCAGTGTGTTCTATTAAATATCGGTATAGGGCTATTGATATACTTGATTGTAATTGTACATTTGTCTATTTCTCCTTGCAGTAATATAGTTTTTTGTTTGAAGCATTTTGAAGCTTTCTTATTAACAGCATAAACATTTGGAAGCATTGTTTCCTCTGATCAAGCTCCATCTCTGTTAACTGTGAAATTGCCTTTTTTAGTCTCTGCAAGTATTTTTTGCTGTGAAATCTACTTAGTCTGATAAATTACTGTAGTCACTCCAGGTTCATTTTTATTAGTGTGGACATCATTTATTTTTAAGCTATTTGGATTTTTAAATTTAATATAATTAAGCTTTATTTTTTAAATCCAAACTAAAATTATCTGCTTTTTTATTACAGATATTTAAGCAATTTACATTTACTGTAATTACTGATATGATTAGGTTGAAATCTGTCATCTTAGTACTTGTTTTCTGCTTGTTCCAAATGTTCTTCAGTCATTTTTTCTATCTTCTTTTAAATTAATTAAATATTTCCTGCCTCTAATTTAGGTTCTTTCTTGACTTTGAGTCGTTATCTTAGTACTTAGTTTAGATTAACAGAATATGTATTTAATTTAAGCAGCCTTCCTTCAAATGATAAAATAACATTTGACATCATAGGAACATCACAGGATATTCTTTGGAGAAATAGTAGCTTTGTCCTGTTGCTATCATAGACCTTACTTTTCCATATGTTATAAACTCAGTACTACATTATAACCATTTTACTTAGTCATTATGCTGTAAAGATACTTAAATACTAAGTGTGTGTGTGTGTGTGTGTGTGTGTGTGTGTGTGTGTAGTTACCATTTCCACAGTTTATTCTCCTGTGTGAATCCATATCTGCATCCAGCAGTGTGGTGATTAATTCTTTCAGTTTTCTACATCGAAAGGATTATTTCCTTCACTTCCTCTTTTGGAAGATATTTTTGCTAGATTCAGATTTCTAGTATGAAAGGTTTGCTTGTTTATTCTCTCAGCTGTAGAGATACTGTTCCATTGTCCTCTCACTTTGCTGTTAACAAGAAATGTACTGTCATCTTGATCCGATCCTTTATATAGTTTTTTGAAATTTTTTTGACTTTGAATGGTTTTAAGACTTTCCTTTTTCTAAGAGTTGGGGTAATTTGGTTATGATATGCTTTGTAGTTTTTTTCTGTTTCCTGTACTTTGGGTTGACTGAGTTTCTTCAATCTGTGAGTTTACAGATTGCATGAAACAGAAAAATTTAACAAATTGACTTTGTTAAATTTAGAAAATTTTAGCTATTATTTCTTCGAACACTTTTATCCACTCCTTTTTCTCCTTCGTGGATTCTAATTGCACATTTATTGGGTTGCTTGAAGTTTCCCCAACACTTCACTGGTGCTCTGTTCTTCATTTTTTTGTGTGTTTGTTTGTTTGTTTTGGTACCAAGCACTTGCCAGGCAGCGTTTATGTTACTGAGCTAAATCCCTGGCCTGGTGCTCTGTTGTTTGGTATCTTTTATTTCCGTGGCCTGTTCTAAATAATCATCTTTAAGTTCATTAATTTTCATTCTACATGTCTAATTTGACATTAACCTCATCCAGTGTACTCTTCATCACAGAAATTGTTTTTATTCTTAGAAGCTCGAGTGAAGGTTTCTTATTATCTCCCGTGTCTCATTTTAACTTGCTATGTGCATGCTTCATCTGCTAATTCTAACACCCTTGTCAATTTTGGACTGGTTTCTATTATCTTTAACTTCTGGTTAAAGGTCACATTGCCCTGATTCTTTGCTTTTCCGGTAATTTTTATCAATAACCAGACTTTTAATTTTTCGTCTTCTATATTTGAGATTCTGTTGGCTGTGTTGAGGGTCAGCACAACTTCACTTTGCACACAATTCTTAGCACCAGAAAGTCTAAAAAGCGAGGTATCTTTTGATTTTCAGTTACTTCAGAGACTTTCCAGCTTCAAATTTGAAGGTAGCTTTTCTGTAAGAGGATTCAATACCAGTATCCTCAAATGTTAATAAAGTGTCTCATCCCACTGACGCACAACTTCGTGTCATAGACACTACATGCTCAAATTTCCAATCTTTCACAGCACATTAATAAAACTAAGGCAAAATTAAGCAAATTAGACGACCACGACCAAACCAAGAAGTGCACAGGATTCCGACAGGGCAACCATCAGGAAGTAGGTTTCTTTAGAAAACAATTCTACTAAAAACAACGTGGGAATAGAAGTCGTTTAAAATATCCAAGACATAGCAAATGCATGACTGTGATTCCAAATTGCCATTTAGTGTGCAGGATAGGATATAAAACTAACCCCCCCCACACACACACACACAGCTTGTTAAACTGACACTAGGACAGCCAAAGCCTGCCATAACTCAGTACCCCATCCCACCCCACCCCCATCTTCTGGCTGTACCAAAAAATAAACAATGAGTGAATGATTTCACTTCTAAAAAAAATCATTTACACTTAAAAAATGCAACGAGGTGGGATTCCCTCCTTTTTAAAAAATGTTTCTAAAAAAAATGTTTCTAAAGCTACTACAAAACTTGCATTTACAAAATAGTTGATAAAACTGCTCTCTGGATTGCACAGGAGGGGAGCCGGGCACCCCTGAGAAGACACGGTGCCTGGCTGGCCAGGCTCGGCTTCTCTCTCTTCTGCTCGGGAGGCTGCACGCTCCTGGCTTCCCTGGTTTCCTGATGAGCCACTGGGCCTTTTCTCCCCGTGGTTCCCTCTTCCCTTTGCCTGCACTTTTTTGTCCAAAGATTTACCCATCCCCGCTGCCTTTTGGGGCTGCATTTCCACTTCTGCAGGAGCAGGCTTAGCCCACCTCGCCAGGGGGATGCGTGGGGAAGCCCACAAGAGCCTCGCTGAGCGAGGCCACAGCCACACTCCCTCCAGGGCTGCTGGGATGCAGAGGGGGCCGGTGGAGGAACCGAGTGGAACCGGATTTCAGACTGAAGTTTGCCTTGTTGGGTTTTGGCTATTTTTCCATTCTTATAAATAGTTCTGAAGATTTTTCTGGAATGCAACCATTTGGAAGACTTGTCCATTTGGATCTTGATTTTATCCAAATGTTCTCTCCCTGTAGATGCTGATTATGAGACCTTTGTAAATGGGGCTGGTGCAGTGGTTAATCCACAGTTTTCATTCTCCATTTGAGGAAAGATCCATCAATCATGAAGTTTCCAATTCAGGCTGATGGAAATAGACATTATTCCCAGCCTCCTGTGAGTGCCAGCACCGTCACCCCAAATCCTTTCAGGTGCTTCTCTTCGCAGCCATGAGTAATTTCTTACCTGTATGCACGCATCAGTATTGAGCTGCTTCTTTAAGGGGTGCTCTTGTGCAGATCGCAGGATCCCTCTGAGCAGCTCCCTCTTCTCTGGGCTCAGTCCTTTGAATTCCTGCCTTGGAGCCAGCGGATTAAGGATTGAAGCCTCTACAAAATGTGAGCTAAAAAATCTTTCCTCTCTTAGCTTGTGAGTGTTGGATATTTTGTTTCAGCTACAAGAGAAAAGCGAGACAGACTGAATACAGATCTGTGGGGGAAATGGTATTGTATTAGGGTTCTCTTGTGGAACGGTCAGGAGAAAACGTATGTGTTACTACACAATGGGATTTATGAGGTAGGCTTACAATCTCAGGATTCACAGTGGCCCTCTGTGGGCTCAGGGGCGGAACAGTCCACAGTGACCTCTGCACAGCAGAGCCAGCAGATTCAGTAGAACTGCTCACCCTCAGAAGGTGGAAGCCGTGGAACAAGAGGGATCAGAGATGCAGCGCCAGCCGGGCCTGGAAGATCCCTGGAGAGCTGCCGCCTGTTTTAAATCTGAGTTGTGAGGCTGAAGAAGCTGCAGGCTGCTGTCTAAAGGCCATGTGAAGACTGGAGCTCTGTAGACAAGAGCCGCGCCTCCTCCAGTTCTCCCTTCTCTACTCCCTCCAGGGTACAAGTCCATTGGCTGGCACAGCCCACACCCAGGGTGAGTGTTCCTCCCTGGGTTTGCGGCCTGCATGCCCGTCACCCACAGATACACCCAGAACTGTGCTTACAACCGCTCCCTAGAATGGTTTTCTTACACCGTACAAGCTGACCCATCACCACTGACAGTCACAGGCAGAAAACAGAAAAGACAAGCGGGTTCTAGAAGAAGACCAAACTTGGAGGTTTTAAATGTTTGATACTTGTGAAAAAAACTGGAGGAAAAGAGTCTATGGATGGTGAGACAAGGATAGAAAATGGATGCCAGAGAACCACAATGATTGGTGAGCTAGATAAGAAACTGGTGACCCCAAAGAACAGAGCTCTCTGCTTAATTCCTTGTGTGCTTTGGGCCTCGTGCCGGTAGGTTCTTTATGCTGGTAGCTTTATAAATGATCCCAGGCTGCCTCACACACACAATTACTCCTCAGAAATGGATGCTCCCTTAAATCAGCTGTGCTTATGCATGTGTTTTGGTTTGTGCTTAGATGCCCCTCCAAAGCCTCATGCAGTCACAGGGTGTCTTTTCAGATGGCTGGATCTAGAGTATGTGGTGCTCAGATCAAGGGTGTGTGATTACCAGATCAGTCCACTGATTGGTTTGGCACAGTTCTGGCTGGGATTAGTGTGTGAATACTACACCTGTCCTAGAGCCGGTATTCTGCTTACAGTATAAGGGATGGAGAGGGCTAATGTGCTCTCGCCTGGCTGGCTGCCACGGACTGTTTCTCCTCTGCAATGCCTGTCTGCCATGCCACCTTGCCTTGGAGCCAACTTTGAACTGAAACCTCCACAAACTGTGAACCAAATAAACCTTTCCTCCTTTAATTTTGGGTACCAGGTATTTTGTCTCAGCAACGAGAAAAGTAACCAAGATACTCATGGGAGCTAGAATCTTAAGATTTTCTTACTAACATGAGGCAAACAGTCAAGACAGATGTGATGGAATTTTTTTTCATCTAACGCCATCCAAAGTGATATGGTATCAGCCACCCACCCCTCTACTCATGTAAAGAAGTAAAGGGTGGGAATGATTATGAGGGTTTTAACGCCTTCCCCCTCTTCCAGGACACAGATCAGAAGGCCTAGCCTCACTGGAAACACACAGAAAAAGGAAAAACCATTCCCTTGTCCCCCCACCCCCCCAAAAGAAATTCATGGCTTTTCTAATACAATTCAAGAACACACTTTCCCAGTACCTGTGGTCCTAGCTTTCCTGACACAATCTTATCTGTAAATATTGCTAGCAGAAATAAGAAGGCAGAGTTTGGAGCTTTTTATATTTTTTGCTCACGTCTTCTTTATAAGATTTCACTCATAACTAAGCCTGATGTCCTATGAAGTGTGAAGGATTAGGCCCAGGACAGCCTAATCTCTCAGAAGAGTCACTCGTTATCAAAGAAACTGAATTCCCGGGAGCCGGCTGGGGCCGCAGAACTAAATGATGTTTCTTGGCTGTTGGTCTCACAGGAGCCTCCTGAAAGAGCTTCTGCAAGCCGGAAGGGGCAAAAAGAAGTGAGGTAAGAGATGAGAAGGTGCATTATTCTGTGTTCCAGAGCCAACCTCCAACGTGGATGGGGGTGAAAATATAAAGACATGCTGACCTGCTCAGGTGACGAGTCCCTCTGTACCCCGGTCTGTAGCTCTCTGTCTGGGCAGGGGCTGATTGTATCTTCTGGTTCCAAGGTGGAGTACAGCACACCCAGAGCCTTGCTCAGCCCCCTCATTTCTGGAGCTGCAGGGGTGATGTGTCCCACAAGATCTCTGTGGTACACCTGGGGCACCAGGGAGCCCACACGTTGCTGTGTGAGGACACATGAAGCCAGGCCTCCTCCTGGCCCCTGGCCACGCCTCTCTGGACAGCCCAGTGAATGCCATCCTAATAAAGTTTAGTCTCTTTTGGGTTTTTGCATTTTTAGGCAAAGAAATTTCATATAAAGATTTAAGAGATTAGGACTGAAGAAAGATGGAAGCAGAAACGTGTTATGGTTTAAAACTAAGCTGTCCCCCAAAAGTCTCCTGTGGGGACGGTGGCTGGATCAAGGGGGTGCTGTGTGCTGTTAGGAGCGAGGACCCAGTTGCAGGTGGTCACTGGGGTGGACCTGGAAGGGTAACTGCTTGCTCCAGCTCCTCTCTTCTCTCTGTGCTTCCTGGCCACCACGATTCGAGCAGCTTTCCTCTTCCGGGCCCCTCCACCAGAGCTAGCAGGCCATGGACTGAATCCTCTAAACCAAGAGCCAAGTCATCTCCTGTGCCAGGATGTGAGTGTCAGGCATTTTGTTCCAGCAGTGAAAGCGACTGCACATGTCTGTACCTTCCCTCGGCCAGATAAAGACCTTTTGTGTTGATGGAGTACAACAGAGGCCCCCAGGGATGGCTGTGTCTGCAGTATGAATTCTACATAGATGTAACTCAGGACCCCTGAGGGCTTGGGCTTCTGCAAGTAGAAATCCCCTGGGTAATGCGACCTCTCAATTAGATAAAGATAAAATAACAAAGCAAAATGAAAAACTAGGCGGGCAAAAAGTCTGGCAGAAAATACATATTAAGAGGGAAGTTTCTACAGCGCAGCAACCACCCATGGAGGGGGCTCGGAGGATGCTGGCCGACTGCTCTGCACCTTGGTCTCTTTGTCTGCAGTGAGCAATAGCAGCACCAACCCGAGAGCACTGCCGGGAAAACTATTAGATAATGTAGGGATGCCTGGGGCTTAAGATAATGCTCAAAACTTGTCTCTTGGCCACCTGAGAAAAGTTCTTGCCTTCCTGGCTCATTGCCGCTGTGTACACCATGCCTGGCCCCTGGCCCCACGTAGTCAGCTGCATCGGGGAAGCAGGGGAGGGCTGGCAGGGAGGAAGAGAAGCCACCACTCACACTCCATTGCTTTCTCACCCCTAAGTGATCAAAGACCCTGAAAGAACACCGAAAGTCACTTTTTGTGCAAAGAACAAACACTGAGACATGCTCCCAAGAGATATGTCACCCAAGATGCTAAATGTCACAGAAAGGCAGCATATAACCATATAGTCTGGGGCTCAAACTGTCCACATCAGCTTTGGAGAGCTCTGTCGTGTCCCAGCCTCATCTTCGTGGCCAAGCACAAGCAGGCTGGACACAGAGAAGGTGACCACAACTTTGCCAACAACGGTTACTGCAACAACAGAGACAGCAGACAGGAACCTGACACCTTCCCTGAGGGCCTCCAGTGGCTGGGCTACATGTGCCCACAGGAATCCTCGGTTCTAAACTAGTTCCTCGAAAGAGGCTTGCTTTGTTGACATGGTGGCGTCAGAGAGGTAGCTCATGGAGTGATCTCGGTCATTTCCACCAACAGAACCAGGTCAGCAGCCACTCGTAACGGGGTGATCTCCTCAAAATACAGAAGCCATTCTGCCCAGTATGCATGGGATTGTTGGTTCCACCTTTGGGGAGGTGCTTCCTGCATGGGCCATGCTGCTAGAAGGCGGATCTTGCTTACAAGCGGAGAAAGAATCAGAAACAAACCGTGGCCTCTTTTGCGGTCCTGGGACTACTGCTCTATGCCTCTAGTTGCTGCCAGCTGGGCTGGAGGTCACCATGCCGACCTGCAGGTCAACCCCTGTGGCTGCAGTAGTGAGACTAGCCCACTACTGACCCAGCCACTATCTGTGAATGGGGACAATGTAGCAACCATTGGAAAACTCTCCAGATGATGAGCATGTGGACGGTCATGGTTCTGTGCTGGACACCTGCTGGCATCTTCCACATACACAGGGCCCACGAAAGTCACCCTGCCATCCCGGTGACTGACGCTTTTTTAAAGACTAATGGATGAGGGTAACAAGATAAATGTAAACAATGAGCTGACCGTGATATTTTTACAATTGTGAGATGTGATTTACTCATTTATAGTAAACTATTCACATCTCCCCCAGTCCTGGCCAATCACTAATCCACTTGATATGTCTAGAAAGTTGCCTGTTCTGCTCATTTTATAGGAACAAAACCAGATCAGTGGTCCCTTGTGACTGGCCTTGTTCACTGAGCGTGCATTTCAAGGTGCACCCACATGACAGATTCATTCTCTCTTCATAATTCTTACAGCAGCTTTGCTAGCTCCTGGCATGTCTCTGAGACATTCTCAAACATTTTGGTTTTTATTGGAAATCAAAAAAAATTCTATTCATCTGAGCTTTAAGTATCCTATGTGGGTAGCATTGTGTTATTACCTAAGACAAGTTACATCAAGTTTTGTATCTACATCGACAAGCACTAAATATTTAGCTTTGGAACTGTGTGGTTGCATTTTATAGTTCTCTGGTCACATATAAGTCACATACAGGGTTTTGGTGAAAGAAGCTAGCCATCTCCTAAGGAACACATGATGTGTAAAAAACCTGTATCTCAACTAAAGGATTTCAGTCGGTCTCACAGGTACACTACACTGCCCCTGCTGGGCTGGGAGAACCAGAGACACAAAGGGCCAAAATACAGGCTTTTGACAAATGCGCCTTGACTTAAAGTTAAGCAAGAGCATTAGCGGGAAGCTGTAGCACATCAGGCACTGATCTGGGTGTGGAACAGAGATGGGGAGTGCCTCCTGGCCTCTGGGAACCCTCGATTAGAGGGGAGATCCTCCAGTGGCACCCCTTCTTGACCAGCTCCTCACCTGCAGGGATTCCCTGTACACAGACACTGCCCAGACAGTGACCGGGTTACTGCAAAGGTAATCCAGTGGGAGGTGGGATGTGAAAACATTAAAGCTGGGAAGAACCGGAGTAAGATTCCAGAGCCCCAGCCCCCAAAGTTATGTGTCATAAATCAGTCTACCATGGCCTAAACATAATCTGCTGGGGTTCACGGTTCCCAGGGGCCAAGAATCCAGGAGTGGCCTCAGTTTGGTGGTTCCAACTCAGGGTCTCTTATGGAGCTGCTGGTTCTTACAGGCCTGGAAATATCTGAACACCTAACGAAGGCCAGGGGTGCTGCTACCAGATGGCCCATGCATGATGCTGGCAGATTGCTCTTTTACACATGGCCCTCCCCAGGGTCCTCTGAGAGTCCCTGTGACATGGTGACTGGCCTCCCCCAGAATGACCTACACACAGAACCCAGCCAGAAGTTATGATGCCATTTGTGTCCTGGTCTTGACGTTGCATAGCGTGAACTGTACTGCAGCAAATCTCAATTCAATATGGCGGTGATCCAGCCGGGGACGTGAATACCACAAGGTAAGAACCCCTGCAGGCCATCAGTCTGTCCATCAACTGCTGTTTGGTTTTTCTCTCATCTTCTTCCATGAAGGTCGAAATCCAGACTCCAGCTGTTGTTTCGACCTCTGCCAGGCGTCTGTCCATCTTCCGCTGGGATGTCCGTGGGCAGGAGTCCAAGGTCCACGAACTCTGCCTGTCCTGTCCTCAGATGCTCTGTCTCTCCGGGAGCTCCTACGCAAGCCGGATCAGCCCTTCCTCCACCGGAGTCCTTCAAACGTTTAAAAATAGCAACGTGTTCCTTTGGTAAATATTGATTGAGACCAGTTCTGGCCCGGACTCAAGGTGCTCCCTGCTGGGGACACCAGAGTGGACGCCTCAGGGTCTCTGTCTTCAGAGGGCCCATTTCAGCTTCACCTTCTTCACTCGATTCCACAGGGGAGAAGCCCCTCGCCCATCTTCTCCCCACCTCAGCTCAAAGAAACCTCTTCTTCAGCCAAGGTTCCTCGGGTAGCAAAGGCAGAAAACAACTCAAACTGGAGAATTTGGAATAACTCTAGGAGGGAAAGCTGCTTGGAATCTGACACAAATTTCTTTGTACCCAAAATACAATTTAAGAAACCTATATAGAAAGCAATAGAGCCAGGTGTGGTAGGCACACCTCTAATTCCAGCACCCAGGAGGCTGAGGTAGGAGGATTGCTGTGAGTTTGAGACCAGCCTGGGCTACGTAGTGAGTTCAAGGCCAACCTGCACTACAAGGCAAGACTCTGTGTCAAAAAGATAGAAGAAGAAGAAGAAGAAGAAGAAGAAGAAGAAGAAGAAGAAGAAGAAGAAGAAGAAGAAAAAGAAACAAAGCAATAAATTTTTTTTAATTTTTATTTTGAAAGCATACAACAGAACAAGTCAGAATAAAGACAACTAAGATTGTACAGTGAAATTGGTACAGAACGTCACAGCAGATTACCGGGATAACAGTAATAGGTATCACAGTATATTTTGTTATCTTTATAATAGTTGTTCTTTCAATCCCGTATATCAAAATGAGATGAAATATAGAACACTATAGAACTTATCAAAACAGAATATTGAATAGAGCAGTACCATTAATCAGAAAAGAGCAAAACAGTAATAAAAATACTTGCCTTCAAAGAAATGGTGGAAGGAAGTCCCCTTATTTGCTATGGTCAACCTCCCAGGAGATGCTCAGATTTCTGGTTCCCATTTGCTAATGGGCGGGGAGGGGGAGGAGAAGGAGGATAGGGGAAGTGGGATATTTGACTCTAGGCCATGTAGCAGTAGGTTCACTGTTGCTAAGCAGGGAAGCAGGATGGTCATTTGTTTTCACAGCATCCTCAGTTCCAACATGGTGCGGATCTCAGGAGACACTGCTGGTTCTCCCCCTGGAAGGGCTGGAGTGGGCCACACTATCGCCAAAAAAGCAATAAATTTTTAAAACATCTATCATTGTTCCTAACCTCCTATTTAATTACAATTCTTTTTATAGTTTTTTTATTTTCACACTGCAAATAATTTGGTTTCTGTTTCTTTTATTCCCCTTCTTACACCTTTTATTTTTTCCTAGTTTTTGCATGTGTTAGGCCTTCCAGCATAATGAGAAATAGAAGTGATGATAATAGACATCATTATTTTATTTCTGAATATGCTTTTCTGCAGCTCCGATAACAGCAGGATAGTTCGTATGTGATGTTACCTGCTGGCAACAGTGATAAACTGCAGACAGACATTCAAATGCCTGGGGTATGCCAGTCAGGAGGAGCCGAAGCAAGCAGAAGTGGGCAGACCAGGCTCCCCTGCGATGGGGAGGGGCCCAGGTCACACGGAAGAGGAAGCCACCTCCCCCTCTCGCACCTGCCCCTGCAATGCAGGACGTCACCTGTGACAGGGACAACAGGATGACCCGGCTGTTCATGTGCAGTACAGCACCACCTTCCCTGAGGACAGCGCCCCCAGCACCCAGGGGACAGGGCAGGCTGCAGGGCGCTGGACTCGTGACACTCACAAAGCCTGTCCACTTCGTGGCCGCACCAGGACAGCAAAAGAATCAGAGTTGCCTCTGGGCCACACCGGGAGTTGGGGCCCTGTGTGCTGGCGCACGTCTGTGAGCCCATCACTCTGGGAGGCTGAGGCACGAGGAATGCAAATTCAATGCTAACCTGGGCAATTTAGTGATTTGGCCAGACTCTGCCTCAAATTTTTAAAACTTTAAAAAGGTCTGGGCATTCAGCTCAGTGCAAAGGTCCTGGGTTCAATTCCCGCTAGAGTGAAGAATGAGAGGGAGGGGTGAGGAGGAGAGAGACAGTGAGGAGTAAGGGGAAAGGGAAGGAAGGAAGGAAGGGGAGGGAGGCAGGGAAGGGAGCTCGGAGTTGCCCCAGGAGGACACAAAAGAGGAGGCACAGGAGCCCTCAGGCCTCCAAGGAAGCTCCCCTCAGACCTGACTGAGTTTACAGTCCCTGCTGGGCAGGAAGGGAAGCAGGAGCCCGGGGAGGGGACAGCGGGGAGGGGACCGCAGGGAGGCAGCAGAGCCCAGTGCAGGGCAGAGCTCCAACCTCATGGCATTAAAGAAGCCAACACTCCAAGCTTCTCATGCATCCCCCCCAAAAGGGCCACACTTTAAAGTCGGAGCACAAACCAGGCCCGCTTCAGAGGACTAAGTGCCAGAGCCGAGCCCTCGGGCCCAGAGGCCGGGACAAAGTGGGATGCTCTCGGAGGAGGGTGACCTGGGCAGTGTCTGCGTGCGTCCCTCGCCGGTATGACAGAGCACCACGGCAGCGAAATGAGCAGCCACGCGGAGAAACAAGGAAGGAGCAGAAAGCCGGGCAGCTGGGCAGAAGGAAACAGGCAGGAAAGAGGCTCCAGGGACAACCCATACCTGGGGGACCGGGGGGGGGGGGTTAAATAATTGATAAATATGTTAGAGCTTTACAGAAAAAATGGATTTGGGTTCTTACATTCCTGCAAAAATAAAAAAATTTACATGGATTTAATGGGTAAAGCATGAATCTCAAAAGATATCTGGAAACTCTAAAAACAGTACATCTGGAAACTCCAGAACTGAAAAATGCCAGGCATAATTGAAAATACAGTGCGTATTTAAATTTTTTAACTTTTTGTGACAATAAAAGGCACATTGCCAAGAATTCTCCTCACAAGAGAGGTTCAAACACCTCCCGTCCCGTCGTTCTTGGCACTTTCTGAACCAGCTCTGGGCGTCCCCTTTCCTGACTGTCTTTACCAAGCATGATAAAATGTACGTGGTGACGGCTGCTGACTAAAACCCCGGCGGTGGCCTCGGCCGTGTTACTCACCGGATCTGGCACCTTGGGACTTCTGGCGCTTTCCCAAAGTCAAAAGGACCAGAAGGGAAGCGTCTGATCAGGGTGGAATATCAAAAGTCACGCGTGTGACAGCACAGCTGAAGACACTCGGGAAAGAGGACCTGCAGAGCTGCTGCAGAGCGGCTGGAGCGGCGGGACCAAGCGTCCAGAACAAGGGGGAGTTTGGAGGACGATGCACGGCAATGAGCTTTCAGTGGCTTCTGTTTTTCTTACTTAAACACCACATTTTTCTGTCACAAATCATACAATGTATAACTTTTTTTAAAGTTATTATGTGAGATTAACAGAAACTTGGATACGAAGGGAAAAAATGACTGTTTATTGAGACAGATTAAATTATCCAAATGCATCAGAGCATAAAGCACTTTTAGAAAATTAAAGACCTCAATATCAAATAGATCCATAATTTTAAACATCCTGATGTGTAACAGACTCTTGGAAGGAAGGGAGAGAACAGGAAAGTTTTAAAGTATTTAGAGAAATGTTGGCCACAGTTTCTCCAAACGTGATTAAAAATACTAATGATATATATATTCATACATACATACATATACAAATGAGAACCTTCTAAAAGTTCTTCTAAAAACTCAATATAGAAACAAGCAGAATATACATGTAGTTACATCATAGATGAAAATCAGGGATAAATTAAAATCTTAAAATCCTTCAGGCAGAATACAGGGGGCAATAAAAATAATAGCCAATAACTGAAGTCCAAAAGACAGTGAGATGATACCTTGAAGTGTGGGAAGGAGGGGCCGGGGATGTAGCTCAGCAGCATAAGTGCTCCTTGCAAGCACAAGGTCATGAGTTCAATCCCTGGTACAAAAAAAAAAAAAAAGAAAGAAAGTGTGGGAAGGAAAAAACTGTCAAGCTCAAAGTCAATGTCCAGTAAAACTTCAGAAATGAAAGTGAAACACTTTACTTCCCGCTAAACTAACATTGGGACCATTTATGAGCAGCAGACCTGTGTAACAAGCAGTGTTGGGTGAGGTGGTACACACCTGTCCTCCCAGCCTTCCCGGAGGCTGAGGCTGGGGGATTGCAAGTTTAAGCCACACCTGGGCGATTTAGAGGACCCTGTGTGAAAGTATTTTAAAAAATAGAGCTGGGGATATAACTCAGTGCAAAGGGTTTTTGGTTTAACAGCCCACCATTAATCATGATTTTTGCAGTGTTTCCCATGAAAGCATTCAGTGCTCCCGTGGACTTCTCTTCCCCAACTCTTTTTCCCAAGCCCTTTCTGCTGCTTCTATTACGGCTCCAAGTCCTATCATCAGTTGCCTTCTTTATTTAACTTAATACATAACACTCTTATTTCATAAAATTACAAAATGCATACAGCAAACCTGAAAACACTGGCGTGTGTTAGGTTTGAGAAGTGAGGTACTATGTTATTCTCTGTACTTATCTACAATCAAAACCTTAAAGTTTTCAATCCATTTGTGTTTCAGATTCCCTGTGTTTGAGTCTTAAATTGATTTTTTGCAAAATAATAATTTTTTGTTTACAAGACTGAAAACACTCAAAAGAACAACGTCTAAATTATTTTTATCGTAACAAGGAATGGATTACTGATACAATTTTGCATTCACAATGAGAGAAAATTTCTTCATAAATGTTTCCCGGGATGTTGTTTTGAACCTACTGAAGGCAAATTTGTTTTTCCCCTTGGCCTGCACACTCTGAGAAGAGCCTGAGAGTTACAAAAAGCGAGGTAGAGAGACACAACAGTGAGAGGCAAGAGTCTCAGAGATCAGGTAGCAAACGGTTTTCAGAGTGTGGCTTCAGAGCAGCAATGGGTGTGACAGACTGTGACAAATTACAGAGCAGAGGAGAGGACGGCTGTGAGTTATGAAGGGGACCCACTGCCATATTCTCTAACTGATCTAAATAAACATCTGAATCACCTCCTAATGACCGACTCCTGTTTCTTTGTCAGTACTTTGGGCCTCAAGATGTCCTTGGGTTCCATGTTCCGAAATTACGGGAGCTATTTTCCTGCCTTAGGATTGGAGGGGGCCTGAGAACTTTGGGAAGGTCAGAGGAGCGTGCACCTTGCTGAGCTGCTGGGGGATGATTTCATTGCAGTGCCAGGGAATAGAGGTGATTGGCTTTAGAATCCTCAGAATGCTTTGGGATTGGCTCTGAAAACATGGAGTGTAATTTCCTAAACATCGGTGCACTCTGATCTCTCTTTTATTGACATGTGTTGTGAGGTATAAAAATCACCCTCGGCATGGGGAATCTGCACACACACACCTGCACCGGCATCCCTCTCTCTTCCCCTTCTGCTCCCCGCCTGTCTCCCTGTCCTCGGCCCCTGCCCCTGCCCCGCTTCCCCCGTCCACTTCCCGTTTCCTGTCATCTGTCTCCTACTGTGTTCTTTAAATCATCTACACTCGGGGTTTCTGGTGGGAGAGAAACCACCTGCTAGTTCGCCTTCCGTGTCTAATTTATTGCACTGAACATTAGGGCCTCAGTGTCCATTCTCCTGCCAATGACTCGGATTTACCCTGCTCTTAGACTCTGCTGTCCTCCCAGCCCTGCCCACGGTGTGTGTGTGATCACACACACGGCTTCCCATCTGGTAAATGCCATGATAGGTATTTACGTTTTTACATACCCCCCCCCCCACGTTCTCCTTCACAGACTCACCACTATTTTGAGCTCTGTGTGTGCTTTTGTTTAAATTCACCTTGTAAAACCTCGTACTTATTTACTGGGCCTTGGTTTTTCCATGTCAGGAATTAACTGACTGCTGGCCACTTCTCAGTAGGTAAGATAAGGCTTGCACTCTCCCAAACCCCTCCCCTCCCCACCCTCCCAAGTCAGCCATCACCTGTGGTCCAGGCGGGCCTGGTCCCTCTGGAGCTCACCGTGGCTGGCTGTGGTGAGAGCAGTTGCTCTGCTCTACCTCATTTCCTTTCCCTTGAGGTTCACAAGCTCCTTGTCCACCTGGCGTGCTTTCTGGGGATTTCGTGTAGGCACCGCAAGAATGTGGCCAGGAGTTGATCTAAGGCCATGTGGAATCGGGGCTGGAAGTGGCTCCCTTCAGTGTGTTGATGCCCCTCCGACCTGCCTGCCCTCCCTTTCCAGCCCCACACTGTGTCCAGTGTCCCCAAGGCCAGACTTCCTTTCTAGCAAGCTGCCTAAAGAGAGGGGCTAATTTTAGGGGAAGATTCAGGAGGGTCTGTGGGATCCACAGGCTTCTTTTTCTGGTTTTGTTTTTTAGGTTTTTCGTTTTTGGGGATTTTTTTTTTTTTTTTTTTTTTGGTTTCTGTGGTTGTCATTTTTGGTTTTGGTTTTGGTTTTGAGTTAGAGTCTCACTATATAACTCAGGCTGACCCGGAACTCATGGTGATCCTCCTACCTCGGCCTCCTGAGTGCCAGGATTACAGGTATACACTGTCACACTGGGCTCCAGCTGGTTCTTATAACCTTTACAACAATGTCCTAGCACAGCCTGGCCTAATGCTTTTTGTTGCTTGTTTTTTGCGGTACTAGGGACAAGGTTTCACTGAGTCATCAAATTGCCCGGGCTGGGCTTGAATTTGGGATTCTCCTGTCTCAGCCTCCCAGAATGCTAGGAAAACAGATTTGCACCACGGTGCTAAGGGATTTTCCCACTGTGCCTTCTGAGATTCACACAGCAAATAGCTTGCCCAGAGCCTTTCCTGCCTGAAAACGTGCGTTTCTGTTTTCTCCATCCGCCTGATCATCCAACGCCCCTCTTGGTTTGAGCTCCAAATTTCTGTCCTGGCTTTCTGGCTGACTAAGGGCTTCCCCTCCCTCCTGTGCGGTTTCCCAGTCCCGCGGTCCCCGGCCCCTCTGCAGCTCTGGTTCCAGCTCTGCAGGTCCCCACTGCCCGGGGTGTGAGTGTCCAAGTGCCTGGCCAGCGTGGAGCAGGTGCCAGACACGTGACGCTTGCCCAGACTGTCACATCTTTGTTTATGGATGGCTTAGGGACACTTTCCCAAAAGCATGTTTCTGTCACATTTCTTACTACTGCCCATGAACCCCGGAAACAAACCCTGTCCGCCAAAGAGCAGAGGAAGGTTAGGGAAAAGTCAGTGGGAGAAAATAGGAAGCCGGAGCAGGGGACTCTCTCTTGTCCGGCCATGTCCTGACCTTCCCGCTTATTGTCCACGACCCTCCTTGGGATCCCCACATCTGCCGAGTCCCTAGAGCAGCCACAGAGGCTCAAGTGTCTCATTTATTTCACCTAACATGGTGGCCCCGTGGTGCATCATTTTCATACAATGACCCATCTGTCCTTCTTGGTGGCAGGGTAGTGCTCATTGTGTGTAAATACCGGATTCTCCTTTTCCATTCAGCTGTTAATGACAAACAGCCACCTCCAAGGTTCAGCTATGGTGAACTGGGGGCCTCACGGATCACTGCAGTAAGGGCCTGTCAGTCTCCCCACACCCACATGCCCCTCCCATACACACACGCAGCAGCCCCAGCTCCGGCAGGACAGCGGGAGCCCTGTGTGGTTGTCCTCCCCAGGCCTCCACACCACTGGACCTCCATCTACTATTCCTTCATCCAGCAGGTTCAAAGCGAGCAGCTGGTACCAAATGGCCCCGAGCTCACAGAGCTTACACTCTGGGCAGGGCAGGAGGGGATGGTGGTTGCGACGATGGGAAGACAAGAGCTACGAGAGGAAAGAACAAGTAGCAAGCAGGGGCCCTTCTAGGCCAGTGGGGAGGCCAAGCCTTTCCAAGAAGTGATGTAAACTGGGTGAGGGTGAGTTCTGTGGGTGACGGGGAGGGCGCCCTGGAGAGGCTGGTAGGGATGCGTCTGGCGGTGGGATGAGGAGGGGCTGCAGGGAGCGCCACTGGGAGACCTGCTGTGCACTGTGCGCCGGGGTGCAGAGCCCAGGGGTTTGGATTTTACAGTGACAGAGACGCGAGAAGTCACCAGAAGGTGTTGATCAAAGCCACAACAGGGTTCGATGAGCTTGCTCAAAAGCTTGCTGTAATCCCTGGAGAGAGAAGAGCCCCCTGGAGCAAGCAGAAGGAAGGAACCAGGCTGCGTGTTTCTGTCAGCTCGAGGACACGTGTCCTCCACGCGTGTCTGCGGCTGAAGGGTCCCAGTGACACTGGGTGAGCGCTGCACACAGCTGGCTGGCCTGGCCTGGCCTGCCCTGAAAACACCCGGCACCAAAAACAGCTCATCAAAACTTGCAGAGCCAGTGCTGTCAGCTTAGAGGAAGATGACAGAGGGACAGGTGGCAAACACAAGGACAGGGAGGGGTGGAGTGAGTCGGGTTAGCAACAACTGGGACCAGAAGCCACAGCGAGCTGACTCTGCTGGTGTTGTGTCAGAAACTGACAGCGTGGTCACGGATTCACGTGAAAATGCAAGGGGACCCGAAATACACACCACTTGTCTTAAAAAAGAACAAAGCCAGCGACTCAGATCTCCTGATCTCAAAACTCACAAGGACGTTGGCACATCAAGTTTTTCCAGTAGGTGAGACTGGCATGGAGATTGCAGATCAGTGAGATAGAACTGAGTCTCCTCCAAATAAACGTAAAGACCTAAACTGTAAATATTTACAGTCAGTTGAGTTTAGACAAAGATGTCAAGAAATTGTAACGAGGAAAGAATAATCTTTCCAAAAAGCAATGCTAGGAAATTCATTGCATGTGAAAAAAAGATAATTTGGGATCCTTAGCTAACACGTGCCCAGAACTTAACCTCAAAGATCCAACTGTAAGAGCAAAACCCAAAACACTCAGAAAAAACATAGGAGAAAGTCTTCATAATCCTGGCCCCTGCGACGCATTTTTAGATACGATCTCCAAGGAAAGACAGACAATTTGGCTTTCATCAAAACTAAAACCTTTTGCGCTGTAAACAGTGCCACATCCATAAGCAAAAAAGAGACACGGAATGGGGGGAAAGTTCTGCGATCCTGTGTGGGAAGACACTTGTATCCAGAATAAGGCGCGCTTCAAAGTCCATAATAAAAAGACAAACTAATTTTTAAAATGAACACAGGATCCAAGCAGACTTCTCTAAAGAAATAAAAGAGGCGTAAAGACTCACAAGGAGATGCTTGGTATCATCAGTCACCGGAGAAGGAAGAGCAACCCGAAGCTGCATGAGACACTGCTGCAGCCCACCAGAACATCTGTGCCACGGAAGGTACACGACGGCAGGCCTTGGCTGGTGGCCGGTGGAGAGACCAGAGCCCTCAGAAATCGCAGATGGGGGTGTAAAGCTATGTGATCGCTTTGGCAAACACTGGGGCAGTTCCTCAAAATGCTACACGTGCAGTCGCCGTGGGACCAGCGTTCACACCCCCAGGGATAGACCAAGAATGAAACCTGTAGAGACGTGTAGTTGTATGTATTGTATTGTATTCTTGGTAACCAAAACCAAATGAACCCCACCTGTATAATCAGCTGAGAGTGGACAGACCAAACACGGCGTATTACATGCACTGGAAGGAACAGCATTCAAAAATAACAGGAAAGTCACCCAGGAGTGAGCGTGGGAACACAAACCCTACGTGGGCATGAAGTTTCCCGTGAGGGACGAGGATGTTCGGACACTGAGTGTGTGAGAGGTGGCTTACTTCTGTCATGTTATCAAAACCTGTCCAACTGTCCTTCCCAGGACCCTCCCAGAGGTGAGGCAGGAAAATCACAAGTTCAATCCAAGCTGGATGATTGAGCAATTTAGCAAGAGTCTGTCTCACAACAAAAATAAAATGGGTTGAGGATGTACCAAGTGTGAAAGTCCTGGCTTCAACTCCCAAGCCCCAAAAGCACTCTCAAAATAGGTAAACATAGTCCTAGAGCTGGGTCGTGGTCGTGGTCGTGGTCGTGGTCGTGGTCGTGGTCGTGGTCGTGGTCGTGGTCGTGGTCGTGGTCGTGGTCGTGGTTGGTTGTGGTTTTTGAGAGAGGATCTCGCTGTGTATCCCGACTGGCCTCAAGTTCCTGGTGATCCTCCTGCCTCAGCTTCCTAGTGCTAGGATAACAGGTGTGCCCCACTACGGCACTGTACAAAAGGGAGCTGAGGTGCCACCGTGGAGGGCCTCAGTGGACAGAGCCTTCCTGGACTGCTGTAGAGAGCCCTGAGTCACCTAGACACAGTGGTTCACGAAGTTGTGCCAAAACCGTGCGCTCTGAGTTAAAAGTGACAGGGAAGAGTGAGCGGTGGGCGGTTTTCCCGCTGTGGTTGCAGACGCACAGTGCCAACTGGGCACCTACTTAAAACACGAACCCTTGGGCCCCTTGGCATCAGGCCCGACTCGGAAGCTCGGGACTGGGGCCTCCAATCTACGTTTTAATAAGCCCTCCCAGGGGCTCCAGTGTGTGTCCGGTTTGGCCATCAAAGCGTTATTCGATTATTACTTGTGTCTTTCTTTTCGCATGGACATGCCTACGGATGAGAGGAGATTAAAGTCTACTTTCTAAAACCTTTAAAAATACATTGGCATAGGCATAAAGATAAAATTGTAAGCCTTGATAAGCGGCGTGTCATTAACGCGACTGCAAAGATGGGTTGCAACCCTCAGCAGGTTGGTGGGGGACCAGGCCAGGGGGGGGCGGTGAGCCACGGGCCAGGCCCTGGTGTGTGCACAGCAGCCTGCGCTCCTCTAGCACTGCATTAGGGACACTGCACCCAGACCATCCTGGAGGAGCCTGGATCATCGGCCTGCACCAGGCTGGGGGGTCCTGGTGGTCCCGGGAGGATCCGGCCAGCGGAGCTTCTCTCCAGTCACCCACGGCTCCTTTCCCTCCACATGGTCCTCTCCGGGCGGCTTCCATGTGTCACTAGGCCATCAAAGCTCACAGGGACGTTTGCGCTCCATTCAGAGGTAACCTAAGAGGAAGGACCACGTGGGATCTTGCAGAGGTGTTTAGATCATGAGAGCCCCAGAGTGGATTCGTCACTTGTGGTTAAGATCCGCCAGTACTGGATCATCCTGAGACTGAGTCTTCGTCAAAGCCACTCTGGCTCTGGCTCCGGGACACGTCCCTCTTGCCGTGTGATGCTCTACAACACTTGAGGACCCTGAAATGCATTCCCACCACCAAGAAGGCCCCCAGATGCAGCCTTTTGGCTCTGCTGTTTCCGGAGCTGGGAATGGAATAAACCTTTCTTCCAGAGTATGACCTAATAAATGCAACAAAACTAGGTCCACTAAGAAAATTCATGACGCAATTTCAAAAGAGGCTTCAAAGACCCGTGCTATTTCATAATTAATCTTCATATTACATAGCAGCCAGAACTAAAAGGATTCTTCCCTAGCACAGTGAAGAGTTTATACCTTAATTCAACAGCCAACAGTAACATTAATGTAAGGAATGCTTTGGGTTGGAACGTTTCCACAAAAACAACCATGATGGCAAGTAGGATTACTATTTTTGTAGAGCTGTAGGAATTCTGCCTGGCTGAGAAAGATTTGACACAAACCCAAAATGTAAAACAGAGCAAATAAAATAATAAACAGTAACACCTGTCAACAACTACTTAAAACATCCAAATGTGCCAAAACAAACCGAAATTAACAAGGAGATTCAGGAAAGGGGGATGAACTTTGAAAATTTATATTTTTTCATTTATATGAAAGCAGAAGCCAGGTGTGGTGGTGGGCACTGTAATCCCAGAACTCGGGAGGCTGAGGCAGGAGGTTTGCTGTGAGTTCAAGGCCAGCCTGGGCTTAACAGTGAGTTGAAGGCCGGCCTGAACTACATAGTGAAACTCTGTCTTAAAAAGAAAAGAAATAGAGAGTACGGGGAGGATCTATCACAATGACAACAGCCAGCTACCAACAAATAACCTGAATAAGAAAGTTTTCTGAGGAACTGAATAATTATGAGGTAGAACAGATTTTTGTGTCATTTTTCAAGATTTAGTTTTACTACAAGTATTTTGTCTACTCTTTTAAAAATCAAACAGCTTTGTTAATTTTTTAGGTCTGCATTAGTACATGCTCGCAATATACAATGGTCACCTGCTTTGTGGGGAGCTGTTCCATGCACACGACGTACCTTAATTCTCTCACTTCCCCTTTCTTTCCTCTTCTTTGCCCCTTCACTCCATCTCTTGACCCTTCCCATGTGCAAACGATCTATTTTTGTTCTGCTTTTATTTTTTGTCTTGAGACAGGGTCTCACTAGATCACTAAATTGCCCAGGCCGGCACAAGTGCTCCTCCTGCCTCGGCCTCCCCGAGTGCTGGGACTGCAGGCTTGCACCACTACCCATGGCTGTCGGATCGTTTCTGGGGGTCCTCTGTACCCCTAAAGCCTCATCACACGGCTACCTCTGGGCCAGTTCAGTGGGAGGCATCTTTATGAGTATGGATGTTCTTTCTCACCTGACCTCGCCCTGTTCCACGCGTCCACCCCACCCTCACGGTCGGCCGTAACTGGGCTGAATCTGCACTTCACCTGCGCAGGCTTCCCTGCCAGACAGTGTGGATCCTCCTGCTTCTAGAAAGAACTTTTTGCCGCCTAGAGTAAACAATTCCTTGATCTCTTCACTGCCTTTTTTCAGACTCTGTTTCTCAGAGGGCTTTAGGGTTTGCAGAAAGCTGGGTGGACAGACGGAGCAGAGCTCTCATCTGCCTCTGCTGCCCTACCCCGAGCTCATGCAGTTCCCCTCCATCCCTGATGGCAGTGGGCAGTGGCCACATCCCACACGGCGGTTGGTACGTGGACACCACTCATCTCAGTTCTCTCTCACCCTCTTTCCCTTGAGTCTTCTGCCTTGCTCCAGCCCTTGGTCCCCTTCCCGTTTGCAAAAGATCCATCTCCCCATTTTCTATTATCCATCTTTTATTTTGCTCTGTATTTGTGCTTAGGGTTTCTCGTATAAGGGAAACCGTGTGCTATTTAAGCTCGTGTCTGGTTTATTTCGCTTAACATTACGGTCTGAAGGTGCCTCTATTTCCCCGCAGATTTACCCTGCTTTGTGGCTGAGTAGTACTCCACTGTGAGTAAACATTACATGTTCTTGATCCAGTCATCTGCTGATAGGCTCGTAGGCTGCTTCTGAGATTTAGCTACTAAGAATCGTGCTGCTATAAACACGTGTGTGCACGGCTCACTGTAATGTGATGCCCTTGATTCTTTCAGGAAGATCCTTAAAAGCTTGGCTGAATGGAACATCTACTTTTAGTTTTTGGTGGAACCTCCGCACTGATTTCCACTAAAGTTTACACCAGGATGACAGAAGGGCTCCTTTTCCCTACAGCCACACCAGCATTTGCTTTTACTTGCCTTCTGGATAATAGCCTTTCTTTCTGGAAGAAGGCGGAATCTCAGTGTTGTTTTAATTTGCGTTAATCCAATGTTCAGAAATGCTGAACGTTTTTTCATGTATTTATTGGCCATTTGTGCTTCCTCTGAGAAGTGTCTTTCCACTTCAGCTGTCCATTTTTTGATTGGGTTTTTTACTTTTGGAGGGTCTAATTTTTTGTGTGTTCTTTATAAAGTCTAGAGATGAGTCCTCTGTGAAAGGAGGAGCTGGCAGTCTTTCCCGTCCTGAGGCTGCCTCTTCACTCTGTTGGTTGCTTCCTTTGCTGTGCAGAAGCTTTTTAATTTTGTGTGGTCCCATTTGTTGATCTTAGTATTATTCTTGTGCGATCAGTGTTCTGCTCAGGAAGCTCTAGCCAATGCCTATGTGTTCAAAACTTTCAGCTGTTTTATCTACCAGTGGATTAAGGGCTTCTATTTTAACACTTGAATCTTTGATCCAATCCTATTTTAGTTTAATGCATGGTGAGAGGCATGGGTTTATGCCCAACCTCTTGCCTGTGAAGAGCCAGTTTTCAGCACCATTTGCTAACGCGGCTATCTTTCCTCCAGTGTATGTTTTTGGTCACTCTGTTAAATATCAAATGCTGGATTACCTGGGGTTGCTTCTGCATTACCTCTGTTCTGTACCACTGATCCACACGTCTGTTTTTGTGCCCATGCCATGCTGCTTGTATCATTGCAGCTTTGTGGTGTAATTTGAATGACATGCAGAATTGTGACACCTCCTGCTTTGCTCTTGTTGCCCAGGATTGCTTTTGCTATTTGGCTTTCTTCTCATTCCACATGAATTTTAGGATTGTTTTCTTTAATTCTGTGAGCAATGCTATTGGTATCTTGATTAAGACTGCATTAAATCTATGTGTCGGTTTTGGCAGTATAGCCATTTTGACAGTATTGGTTCTGCCATCCAGAAACAGGGGCTATTTTCCATTTTCTGATGTTCTCTTTGATCTTCTTTTTCATAGTGCTTTAGCTTTGATTGGACAGTTCTTTCATTTCTCTTGGGTTAACTTCTGGGTGCTTAATCTTTGCTGACGTTGCAGTGAATGGCACTGCTTCCTTTCTTTTTCTGTGAGTTCATTGTTGGTGCACAGAAATGCTATGGACTTTTGTGCACTGATTTTGTAGGCTGCTCTGCTATGGAGTTTAGTTATTAATTCCCTGGGAGCCTTTTGGTGGAATTATCCTTCCCGATGACATCTTGCATTTCTGCAGGATGTTTGTTTCGTTGATGAGTGATATTAATACATTCTTATTAACTGAAGCCCCTGGTTTGTGCAGTACTGGGGCCCACTCTCGCGCATCCCATGCACCTGGACAATTGCCTAGCGATGCACGTTATTCAGTATAGTGTCGGAGGGAAGAGTTTCCCTGTCCACCTCTCCCTCTCCCTGAATCTTTGGAAACCACTGGTCTTTTATGCCTACCTAGCACTAATTCAAAACTAAAGGATCCTCCAACTGCCTAAAACTCCTCCTCCTCAGGTTGTGTTGCAGCTGACATTTATCATTTCCATATCTTTTTTTTGAGACAGAGTCTCCTTAGATAGTTCAGGCTGGTCTTGCTCTCCCTATGTACCCCAAGCTGACCCTGAAGTCACAGTCCTCCTGCCTCAGCCTCAGGAGTGATGGGAGACAGATGTGCACCACCCTGCCTGGCGGTTTCATAGTTTGGAAAACCTCCTCTTATCCACCTCCTTCACCAGAGCTGCCCTCTGGCCCCGGTACACAGCCATGATGAGAGGAGGGGGTTCCCCGCACCATCACTCTGGGGGTCCTTTCGCCCTCTTTCCTGGGTCCCGGGGTTACCAGGTTGGGTTCTGCCCAGGTTCTTAATGCCCTACACAAAGGACTGAGCTGGACGCCCAGGAGTAGCTCAGGGTGAATGATTCATTTGAAAGAGAAAAACACAGATGCAGTCACAGGGAGAGGGAGGACGGGGAAGCGCTGCCACGCACTAAGGGGGCTTCCTGTCAGGGTTTTGCACCCTGGGCCTGGGTGGCACTGAGAGCCCACCGAAGGTCTGACTCCTGACTCAGCGCCACTGTGGGAGCAGAGGAGCTTTCACTCTCACCCAGTTCTGGGCTCCTGGCTCCCTTTCCCTGTCATATCTAGACCTGGGGAGCCTGCCACGGGCACCACTTAACTCAGGAAGTGGAGCTCGGCCCAGGAAGGCCCGAAGCGGGCTCAAGCCGGGCCCTTCCTTCCTCTCCAGCGCTGCCCACAGCTGCACCCCGGCTCCCCAAGTCTCTCTGTTTTGGTTCCTCCCTTGTTTTGCTGGAGTGCATTCTGGGATGGCAGGGTGAAAAAGCGACAGAGAGAGGAGAATGCTGCATGTCTGAAAATATCATCTTTCTGCCCTCACTTTAACTGGTTGCCTGTGAAAAAGCAAAGGCGTCACCCTCTTACAGTGCGGGTGAAAGAGTTCCCTGGGGCGAAAGGACTGGGAGGACCCAGAGCAGACAGCAGTGGGCGCGCCCAGGGCCAGACCCAGCTGCGCACGGAACCTGAGCTCACAGGGCCAGCTGTGTCTGAAACGCGTCCTGCCCCACAGCTCTGTGCTGGCAGCTGTGACTGGGTCACGTTCTTCCAAAACCCCAGGCAGCCGAGGCCTCTCCCTCAAGGCGTCTGAACGTGGGGAGTGGGCAGGCATTTGGGGAGGCTGTGAAGGTCAAATAGGTCAGCTACAAGACACGGTGACCTGGACCTCATCTGTGGGGCAGGAGAAACTAAGCCCACGGGCACCTCGGTCCTGGACTTCCCATCTTCAGAACTGCGAGGACATAAATTTTATTGAAGCCTTCAGTCCATGGTATCATGTTGCAGCAGCTGACTATTACAGGAGTCATTTTTATCTTTCAAAGACATTATTCTGCCGAGTGTGGGGGCACGTACCTGTGATCTCAAAACTCTGGGAGGCTGAGGCAGGAGGATCACAAGTCGAGATCAGCCCAGGCAACTTAGCAACTTTGCAAGCCTGTCTCACAATAAAAGGGGGGGGTGGAGCTAGAGATGCTGATTAGTACTAAGGTCCCATGTCCAATTCCTGGTACTCGGGGTTCATTGTCCTCCAGTAACCAGGTTCACTATGATGAAATCCCACAGCCATTAATTTTTCTCTGAAAACCACTAGGATCTTTTTTTTTTTTTTTTTTTTTTTTGGAAACAGTGTCTTTAAAGTCATTAAATTGCCCAGATTGGGCTCAAACTTGCCATCCTCCTGCCTCAGCCTTCCAGTGGGCTGAGGTTACAGGCCTGAACCATCACGCCCAGTTTAGGATCTTATTTTTATCTTCAGTGTACATTTCACAGTGAAAGGGGGACTTCCCTGGATACACATCTAAAATGCGCCCCTCCACCCCTTCATTTCCCTCCCTGCACAGCCCCTCCCCTTGCCTGGTCTCCCTGGCTGTGTGCGCGCCCTTTGCGGTTTGCATGGGTCCCCACACCCGCACCGGTCAGGGCTCAGCGCACATGCGCGGGGGGCACCCGAAGGGCTCCGGGTGGGTCCCGGCTTTGACGCCGGTGCCCCGGGATTGTGTCTTCCCTTCCACGCACCCTTCTTCTTCCCTAGCTCCATCTCTAGAGCTGTCTTTGTTTGGACGTTGGCTGTTGCACGCAGCTCCTCCACTTCCTGTCTTTTCCTTTCCATCCCCTCCTGCTCTTCCTGGGGGGAAATGTCTTCAGTTTGTCTTCCAAGCACGCTGCAGAGCTCTGTCTTTGCTTCTATTGTGCCGTTAATTTTGCAGGCGTTCCTTTCTGTTCTAGGGGTGCTCTTTTTATTTCCATTTAATACTGTTCTGTCCTGTTCTTTTTTAATGAATGTTCTCCTGTTGCTCTGAGATTATTAATGATTATTCTTTTAACATAAAGTTTCTCTTTTCCTGAATCATTGTTCTTCTTACCTACTTTCTGTTTGTTTGCCTTTATAATTTTTCATGTTAGAACTTTCCCCCCATTCTGGGGAGCTGAACGCAGGGCCTTCCTATTGAGCTACATCCCCAGCGCCCCTCCCCCGCCTTTTTTTTTTTTTTTTTTCTTTTTCTTTTTCTTTTGAGACAGGGTCTCACTGGATCACAAGGTCACCCAGGCTGGGCTCCAACCTGTGATCCTCCTCCCTCGGCCTCTAATTGTGCTGGGATTACAGGCGAGAGCCACCATTCCCAAATTCATGCTGGAGCATTTTCTTGCCTGATGTTTCTTGGCTTTCTGCCGTTAAAAAGAATCTTAAGAGACCATTGTTTCGGGCTAAGCTCTTTCTGTACCAAGCCTCGACACACCAGACTAAAAATAAAAATGTAGTTGCTCATACAAAATGTTCATATCACCACACCAAAACTAAGTTATTAAATCTTGCAAGAAATCAGGAGACAGAGAGAGAAAACTAGATACTGAGATGGAGATTGAGAGAGACAGAGAGAGATAGAGATTGAGAGACAGAGAAAAAGATCCAGAGAGAGAGACAGACAGAGACAGAGGAAGAGAGAGAGAGATAGAGAGAGAGAGTTTCAGCTTGTACTGTAGATGCCTGTTTTATTGTAGTACAGTTCATCTGTTTACAGCTGGACTAGTATCACTTACCATCCCAAATCACACCCGCAGTTATGGCTTAGATAAAAAACATACTCCAAAAGGCTCATGTGTTCACACACGGGGTTTGGGGAAGGGGATTAGATCCTGGAACACTCCCTGATCCATGGATTCTTCCATTCAAGAGTTCAGAGCTGCCTGGGCTGTCAGGAGGTGGGTACGGTTGGAGGCAGTGGGTCACCAGGGTGTGATCTGGAAGGCTCTATACTTATTCCCAATCCCTTCTGCCTCTGGCTCTCTTGCTGTCAGTGTCTCTGCTTCCCGGCCTACACGGAGTGAGCAGCTTTCCTCTACCATACCCTTCCTCTACGAGGTGTCTGTCTGAACTGAAACGTCAGAAACCGTGAGCCAGAAAGAACCCTCTCCTCCTTTACATTGTGAATGTCAGGAATTTTGTCCTGGCAATGAAATACCGAATAACACACATATCTTTCAAGTTATAAATCTCTGATACCTGTTTGGATGAAGGAAACACTGTGAGATATGCCCAGGCTTACAGTAAGTCACTGAACTAGTGTGGAGTTCTTCCATACACTCCAGTCACCTCCCTCCATGGTAGCATCTTGTGTGATCATAGCAGAAATGATCAAAACCAGGACACAAGACTGTCACCAACACAATACTGCCAACTACACTTCACATGTGTTTCAGAATTTACCAGTCCGATGTGCTTTGGGTTTTCTCAGGTATAGTTCTACGAATTTTGTGATCTGTGTGCATTTGTATAACCACAATCGCTATGTGGATAGAGACAGGTCCACCAGAACGTGACTATATGTGGAAATAGAGCTTCTGAAATGGAAATGAAGCTACAATGAAGTCATTTGGGTGGGCATGTTGTTATATACCCTGTGTCCTTATAAGAAAAAAGGATGGGGGCCCAGTTTCACACGGGGACAGTCACGTGAAGACACAGGGAGAGGACAGTGTCTCAAGGCAAGGCAACAGGCCTCAGAAGAAGCCAAGCCTGCCCACTTCTTGACTTCAGATTTGTGGCCTTCAGGGCAGTGACATAATTAATTTCTGTGGTTTCAACCTCCCCAGTGTGTGCTTTGTCATAGCAGCCTTCACAAAGCAGCTCAGCTGGAGCTCTGTTTTCGGAAGATTTCTGCCTACAAAGTCTGCCTTTAATGGTTGTAGGATCATTCAGAGGATCTATTTCAAGTTTTGGTACTTCATGGGTTTTTCAAAAAATTAGTGAATTTCACCTACTTTAGCAAACTGACGGATCCAAAGACTTCCCTAGTAGATCCTCATTGTTTAGTTTCTGTGGGGTGTAATTGCCTGCCGACAGTCACCCATTTGTGTCTTTTTCTCTTTTAGTCTTGATCAGCCTTGTTAGAAGTTGATTATTTTATTGGTTGTTTCAGAAAACAAGTTTTTATTTCGTTGATTTCATTCTCTCTTTTTTCATTGATGTTGGCTCTCCTGCCTATTCTTTCCTTTCTTTTGATGGCTTTAGGTTCATTTGGACTTCATTTCCTAGTTCTTTGGTCAGGATGTCTCTTTATATATTTACTGTATATTGATAAATTATTTTATATACCTTCATAGATACAAAGGATGCTGTGATAGATGCTCACGATGTGGAGTAGTTGGACTGGGCTAATAAACAGCTCCATCACCTCCCACATTTTTCATGCATCCCTCTTGTCCAGCTGGAGACCCTAAACCCTTTGACCACTGGCCCCCCACTCTCCCACTCCCCAGCCTCTGGCAACCACCACTCCACGCTCTACTTCAGCCTCAGCTGTTTCAAATTCCACATATAATGAGAACAAGCACTATCTGCCTTTCTGTGCAGGGTTTATTTCACTTAGCACCATGATCCCTGGGTGCAATCATGTTGTCACAGAGATAAGATTTCCACCCTTTTAAGGCTGAATAGTATTTCCTTGTGTACACTCACCATAATTTTTTATTCATTCATTGTCCTGGTGGACCGGTTAGTTGGTTCCTAATTTGGCTATTATGAATAATCCTGAAATCAGCATGAGGGTACAAAGACATCTCTTGGCACACTGATAGGTAGATAGATAGATAGATGTCAGGACAGTGGACATCAGATAGGAAAAAAAAAAAAAAAGCAAGATCCCTGAGATGGGAAACAGTGAGATGAGTCCTGTTCTTGCCCCACTTTACGCCTAGAGAACTTTCCAGGCTGTGGGACTTGGTGGCAAAGCCCACACAGAGGTCAGCTGTCCCGTCAAGTTAAGAACAAGGGTGAAAAGGCCAACAAAGCTATCCAGCTGAACTGTGTAAACTTGATTGGCTTGAGAGCCATTGAGAGGATTAGTAACACACATTTCCAGGTGCGTCTGGACTGTCACGGAGATGTGACCTTCCCCTTCCTACGTGGCACTGTCCACCTGCTCTGCTTCCCAGCCACTGTGAACTAAGACCTCTGCCCGCCACGCTTTTCCACCAACACACTTCTGCCGTGGAACCGAATTCCCCGAAACTGTGAACCAAACCAAACCTCTCCTCTTCGTTTGTGAGTATTGAACATTGTGTCTCAGGAATGCTGACTGATAAGAAACCAAGATGTGTAGAGTTTTCGGGGCAGAGTACTGGGGAGACAGAGAGATAGACAGAGAGAGGGACTGAGAGAGAGATCCAGAGATCTGCAGAGGGAGCCCCATTTCTAGCAGAGGGAACATTTTGTGCATGTAAAGAGCTACCTGACGTTAGCAAAGACTGCTACAAAAACATTGCTGAGTACAATTCTTGGCTTTCAGTCAGCGCCAGGATACATTCCCCCCAGCTGAGGAAACTGGACCAAAGCCTATACGGGAAGAATACAAAACAAGGAGTAAAGGTTAGCATTAAAGCCAACCATCTCATTAATCACATTAAATATAAATGGGTAAACACTTGTTTAATTAAAAGGCATGTTACTACAGGCCACGGTAACAGAAAACCACAGACTGAATATCTTAAGCAATTGTGTCTTACCGTTATAGGGGATGGAAAGTCTGAGATAAAGGAGCTCAGACAAGTGGATCCAGGAACTGGTGAGATCCCAGCTCCTCACATGCAGGCAGCTGGGTCTTCTCACTGGATCCCCACATGGCATGTGGCAGGGGGCTCCCTGCATTCCTTCTTTTAATAGAACATTAATTCAATTCATGAAAGCTGTACTCTCATCACCTAATCCCTTCCCAGAGGCCCCATTTCCAAATATCATCATATCGAGGTTAGGAATTCAACATATGAATTTTGGGGAACCACAAATATTTGGTCTGTAGCAGCATGTTTAAATGTGCTTTTGATTAAAAGATACAAATGATAAGATTGGATAAAAAGTATGACCCAACTGTATGCTACCTTCAAGAACTTTGCTTTAAATATAAAAACACAGATAGTAAAGAAATAGACCATGTCAATTCTATTTTTTTTTTTTTTTGAGACAAGGTCTTGCTACGTAGTCCAGGCTGGCCTTGAATTTGGGGTATCCTCCTGTGTCAGCCTCCCAAGTGCTGGGATTACAGGCATGTGCCACCACACCCACCTGTCAACTCTAATTTTAAAGAAGAAAGTGGAATACCTATATTAATATCAAATAAAGTAGACTTCAGGGCAAAGAATATTATCAGAGATATAAAAGTTATTTCATAACTATCACGAGTTCAACTAGGTAGGAGGACCTAACAATCCTATACATTTCTGTGCCTAGAAAATAAAGATTCAAAATATATGAAACAAAAAATAATAATAATGCAAGCAGAAAGGACAATAGCCATAATTACACTTGAATATTTCCATAATCCTCTCAATGACTGAAAAAGCAAGTAGATGGAAAATCAGTAAGCACAGAGAAAAACTTAATGCTGTTAAGCAACTTGACTTAATTGATATTTATAAAGCACTCCATCAAACAACAGCACCGCATTCTAGGCCAGAAATCTGGATAAAGGAAAAAAACCCAACTCATATAAAGTATGACATGATTAAATAGAGTTAATCTAGAAATTAAGTACAGAAATATATCTGGAAACCCCTAAATATTTGAAAGCTGAACAACACATTTCTGAGTAACCCATGGAGCAAAGAAGAGATTAGAAGAAAATGAGATAGTTTTAGCAACTGAATTAAAAATGGCAACATGGTGCATTAACATTTGTAAAGTGCAATCTAAGTATACAAATGGTTTCTCTTCTTACGAGAACTTTTGCCATTTCACTGAAATAAAGCACTTCATGGCTTCTCTTTAGCATTCTGAATCACCACTGACACTATTCCTGGGCTTTGGGGCCGTTTTTAAGCAAAATAAGGAATATGTGAACAAATGCCCTGCGATACTGCCACAGTGTTTCTGATAACCTAGAAACTACTCGGTGACTAGCAGGAGAGTAGCACATACAGTGTGGATCCGCTGGGAAAAGGAACAAGCCCTGTCCTGGGTGGGATGGAGCCACAAGGTACCACATTTAATCATGCTGTTCAGAATGGTGCATAATTAAAAACCTGTGAATTATTTATTTCTGAGGTTTTCTATTTAATATTTACAGACTGTGCTTGACTAGGAGTAAATGAAACCATGAAAAACAAAACCACACAAAAGGGGGATACATATACACCATGTTGCTATTTAATACAAGATTTTTTTTTTTTTTTTTTTTTTTGCAGTACCAGGGATCGAACTCATGGCCACGCACTTGCATGGCAGGCGCTTATGCCGCTGAGCTAAATCCCCAGCCCTTAATACAAGATTTTAAAAAATAATTGAGAGCACGAAAATGTTCATAATACATTTAACTGGAAAATATAAACTAAAAATGATGATTCCAATTGTTAAAAGAAGTATAATTTGTACAAACATAATATATATTTGTGTCTAAGTGTAGTTATCCTTGGGTAATTGAATTGTGTTTTTGTTTGTGTGAATTTGTGTTTTTCCATATTACCTGAATACTCTACAATGAATGTGATTTTTAAAATACACAATATTTCCTTTTAAAACGAGTTCTAATTTCTGAATACCTTACATGTGGCTTATAAAATAACTTTCTCTTATTTCAGTATCACATTTTCAGTCCCAATGTTCTTATCTGTTGAAAGCCTTCCTGCTGTACAAATGATTAAGTCTATAGAATTTCCTTTGAGCCAAAAGGAGATGTTTTCAAAAGATCTTAGGAAATCAGTTCCAGAGGAACTGAACCGAATCTCCACAGAGGAAAGAGATTAATGCTCTCCCTTGCCTCTGTGTGTGTGTGTGTGTGTGTGTGTGTGTGTGTGTGTGTGTGTGTGTCTATGTGCGTGTTCCAGACTGGGAGCAAAGCTCAAGGCCCACCCTAGCAGTCTAACCTGCTGGCCTTTCTGGTGGCAAAGGCAATACTCAATGTCAAGGAGACCCAAGAAGGACTTTTTCAGACTTGTGAGAAAGACTCAGCAAGGAAGACCTCAGAGGCCATCTGAGGACACGAGCTCTCCCAGGAAAGGGCTGCGCTGGCCTGGCCTCAGTCTATGACACTCTGGAAAGAGAAAGCTCTATATTTCATAAAGACACACAAAGAACTGTAAAGCATAAACGGGCTTTACAGACAATCGGAAAACGATTGCGAAGCCATCCTCCTCCTCGGGGGAAATTCCACATACATATTTCAGCAGTCCTTGGCTCTGTCAGTGTTTCCCAAAGAGGCCTGCCGGGCACCAATGTTAGGTCCACTGGAGAGCTGTCTCAAGACAGCAGCTCCGGAGTGTGGGCTGTGGAAACTGGGAATCTGCACTGTAATACACGCCAAGGAGTCTGATCCATGTTAGACTGTTAGAATCACTTCTCCATATTCTGCTGCTGTTCATCAGTGAAACAAATGAACAGATCTGATAAGAGGTGGCTAGCACTGTGTTAGCTTTGCTTGACTCAGTACGTTTGTATAGTCTTTCATATGTGGAGGAGTTTAGCTCCATTGGGTTGAAAGGGAGGAATCACTAATCACTGACTTTGACTAGTGTACAACTCAGCTCTCCTGTCACTGAAACAAACTACCTGGACTCCATCACCACCACAGACACAGACACAGACACAGACACAGACACAGACACAGACACAGACATGCGTGCGCGCACGCACACACGCACACGTGCACACACACACACACACACACACACACACACCTTGCAGGAGAAGCTTATTCAGCTCACAGTCTCAATCCATGGTTGGTTGGCTCCAAGGCAGAAAGAGCACAGTGAAAGGACCTGCAGAAAACAGCGGCTTACCTCGTGACAGGAGGAGCTGGGGACAAGAACACAACCTTCCAGCTCACACCCACAGTGACCACCTCCCGGCAGTGCTATCTGCTGAGCAGTACAGCGCCCTATGAGCCAGTCGCCTTCCGCACGTGTGCGATTTGGAGGACATTTTAGATCTGGACCGTAACAGTTAGGAAAGTGGTATCAGTGGAAACGTATTCAGCTTCGAGTTATGGAACATCCAAGCACAAATGGCTTTAAATGATGGGTTTTTAATTATTCAACTGAAAAGTGTAAAGGAAAAGCATTCTGGGTTGAGTGGGGTAAACAGCAAGGCTTTATTACAGAGGAATATCTTCAAAATAATAAAAGAAGAAAATTTGAATAACTGGAATTCTGCACCCAGCAAAATATCTCTGCAAAAATGAAGGCGAAATAGAGAGACAGGCCAGCTAAAATAATTATTATTAGACCGTAATACATGAAATGTTAAGGGAATTCTTGCAGAAGGGAGAGGATACCAAAGGAAAGAAGCAATCTATACAAAAGAATAAAGTCCACTAGTGGTAACTATACAAATACAAAATAATTGATAGTGTATACAGAAATGAAAACAATGTATTGTGGAGTTTAAAACATGTAAAATACTGTAGGAAAGTAACACCATAACACTGAGGGAGGAGAAATGGAAAGATACTGTTGAAAGGATATGTCAAATTGGATAATATGACTTGATATCGTCAATAAATCCTGGTGTAACTACTAAAAGTTTTAATGAGCTAACAAATGAGATAAAATAGAATTACAAAAAGTATGTATTAAATAGAAGGTAGAAACAGAAAAAAAGAACAAAGACTAGATGGTACATGGTAAGATGATAGATTTAAACTTAAAGTAAAATAATAATCATATTAAATATGAATTGTTTTACAAAGCTAAGGTAGGAAGAGTGGGTAAAAAATCATGACCTAGAGGGGCTGGGGATTTAGCTCAGCGACATAAGCGCCTGCCTTGCAAGCAGGCAGTCGTGAGTTCGATCCCTGGTACCGATAAAAAGGAAAAAGACCAAAAAAAAAAATCATGACCTAATGATATATTTCCCTTAAATTTCACATAAACATAAAAAGAAGGAAATATAAACAAAAATAATCAAATTGGAAAAAATATACCATACAACAATAGTCAAATTTAAGAATAACTGCATAAATATCAAACCACAGAGCACAGATTACCAAGAAGGTTACAGCATGATGATAAAGGAATTAAGTAAGAAGGTGTGATTATTCTAAGTGAGAAGACAACAAATAACAGGTGTAAGATGGATGAAGAAAACTCGCAAGACTACAAGGAGAAATTGATACATCTGCAGTTATGATCAGATATCTCAGTATCTCCTCTCTCGATAACTGACAGGATAAGTCAGCTGAGGTACCGCAGACTCAAACAATATTAATTTGATCTGACTGACATTTGTAAACAGTTCTCCCAACAACAGCACACTGCACATTGTTTTCAGGTGCACGGGGAATGTTTATCAGTATGATCCTACCACAGGCTGTGAAACACAGCACAGTAAGCTCAGAAGGACTCCCACAAAGAAGGGAAGAAATAGGTAAGGAATGAAGGCCGTGACGTTATTTCATGTTCAGCAGAGATGATAGGTAAGATGAGGAAGCGCTGACAGCTATCTGTGTAAAACTGAATCCTCAGATGAAATCAACAAATTCCTTGAAAATCACAAAGCTCACTCAAGAAGAAACGCGCAACCTGAAAAGCTTGTAGCAAAGAAATTTAATCTGGACTTTTTAAACTTTACACGTGAAGCCTCCGAGCTTCGGTGACTTCCCTGTTGATTTCTACCAACTGTGATGAAGAAATAAAACCAGTTCTGCTACTCAATTCCTACCAAAAAATTACACAAGAGGGAATACTGTCCACTCATTCTATGGCTCTGGAATTATTGTAATACTAAAGTAGACAAATTCACTAACATAAAATAAAACCATAGTTCAATATCCCTTGTACATCTATATGCAAAAAAACCTTAAAATATTAAGAAAGTTAAATTCAGTTTAGAATTTAACATGATATAACAAGTGAAGCTTAACTCAGGAGTGAAGGCCTGATTTTGCTGGTGAAAACCAACTAACATAATTTCACACATTAACAGTCTAAAAAAGGAGAACTACAGTGATCTCAATAGATGCAGAAAAGCATGTGAACAAGTCCAATCTCCTTTCCTAATCTAAAAACTCACAGAAAATTAGGGATAGAAGGATGCTTCCTCAACCTGGTAAAGGAGTCACAAAATATCTGTTGTTAACATTACACTTAGCTGTAAGTAAACAGTTTCCTTGAAAAATCAGGACGATTATAATCCCTTCCATGCTTGCCACTTCTGTGTACCATGGCCCTGGGAAAGTTCTGATGAGTGGAGCACTCGTGTAATAAAATAAAAGAAAAGAAACAAAAGTTATTATCCAGAGGAGAAAAAGAAATTAAAACTGCCTCTGTGGAGATACATAATGGATGGCACTGTGCTTCTGGACTAATAAATGAGTTTGGGCCAGCGGCAGGGTGGATGATAAATATAGAAAAATACATTTCTTAAACTAGTAATTAACAACTGGGAATGGAGATAAAATATAACACAATGACCATGGTGTCAACTTCATAAACTAAGAGATATTTACAAAATACATGAAGCACTTGTCCAGCTAAAACTAAAAGTTTTATTGAGAGAAAGTAAGTGCACAATAAATTGAGCAAAATATCCATTTATAGGTTGTGTCAGTGCTCTTAATTCTTCCCTAAATTAATGTATAGATTTGATGCAATATCCACCAAAGCTCCAATACTGTTAAAGAAATGGAAAAGCTACTTCTCAGATTCTTATGGAATTCCAAGAGGTCCAGGACAATCAAAGCAACATTTAAAGAGAACAGAATGGAGGACTCATGTGCATTAATTTCAGAAATTATTATAAATATACAGTAACCAAGAAATGACATGGGAGTAAAGACAGACAAATCAACTGATCGAACAGGAAATAGATCCACAGCTAAATTTGTTTAAAGATTTAGCTTTTGGGAAGCAGTCTTAGGTCCATAGCAACGCTGAGCGGAAATACACCCACCCCAGATGTATAGTCTCCCCCAGGGCCAACAGCCCTCCAGAGCAGCAGTTTTTACATGATGAGTCTACACTGATAGATCATAATCACCCGAAGTCCACAGTTACATAGGGTTTTGTTGGTGTTATAAATTCTGAGTCAGACACATGTATGCTGACACATCACCACAAGTGTGTTTTCAGTGCCCTGAAACTCCTCTGCTTTGGACCACTGTTCTGTATAGTGTCCTATGGTTTTGCCTTTCCAGGTGTCACATCATTATTATCACACAGTAGGCTGCCTTTAAAGATGGGCTTCTTTTTCTTAATACTATGCACTTAAGATTCCTCTGTGTCTTTTTCCAGCTGACTTCTTTCTAGCATTGAACAAAGTTCCACTGCGGATGTAACACGACTTCCCCATTCACCTAGCGAGGGGCAGACGCCTTGGTTGTTTCTAAGTGTTGTCAGTCACAAATAAAGCAGCTGTAAGCATAAATGTGTGCGTAAGTTTTTGTGTGAACAAGTTTTGAACTCCTCTGGGCAAATACCATGTGACTGCTGGACCACACAGTAAGAGCTTGCTTAGTTTTGTAGTAAACTGGCAGACTCTCCCCCAGAGTGGCTCAACCATTTTGAACTCCCATCAGCGGTGAATGAAAGTTTCTGTTGTCCGTGGCCTGGCCAGCAGAGGCCTCAGTGCCCTAGATTCTGGGCATTCTAGTAGATGTGCAGTGTGATCTTGCTGTAGTTTTAAGTTGCGTTTCCATCATGGCGTATGACGTGGCATCTTTTCATGTACGGATTTTCCCTCCGTTCATCTTGTTTGCTGAAGGGTCTTGTCACCGCCCCATGTGCTGGCTTGGCTATGAGTCTGGAGAAATAGGAGGGTGTTTACCTGCACAGCACAGGGCGGGGTCTTCTCCAGTTCTAGAGAGTGGGGTCCAGACCCAGACAGAGGAGTAGACTGTTCACACTGGTCTGGATTCAACCACCTGGATTCATGGCCCAAGAGATTCCTCAGGATGTTTGGGGCTGTTCGTTTAAAGATGTGGGTGATCCTAGTGACATGCAGGGCAGACCCCAATTAGTCACGCCCACAGTGCCATCACAGAGGTCACTGATGGAACTGCCACCTTGTGTGTGGTGCGGTGCAGCTGGATTGAGGGGAGCACTTGTGGATCCCCACATATCCATGATCCCCTCACAGTGACACCTGCTCTGGGACTCCTTCCTTCCCTTCTCCTCCAGCACCAGCACAGTAATGGCTGACACCCTACATTTCCTGACCCGGAAGCAGATCCCTAGCAAAAGACAAAAACAAGAGCTGGCAGAAACATTCACTGAGGTGTTTCTGTGTCTGTCTGTGTGTATGTTTGTTATGCAGTACTGGGACTGAGCTCCATCTTGGGCCATTTTTATTTTTTATTTTGAGACAGGGTCTCATTAGGTCATTAAGTTGCCCAGGGTGGGCTACAATTTGGGAACTTCCTGTCCCAGCTTCCCAGAGTGCTGGGATTACAGGTGTGCACCATCTGGCTCATTAGGGAGCTTTTCATTTTGCTTTGGTTTATTTGTTTGTGTTTTCCATGCTGGAAGCAAACCCAGGGCCTCGAATGTGCTGGACAAGCACTGGACACTGAGCTCCACACCCCCGGCCTGCTAACTGGGTCCAAAAACTTGCTGGGATCTAATGTTTGTCATGACTGCCATTGGCACAGTGAGTCAGTGGCCAAGCTTGGAATCCACAGCACAGGGAGGAGGTGGACAGCTTCCCTAGAGAGACCGGGAACAGCACTGCACAGATCTGTCCAGAGAGAGGCGGTGGGTATTTGGGACCAAGGATAGAAATGACTGTCGGTTGGGGCTGGGGATTTAGCTTAGCCGCATAAGTGCCTGTCTTGCAAGCAGGCAATTGTGAGTTCCATCCCTGGTACCGAAAAAGACCAAAAAAATAAAAGAAAAGAAATGACTGTCGGTCCGGCCAGCCATAGTCATCCAAAGGGGGCCTTGATCTTTTGGTGTCACGTTTCGGGGAAAATATCAAAGCCACTAAAATACTGTGAATCCCTGGAAGGAAACTGTGATACAGACAGGATGACTCACTGCAGAATGTTCTCACCGAAGACTGGTGTGTCTTCAGACAATAAATTGGCCCTGTTCAAACTCAGAAAACCACTTAGGGCCTTTCAAAGCCCAAGGAGGTGCCAAGGCATTCTGAAAAGGGTCATTAGGAATAGACGTGGCAAGTTACCTCTGACTCATTAAAAAAGAAAGTGATTTTATAAACGAGTGCATTACACAGCGCTCACGTGATATTAGGGCTGCCGGGGAGCAGAGGGGAGGGAAGCAGGGAATCCATTGTTCTGTGACTGCCAAAGGAAACGATGGTTTATTCTTCAGCAGACAAACACACAGGCTTTGCCTGGGGCGGCTGGAGTTGCACAAGGAGTAAACCAAGGTGCTGAGGTCACCATTCTTCTCTCGGGGACTCACGGCTGGTTTGGAGCGGGCCATGCTATAGCTGGGGTTTCAGATGCTGGCGAGAGGCTTAGTCCCTGCTTAGTGCCCCTGGGAGGTGGATGGGTGGGGCCTAGGGAGAGGTCTCTGGGTCACTGGGGGTGAGGCCTGAAAGGGACAGTGATGTCACGGCCCCCTCCTCTTTATCTTTGTTCCCTGTTGCCAAAGAGTTGAGTGGGGGTTTTTGTGACCACATCCTACCACCATGATACGCTCCTTGTCATAGGCTCAGGGTGACAAGGCCATCAGATATGGCCTTGGACAGGAACTCTCAAGACTGTGAGCAGAATAAAGTCAGTCACCCCAGGGTTTATTATTACAGTCAAGGGAAGCTGAACAGCACAGGAGGCAAACATTAAATCCAGAAATGCAACATTGTGTGCTCTGTGTGATACTATAAATATTTGCAAAATGCAGAAGTGGGTAAAGGATGGGCCTTGCCCTCCAATGGATGGAGGGCTTCTCAGGGTTTTAATTATCCAGCGGTGTGTGGCAGGTGCTAGAACACAACCATGGGTGGCTGGGGTCCTGTGTGTCAAGGGGTGAGGCCAGGAAGGGAACAGCCCTGGGAAATGACTTCACACGGGTGGGTGCAGCCGGACTGTTAAGGGACTCACACAGTTGCTAATGGCCGGAAATGCACAGCCAGAGCAAAGGGGGTTCAAGAGCCATGTTCAGAGGTTCAGCCAGGCTGCAAGGAGGGGTGAGAGTCCGAACAGTCTCCTCCAGAATATCCAGAACCTTATCTTAGAACTCTGTGATTACCACCTGTGTTAGTGACCTTCACAGGGCAGGGGCAAAATGCCTGACATTCACAACTTGTGGAAGGAAAGATTCGTTTTGGCACAAGGTTTCAGAGGTATCAGTCCATGGTTGGTTGGTTCCAAGGCAAAAATCATGGTGAAAAGATTTGGCAGAGGAAAGCTGATCAACTCATGGCAGCCAGGAAGAGAGAGAGAAAAAGAGAGGGGGAGGGGGGGAGACTGGGAACAAGATACACCCTTCGAAGCAGTGCCATGATCTTCTCCCCCTCCCTCTTCACAGCCCATTCAGCCCTGAACTCATCAATGAATGAATCCATCGACGATATGACCACCCTCCTGGCACAGCTGCCTCTCTGGGCTCCATCTGTGAACACTGTCACGTTGGGGATCAAGCCCCCAAGGCATGAGTCTGTGGCACACCACATATTTAAACCATAGCACCACCTTATACAACAAGGGTTCTGCAGACGAGCTTAAGTGCGGGATGTTGAGGTGGGGAGCTTGCTCTGGGTTGCCGGGGTGAGTCTAAAGGAATCACAGTGTTTTGCAGACAGGAGGCAGCAGGAGACTGAACCACAGGAGGAAGAAGGCGGGGTAGTGATGGAAACAGAGTTGAAACTATTGTGCTGCTGAGGAGGGAAGAGGAAGGGCCCAGGAGTCCAAGATCACAGATCAAAATACAGATTCCTCCCTGGAGCCCCGGAAGTAGCTTGGCCCTGCAGATGCCTTGGTCCCACCAGGTGAAACCTTCCTGGACTTCCAACCTTCGGATCTGTAAGCAAATAAACTCGTCTGTTTCCGCGGTGACGTTTGCGCAGCTGTAAGGTCCGATTCAGAAGCAGCCACAGCTAGGACCCAAGGGCTGGGGAGAGGGGCAGGGGTCAGCTCTCCAGGTGTTGGAGAAAACCCTTGAATGTTTTAATCTTTCTCGTATTGCATTCTTCTAGATAACTCTTTGAGTGGAGTTTACAACATACTCCTAAAAGGTTCATGCCTATTAAGTCTGAGGACTTGTGTGGCCTGGGAGTGTTAGGAGACTTGGTCTTCCCAGGTAAGAGTGCGGGATCAATCAGGGAGGCAAGGAGGGCAACAGGGAGACTGCCACAGCCAGACAGAGGTGACAGGGGCTTGGCTGGAGGTGGGGGCAGCGACCGTGAGGGACCAGAAGATTGCAAGATCAGAGTGTGACCCGTGTCCGGCTGAGTCTTCAAGACCTCCATGGGAAAGTGTGGAAAGCTGAGCTCACAGCACGTAGGGACGGAAAGAAAACAAGACAAAAGACAAAGAAATGCTCGCGCATGCCTGTGATCTCAGCACTCTAGGAGGCTGAGGCAGAAAGATCACAAGTTCGAGCCCAGCATGGCAAATTAATGACTCCGTGAGCCTCTGTCTCCAAGAATGCACGAACAGATGGATGAATGGATGGGTGGATGGATAAGCAGTGAGCTGGGGGTACAGCTCAGTGTGAAGGCTGTGGGCTTAGCCCTCAGTACCACAGAAAAAGAAAGAAAGAAGGCAGAGGAAGAGGGAAGGAGAGAAAAAGCAAGACCCATAAATAGCAGGCCGGGAGGCCATGCCAGGACACAAGAGAGGACTCGGAGAAAGGTAAGGTGCACAGGGCCCAACGCCAGAGGATTGGGGGGGGGGTCCCAGAGGCTAGGAGTGAGGGTCCCTGGCAGACTCGCCTAGGGGCATAGCTGGCCCGAAAACCAGGCAGAATCGGCCTGGCAGGGAAGTAGCTAGGAATGCAGAAGCAGCTTTTCAACTTGGCCTGACTTTCTGCTGATCAGGGTGGGGAAAAATGAAATCCCCTTACTTAAGACCCCAAAAGTGCAGCCATTATTTGGAGAACACTGGAAGCCGTGAAGGAAGGGACTGGGCACCATGAGGTAGGTTGAACTCTCCCCAGAGGTGGGCAGGGGACAGACCCGGCACCCAGTGAGGAGGGGCCCCGTCTGTCTGTGTCCCCACAGCTCTGGCGCAGCCCCCGGGCGCACTGTAAACGCGGTCTTTACTTTTTGCCATCTTTGAGCAATGCGCTGATTTTTTTCTTGGCATTTTCAAACACATTGCTTTAGTAAACAGAGCAAAATCAAATGAGTGTGCAGGGCCGATGAGGTATTTTAATGAAAGAAGTTTGCGTCCTTCCTGTCCTACTGGTCCCTGTTCCCAGAGGACTGGGAGCCGCAGGGCCACGCCAGCCCCCGCGGCGATGACGGATGACATCAGCGTCCCCTGGCTCTGCAACAATGGGCTGAGTCCTTCCAAGGGGGCCGCTGCGGAGAGCGGGGACAGGATGCGGTGGCCAAAAAATGACCAATTTGAGATTCTGAGTCATGAATTGTCATAATTAGGCGGCAGACAGAGTGCGCTGCCGGTGGTGCTGCCCGCTCTCCGTAAAAGCTTTGGGAATTAAAATAATAGGCTTTTAAAAGAAGGGCTGCGTGGGGCTCCACTTAATGGTCTGTGCCAGGCACATTAGCCACAGACAGTCCCAGACACACCGGGGGCCACATTGAAATGTCCCCTTCCTCCCTGGGAGGAGGGAGATGCATTCTGTGGCAGAGGCTGGGAAAGGGGCCCTGGGAAATCCACCCACAGAGTTGGGGGTCAGGAAGGTCTCTCTCTCTCTCTCTCTCATGCTCGCTCTCTTTTTCTCTCGTTTTCATTATATAGTACAGGCTGGCCTTGAACTTGCTTACAAAAACACAAGCTGGCCTCAAACTCACGGGATCCTCCTGCCTCAGCTTCCCAAGTGCTGGGGTAACAGGCCTATGCTACCACACCCTGCTCTAAAGCAGCCACCCTTGACCACTCATTGGTGTCCAGCAGGAGGGTCTTGCTGGGACAGAGTCACGGAAGAGGCTGGGCTGGGAAAAGGGGGCACTGGCTAGAGACCAGAAATGACCTCTTAGAAATCTGACTTACAGGACACAGGTGATCCCTGGGGGCCAGCAATATCTGGCTCTTCACCAGTGAGACCAAGGCCAGGCCCACCTCCCCAGGATGAGAGGGAAAAGAGGGCCTCCTGGGAGCCTCTAGCCAATGGTCGGAGTCTCATTACAGGCCTCTGAATGGGGTCACAGTGCCTGGAGCTGTGCTGACCAGGTCCCAAGGACACTAACATCGAGAGATAGTGTGCACCTTTCCAGGGCAGGGACAAAGCAATGGCCTGAAGACGTGGGGTTCCTAGCAGAAAATGATGTCTGCCCCAGAGACATCTTGTCCCCAGGTCTCCAGCAGTTGTCATAGTACAGAGGAAGCAGCAGCCGGTCTGGCGTGGGCGGACCCGTGTCCTTCTTTCTGGAGCCGGGGACCAGTGGGACCACCTCTTTGGAACTCCTCGGAGGTGCACAGGCGCCAGGAAGATTGTGGCACTAGCACAGCCCTGAGGCTGGCATGGGTCAACCTCAGCACTGGAAGCCCACCCCAAGGTGCGCTGTGATTTCCAGGCCACCCCTAGGAAGTCCTAGGAAGTCCCCACAGACGTCTGAGGTTCCCGTGCTGACAGCTAATTCCTTGGCCAATACATGTCTTCACCCTGTGCCCCCTTTAAACTTGAAGTCCCCGTGTAAGAGCCACACAATGAGTGCTCTTCTCTCTGGGATGTTTGGCGGAAGAGAAGTCACCAGAGAACTGAGGAGGAAGGACACAGCAGGGTCTACGCCCTTTTTCTGTAAGTGGCCATATGACCTCAGTCCTGGCTACTCACTGTCTGCCGGTAGCCCAAGAATAGCCGGCAACAGGCAAAACAGGGAACAGATAGGGCGGTGCAAAAACTCATTATTTATAGGCATTAGTCCCCCGTAAAAATGTCCCCTCATTTTGGACACACTTATCCCATTGTTTTTGCCACTTTCTGAAGCAGTTCTGGAATTTCTCTTTCTTGTGGGTTTTTCCAAGGAAGGATTAAAAAATTCAGCGAGCACCGCTGCAGAGCGCCATCCAGTGGAAAGCCAGGTTCAAGAGAAACGCAGTGGTGTGTCTTCCCAGGCCCATCCCATTCACCAGGTCTGAAAGGGAAACATTTTGAATTAATTAAGGACATCAGAGCAACCAGGACAGAACAACAAAAGATACTCAAGAGAGCATGGTTGCAGAACTTGCAGAACTGCTGCAGGAAGTGGCAAGAACAATGGGGTAACTGTGTTAGAAGTCAGGGGTGTTCTGGGGAGATTCATGGCATGCATCTTGTAGTGTAATAATTTTCTCAATTTAAACATTCACTGTAGTTTGTGTATGTGATTACAAGAAGGAATTTTCTAGGGAGGCCTACAGGATCGTAGATGGGAGAGTCCGCAGTGGCTGTTACACCCGGAACCAGAGAACCCAGTTGTCGATGTCCGCTCCCGGCCGGCAGGAAGGACACACGACAAAGTCTGGTAGTGGACAACCTTTTCTTTTTATTTTCCTTCTCCGTACAGCCTGCCCTGGGTTCTCCCAGCTGAAGCCTCCTCTGGTCCGCTCCCCGCGGCTCCTTTTGTGCTTCAGTCTGCCCCAAAGCCTCTACCGGTCCGCTCTCCGCGGCTCCTTTTGGGCTTTTACTTCTGGGCTTCTACCTGGCTTCTTCTTCCGCCCAGGGGTGGCACCGGTATATATACGGGTACAGTGTCCAATCATGTTAAAGTAAGCAAGGCAAGCTGATTGGCTAACATCATCAGTTGCCAGGCAGACTATATTGTTGAGCGGGTTGTTTACGCGGTAAGCAGGAAACTAACATATTCGATGGGAGGGGTAATCTACCTCAGGCTTTGCTCTTTACCACAGGCCGCACGTCCGCTGCGCAAGGCGAGCTATCACAGACGCAGCTCCCAACATCTCCCCCTATTTTATTTTTTATGAATGTGCGCATCGTAGCCCTTCCTGGACTGGGTGCAGAGGCTTATGCCCTATGTGTAGGTCCACCGTAGGTCCTTGGCTTAGACCCTGGTTGGCCATGCCATGGTCTGCCAAGGCCCTGAGGCCCTCGTCCTTTTTCTAGGGCCAGGCACAAACTGGACGGAACCTGGATGCACACAAGCTTGCACTCATTTCCTCTCCGTAAAGAAAATCCCCTCGGAGAGAAATTTAGACCTGGGCAGCATCTAACAGTCCAGCGGCTTACGTGCAGGATGGGGTAGGGCCTGGCTTAGGTCGAGTCGTGCTGGGGAGGCACGCTCTTACCCGTCATTGACTCACCTACCCTGCTGTGTATTGTCACCTTATGGAGGAGAATGAGGGATGCCCGCCATATCTAGACTCGGTCGTGGGCCAATTGAGCAAGCCATGCATATGCCTGAGGATCTTCTTGTCCATTTCGGGCTACCGCTATTTCTATTCATCTTATTGGTTGGTCTGTGATGGATCTCCAGTAGGGCAGGTCTGATCTTCAGTCGAGGGCTTTGTTGCCCGTGTCAGTCTTTCCGGTATCCACAGTGGTTCTCGTCCCGGTTCCTGTGGGAAAACACAAACCGCGCCTCGGTTCCAGCTGACCACTGGATCCGGGCCCATCCATTGTCCTGTCAGGACATCTTTCCACTTCACCCACCCTTTATGGTTGGGGGAAGGGTTGCAGTGCTCCACAGCTGGGGAGCGATTATCATTATTTAAATTTAAAAAATTGTGTGTGAATAGTGCCATGGATAATCGTGCCTTTGGGGCCAGGCCTTGGCCTACTCCCCCTTTTTGTTTTTGTAAAATTTCTTTGAGGCTTCTATGAGCCCTCTCAATGATTCCTTGACCTTGGGGATTGTATGGGATACCATGTTTTAATTGAACCTCCATCATTTTGCAGAACTCATTGAAGGCTTTGCCTATATAGGCTGGTCCATTATCAGTTTTTAATATTTTTGGTTTGCCCCATGCGGCCCAAGCTGCCAGGCAATGATTGATCACATTAGACACTTTTTTACCTGTTTCTGCTGTTGCGAATATGACGTGAGAACAGGTGTCTGTGGAAACATGAACATATTTAAGAGTCCCAAACTCCTGTATATGTGTGATGTCCATCTGCCAAACATCACCAGGGATCAAACCTCGAGGGTTTACTCCCATCGGTATGGCAGGTTTGTATGTGGCACAGGAGTCACATAGTCGCACGATATCTCGTGCATCTGCTCTAGAAACATGGAAATGGTTTGCTAGTGTCCTGGCATTAACATGAAATTTATCATGGAAGGCACGGGCTCGCTCGATTGGTGTTAGTAAGGTAAAAATCCATAACGGGCGAGTGGCAGTATCAGCAGCCGCATTCCCCTGTGCCATGGGCCCCGGCAGGGATGTATGTGCTCTTATGTGGGTGGTGAAGACCTTATGGTGTCTGTTCTGAAGCAATGTCTGGATAGACAGGAACAGTCCAGCCACTGTGGAAGTGGATCTAATTAAACTGGCAGTCTCAAGCACTTGCATAGCATTGACCACATACCTAGAATCGGAGACAATGTTAATGGCTTCTGAGAACCGTTCAAGAATCATTTTAACGATCTGCAGTTCTACCACCTGAGGCTGATCTGGTTTAAATTGTATGGTAACCGGGGGCTTGCCTAGGATCACATAGGCGCCTATCCCCGTCTTGGAGCCATCTGTGTATATTGTAGTTGCTAGGACTAATGGCTCAGAGGCAGTAACCTTTGGAAAAATTATAGGGTGCTGAGTGACAAATGACAAGATAGGGTCTTTAGGGTATTGATTGTTTATATCCCCATGGAAAACACATCTCAGAATGGCCCAGGTATCTATGCAGGCAGCCAGGGTCTTGATCTGGCTGGCGGTATAGGGTACTCGGATAGCTTGTGGTCCTGAGCCAAAATGTTGGACAGCTCTATCATGCGCTTCAAGGGCCAATGAAGCGACTGCCTCCGGGTAATGCTCTATGACTTTTGCAGGTGAGACCTTAGGGTGTATCCACAGTAGTGGTCCTTTCTGCCAAATCACCGCTGTAGGCTGTAGACTAGTCTGTAGCAAACAGACATCAAAGGGTCGCCCTGGTTCAATTCTGTGTAAGGTAGCCCCACCTAAGGCTTTTTCCACTCTCTGTAAGGCAGCTCTTGCCTCAGGAGTGAGCCTCCTGTGGGAGGCTATATCTGGGTCTCCCTTCAGAAGGTCGAACAGGGGTTTGAGATCTGAATTTGGTATATGTAAATATGGCCTAATCCAATTAATGTCTCCCAATAGCTTTTGCATGTCATTTAGGGTCCTAACGCCATCCATCCTAATGGTGACCTTCTGCGGAGAGACTAGCATAGGGGAGATTCTCGCGCCTAAGTAGGTCACCATTTCTCCTCCCTGAATCTTGTCGGGGGCAACATGCAGATTAGCTTGTCTCAGGGCCTCGACCAACTGGCTGAGCATATTATTTAGCATGTCTGGGTCCCTGCCGCTGAGCAAAAGGTCGTCCATGTAATGCATACATCTTATCTTGGGAAAGGATTTTCGTAGGGGGGCCAGTAGGGAATCAAGGTAAATCTGACACATAGTGGGACTGTTGGCCATACCTTGGGGCAACGTTACCCACTCGTATCTGAGATCAGGGCTTTCTTGGTTAATGGTGGGCAAAGTAAAGGCGAACCTATGAGTGTCCTCTGGGTGCAGGGGAATTGAGAAGAAACAGTCTCTAAGGTCTATAACATAAACTGGCCAGGACTGAGGGATGGCTGAGAGAGCTGGCAGCCCCCTCTGGACCGCCCCCAGGGGCTGCATCTGCGCGTTGACCGCCCTTAGATCATGGAGCAGCCTCCACTTGCCAGACTTTTTCTTAATTATAAAAATGGGGGTGTTCCATGGGGAGGTTGACGGCTTAATATGTCCTAATCTAAGTTGTGTACTGACTATTTCTGACAAGGCTAATAGCTTCTCCTTAGGCAGGGGCCACTGAGGTACCCAAACCGGATCATTTGATTTCCAGGTGATTTTGATCGAAGTGGGTAGGAGAGCTTCTTCAGCGGCCCCTAAGAAAAACCCAATCCTTGCCTACCTTTTTTGTTTTCTACTGGTATTGGGGATGTCCGACCCTGCAGGGCATTGCCCAAGCCTTTGCCGGGGGTATATCCCTGGTTCCTGAGTATATCCTTAGCCTGGGGGGAGCAGTTTGACGTAAGCGTGACATCCATCTGAGTGAGGATGTCCCTTCCCCATAGAGACACTGGCAACTGCAACACAAACGGTTGGAAATGGCCCTGATGACCCTCCTCATCGCACCAGAGCAGGGTTGAAGCACTAACCTGAGGAGCTGACACCATCCCCAGGCCCTGCAGCGTGTTATCTGCAGTGTTGGTGGGCCAGTTGGAAGGCCAATCCTTTCTGGAGATAATGGAACGGTCAGCTCCTGTGTCTAGGAGCCCTGTTATATTCTTGCCATTGACCTTAAGTGAGAGCATGGGCCTTTTACCAAGTGTCATATGGAGTCCCTCAAAGACTTCCCCTGAGGAACCGAAACCTTGACTTTCTCTAATTTTCTGCTTTGAGGGAAATCTCTTGTGGAGACTGGGGAGCAGCAAGAGCTGCGCTATCTTGTCTCCTTTATTGATTACCATAGTACCCACAAGAGATTGAACCATAATTTTAATATATCCTATGTAGTCTGAGTCTATGACCCCTGGGACTACTGTGAGACCCCGAAGGGCCGTGGAGGATCTCCCGATCACCAGACCCACGGAATTTTCGGGTAACGGTCCCTTAAAGGTGGTTTCAACCACTTGAACACCCATATCAGGCACTAATATAAGTCCTGAGGCGACACTGAGGTCCACACCTGCTGACCCAGGGGTGGCCCTTGTTGAAGGCTGCCACCCTGAGCTGTCCTGTCTCTGGGGCGGGGGCCCGCCTGTGAAGGGGGCCCCCTCTGGCCGTTTTTTGGCTCTCTAGCATCTTGTCCACAAATACGGTTGCCCTGAGCATCAAAGACCGACCTACACTCCTCAGCTTTGTGTGATCCCTTTTTGCATCGCCCACAAACATATGGTTCTTCATTCCTAGGGCGAGGCCTAGCATCTGCATTGTTTGGGCAATGACGTTTAATGTGTCCTGGCTCCCCGCAGGCAAAACACCCTTTAGCCTTACATTCCCCTTCTAACCCGCGAGGTCCCCTCTGCTGTACAGCCGCGGCCAGGAGAGCAGCCACTCCCGAATTGGAGAGCGGCCCCCCTATCTCTCTGCATATCCTAATCCAGGCGTTGAGGTCCTTGTTCTTATGAGGAGCTATCGCTGCCTTGCACTCCTTTGTACATTGCTCAAAAATCAGCTGTCTTACCAGCGGTTGAGCCACTCCCGGATCAGGAAATATCTTATCGGCAGCATCTTGCATTCGGGCCACAAAGTCAACAAATGGCTCTGTGGTACCCTGAATTATTTTTGAAAGACACAAGGAGGCTGTTCCGGCACCACTTACCTGTTTCCAGGCGCGGAGCCCTATGGCATTGATTTGTTCATAGACAGCGCCGGGGAACTGGGTCTGGTCATCAGCGTGCCGACCTTCTCCCATAAGCATTTCCTTGTTCCACCCCCGGTTTCCCCGATTGGCGTTTCTCTCAGCCTGCTCTGCAGAGAACTCTGCGTACCAGGCTCGCCAATCCAGGTAACTGCCCGAGGGCAGACACGCCTTTGCCAGCTGAATCCAGTCCGCGGGGGTGAGGGGCCCAGAAGACAGATTCTCCAGCATGGCAATGGTGTAAGGCGCAGTCGGCCCAAAGGTTGTAACTGCATTTTTAAGTTCTCTAATCTGCTTTATCTCAAAAGGCTCCCATACATTGCGTCCCTGGCCCATAGCTACTTGTACAGGAAATATCCCGTAGGGGCCACTATCTATCCCAGGTGGATGTACCTCATGAGACAAGCGTCCCCCCTGCCAAAGCCGCCTGTAAAAATACCGACCCGCCGGCGGCGGAGCATAAGACAGCGGCCGTGATTGGGCGGAAAATGGGGGCCCATGCATCACTTCCTGTTCTGGCGAAAGGGGAGAGAGCTCTCAGGCGGCCGCCTCGTGGCGAGGAATCGCCTCCGGAAACGGCCCCCAAGGTGGGGCGGAAGGCTTCGCCTCCCTCTCGCGCCGGGGAGCGCTCAGGAGCTCTCTACTCCTCCGCAGACCAGGTTGAGCAGAGCGCAATTCGCGGGGCAACGCTGGAAAAGAACCCTGCGACTCCTTATTGAGCGATTTAGGCTCCTGACAGCTGGTCTCTTTGGCCTCCTTGCCATTCAACTTTCCCTCGTCCTCGGAGTCAGACGACTCCGAGGCTAGAGCCCCGTCCTCCTCCTTAGCATCCTTGTTCCCCTTGACGGACCCCTCTCGGGAGCTCCCTGACTGGGCCTGCTCAGATACCCTGCGTACTTTTGTAAGCTCTTGAGAGCTTTCTCCACAACCACCCTCGCTCTTAGTGTTGCTACCTAACATGTTTCCCATCTTTTAATATGTTACTCACTGCGTGAGGCCCAAGGAATCCGCCACTTACGCGTGAGCCTGAGGGGAGTCTAAAAGCCCTGTAGGTGCGCGCCACCCAGAGCCCAGGCTTATCCCCAACTCACCTGTCTCGCAGCTCTGTACTGGAGCGTTGTCCACTTCCACGTCTCGGGGGTGATCAGTCCCCGGGCGGGCCTCCAAATGTCGATGTCCGCTCCCGGCCGGCAGGAAGGACACACGACAAAGTCTGGTAGTGGACAACCTTTTCTTTTTATTTTCCTTCTCCGTACAGCCTGCCCTGGGTTCTCCCAGCTGAAGCCTCCTCTGGTCCGCTCCCCGCGGCTCCTTTTGTGCTTCAGTCTGCCCCAAAGCCTCTACCGGTCCGCTCTCCGCGGCTCCTTTTGGGCTTTTACTTCTGGGCTTCTACCTGGCTTCTTCTTCCGCCCAGGGGTGGCACCAGTATATATACGGATACAGTGTCCAATCATGTTAAAGTAAGCAAGGCAAGCTGATTGGCTAACATCATCAGTTGCCAGGCAGACTATATTGTTGAGCGGGTTGTTTACGCGGTAAGCAGGAAACTAACATATTCGATGGGAGGGGTAATCTACCTCAGGCTTTGCTCTTTACCACAGGCCGCACGTCCGCCGCGCAAGGCGAGCTATCACAGACGCGGCTCCCAACACCCAGTAGCTGCTTAGTTCAAGCCAAGAAGCTGCAAGGCATGGCTGGAGGCCTGGAAGCTCCCTGAAGAATCCTGCTGTGAGTCCCCACCGAGGCTGCAGAAGCTGATCTGGTGATAACCACAGGAAAGATGCACTGGCTTTACAAGCGCAGACTGACTTCCTCTTCCTTTCATGTTTCCGGTCCATCCTGGCTGCAAGCCCATTGGATGGTGCTGCCTACAGCTGGCGGGTCTTCCCCTTGGTTTGCAGTTCACATGTCAATCATGTCTGTAAGCACCCACAGCCATGCCGGAAGTATGCACCTCTATCCAACTAAGCTGACAAGATTAACACCGTCCCCTGCCATCTACACTGGATCAGTTGCTCTAGCTGCCCCCTGGACAGGGCACTGAGCCCAGGGGTGAGCAGGTTGTACCTGTCCCTGGCCTTCGTCCAATCAAGTCAAAAGAAGGAGCGACTTTCCCGCTTTGGGCACCGGATGTAAGGATGAGGGGTCAGCGTGACCTGAGAGATGAGCCCACATCTGTCAGGTGCTGTCCCTGCATCCAGACAGCGCTGGGCCCGGCTGAGCCCTGCTCCAGTTGCAGGAAAAACAAATCTGCGGAATCACTGGGATGGGGTTTTATCACCTGCAATAAAGTCTTGCCTGATGGAATAGCACGCTATGAGACGAGCTCACTATCTGCTAACCACAGCCAGTGCTCCTGGATGTCCTGTCCCCAGGGACACTCTCTCCGCATCTTTCCAAGCTGACTGGAGGAAGAGCATGGCCCCTCAGGCCACCTATCTCAGTGTCGCAAGGCCCCACTGCTCATTACTGTGGCAGCGGGGACTCAGTTTCCTACATCTGCCCTTGCACAAACCACAGACTGCAGGGGGTGGGCTTCAGCCCTGAGCCTTTCAGGGGTTATGCGAATATCCACAGGCCTCCTCTCTCTGGCTGTGCGCTGCTTCGGGGAAGAAGCCAGGCCTCTGACGGACAGCACAGGGCACAGGCCAGTCCCTCTCCTCCTCCACCACCACTATTCCCTTGCCTATTTAAACGTATCAAGAATCCAAGCTTTTTAATCCAGCCTCTCCTCAGCCAATGATCAGAGTATGAACGTCTAGTGGTTCTCAGTAAAGCAATTCATCGCTACTCGAAGAGCTTCTGGAACACGGGAAGACATGAGCCGGGCTTAGGGTCTTTATAGGAATTTGCGGAAAGCTACGGGGAAGGCTGAGAGGGGCAGAGTGTTTGAGTACCAAAGCCAATGCTTCCCTGGCGCTCAGGTCTGTGGTTTCTTGAACATCTGGGCCCCAGTTCCTGAGATTAGTGAGGGGAGATCTAAACACACCGGGGTTCTTCAAACGAGGGAGCTTAATTCTCCAGAAGACACCGTGGATTTATGACACCAAATGCGTACCTTCCAGACAAAAATAATTTTGAAGAACTGAGATGAACTGAAGTAGAGGGGCCGCTGCTGGAGAAGAGGAAAGCAGAAAGGGGATAAGAACAAAAGATGAGAAAGAAAGGAGTGATGGGCAACGTATAGTGTGTGCAAGTAGAATACACACAAGTGAAAGCCACTGGTTTGCACAATTAATATGCACTGATTAAAAAATCCTAGTCACGAAAGCAACACACTTTATTGTGTGAAATGAAAAGGAATTGGGAAGGGACAAGAAGTACCAAGCAGGCCAGTGGCCAAGAAGATTAGTCACTGCTAACTCGCATCTAATCAATCGTGCCCCAGGAGGAGCTCCTCAATTTGTATTTAAACAAAAAGTCAGAAAAACAGCTGAGCACACTGAAAGAACAACAAAGATTAAATAATCTTTCCGCTGACAAAACAGGCTGGTTTGAATACATTTTGACTCCCAACTGCAGGCTGAATTCCAACAAGCCTGGGCTCTTCTTTAAGGAAAAGCAGCCTTATGGTATCAGGAAGTAGAAAACACATTTCTCAATACCTTCTATTGCGTTGTTTTGATTTTTAAAATACTCATCTGAAGCTGGGTGTGGTGGCTCATGCCTGCCATTCCAGCACTTGGGAGGCTGAGGCAGGTGGATCGTTGTGAGTTCGAGACCAGCCTGGGCTACAAAGTGAGCCCAGGGCCAGGCTGAACTGCATAGTGTGACCCTGTCTCAAAAAGACAAAAATAAAAATAAAAAATATCCATCTGTTTATATCCTCCTCCATACATATGATATTTACATGATTAAAACTACTGTCATTTTATGTCATTTTGTCTTTTAAACTTAGCATTCCATCAGAAACATCTTTTGTCGTTAAAAATCCCTAAGTGTTCACTTTCTGGAAATTTCCATGTGCCAGTCAAAGTGTTGATCAGTAGCTCACTGGTGACTCCCATCCCAGCCAAGGGGACCCTTCGGTCACCCTCTGGGAGTGCACATTGCTCACTGGTATCTGCCTGCCCCCCTGGATTTCAGTGACCCTGTGGCCTGTGTCACCACCAACTCTCATCCCTCTGGGGAAGGACTCACGTCCTGTGCTATAGTTCTTGGGGCTTTGATGGCCACTTGTGTGCATTTCTATTTCCTGCCAAGTTCTCCCCCATCTGTCTTGGGGTCCAGCTGCAGCTCCCAGTGGACCCAGGCTCCCCAAGTCCAGCAGCACCTGGCTTGGAGAATGCTCCATCACCTATCCCGTCCCCATGCCAGACGCCAGGAAGTCTTCCCTGACCCTTTGTCTGACCATCCGTGGGCCAGTCCAGTAAGTGCTGCCTCCCAGCTCTAATCCGTGTTCCCCTCTCCAACCCAAGCCACGAGGCCAGTGCTATGGCAAAACACTGCGCAAAGGCCACCCCTCGGGCCACTACTTTTTACCTGGCCTACGAAAATACTTACCCACTCATCACATCCATTTTTGGCTTCTCCAACCCATTTTCCAACCTGCGACTACAGTGAGCTTATTACAATGCAAATCAAATCATGTTGTTCCTTTGCATAATGGCTCTTGGGGCCTGGCCTGGCCTCCATCTCCCGGAGTCACCACCCATTATGTTGCCCGGGCTTCCCTGGGCGGCCCAGACCTTCCCACAGCTTCTGCACGGTCAGCCCGCCTCTGGTCTTCTTCCCGGCCTCCACCGACAGCCCCTGCTGGGAAACTCCGCTACTCTTCCTTCCGGGCACTTGTGGGCCGGTGTTGGACGTTTAACACTTACGTCTGCAAATCCTTATCACTGATGAATGTCTGTTAGCATCATGATTGTAGGAATTATGTTGTTTTTCTCATTTACCAATGAGTCCTCAGCGATAACTAAGATACACGTGGTGTTCCATGAACGTTTGTCAAATGGGTGAATTTTATACAGACTAAGGCTGGGTGCAGTATAATCATCTTGCCATTCTCTTACTGCCGTCTGTATTTACATTTAGGTTTCTGGGTTTTTACTATTATAAAGTGCTTTAATAAGGTATCTGTAAACAAGACAGTATTTTATCTCTTTAAATCACTGAACCCAAGACTAAAGATACAGGGTCTTGGTTGCCAAACTGCTTTTGAAATAGCTTATGCTGTCATGATGTAACGATTTTAAAAAACTTCTATAGGAAAATATTGTATCCTTGGTTACACTAGTCAGCTTTTTGTCACTGAGTCCAAACACTGCCACAAGTGACTTAACGGAGGGAGGCTTTAACTTACAGTTTCAGAGGATTCAGTCCATGGTCGCTGGCTCCAAGGCAGAAACGTCAAGGGGAGGGCACATGGAGCAAAGCCGCTCGGCTTGTGGTGGTCAGGAAGAGAAGCACGCCAAGGACAGAGGAAGGGGCTAGGCAGCCCCCAGGACCTGCCTCATCCAATTAGGCCCCACCTCCAATAAAACAGCTGCACCATGGCTCACAGTGGACTGATGCACTCCATGGATGAAGTCTGAGCTCTCAGAATCCATCCAGTTCCTTAGTCCCAGGAGCCAGCCAGAGCCCTCTGCACAGTGAGGCTCCGGGGACATTTGGCTGCCAGCCACGCTATGCAGAAAGGGATTTGCCCTGCACATCTGTGGCCACGCACCCATCCTCACCGGGAACTCTGCAGGTCCTGTGTCCTCGGCCATTTCACCAGTCTTAATGGAACTGTATGAGCTTGTCAAGTGACAATTTGCCCCAAGTGTAAAGATTTGTCTATCACATCTCATGCAAATTATTTTTCCCAATTTCTGTTTCTTTAGGTGATATTTGATACTTTAGCTATGTTAGCATGTTTGCAAAATTGTCTAGCTTTTCCCAGGTGAGTTCTTTCATCATTTTGAGGTCTGCAGGTGACTGATTGTGGACCCTGGGCTGGAGCATTAGTGTCCCCCAGGAGCCTGCTGGGGACACAAACCCTGCTCAACAGCAGGACTAGGCTGCAGACGGGACGGGCCCAGCAACTTACGTTTTCCTAAGCTCCTACTGAGAGCTGTGGGTCCTCGTCACAGGAGAGGACGCCTCACCTACGCTTCCTGCAGTGTTTCCTTCCCATCTAACCCTATAGGAATGTAGTGCAGATACCCAGTAGGTGTCTAGCAGCTGCTTTAGGAGGCTTCCTTTAAGTGCTATGAACATCCAGGTTTGCCCCTCTGCTTTTAAAAAATACTTTTTAAAAAATACTTTTAAAAAAATAACTTTATAGAGCTGGGTATGGTGGCACATTCCTATAATCCTGGCATGCTGGAGGCCAAGGCAGGAGGACTGCAAATTTGTTGGCAGTTTAGCAACCCATGAAACCATCTCAAAAACTTAAAAAGGGATAGGGATGTAGCTATGTGCAAAAGCTCTGGGTTCAATCCTCAGTGTTACATAAAGAAAAATTTTATTGAGATATATTTCACATACCATAAAATGTGCCCATTTAAATCAGGTAATTCAGTGGGTTTAGTGCATTAATTGTACAAACATCAGAGTTGCACGCTCATATCTAATTTTAGATGTCTGGTATCTTTTTTTCTCGGTGACTAGCTAAAGGTTGGCTGGTTTTGTGGAAGTTGGTTTTTGTTATTGTTGTTGTTTTTTGTTTTTGGTACTGGGGATTGATCCCAGGGCTTTCACACTGAGTTAGATACCCAGCCACTCTTCCCCAGCTTTGAGAGGGTCTCCCTAAATTGCCCAGGCTGTGCTTGAATTTGTGATCTTCCTGCCTCAGCCTCCCAGAGTGCTGGGATTATAGGCTATATACCACCATGACTGCTTGTTGAAGTTTTTAAAGAGCCAACTTTTGATTTCAGTGATTTTTTAAAATTTTTTTCTTTCGTATTCCATTTATTTCCATGCTAATGTTTATTACTTTCTTCTGTTTGCTCTGGGTTTAGTTTGTGCTTTTTTTTCTAGCTTCTTAAGGTGGAAGGTCAGGCTGCTGCCTTGAGATATGCGTTCTTTTTATTTATTTTTATTACTGCTTGTTTGCAGTATGTTATGTTTACGTGCTTTGTGTGGAGTTGGTTCATGTGCATGTCTTAATTCCTCTTCTCATCACACGTGTTCTTTTCAGTGGAAGTATTTGCCACCCTAAATGCCCCTCTACGAGCTGCAGTGCCAAAATTTCTGTTTCGGCATGCTGGGTGTTTGTTTTCCTTCCTGTCTATTTGTCTTGTGATTTCTCTGACCCTTTGGCTATTTAGAATCTTGGTTAGATCCTCCGTATTTGTGAATGTCTCCATTTTTTCCCCGTGGCTCATTTCTAATTCCCTTCTGCTAGGACCGTAATATATTCTGCACGACTCCAGTCTTTTCGGGTCTGCGGAGACTGATTTCACGGCCTGACTCGGGCTGAGCTCTCCGGAGAGCCCGTCACGCCGCTGGGTAGCAAGGCGCTGGGCTGCGGGCCTCTGCGGGCCAGCAGGGCCTCCTTACAGTGCTGCTGCAGCCTACCTCCCCATCCATCTTCTGACGGGCGCTCCTATTATTAGAAATGGGGCGCAGAAGTACCAGACTGTTAACTGCTTAATTGTCTTCATCCCATAAACTGCCAGGGGTTTTTTTTTTAGTTAAAGACTTCAGCTTTTCTGTCTCGGAACTCACCTCATTCTCCTAAACAGGCCCTCTTACCACTGCGGACTGGTCTGAGCAAAAATTTTTTCTTACAGTCTGTTTTCTTATGTGTCAGTAGAGCCACCCCACTTCTCTTTTGGGGACTGTGTGTGTGGCATAGCTTTAATTATCCTTTTACTTCTCTTTGCCTTTGCATGTAAAGCTCTCTTATAGATATCACACAGTCGGATTATTAGTTTAGTCCATTTTTATTACTTTAGCCCATTCTGCCATTTCTGTCTTTTTAGACACAATAAGTTATCTAAAAAAATAGTATTTACCTCTAAGGTAGGATTTACATCTGCCACTTCTCTTTATAGTGACTTATGCCTACGTCTTCTCCATTTTTGCTGCTCTTTTGTGTTAAATATTTCTAGTATATGTTTCACTACCTTGTATCTTTTACTGCCTTTTAAAATGTATTCGCGCAGTGGTTGTCCTGAGGATTCCGATTAGTATCTGCACACAATCTATTTGTATCAGCTCGCTTTCAATAGTGGTGGGCAACAGTTGTTCTCATACAGTGAGTGCATTTTACTTCATGAATTCACTTCCTGCCCCGCCTTTATGCAATTATGATCACACAAATAACACACATTATTAGTCCATCAATGCAGTTTTTTAAATATTCTTTTATTTTTTTTACCATGCAGGAACTGAATCCAGGACATCAAGCGTGCAAGGCCTGTGCTCTACCACCGAGCCACAGTCCTGGCCTCCTTTTTAAAAATAAATAAAATAACTTTATTAAGTGAAAATCAATCTAGTTGTATCAGTATAGGCAATTGTCTTTTAAAACAAAAGCAAATATTACAAATAAAAATATCGATAGTCTTTCATAACCTAGACACAGTTACACTCACCAGCACTCTGTATTCTTCAGATGGGTTCACGCTGAAGCCTAGAGTCCTTTCCTGAAAGCCCGAAGGTCACTGGTCTTTCTTCTGGCAGTTCTGTTAGTGCTCAAATGCCCTTGCTTCCTGTTGATCGGCCCATATCGTCAAGTCCCCTTTATTCCTGAAGAAGGGTCGAGCTTGGCTGTCTATTCTACCCGACTATCTTCTGGCCTTCAAGGCTTCTGGTGAAATCAATTGTTAATTTGAAGAATCAGTACTTTCTTTTTATGGGGATGATTTGCAGTTTTAGAGAAACCTTGGTTGATTTTCAGAATTCTCAGACTGGATGGTTTTATTGGTTTTGCTCATAAATCTGCTCATTTTCGGGACGGAGCAAGCTGCACTAAGATCCCCACCCTGTCGCCTTGGAAACGAATCTCGTATCATTTTCATTCCTTGGGTAACAAGTTTAATATCTCACAAAGCAACTTTTCTGTCATAGATGTTTTAAAAAATTTCTTAACTATCCCCACCTATTTAGCTAATTCTTCAATTAGCTTAAACACCAAAAAATAAACTTCACTGAAAATGAGGACATTTTGTAAATAGGTCACCTTCTAAGCATGCCTAGTGTTTTCATTCTTTTATATTCTCCAGCAAACTTATTTCCCTGCATAGAGTCCTTGGCTTTTTCCCTAAGGCATCTTACATTTTCTGCTGTGACTGTGAGCTGGGATTAATGTGCCATGCTATTTATTTATTTTTTAATAGGAGGCAGCAGATCAATATGTTCTGGCATGAAAGAACATTCCTTTATGTACCTAAAGCTAATGGGCTCAGAGACTCACTCACTCTGTGAGGGGTTTTCTGTTTTTATCATTTGAAGTAACAAAATAGCTCCCTTCAAGTTAAATCTTAAACAAGACCCCAATTCACAATAAACTGAGCCTGGCTGATGGGGTCGAGCACTGGCCCCCTGCCCTGCGTGCCTGGCCTTTCACCTTGCTCCCTGGCCGCCTGGCTCCCCACCTGTGGGTCCCTTGGCATGAACGCTGGCTTTTTAACACTTCATTTTACTTGACAGTGTGTTCTCTAGTACTGGGAACTGATCCCAGGGCACACATGGGATTAACCTGCATTAATTTGCATCTCAAACCCTCTTTTTTTTGAGACAGGTCACTAAGTTTCCCAGCCTGGGACTGAATTTAAGAGCATCCTGCCTCAGCCTCCCCGACTGCTGGGATTACAGGCCTGTGCCACTAGACTGAAGGTGTTTCTCATCACTCTTCAGCAACCACTAACAGTGCAATGCTGTCTCATTGCCCTTGGTAACCTCACTCTGGTGTGAGGACAGGAGACTACACAGAGCTTGATGATGCACTGGACTTGAAAAAGGCAGAATTTCTGTGATACTCTGTCATGATCCCCAAAGTGACATAATGAAAATTATTTAGTCTCTGTCCTGTGTCCTGGCTCAAAACTCCTAGGACCATAGTAATTTCTAGAGTGCTCAGGGAGTGCTCACTCTTACATCTTCCCAGTTCCTGATGCGCAGCTCCTGGTCAGCTGAACATCAGGGCATGGATCCCCCTTCTGTCGCAGAGAGGCTTGGTCTCGCTGGGCTCCTGGCAAAGGCCCTGGGAGACTAATTATGCCCATGCAATGAAGCCTCCGTAAAAATTCCTCCACTATGGGGTTCAGATAGTTTCAGATGGTGAGCGTATCCATGTATCAAAAGGGGGATGCACCCCAGCACTACAGGGACAGAAGCTCCTGCACTTGGGGCCCTATATGGATCTGTTCATGCTTTTTGCATCCTGTGAAATGTTCTTTGTACCTCAGCAATAGGAAGTGTTCTGTTACCCTGGGTCCCACGAGCCCTGGCAGCAAATTACAAACCCAAGAAGTGAGTGGTGGGAATCTCCGACCTAGAGAGGAGTGGAGTAGAGGTTATGGATAATCCGGGCTACTATGTGGCAGAGCAGTTTACTTTTCGCCCTGCTGAAACAAAATACTCAACACCCAAAGTTAAAAGGAGGAGAGGTTTATTTAGCTCACAGTTTGTAGAGGTTTCAGTCCATTACGGGCTGGTTCCAAGGCAGGATCACACGGCAGAGGGGCACCACAGAGAGAGGAGTAACAGTCCATGCAGGCAGAAGTAGCAAAATAAGGAAAGCAAAGATAACAGTTCTGTCCCTTATGGCTTGTCCAGGCCACTCAGGATGGGTAGCACTCCCCCTTAATCCTGTGCCCTTGAGCCTAGCACTGCACCAGAGTTCATCCCAGCACCACACATTCTAGACCCAACACCACCTCCGACTGCATGAGGCTTTGGGGAGACATCTAGACACGGCCACAGCAGCAATGGAACTGGACTGAACTGTCACTGATCACGTGGGACCCCGCATGCCACATCCAGTGTCAGAAGTGAAATCCTGAAAGTGATGTAAACACAAAGACAGGATTTTCCTGTAGTCACCGTCTTCCACTTAAAAACGAAATATGGCACTCAGTGTTCAACTAAGTGGGTAGGTGTACATGATATCATCTGTGGATTTTAGTTCACTATAGAACAGAAGCTCTGATAAAACAGTGCAACATGAAAGGGCGGGTCTGCTGGGGCTCAGAACTATGTGACCAGAGAGATCTTAAGCATGTAAAAGAATATTCATATGTCAAGTCTTTATGAAAGACTTTCATTAATTTTTTGGATAAAAGAATTTTAAAATAACTTTGACAACTGAAATAAAACTATTAAGCATGATGTTTTTAACTAGAAACAATCTGAAATTTAAAGACCAGGTTGTGTCGAGCAGCAAGGGTCACGGGAGGGAACAAAGATGGCGGCCTGCTGTGAGGCGAGGCCAACGGCGGCCTCCAGGCCTGGCGCGGCCTCCTCACTGCGGAGGGTGCTGCTGAGGCTGGGAATTGCTGTCATCACAAGTTGATTTCTCTGACACAGAGCTTCTACTCTGATCCTGCCCGTATAATATGTATGGGATTGGAGGAATCCAGTACAGTGCAATGTCCAAAACAATTTCCCACACAGTTAGTAAAAGGCAAAACTTTAAAGCAGTTGGTGCAGTATTTAAGAAACTTGAAAACTGTGACAACTTAAAATATTTCCTGGAGTATCGTGTAAAGGCATCAGGAAGGGGTGGCATTCTGATATAGTAGCTAAGGAAGGCACAGCCCCACGCCAAGTGGCAGCTTAACAAAAAACCAAGAGCCCAGAAGGAGGAAGAGGCAGGGCTGTTTATTCTTCATACAACACTCATGAATAGTGTTTTAGGAAATCTTCCTAAACTATGACTCAAAAAAGTATTAATTATGTTCTGCTCATGACTGTCTTCTCCCCCACAAAATGATGGTCCTCTCAGAAATAAAATCCAGAAGTGGCCTGAGTTCTGGTAAGAAATGCTGGGCCAAGTCTAGGCACTCAGAGTGTGGATGCAGTCTCTCCAGTCCTGTGACATGACTTGCATCTTAACTGCATGACATCTATGTGGCAGGGTTTGTCCTTGGAAGTCATGGGAATCCAATGACCTCCTGGGTCCCTCCTCTTCGTCCTTTACATGATGACGTCAGACCAGCTCAACATCCAGCAATGTTTTTTGATCTGCTCTTCCTCTGATGTCTCGTGTCCTTGGGATCAAAGCCTCTTTCGCTGGCACCAAACAAGGCCCAATGAGGAGTTCGGGCCATGTAATTCTCTGCACAGAAACTTCTGGATCCACCACTATCTTCGTATTCCTGGATGAGCTCCTGGAAGCGGTTGTAATCAATCCACGTCCACCATTCTCCATCAATCTTGAACTGAAAAGAAAAAACTTGTCAGGCTAGAAGGAAAAATATAGGGGAAAACAAACACACACACACACACACACACACACACACACAGGAGAGCCTGGTTCTTTTTCCTTGCTTAAAGTAAAAGCTTCTACACATCCCAAGGATAGTTTCCTACCAAAAGCCCAGAGCTGGAGCGGTGAGGGTTTCCTGTCGCTGCCCCTGAAGTCCCAGCGCTGGAGAAATGCTTCCTGGGGGTGGAGGGCCAGCAGTGGCCCTGGCAGGGAGCTCGACCATGCAGCAATGGCCCAGCCAACTCCGAGTCCTGTGTCACCATTGCTCACATGATAGAGTTTCATGATTGTGTCAGAAGCCTCTGTAGAAGCCTTCTATTACTGAACTCAGCATGAGTTATTAGTAAAGCTTTAATCAATGACTTCTAATTCCGAAACGCTAACTAAATGGACTCCAACTAGCCTTTCCAGACTAATGTGCATACAACATCTCATTAGTAGAAAGCCTTGTTAAGAATTTCAATTCAATAAAGAGGGATAATCCAATTTGTACTCTCAAGAAAATTGCTTCTCCAAAATCACTGTACAGTAATGACCTGGAATGAAGGAAACTGAGGCAGCTCTGCAAGAAAGCCTTGCTGAGCTGTGAGGGCTTTCAATTCACAGCACCTGTAAAAGGTTGGCATCCGCCGGGGTGAATGTATATCTAATACGCTGACACCTGACTTATAAACAGACACGGACTTTTTGTACCACTGTCTTAAAGAGAGAAAAAAAGAAATCTGGCCAACTCTACGAACCAAGACAAGCAACAGTTTCCTGTTCCAACCTAAAAGCATAGTGAAAACACCTAGGTGCCTGGGTTCAGAGAAGTAAGATATGCTGAATTTAAATAGCATCTGGCTTTTCATCCAGCAGCTGCGCGCTTTGAGGGGAGATGCCAAATAAATGCATAATTAGCCAGATATGAGTTTTGAGACATTTTCTTCTAGTGACACCATTCCTTGAGATGGTGCCTGAGGACTCTGCGAACACTGCTAGCTGTGGTGTGAGGTCACACTGTCATCTCCCTGCCCATGCTGACCGCTCGAATGTCCCGCACCACTGTGAAAGCAGCCGCATAGCCGAAGGAGCCCCCTTCCCAGGCCCTCACCTCCAAACAGCCAGATCCATTCACTCTTCGCAAGCAGAGTTTCTGCCACCAGTGGCCTCACTGGGACTCAGGAAGTCTTCAATCGTTCTGATCTCAGTCTGGACTTCCTTTCTCCCAGCCCATCAGAGGAGCTGAGAGTATGTGTACACTACAGAAACCCTGCCCAGAAACACAGCTGCACACCAGACCTGTGTCTGCAGGCTCTTCTCGAGCGGTCCTCCCCGCAACCCTCCTTTTATTTATGTAGTGCTGGAGACTGAGCCCAGGGCCTTTGCACTGAGCTACATCCTCAACCTTTTACAATTTTGAGACAGGATCTTACAAAGGTGCGAAGTTAGCCAGGCTTGGCTCAGACTTAAGATCCTCCTGCCTCGGCCTCCCAGAGTGCCAGGACTGCAGCTGTGCTCCCCACGCTGAGCTTGCTGTCTCCCCGTCACCTCCCTGTGCTGTTCATTCCCTCTATGTGATCCACACCGACTACGCCTCAGGTCTCCTTGTCCTTTGTTCCAGCACCATGACAGAGCCCCTGCACAGGACCTTCCTGTGTGGAGCTGGACCCCAGCAGCACACCGTCCCAGTCCTGGGTGACTGTGCACCCCATGCCCCGGCTAAGTGAAGTCTAGCTGCCCACTGTGCCTCCACTTGGAACACGCAGAGGTTGCCCCTCCTCCTCACTTCTGAACAGGGCAAGAGGGCCTGCGAGGTGAACATCCGCCCTGTCCCTGACATCCTGAGGGACAGGACGGGAGGCCACGTCAGACATATGTGACACCACGCTCCGGACAGAGGGTGACTCTGACGTGTCCCAGGAAGAGGCGCATCACTGACATGCGTGTCAGCGAGACCAGGCCCCAGAGAGCCTTCCATTGTTCCCACCATGGGCACTTATGGAGGCCAAAGACAGCCCAGCCAGGCTGCCGAGAGGTCACTGAACAGTAGAGCCTGGAGGGAGGGGTCTGTGTGTGGCCCCAGCTGCGGGCGGGACTAGGGCACCGCACAGCCTGACCGCACAGTGTGACCGCACAGCCACCGCTGCACACTTACGCCAGTCTGAAGCTCAAGGCTGACAGCAGCACTGCCTAAGAATACCACACCACTGCATCACAGATCAGGCTTCCTGTCAGCTGGGGCTGCTGCTGCAAAGCACCAGGTCCAGGCTTCTTCAAGGACAGGAAGGCGAAAGACTCCTGGTACAGACCCTTTGCTGGCTTCGGCTGCCTGCTCCTCTCCAGTGTTTGCTTGGTTTGGAAGCGGGCAGACGAATTTGCTGGCTGGGATATGTTTGTGTGTGTTTTTTCAGCACTTGAGACTGAAACCAGGGCCTTTGCACTGACCTACATTCCAAGACCTTTTCTTTTTCATTTTGAGACAAGGTCTTGCTAAATCACTAAATTGCAGAGCCGAGCTCCAGCACGCTATCCCCTGCCTCTGCCTCTCACAGAGTCCTGGGCATGTGCCACCCTAGGATCTCTCACTATGTAGACACCAGTCCTAAGAGATCAGGGACTCGTCCTCACAACTTTATCTACTTAGAAATTCAGTCTCGGTACAGCCATGCCACAGGTGAGGCCCCCCGACATCTGTGGGGGCGTGGTCAGGCCCTAACACTATGTTACACTATGTTAACACTATGTTAAGATTACACTGCACCCAGACTGAATCTATGTATGGCTCCCTCCCAGGACAATCTGAAGAAAACCAGCTCTGAAAAAGCCAAGCTGCTTCATGCAAGAGGCAGATGCTAAAGGGCAAAACTGAGTCTGAGTGACACACATACTGCTGAGAGGCAGCTGCATATAACGAACCCCCAATCACCAAATTAGAGGTTAAGTGTCTTGAGACCTGAGGTCAGGCCGAGGCAGCAATCCCTCAAATCCAACAGCCAGGAAGAGCTAAATCCATGCAGAAATACAAATAACTCAAAAGGTCACAGATGATCTCAGAGACACAGCACTGATCGGGGCGGATCTGCGGCCTCAGGGGCACCAACTGCGGCTCACTGAGATCTCATTTCTCACACACGGAAAACCTGTGACACAGGTGACGACGACAAAGGCTCCTTGTCATTATAAATGCTGTCCACAAAGATCCGATTACAGACTGTGGGTTACACAGACGCAAACATTTTGCTTTCTCTTGAAGTTCTACCTAAATGATGGCAAGGACGTTTTACAAATTGTGTGTAAATCTAAGGCCAGGTTTGGTGATACACATTTGTAATCATGTACCAAAAAATTATACACGCAAAAAAAAAAAAGTGGGGTACTGATGATATAGGTCAGTGCAAAGGCGCTGGGTTCCACCCCCCAATCACTCACACACACACACACACACACACACACACACACACACACACCATACTAACTCAATGAGATCAGAGGAGGAGAAAATAGAATCAAACTTTCAGAAGCAGAAGAGATGATGGGCAGGGCAGCAACAGGCTCTGCAGACCCCAATCTCGGCTTAGGAAACGGGGAGCTTAACACGCCCCCCATCTATGCTCCCTGCTCCCAAGTGCTAAGAGACAGTTTGTGTTGGTCACCCTGGCAGCAGAGAGTGACACGGACAGCCAGGAACAGAGCTACTGCAGTGGGAACAGACCAGCGGTGGCCACGAGGGGTGGGAAATTACAAGACCCTTCAGAACAGCCTGCAGCACAAACCCAAAGATACTGGGTCTTGGGTTCTCTAAGGCAAATGCCCAGACAGGGACCCTAGGACAGAGTCAAGCCACACGTTCATTACTCTTGGGGTGCTTCTGAGTCACCCACTGTAAGTATGAACAGATAATCAAGCCCGTCGGGTAGCTGAGGAAGACTTCTAACATGACAGAGAGAAAAAGATAAGAACTCAATGAACAGCCTGTGCGGGAGAAAATGAAAACATTAAAAAACAACTAAGGAAAATAGTGCTGATCTTACAGAATGAATGAGAGAAAACACGGCAGTCAGTAAAGATGCTGTAACTCAAAAAACAAAAAGATTTTGATTTTTGTAACAGGGGAACATAAATGAAGGATTCACCAACAGTTCACAGGGTATAGAGAAAAAAACAAAGAATAAAACTAGGGGAGAGAAGATAAGAAATGACTAAGCACAATACAATCCAAGAGACCAAAACTGGAGACTTTCTTTCTGTGAATTCTGGAAAGAAAGGAGAAAAGGAGGGAGGAAACTTTAAAGAAATAATTTCGGAAGTGCAGGTCATGAGTTTCCAGGCTGGAGCTGCACCAGTGGATAAAAACAGACACCCGGTCTGAGGGGTCACAGTGCGGGTCCAGCAGGCGAGACAGGAGGTGGCACAAGAAAAGCAGGGCCGGGAGTGGGGGTAGGAGTCAGAGCCACCTGGTCTAGGTGAGCAAGCTGCCGGCTAACAGCAGCCGCGCCCCGCAAGGTCAGCTTCCCACCAAGAACTGCAGGCAGGTGAGAACACGCCGGACACACGAGGTCTCAGTGAGCTCCACCTCTCCAGCCCGTTCCTTGGAAATGGACTGGTTGCATGGGCTTCATGTGGGTGAGGGAGAAATGGAAAAGAAACATGGGGTCCCAGGAACCAGGTCTCTCCACAGGGAGGAGCTGAGGAGCCCCAGAGTGAAGCCTCACACTGCATGTGCTTGTGTCGGAACATGTGTGTGCATGTGAGTGTACACTCTGTCCAAGGTGGATGGTCAGGATGTGTGAAACGGCCAAAATCAAATTCATTAATTAATTTGTCAAAATAGATGAAGTCCCTAGAAAACCCAACACACGTGGAAGTCTGGAAGAGTCACACAGGACATCAGAGCCCAGGAGCTGAATTATCTGAAGAACATACAAATCTAGGTAGATGGAAGAGGACCGCTCTAATAACAGCCACGTCCCCGGGCAGTTCTGGGGACAGGGTAGGTGTCTGTATCGAGTTGTAGATCGTTGGAAGCCTGTCTGTAAATTCCAGACCCCAGGACACTTGCACTTCTCCCAGCACAAACCTGCACAGGGAGCCCCCGGGTAGAGGCCCCCATTGCTAACCTTTCTCACTCCAGAGCCTGCTCCAAGGCAGAGGTAATTGGACAGATGCCTCCCAAGGGGATCACCAGGGTCAGCACAGCTGCCCTGGACTTCCATCCCCTCTGGCTAAGCACTAATTTTAAAAACTGACTGGAACTAAATAGAATGGCCAGAGGGCGAGCTCTTCTTCCATAGACACTAGAGTCTCTGCAGTAGGCGAACAGGTGGCTTCCTGTCTTCTAGAAAAGGCAACGGCTTCCCAGGACCTTCAGCTGTAACTGCTGCATGACGCACCTGTACCAGCAGCCCCACAGCTACTTCGGACTCCCCACGCCACAAGCAAAAGTCCTTATTATTGAGCTTGTACATACCCTGCCTCTGCCATGCTCCGCTCAAGTTGTTGCAGTTTGTAAATTAGAAAAGCTATAGATGCTGCAAGAGTCATTCAAAGGCCCCATTATTTCCATGTATCCAGAAGTTAAAATAAGAAAATTCTACTATGAGCTGAAAAAAAAAAAAAAAAAACAGTAAACCAAGTCTATTTATTAACATCAACACCAAGGTTATTTCGTGTGACTGTTCCCTGCCTGGTGCCTCAGTGCTATTTACTGAAGAGCCAAGCGGCCAGCACGCAGAGAAAAGCCCTCCTCCACAGCTGTGCTGCCCCTGCACCTCGATTCGCTGGGGCAGAGCTGCCCTGTGACGCAGCCCCCTGTCACGGGCGAGAGAAGCAGGAGACAGGATCTAGGATGTGGAGTCGCACCAGTGAAAAGTTCAGCGGGCTCCTGCACCAATCTCGCTCTTCAACTACCCGCAATTCCAGGGTCCTGATCAGCTTCAGATGTCACTTAGGTAAGACGACTTTCAGAGCTCGCTGAAGGCTGTCACACAGATGGTACGGTTCTTTGGGCTCCTAGATCATTATAAATTAGAATCAGCCAAGAGGAAAGGCTCGGGGACCAAGCCCAGGAGCTCCATGCACAGAGCTCCAGCCAGCCTGTCCTGGAGGGGACCAGAAGTGCTGACCTCCCAGCAGCTGCCAACAGCAGGATAAGGCCCTGCAAACCGGAAGTGCACCTCAGCCCTGGGCTCCCCAGGGTCCCGCTGCGGTGCTTGGATGCTACTGTCTAGTGATGAGTCCTTCTGGAGCCCGAGTCAGTACTGTCTGGCCCAGGCCTCTCTAAGCCCATGGCCAGTGTACAATCTGATCTGGCCCAAGCCTACAGAGAAACAAAGACACTTGTGTCAGGCCAGAAAGTCCAAGGGCTCAGAGAATCTCCCAGAAGTTAAGGCAAAGGTCAGTTCTTTCTTCAGATAAAATTGCTCATTTGCTGCATAATCAGATTTCAAAGGCCATTTATCATGGGTAAAAAGGAGTAACATAAAAATAAAACAGGAACATTAATTTAAAAAAGAACCACACTTCAGGGCTGGGGACTTAGCTCAGCGGCATAAGCACCTGCCTTGCAAGCAGGCAGTCGTAAGTTCGATCCCTGGTACCAATAAAAACGAAAAAGACAAAAAAAAAAAAAAAAAAAAAAAGGACCACACTTCATTGTTGTACCCCTCTGGTGTGTGTGTCTGTGTGTGTGCGCGCGTGTCTGTTCACAGGGACTGAACCCACACTGAGAGCCTTCACACTGAGCCGTATCCTCAGCCTTTTTACTTTCTTATTTTGAGACAGTCTTGCTAAATCAGTAATCAGAAATTATTTTATAGAGGAGTCCTCCAAATACAGGCCCTCCTAAGACTCACACACTGGGACAGTAGTAGCTAAAGGAAGAAGAGGGGCGAGGGGCTGTCAGGCCTCCTCGTACCCCGAAGACACACTAATGGGGTGAGAGTGGAGGAATTTCAGGGGGAGCTTGAGGGATGAGTGATTCTGAAATGCTGAGATGGTTTTTGGAAAACAAAAGAACAGCTACAGTGGTGTCTCAGTCACTTTCCCATCGCTGGAACAAAATACCTGACACCTGCGACGACTTCAGGAGGAAGAGACGTGTATTTCAGCTCACAGTTTCAGCCACCATCAGCCGGCTCCAAGGTGGAAACGGCACAGTACAAGGTGCAAGAGCCCGGCCAAGGGAAGCTGCTCACACCGGGGTGGTCAGGGACCCCAGGAGCTGGGCACAACAATAGCCCTTCCCAGGTGGGCACCCAGCTCCCTGAGCAGGCTGCACTGCCCAGCACAAGACCTCTGGGCCGTCTGAGACCTGAACTGTCAGCCGCAGAGCCTCTGGGATCACTCGCGGTTATCATTCCGTTCTCCTGCAGCCCTGCACCTGTGCAGCTTGTTTTCTGGGCACAAAAGGCTGGGACCACAGAGCCAGCCCTGAGCCCCCGTGACAGTGGACACCAGACAAAGGCCGCCCTTCACTGTGGGGAGGGTGATAAGCAAGGCTCACGTTGGCGATGGCTCCCCTGGAGCCATTTTGGGAGACAAAGTACAACGGTGAGATTAAATTCTAGATACACTCAAGTACAGTTTAACAAAATTTATCCAAAAACTCATTTTCTGGAGTTAAATCTTAATCTCCAATTCCATCAAAGCAAAGCTAAATCCTCCAAGCAATGTCACCAAAATGCTAATTTTTCCTGGCATTTCTCTAAAAGTAACTGCAGGTACCCTCAGGCCCCTGTGAAAGTGAGTTAGGTGTGTACCAGGCACTGCACGCAGGCTCAGAGCAGATACTCGATTCCCTCCCTGCTCCCATGCAGAAGGGCTCAGGAGGTGACAGCTTCTCCTTCCCTCCTTCATGTGTGACAAACCTGTGCACCCGAGAGGAGGCCTCTGTGATCAGCGCTTCCAACCCACAAGACCTCAACTGTGGCCCAGATTTCCAGACCCAATAATCCTGATGTGCAGGACAGTGCTGCTGGGGTTGTGGGGAACGCTGTTCCGTTGCCCAGGGACACCTCGCTGTCCTGACCGCATGTGACTTCCCTGTAGTACTTGAGAGGCAGTGCAATGTAGCCCAAAGTAGGCTTTGCATGTTGAAATATTTGGGAGGCATTCTAGTTGTTCTCTATTTGTCCTTGGGCAAGACATATTCCTTTAGCCTCAGTTTCCTCCTTTGGAATATAAAGAAAAATAGCACCTCTGATTCGAAGATTTTCTTGAGGGTTAAATGAATTAATGCATGCTAAGTGCTTGGCACTGTGACCTCAGTGAGTTACTCACTTGAGTTTCTCAGCGATGCCAAAACTGTGACACAGACATGTCATCGGTGATGAAAGACGCTAGAAGGTAATGAAAAGATTATGCTGGACGACAGCAAAATAATATCTTCAATGTGCCAAGAGGAAACACTTCAATTTAGACTTTTCTACTCTGATAAGCTATCATTCAGATGGAAGTCAAAGATTTCTTTGGAAAGAAAAAAGGGACTAATTTCCACCATTCACGTCAGTCAGAAGGAAACTGTATCTAACAAGAAGTGGGGTGCTGGAGACAAAGTGAACCCAGTCAGCAGCATTCATGGGGATACAACGGGCGTAAGCGCAACCTTGGGCAGGCACAGGAGGGCCCTGCGCTGTGGGCAAGGTGGAGAGCACAGCCGATCACCTGCAAAAATCAACCAAGTGCAAACCTCGGAACCGAGGCGAAGATGCTCGCAGGATGAAAGAGCAGCGCTGTAGGGTATTTTTCTTCATGCTGGCAAAATTACACCAGCAAAATCTTTCCAGCGAAGGCTGGACAGTAAACCAGAGTTCACTTCCATCATTTTCAGCTCCTCACTCTGACGGCCTGAGAGGGCTCCCTGAAGCTGCTTCCTTGAAGCTTGTGGGAGCCAGACTGGCCTTTCTTCCAGACCCTGGAGGTCTGCATCCTGCAGACCTCCACTTTTCAGTATAGAAGTGCAAAAAGGCGCTGTTTCTTTCACTTCCCCTCATTGGTGCAAGCCATTTCCCCTCTGGCTGAAGTGATTCCAGCTGATATCAGGGATGGCACCCTCCCCATCCTTAACCTCATCCCCCATTTTGGGAGACAAAATGAAAGCGTCAGGCACTCAAAAGTAACTATCCAGACCTGGAAAACTAGGTCTACATGCTCAGGAAACACTTGACAAGATCTTAAATTTACACCCTGTGCTATTTCTCAGCAAATAGAGCACACTCAGTACAGAATCGAACCCCAAACACCCCAGCAACCCTGGGAAAGGGAGAAAATCTGATTTCCAGGGTTACCACATTACTAAATACAAATGTTCTAACAGGAAAAAGTCCCCAGGCATTAGAAAGAAACAGTAAAGTACAGCCTATTCAGAGGAAAAATATCAATCAATAGCATCGATCAACAGCATTGATCAACAGCAAATGATCTTGAGAAAGATCTAACGACAGGTTAAATAGACAAAAACACTGAAACAATGTCTTAAAGCTGCTTTAATAACAAAAAGAAGATATGAAAGAAGGTCAAGAAAAGGACACATGCACCAAACAGAAATATTAAAAGGACAGAAAATCAAAAAACCTGAAGCTAACATTTCATTAGGTTCAAAGGTAGATTTGAGTTGACAGGAGAAACAATGAACTTTAAGACAGAGACAACTGAAATTATTAAGGCGAAGGAACAGAAAGGAAAACGGATTTCACAAAGGTGAACCAAGGCAGGGGACCTGTGGGCCAGCAAGACAGCCACCATGCACATGTACCCTGGTGGAGCCCCAGCAAGAGGAAAGAGAAGAGGCCAAGAAAATATTTGAAGAAACAATGGCTGAAAATTTTCCAAATTTGAAAGTCATCACTACAGATGCCCCTCGAGTTCTGGTGGTGCTGCATCCTGATAAACCATCATCTGTTAAAAACACTCCCACGTTCAAAGCGCATTTCAACATCACAGCTTAGCCGGTCCACCATCAATGTGCCCAGAACACACACTTTAAGCTAGAGTTGGTCAAAATCATCTGGTACACAGCCTATTTATAATAAAAGGCTGAGCGTGCCACATAATCTACTGTACTGAAAGTGCAAGATAGGAGCCAAGGCTTCTGAGAGAAAAGGCCGATGCGGAAACTGTATCTAGCAAGAAGTGGGGTGCTGGAGACACCCCACTGAGGCCCACAGAACCTTACAGTACCACAGTCAGGAAGTGCTAAGAAAGGCGTAGGAAAGACAATAGCAGAAGCCAAAGCTCACGCTGACGTGGGCACGGTCCAGGAGCCAAGCATCCACACAGACACCCAGCCAGAGACAAAGCTGGACAATCTGAGCATCCGAAGACAGAGTAGCATTGGGTTATAAACCAGGGTGTAATTAACAAAGGGGAAGAGGCAAACCCTAATAACTCTGGGCAGCACGGGCTGTACCCAGTGACTTCCTGCTGCCGAGTCCAGTGTGAAGGACAGGGCAGAGCGGGGTGGGTCCCCAGGGCAGAAGCCCAGCACCGCCTCTGAGAGCCTAGGAAGAAGCAGCATCGCCGCTCATCATGCTGCAGAGAGTAAGAGGTCCCTTCATGAAAGGACGAGAAAGAGTGCCTGGCCTTTTCCATCTTTCTCCAAAAAACACATAGCCAGGTCTTAGGAGAAGGAAAATTAATCTTTATGTGCTGTGAACACGCACTAACAAAAAGAAAAATATTAGACAAATTTCACTAACAGGTGTTATGATTTAGATCACAAATACTCCTTCCCCCACTTGTCTCTGATTTGGAAGTTGAGTGGATTGTGGGTGGGGGTGCTGTATTCAGCAGTGGATAACTGTGCTGGAGGGGTCACTGGGGTGTGACCTGTTGCTCCTCTTCTTGCTCTGCCTCCTGGCCACCCTGGGGTGAGCAGCTGTCCTGCGCCTTGGCCTTCCCACCATGCAGTTTCTGCCTTGGAGCACAGCCGAGCACTGAAACCGTGCACCACAGTAAGCCTCCCCTGCTTTAGGCTGTAGGCACTGGGCATTGTGTCTTGGCTACAAGGGAAGTAACAAAGACAGGGGAATCCTGCAGGTTACCTCCTAAGTGCTCGTCATAAGGTCATCACTCCATCAGCTCATCGAAAACGAGAAGTCTGAAAAACTGCCCCAGCCAAGAGGAACATAAAGAAACAACTAAACATAATGTGTTTTCCTGAGTAGAACCCTAGAATTGAAAGGGAACACTAAGTTTGATCTAAGGAAATGGACATAAAGTATGCAGTTTAGTTAAAAATCATGTATCAGTATTGCTTCAGTCAATAATCATTAACACACATATATCATTAACAACACAAGATAATAACCCAGATTATACAGGAACTGTATCCTATGCAGAATTCTTAATTTCTCTGTAAGTCAAGGCTATTCTAAAACATAGTCTGTTTTATAAAGTAATTAAAATTTGAAACAATGCTCTGTGAACTCGGCAAGCTGCACACTTCTCCTGTTACTGGGCTCCACTGGCTGTGCGTGACCCGCTGTGTGAGGCCATCACCAATACACACAAGGGACCTCAATGTTTCACAGGAGAAACATCAAAGTCTGCTGGGTTCATCGCGGTCTAATTACTGTCCAGCCAGAGGCAGCCAGCTGACCGCACCCTTTGTCCCTGCTGCCCCTCCACAGCACCCGGGTCACTGCCTCCAGCCTCGCGTGGGCACCAGTGCTCACCTCCTGCCTCACGAGCTCAGCCTGCAACTCAGCCCTGCTGACGCGGCTCTCAGCTCTCCGAACTGAACCGGCATCTGTCCGTCTCTCAGCTGTTCAGAGCCGGAAGCGCTCACTGAGCTTTCTGCTGCCTTCCTCTTCCCTTCCACCCTGCTAAGGACCTGTTGCTTACCAAAAGAAAAAACTCCTTCACCTAGAGGCTAAGTGTTACATCAAATGACAGAACTCTTCTAAAGAGACATTAAAAACAGTAATAATTTTCAAAAATATTCCACTGCCATAATTATTCCACTGCCATAATTAAAGAATGATTTGCATGTGGCATGGCCCACAGTAATGGCAAGATCCCTGCACCGTAAATGACTGTGACATATTCTGGGGATGAAGAGGATTATAATAGACTCCTAGAGGACACTTCATGTTGTGAAAACCTTGCAGATTTTATGCAGGGTCTTTAAAGGTCATCTAAATGTAAATATTTAACCAATGCTTGCAATCCTGCTAGAATTTTCTTTTTTGAGAGTCATTTTGGGAAGGTGGGTGTGGTGCTGCATGCCCGTAATCCCTGCCTGGGCAACTAAGTGACGCAGTGACGACTTGCTTCAAAATAATAATTTTAGACAGACAGAGAGAGGGGGGGGTCATCTTAGGTTTTATACCACACAGTATCTTGAATCCAAAAGTATTTAAAATATTTGAAATGGATAAAGAAAGAAATCCAATAATTTGGGAATTTTCAATACTCTACGGCAATGATCTTATTTCCTTCTGCACATTAACTTCATTAGAATCAGGAAAGTAGGATACGACACATAAGAGAGATATATGAATCGGTATAAGTTTCCTGTTACAGAAAAACAAGTGGTGAATGATAAAGGGATTAACAATTAGCAGGTCACTAAAGACATATAAACAGCAAAGTCAGTGCAGTATTTATTGCTATATGAATGAGTGAATGAATAAGCCAGAATGTAAGTAGCTACCACAACTACCAGGGAAGATGGAGCACGTCTGATTTCAGAAGACAACAAGAGAGGACTGTAGATGAAGGTGCACAGGATACATACAAATGCACCAAACGCTGAGGACTCTGGGAAGCACCGGGCTGACAATCCTTGCGCTCCAGTTAAATGACCACCCAAAACAGTGAAAGGAAACTGCCCTCATCCCCCACTGGTCAGCAAACCCTGAGTAGGAAGCCTGTGCTCCTTCCCCTGGTAGTCTCTGTCTCACACTGCCCCCTCTGCCCCAGCCGTGGTGTCCTGCACACTATGCAGAGCCTGGACCCCACCTGACCAGCAGGGACAAGGTGCTCCTCCCATGCATGCCTGAGCTATATCACAGGAAAAGTGGAGAGCTGGGGCTGCAAACAATGCCTGAGCTGAGGTCCCCAGTGCCATCCACGATGACACTGGTGGAAGCAGAGTTGGAGGTGGCAGGAAGGGCCAAGCCTAAACCCCTGCCCTCTCTCTCAGCGGTCACAGGAACCCCACCTAAGGGAGAGAGAAACCAGGTGACAGCCTCCCATCCTGTCCCCACTGGTTTAATGTCAAAGGAGGTCTGTTAAAAAAAGATTTAAATGTGATCCACAGTCCCATTAACAGCAACCAAATGACCAAGATATAGCCAAAGTCACTGGTTATATCAAGAAACCAGAAAAGTTCACCTTGAATGAAAAAAGACAGTCAAAAGGCACCAATGTCAAGATGACGTGTTTTTAATTACCTGATAAACATTTTAGAGCAGCTATCATAAATATACTTCAACAAGCAATTACAAACACCAAAGAAAGTGAAAAATAGAAAGTTAAATAAAAAGAATAATCAAGTGGAAATTTTAAAACTAAAAAATGTAATAACTAAAATAATAAAACTCCAGGAATTCAAGAGCAGAAGACAGAATCAATGAAGCTGTAACAAAAGGTCTAATGCTTGTGTCACCAGGGTCCCAAAGAGACATGAATAAGAAAGTGGGGCTGCAAAAGCTTCTGAAGAGACAACAATAGAAATTTCTCCAAATACGTACAGGACTTAAACCTACTGATTCAGGAAAATGAGCGTACCCACAAAGCAAAACGGATACCAGCTCAAAGAAACCTGGGCCAGAACACATTGCAATCAAACTTCTGAAAGTTGAAAAGACTTTAAATTTTGAAAGCAATGAGAGAGGAAACAACACCTTATCCATAGAAGAAAAACAAAATATAGAGGATTTTTCATCAGATACCAGGGAAGTCAGAAGTCTTCAAAGAAGAAAACTGTCAATCCAGGATTTTTTTTTTTAATCTAGCAAAAATAAACTTCAAGAATGAAGAAGGAAACAAAAACTGCCAGAAGAAGGAAAACTATGAAGACTGGCTGCCATCAAATTAACTAAAAGAATTTAAAGGGAATTCTTCAAACAGATGGGTCAGATTCAAAGGCAATTTGGACCATCAGGAAGAATCAACAACGGAAAGAATAAAAATGAATAAATACAATAAATAAATTTTTCTTCTCAAGTTTCCCTTATAAATTTTATTTGATAGTTGAAGTAAGAAAAGATATACTATGACATGTGGCTTCAAATATGCATGTAGGAAACATTGAAGACATTGTAAGTCGTGAGAGTAAAGAGACAAAGAGAGGTAAGGTTTTGTATTTCACTGAAATAGTAAAAATGCTGACCCTAGCAGACTGATGTTGTCTACAGGTAACGTAAAATTGGGAGCAAGTTCTATACAAAGAGACACATACTTAGAACTCTACAGGTAACATGGAATTCTGAAACAGATTGTGAGAACAAATTTGAAAAGCATGATCCAATTATACGCTGTCTTTAAGAAACTCACTTCAGAATCTAATGATGTGGAAGGGTGAAAGCAAAGTGATGAGAGAGGATGTAAGGCGTAGACATTAATCAAGAGAGCAGAGGTGGCCTTATCACTGCCAGGTAAAGGGTGCTCCACCACAAAGGAAACGCGCTAGGGAGGAAGAGGGACGTTACAGAAGGCAAAAAGATCAGAACTACCAGGAGACACTGGAGTCTTAAAATGTGTACGAAGCAGCAACACAGTTGCTTAGTAAGTGAAGCAAACACTAGCCGAACTGGAAGAAGACCTAAAGAGAACTAGCCTTACCCCAGGAGGTGGCCCCACCAGGAAAGCAGCGCCATGCGCTGGCTGCAGAGTGGGGACAGCCACAGCCAGGCCTCTCAGCCAGCCAGCCCCAGTCCTGGACTGTGGCCGGGAGAGACCCAGGCCTCCCCAGGAGGCGATCCTAGTCGGACACCATACCATTTTCATTGTTTTCTTGGGTTGGATTGCATTCTCTTTTGTTTTGTTTGATTATGTTAAATCTAATGTCAGGAATGACTATTTTAAAGATAGTCATTTTGGATTTACTAGTGGCTTGTTTTAAAGTCCTTTACTGCACTTCCTGTTTTGGCTTTATTGTTTCTATTCTATTCTGTTCTGTTCAATTTTTGCTATATGTGAAAGTATCTGCAGCTATTTTCAAGACAACAAAAGGCATTATGGTAACTACTGTTGACTTTGTAAGGTTTTGAAGTCCTGTATCACTTATACTGGTTTATGTTTGACTGGTTTTATTCTATTTCGTTTTCCTTGGTTTTAGCCTCTTTAAAATAAGAAATCTATGATTACAGTTGGGAGATTTTAACATTCCTCTTTCAGCAATTGATAGGATTATACAGATACTTACCAAGGGCATCAAGAAAACTCAACACGACAACCAACAGAAAGAACTAGACATTTACTGGACACTCCTATACAAACAGCAGAACACTTTCTTTGTCAGCACATGAAAAGCATTTACCACGATGGTTCCCATCTAAGTCCAGAGCACAAACTTTAACAAATTCAAAAATACGGAAATCAGTTTGTTCTTTGACCACAACAGAATCAAACTAGAAATCAATACCAGAAAGGCAGTAGAAAATCTCCAAACACCAGGCAACAAAACAACGAACTACTAAATAATTTTTGGGCCAAAAAGAAAATCTAAGGGGAAAAAAAACACCTGACAGAGTAAGAATTAAAATAAAATGCATCAAAACGTGGGACACAGCTAGAGCAGGACTGAGGGAATCTCTGTAGCACTATCTGGCACTGTAAAAGACAGGGCAGGTGGTCAGTAACTTACATTCTAATCCTAACAAACTACAAAGCAGAAAAAAAAAAGAAGCCTAAGATATGCAGAAAGAAGAGCATAACAAAAGAAAGTGGATATTAACACTGAAAAAGAAAATAATGAAATCAATGAATGAAAAGGTTGATTCTTTGAAAAGACAGTGAACTTTGTAAGACTGACAAAGACAAAAGAGAGAGGAAACAAATCACAACCAATTCAGAAGTGAGACTCCTGCAAACATCCAAAGGGAGGCGAGGTAACACTGTGAACAATGAACTGACACGGATTTGACAGTCTGGATGAAGTGGACCAATTCCTTGAACTCAAATGACAACTTACCTAGAAAGAAAGAGAAGTGGAACAGCCTTGTAACCAGTCAAAAAGTTGAACTACTAACTTAAAATGCTCCCCTGAAAAGGCATCTGTCCACCCTGCTAGCCTCACTAGACAATTCTATTGTACATTTAAAAAACAAACACCAGTTATGTACAATCTCTTATAGAAGACAGAGGAGGAGGAAACATTTCCCAAGTTACTTTGTGATGCCAAAACAACACAAACTAATATGAAAAGAGAAAACTGGTGATCAACAGCATCCTTTAGGAAAACAGATGTTAAAGTCCTTTAGCAAAATGTTATCGAACAGAATTTAGCAATATACAGAAAAGCATTATATACTATAGGTGGTGTTTATTCTGGATTTCAGGATAGTTCAATACTTAAAATGAATGCATTCCATCACAGTAATGGTAAAAGAAGAAAAAACACATGTTCACAGGGAAACTGTCTGCTAGAGCTTCACAAAACAAGACTTACAATTGCATGTATTCCCTTCTCACCCCACCCCACTCTCATCCTGGGGATAAACTCCAGAGCCTTTACCTTGAGCTACATCCACGGCCTGGTTTATTTTTAAAATTTTGAACATGATCTCCCTGGGTTGCTAATTTCCCCGGGTTGGATGTGTCCTTGTGATCCTCCTGCCTCAGCCTCCCAAAATGCTGGGATCACAGGTGTGAAGCACCAAGACCAGCTAGCTGTATGTATGTATCTCTTACAATTCACAAGACTCTCTCAAGAACCTGCAAGCCACCCCTTTGAAATGTCACCAATAAAACGATTAAGGTCTCTGTTTCTCAGACTGCATGCAAGGACTGAATGTACTTTTCATGATTTCAGCTCACAAACACAGCTGGCCTGGCCTCATTTAACAGAGCCAGTCTTTTGCAATTTTTCTTTCTGTAAATCTAGGCTAAAGCCTCCTTTCCCTTTAAAAATGCCCAAACCAGGCCATGGATTTAGCTCAGTGGCACACACACCTGCCTGGCAAGCACCTTCCTGGCAAGCGTGAGGTCATGAGTTCAATTCCTGGAACAAAAAAAGGCCAAACCACAATGGATTCAGCACTTTCCTTACTGCTAAGCATTTAAAAAAAAAAAAAAGAAGAAGAAGAAGAAAAGAAAAGAAAGAAGGAAAGGAAAAAAAAAGTAACTTCTATGTTCTTACTTCCTGTTTAGGGCATTTTACTGTCCCGTGAAACACTTCGAAGTCTAACAAAGGTGGCTCCTAAGATGGAACTAAAATCTCAAACCTACTGAATGCTAGATTTGGGACCAGGAGCTATAGAGACTGAGGTCACAACTGAAGGAGGCTGAGCGTGAAATTTCAAAACAGAATTAAAACAGTAAAGAACCTCAAAAGGCAGAATTGACACAGTGAAAACCCAAGATGTTTTCAATCCCGCCAACTCCCCAGGCCCTTCCAGCTCTCCGCACTGGTAGATCTAAGGGCGCTTCCTGCCCCCGCCACCCAGTTTTCCATAAAGCACTTGCTTCTTGTAAAAACCAGTGCTAAGGTACTGGCTTCTACGCACATCAGGCAGCAGGCACTGCTCAGGGTCAGCATCAGTTAAGGAAAAGAATTTGACTTCACCTACAACATGCAAAACTCTAGAAATACAGGGAAGCTTGTCAACCTAGTAAAGAATATGGAAATAAACAAACAAATGCCCTATAGCTGACATCAAATGAAGCAGTGAGAGAAGAACTGCTTTACCCCTGTGTCCAGGAAAAGCATCAGGACTGGCCATCACGCTCAGGCAATCCATGAGGTACTGAAGTGTAAATAAGTGATAGCCGGTGTAAATAAGTGATAAAAGGAACTAAAAGGCTATCAATTAGAAAGAGGAAATAAAACATCCTATTTGTGGATGATATAATGGTCTCTGCAGAATATCCCAGGAAAATGAAAAAAAAAAAAAAAAAAGACGAAACAAACCAAAACCACCCCCACCAAACTTCTAAAATAAGTGAGGTCAGCAAGTTTCAGAATATGAGATCAAAATATAAAAATCAATTCTATTTCTGCATATTAGCAGTGAACAAATAAAAAAGGAAATGAAAGCATAGCACCATTTATAACTGCTCAGCAACAACTTAGATATAAATTTAACAAAACAAGCTAGGACTTGTATACCGAAAACTACAAAATGCTGATTAAAAAAACCAAAGATCTAAATAAATGGAAAGAATGTATTAAGATGCAAATTAAGACACAATGAGATACCACTAAAAATGTATTAGCACAGCCAACTATAAAATTAATGATAATACTGACTGCTGGCAAGGAGGCAGGAACTGAATTTTTCACACGCTGCTGGTGCGAATGTAAAATGGCACAGCCACCACACACTACTGACACACGCGCTAAGTGGGATGAATCCTACGGAAATCAGCTGAGCGAGAAAAATGTCCATCTCAAAAGGGCACATATTTTATAATTCTGCTTACACCACTCTACAGATGAAAAACTGGGAGAGAAAGAACAGATTAGTGGTCGTCAAAAGCTACAGAGAGCTGAGGATGGAGATGGTCTGGTCTAGAGAAACCGTGTGAGAATAATCTTGATGATCCTAGGACAGTTTTGCACTCTTTTATTGGTACCGGGGATCGAACTCACGACCATGAGCTTGCAAGGCAGGCGCTTATGCCGCTGAGCTAAATCCCCAGCTCCCCCCGCCCAGGACAGTTTTGTTTCATTTTGTTATTTCTGGTGCTGGGAATGGAACCCAGGACCTCATGCACGTCAAACACACTCTACCACTGAGCTACGACCCGAGTCCTACCCAGCTTCGTATCTTGATCGTGGTGGTGGCTACTTGAATACAAACTGGGGATTTAGCTCAGTGGCATAAGTGTGCCTGCCTTGCAAGCAGGCAGTCGAGAGTTTGATCCCCGGTACCGATAAAAAAGAAAAAGACAAAAAAAAAAAAAAAAAAAAAAACATGATAGAAGGACAAACACGTGCACCTGCACATGTACGTGCACACACAAATGCATAATTAAAATCAGTGAAATCTCTAAGGCCAAGGAATTGTGCTACTGTCAGGTTTGATAACACACTGCAGTCATGTAACATCTTACTACCTGCAAAAGCGAGGTAAAGGGGATACGACATCTCCTCTGTACAATTTTGCAATTTCCCATGAATGTCTACCAACTATTTTAAAATAAAAGGACTTAGCTTTTAGTTTCCTTAGGACAGCAGCTCTTCAGCAGGGGTGGGACTTGCAGTGTCTTTCAGAAGCCCTGTGATTACCAGCAGAAACTGAGCAACACTCTAAGACAGTGCACGGCTGCACAGTGTATTGGATCTGCATCATTTTACCTGTGGTCACCACTGCTCTTCCACTGTTTTCTCCGTCTTCTTTGCAAACCTGTGCCCCACAATGTGGTAGACAGCCACTTCCCTACTTAAAACCCTTCGGTGCCTCCCGTGCCCAACAGAAACAACAGTTTAGATGCTGCTCAATATTGTTTGTGGTCTTGCCCAGCCAGATCCCCTCTTTCAGCCTCCAGGTACCCCAACTCCAGTGGTGCTGCCACGCGGCCTCCACACTTCTCCAAGGGCGCCGCACATGCATTTGCCTCCTAACCTTCCTTCCTGGGCTCCAGCTTTCCAGCAGCTCTTCTCGAAGCCTCTCCTGGAGGCTCTCAGACCACTTCTGGGCACTTTTCTCACCTGTGCATTTTTCTGTTAGGCTACTGGTGAAGGTTCTTAGGAACCAGAGCAGCACCAGACACACACAGATACTCGACAAGCATTAAGCAAACAGCAATGCACTAGCTTGGGCTCTCCTCTTTCTTATTTCTTAGAGATTTACTTTGGTAATTTCATTTTCTTTGAAGCTACTTTAGCATCTCAAACCCCAGATCCTTGATATTCCTAGAACATGTTCTCCCTAACTGGTGAAGTCCATCACAGACTACGGGTCACATACAGAAAATCTACCTTTAATCAAAGTACAAGGCCTTTTTACCTTGTGCTTTTCATCTTGTACTTGAGACTAGTTTGTGAAATTTTAATCAAGTGATTGCTGTGTTATTAAATATCATTAACCTTAGAAATCTGCAGGAAGTTAGGTTGCGGGGGGCGGTGAGTCTTTCATTGTCCAGGTTAGAAATGACTTTACTTACATAAAGCGCATTTAGTTATTACGTAAGCAATATAGCGCCTCTTGACCTTACTGCTTCTTGGTATTAACTTACTGCTTCTGCGGTACGGCTCGTGTAGCATAGAATTCAGTGGTCTGTAATACAATCATGATTGTAATACAGTCATGGTGCACAGCACATGTACACCACTGTGCAATTCCAGAACACGGCCACACCTTCTGACAGCCACTCCCCAGTCTGCTCTTCCGCCAGCCTCCAGCAACCACCAGCCACTTCCTGTTTCGATGGATTTGCCTATTCTGAACGTTTCCTATAAATGCAACCATACAATACACGCCTTTCTGGGTCTGGTATTTTTCACCTAAAATTACATTTGCAAGGTTTGCCCATATCCAGTCTTAAAACTAGGCAGAGGAGTGTAATGACTGTTAGGTGTCCCCCATCCATGTACCCACGACCTCCTCGCCCTCTCTCAGTCTGAATCAAATCACAAATTGTTTCTCTGTCAATATTTCAGCAAGGACATAACCATCACGGCAGCCCCACGAACACTGTACTGTATTAGGTGTTTTTCTTCTTACGCTAGTGGCTACCTCACCAAGAACTGCATTTTTTCTTTGTTAGGCATTTAAAAAGACATCAGATTAGGGTATTTGTTCTGACAAATAAAAGCACTAAGGAGAAAAGCAAAAATAGTACTGCCATCGCAAACCAAATTCTCCCAATGCCAAAACTCAAAGCAACCTGAAATGTGATAAATACCTCAATATTTTTTCTGACAACCAGAACCTCATATGGGTATTGTTTACTACTTCACCTTTTCCTTGTCATCCCAGGAATGGTGTAGAGGTTATTACAAGGGTATTTTTTGTTTATTTTTAGTATGCACCTCTTTAAAAATTACAAACCAGAAAGAACTTTAAGATGCTACATGAAGGCTAAAAACAGAAGCAATTTCCCCCAGAATAGTTTATAAACCTTAGAGACAGAGTTTAGGGCTTTTTCTTTTTGGGACTTTGTCAACGTTTGTTTTAGGAAAGGTAGCAGAAAAGCTAAGGTTCACGACAATAAAGTGAGGAGAAATTAAAAAAACAAAGGAAAGACTAAAGAGAACAGACGGATGCACGCTCAGTTACTCTTACCTTTTTGTGCGCTATCAGGAGGCAGTTGGAATGCTCGTGCTCACATGCTATTTCATAGTCAGGGATCAGATCCACCAATTCACGCACAAAGCGGATGACTTCCTCATGCCAGGGCACGTTGGCCATGGTGAGGCTGCTTGCTGAACTTTCTCCGCAGTAGGTAACACCCTGGGGAACATCACACCAGTCAGAGACAGCTACGGACACACTTGAATTCACAAAGAATTCAGAGCCAGACATTTTCTAGGTCACCTAATCCAATTCAATCCAATCCATATTCTGAAATAAAAAAGGTGGTAGATAAAAACTGAGGAGGCCACACAAGGTGTTAGTGATAGTACCAGGGGACCCAGGCCGGTGAGCACCTGTGTTTTGTGCTGTGTGACACCCACAGCCATCAAGGCACTGTAACATATGGGCATCAACAGCATATCTTTCCACGTAGAGCAACAGATTTCACGTACTGTAACAGATTAATTCTAAAAGTCTTACAGTCCCCTAGCACAGTGATGGCAAACCTTTGGGAGCTCTCAATGGTACACAGAGCCCACTGGAGCCCAGGTGCCATAGGTTTGCCACGACTGCCCTAGGGCTAGCACCACTGAGATAGAGCTGTCACACTTCAGATACTCATAAAAGTTCACTGACCAACCAATTCCCTGGGAAATGAGGCAAGCTGCCGGCCCTCAGCATAGCTGAGATCGAGATTGTCGCACTTGCTGTGCTTTTTCTGTAAAACGGCCAAATAGGGATCTCTGAGAAGCATTTTGAATGTGAATATCCAAAAACAAAGAATCGTGTTGAAAGAGAAATATGTTTGTGGGTATACCTACATAACCTGCCAAGCACTCTCATAGGCATGCATTTACCCTGCCAATCCAGGACTTCCTATGAAATGCAACTGTAATCAGACAGGTCAGTTTCTAACTCTTTCGAACTCTGCCTGACAGCCTAGGCATATCTCAAGTTTCATAATTTGGTAAATCCTCTGCTTGGTAAATTACATAATGATAGGGGAATAACTTTGTAATAATAAGGGTATTTTATTAGGTCTGTGTATTTTTCAACTACCCCCAAATCAAACTTTCTTGAAAAATGGTTTGAATGTCTTCTAGGTAGTTAAAAATGAAATAAAGGCTGCTGGGCGTGGTGGCCCACACCTGTAATCCCAATACTCAGAAGGCTGGGGCAGGAGGATCCTTGCAAGTTCAAGATCATTCTGGGCTACAAAGTGAGTTCAAGGCCAGCCTAAACTGCATAGGAAGATCCTGTCTCAAAAAGACAAAAAAATAAGAAAATTAAATTAAATTAACATAAAAGGAGATACACAACACTCATAGTTTCTCTGCCTCTCTCTCTCTCTCTCTCACACACACACACACACACACACACACACACACACACACACAGACTAGAAGAGGTAGAATGATGGTAAATTTTTTAAAAAATCAAATGAGCACTTCAGAGTGACCCTGCCCCACAGATGGCAGGGCTGGGACTTGGCCGAAGACTCCGAGGAGTTCTGAGACCTGCTTCTCCAGATGGCTGCTCCCGAAGATGACTGCTCACTAAACTGCGGCAGGCTTTGCTGCATATAAACTACCCACAGCCTGCTTAATTACAGTAAACAAGAAAGTCTTCTCTATTTACCCAGCGTTTTACAGAATTCATTAAATCACGTTTGAGTTTCCAGTGAATTTTTTAAAATGCAAATAATAATATAGTTCAAAATACCATCAAGAAAGTGTGGCTGAAAAACTGTTAAACTCTCCCACATGCATAAGCAAACAGGAAAGGGATTTATTGATAGGTCACAATGTGTACTTAGTTTCAATTTAAATACCCCTTGTGTTTTGTGAATTATACAATCATGTACATAGCTACTTCAGAGGAATCTCTCTCTCTCTCTTTTTTTTTTTTTTTTTTTTTGTCTTTTTCCTTTTTATCGGTACCAGGGATCGAACTCACAACTGCCTGCTTGCAAGGAAGGCGCTTATGCCACTGAGCTAAATGCCCAGCCCTAGGAATCTCTTTTTAATATTTAAAAAGTTCACCAAACCACAGATTTTGGATAAAATTGTAGTCATGACAATGACTCCTGAAAATACTGTAATACTTTATTGTCGGCAATAAGAAACCACGAAACATTAAGGGAGATTTGGTTTGGAAATACTGTAAGAAAATGCCTGCCTCAGCTCACTGTCTCGCCTTCACAGAAGCTTCTCCTGACCACCTTGGGCGCTTTGCAGCGCTTTTACTCACTCAGACAAAGCCCTCGGAGGTAAACAGCACTGGGGCAGCGCCTCTTCACTATGACAAAAATTCTCGGAGCAGAAAATGGCCTCCGGGAACTTAGGGTGCAGGTCACCTGCTGAGGGACTCGTGGGTTTTGGCTCTTGAGCCTTCCAGGTCTGTGGTCGCCCTGCTTTGGCTGCTCTGACCTCTCCCCTGAGCCCGGCAGACCCTGAGTTATCTAAAACCACTTTTTGTTCCCCCGCCCCATGGTGGCTGTCTGCCACCTTCCCCTCCGTGGCCCCATTCATCACCTCCAGCTGTGAACCCAGACAACCTGCGGAAAACAAAGGGGTGCAGCATGGAGCTGAAGATCAACCACTCACGCCAGGTCCCATAGGCTGGGCAATGCCAAGTTCACCCGAAGGATGCTATGGAGAACAGGAACATAACACACTGCCCACGTCCTTCTGACCCAGTGACTGATGCATCTCACTGCTCTAGGATATGATGGCCACCAAAGCTCTGTTTTAATGTGGCGTCCTGCGGGAAGCGCAAGACTTCCATAGCTTAACTACCATATTCTACTCTATCTGACTAAATGGAAACCAAGAAACTCCTAATGCTGTTTTTGCCCCCTGCAGTTTGATGACTAAAGAAATACTGACTTCATGAGATTTTTTGGTAACATACTCAAAACATGTCACTCCTTTAGTCCAAAACCGCTTCAACCACACCCCTCCGAAAGCAGCCCCAGGGGCTCAGCGCGAAGAATGAAGCCTTTTTTGCCTTCTCTGTAGTCTTCTTCTAACCAGGGCTGTGTGAATCAAGCTTGTCCCCACATGTCCACACGTGTCCTCAGGGCTAGGCTGCCCTAGTCACCAGGGAACCTTTCTCCAGCTGGCCTTCGTCCCCTCACGCCCGGTGGAACCAGGTGACCAGCGTGGGGCTGTGACTACAGGGGCCTGTGACTACAGAGCCCTGCTGGGCTCCAGACAGCAGGGCCTGCACTCAGCGGCCAAGACCAGGCCCGCCTTCCTCGGAGCTCTCCTCGCATGCGCGCTCACTCATACTGTTCAGGTTTCCTACTCTTCCCCGAGTATGAACCAAAATGCTAAACAGCACTCAAGCATTGCTCCACCAGGAACCAGCGCCAGCTCCTCGCCCCTGTGTGGACAGAGGCTGGGCTACGCGCGGGCAATCATTCTGCAAGTTGCGCACTGCAGAGATTGAGCACTGCAGACAGGCACAGTGCTACGGAAAGCAGGTGAAATCATTTGACAACAAATAATTACTGAGCACTTAGTGTCCTCACTGTGCGACATGCTGCACAGAATACAATGACAGCATTTCACTGACAAAGGACTGCATCACTAAAGTTTTCAGGAAAGCAGATGTTTGTAATATAAAACACATCTTCAGAAATAAGCAACCAAGTGACAGTTAGGAGTCTCAGACTAGCAAAGAAAGACCCACTTAAGCCTAATGAAGCTAAAATGCATGCTAATTTACAGGGAATATAACAAAAATAGTTTATAAGACTGCCAAGGAAAGGAAAGAGGAAATCGATATAATAAAGAAATTGCTTCTTTTGATTTAGTTTCAATGAATGTGCCTAATGGAAAGTGATCTCAACATTTACTGAACACAGGAACAGGCTATCCCAATTCTCAAAACAAACCTCTTAAATAGATGCTATTATTCTAATTTTTGTATTGTAGTATTGAGAAAATGTAGGGTGAAGGAAATTAAGTAATCTGTCCAGGCTACATCCCTACATGTTAAGAATGGATCAAAACTGCTCTTCCAATTGCCCGTCTGAGACTGCAGTTGTGCAGACCATGAGGGACCCCCAGAACCCCACATCCACAGAGGGGATGGTGAAGGCCGATTGGCCGCAGCACCAGCCCTACACTGACAATTTTCCTGCTTGACCCAAGGGTGTTACTACCATGGCTTCTCACAAGAGCGGAGGTAGAACAACGCTTTTCCTTTAAGATCACAAATATGATGAAGACAGAAAGTGTAAAGATGGAAAAAGGTTGGCAAAATTTCCTATCAAGCTCCTAATCCTACCACTAAACCGGAGTAGAGCTACAAGACAAGAATGACGAAAAGAAGTTGAATAGACATAACGGTGAGAAGCTTCAAAGTATATTCAGTAATCTGTAAACAGCTCAGTGCAATATGAACACACACATATGTTCTTATTCAAATAATACAGAGCAATGCAACTGAAATACAAAAAAGACTGTGACCGCATTGTGTTTGCTTCTCCAGGGAGCCTCTGGCACAACTTGTACCATTAACTGCACAACCTGCGCGTGCTCTTTAATCTTGAGGTACTGTTATATTGGAACTACCAAGACTGGAGAGGCTTTATTTTTTACCAAAAGCATAGGTAAAGCAAGTTAGTCAGGGTGGGTGGGTAGGCTTTTTCCTAATCCAGCTTGCCACTCAGGCGAAAGAGTACAACCTTCCTTTAAGCTCAAGTGCCCAGTGGACCTGCAGACGACCACCAGGACAATCTCTCTTCTCCCCTACAGGTTTTCCTTGCAGATCTGACAGATTAGTTGTGTTCTCAAAGTACATTTTCCCTAACACATGCACGTTGGTGTGTTTATTTCTGGAGAGATTTCAGGTTATCTTAGCCTGCCATATTGCCAGTTCTCAGCAAAAATAAAAAATTTTTTTGGAAAGGACTTATTATTTTTAAAATGCTCCTATTTTAGAAAAACTTAAGCTTAATAAGATAACAAAAAGATGAGATTTTAGACACTAAGTACTTTCCTTCTGTTAAGTAGGAAAACATGACTTTTCAGTGTACTGATTTTAATTCTTAATTCTTAAAACCCTTTTCTCCTTATGGTTCTGGAAACTGAACCCAGGAAAATGCCCTACCTCTGAGCTATACCCCAGCCCCATTGCAGTCCTTTAAATTACAAAATTAATGCATGCTCATTATAATAACTGATAAATACAGAATTATGAAAAGTAAAAATTAAGTCCTTTCCTTTCCCCCAAACAGAAAACTATTAGTAAGTGTCACACGACCTTACACAGCCTTCCATGCTTTCCTATGTATTTATGAACACATGCAGCTGAAAATAGTCAGGAATATTGCTCTATGATAGCTTGTTTTTTAGTAGTCTATTACATCCTTCCTGCCACTTCACTTCAAAAGAAGACACTTTATTAACTTGCTAGAGAGAAGAGAAGTGCGTTAACAAAGATGTGCTCTAATCCTTGGATGGAGCAGGTAACTGACACCGCAGGACACTTGTACCTAAGGTTGTCTACAAAAGTCAGGCTCATTGTGACCACACTTTCCCCTGATATAACACAGGCTGTCATCTATTACCTACACTTCACTATTAAGAGCACTTTAAATTGTGCTCTGATTACACATTTCGCTAAGAATTTTCAATTATTAAATCTCTCAAAACAGCTCATTTTATTTTTATAGATTTTGCCTATTCAATAAGATAATCATCTCTTAAATAGCATGTCTTAGCAATTATTTTTATCTCCAGTTATTTAACAAGAGCTGGCACATAAAGAGGGCTCACAAATGCTGGGGCTTTAGCTCAGTGGCGAAAGCTCCTGCCTGGGAGGTGCAAGGTCGTGAGTTCAATCTCTGATACCAAAAAAAAAAAAAAAAAAAAAACCATTGCTCACAAATATTGTTGAATGTAGAAATAAGACAGTAAAGTGGGAAACCTTCTGGGACAAAGCCATGTTTTTATCACATCTTAGATACGGACAAAGGCTATTTCTGAGTAATGTTAACAGCCTGCCAAACTAAAAAAAAAAAAGCCTACCACAGAATTATCCTGTTTACAAAATAGATATCTCCCTTCAAAATATGTTTACTTTTTTTCTGATTATAAAATAACTTTTTCACTGCAGAAAGAAAGAGGAGAAAAAAGGTGACTAATCATCAGCCAACTTGCTTTATAATAATAGGTTTTACAGTAGCATAATTTGAAGCAGCATTCTGTAATAGCTAAATCATAAATTAAAAGCCCACTAATCTCTCATGTTGGCAAACTTTTCTTTAACTGGGATATATATTTTCAGCTGTATTTGTATCTCTGCATCACTAAACCTCTTGCCAAGAGTAACCATTTGAAATTAAAAGCAATTTCAAAAGAAAAAAGAGTCTTTGGCTGCAGCTGAGACAGTGACACACGCTGGAGCACAGCCCTCCTGTCCCCAGCCCCACCCTGGCTTCCAGAGCAGATCCACTTGAGGTGTGAAACTGAACACCCTCTCACATAACCCAGGGGGCGTTTGCAAAAACATATGCTGAATAGGCAGACTCTGCTTTTAGAGTCAGGGTACACCTTCCTGTTTCTTGCTCCTTATGGGGAGACTTACCCCCCAAAACCAAACCATTTGCCTCTTAACCATCCACCACCATGACTGCCATCTCACACGATGACTTCCAAATCAGCTTACAGTCCTGCCTTACACTCAAGCCCAACGCGTGTACAACCCACAGCCTCATGGAATCTGTATCTGGATATTTAAAAGACAGCTCGAATCCAACATGCCCAAGAAGGAACCCTCAAATTCTCTCCCCAGACATGCCCTATTCTCTCTCGCCCAACACACAGCCCCACCTTCCGCACGATTGCTTAAGCCAAAAACCCAGATGCTGTGCCCAGCCCCTCTGTCTTCCAGGCGCACGTCTAAGCTCTCATCGAATCCTGTTAACGCCACTTCCAAAACTGGCCCTAAACTCACTGCTTCCAGCTAAGGCACTGGGCATCTTGCTAGGATAAAGCAAAACAATCCTCGCAGGTATACCGACCACTACTGCCCTCTGCTGGCCATTCGTAATGCAGCAGCAGGGGGGGTGCCTTCAAAATTCAGGCGCAGAACTCCCAGGCTTCATTCAATACTGCTGTTTAAAAAGCTCACTGCCAGACTTGGTTTAAAGTCCCATGCCAGCATCTCTGCTTGAAAGGCCTAGCACAGTCTGCCCCGCCTGCGCCTCTACTTCCTCCTCGGGTCCACTGCCAGCCTCGAGGGTGCCACTGGGTCTCCCTGGGCACCTAGCGTCCCCCTGGGGGGCTCTCAGCCTAAGCCTGGGGTGTGGCTGGTCCTTAGTACTCAGTGACCTGGTTTCCTGCAAATCATCTTCTCAGGAAAATCTGCCTGAAATGGTCAACCAGAAGATCGAGCAAACAACATATGCTGACTCAGAAATGGCACTTAACGAAACCCATCCCGTAAAAATACTGGCAAAAACACCAACTAGACGAGCGGACACTACTAACCTCCTAAGAGAATATATTCAGCCTCACCGCGGAAACATTCTTGGGATGCGCACTGCCACTCCGGATCTAAGTCCTCTTCCACAGGAAAGGGGACACAGAAGCAGGCAGGCAACACCTGCAGAGCCAGCCGCACAGAAGCCGGCCACCACCCTGATTCTCTTTCTTCTTACACCATCTGGATCATTTTTGCTCCTCCCTCCTCACCCGCCCTTTTACAGAATAATGCGGAAGTATGATGGAAGAGGAACTGGGAAACTAAAAGAAGTTCAAGAAGAAAAATTAATTGTAATGTATGTTCCTCATTTGGATCCCTGTTCAAAAATAGTTTAAATCAAAATAAATACTACATTTACAGAATAAAAAGTGTACACTTAGGAATACCTGCAAAAATTTGAAAACTCTGTTTCAATAACTGAGTTTGTAGGTATGAGTCTGGTAGGATGAACACAGGTTTTAAAGAGTCTGTGTCTTTTAGAGATACTCACTGGCACAGCTGTGGACTGATGACAGTGTTGGGGAGCTGCTTCAGGACATTCGGGGGTAAGAGCAGGAAAACCATCAGGGCCAACGCTGCCCAAGACTGGTCACAAAGGTGGCAGGTGCAGCTGGGGGCCAGTGCACCAACTCCAGGCGGGGCTTCAGCCAGGGCAGGGCTCTGCTCACGGCGCGCTACCTGTTAAGGCCGAGTGACCGATGCACGCACAGATGGGGGCTCATTGGACCGTCCGTCTCCTGCTGTAATATGTTTGACTATCTCTTCCTGTAATATGTTTGACTATCTCTTCACCAAGTTTATTTAAAAGTCAACCAGTTACTCATCACCACACTTCACTGCATGGCTTAACATCACCATAGAAATGTTCATTTTGTATTGTCTATCTCTGACTAAAATACAAGCTTTCTAAGAGCAAGTCTAATCTGCTTTACTGATATTATCAATACAGCTGAATGAATGAGAAAATAAAAGGTCTAGGGACTCCTTCAGAGGTTTTTTGGTTTGGTTTGATGGGGGCGAGGGATACTGGAGATTAAATCTCCAGTCTTCTCACTGAGCTACATCTCAGGTCCTTGGATTTTCATTTTGAGATGGGGTCTTGATAAGTTGGCCAGGCTGGGCTCAAACTTGTGATCCTCTTGCCTCAGCCCCAAGAGTGCTGGGATGTCAGGTGTGTGCCCCTACATTGGGTTTCCTTGACAACCATAAGAGCATATAACAGCATCTCGGTCAGGTCATAGCCACGCCCAGCAGCAGGGCTTACCTTGACTTCGATGAAGTCGGGGTTCCCGAGGGACACCAGCTCCGCGTAGGCCTGGAGTTCGTCCACGTTCCAGGACTTCACCAAGGTCAATCTGTAGACGGTGCGCTGTCGCTAAAACAAAAGGAAGATCAACTCTGCTGTAATCTCGGAAATCACCTATTAGGAAAATTCTCAAACTTTTTCAATCTACGGAGAACCTGGTCAGGTGAATCCCAGTATGAACTTACGTAAACTGAAGTTACATTTGAGGGACAGATGAAAAAAAGATGTTAACATGAAATAAGATTCTCCTATGCCTTACTGGAGGCACAGGTGTTAAAATATAACTTTTCTGTCCCTCACCACACCGAACATGTTAGGTACCCAGAGGTTTGTGACATACACACTCAATTCAATTCAGTAAGCAGTGGCAAATTGATGAAATGGTTTTAGGCTGTGGGAAAATTAATTCAAGTAACCTTTAGGCTTTTGGTTAATGACCATTCAAATTGTTATGACAAGGATTATTACTGTTGTCTTCGTTTTCTGCTTTCTCATTATTGAATAACCTCTTGGCATTTTTCGTTCACAGAGAACGCACATGATAGGCCATCAATGTTCATGTTTGTTTACCATGCAACCAAGAGATGTAGGCACTTCCCAAAGAGCTTACACCCTTTTACTTTGTAGCTCCCATGCAGGACCCAAAAGAAATGATTAAAGATACAAGGACTTATTGAAAAAGTTCTTGCAACCAAACTGATGGCTTAGTATCTGAAGTATAGCAAAGGTATGGGGGGGGGGGCCTATGTCCTGTGAATTCCCCAGTAAGAAACAAGGCCCAAAACAATGGAGAGAAAAGCAAAGTGAAGACATGAACAAAGGATTCTAATCCCTTTACTACTGCTTGTTTGTTTGTGGTCAGAACTCAGCAGTTGGACCCAGGGCCTTCACACTAAAGTTATATTCTTGGCCATATTTCACTTTTTATTTTGAGACAGGGTCTCATAAGTTGCTAAGTTGCCCAGGCTGGCCTCCAAGTTGTGATTTTCCAGCCTCAGCCTCCCAGAATGTTGGAATTAAACACATGTACCACCATGCCTGGCTTTGTCTGAAATCTTCCACAGTTAATAAGAAAAAAGAAATGCTTGAGACCTTGAGAAGAAAAGAAAACCTAGAGATGTTTAACGAAGAATGTTCAGCAGATATATTGGAAAATAGTGTTTCCAAGCGTATTTACTCACATATACTCAAAAGTTGCTTTGGAAATGTGTTAGATAATGCAAGAAAAGAAAATCTTTCCTTTCTTTTGGTAATAATATGTAAAGCTCCCTTTTACATAGCTATAATTCTTCCAAGGTTAAATCTAAAAAAAAGGAAAAAAACCCACTGCAAACCAATCTCATTCTTATATAAGCAAAAATCTTAGAAAATAAAATTCAGTACTATGCTAAAAAATTCCAAGAATATAAAGATGTTTCAAGAAGAGAAAAGTCAGCACCTCCCAAGAATCGGCCACGCTGGGACTGGGAGGAGCCCACCAAGAAGCCAGCTAGCCAGCCTTGCTGGGAAGCCATGCAAGCCACTCGAGGTCCAGGAAAAGAAGAGTCAAAGAGCGGCTTCCATGAGCCTATGGCAGGCGGACTGAGAATCACCACCACCACCACCCCCCCAAGCAACCAGCTGAGTTAATAGCAACCGAGGTACAAAAAGTAACTAAATGCTTGTATTATTTGGTTGATTTTGCAGGCCTGGGTCTGAGCATCTGTTGGAAGATGATTATGCAATATAGCAAATACAGGGGATTTCCTTCTATCTTGTCTTTGAAAGCCAATCTTGTTCTCACTGTTTTGCTTTGTTCTGATTAATTGTTTTGCTTTATTCAATGTTCTGTTTTGACTGGTTTTATTCTGTATTGTTGCGGTTTGATTTTGCTATACCTGATGGAATGGACAACTACTGTGAAGATAACAAAACATACTAAGTAAGGTAGCCAAGGTCGCTTTCCTACCATCCTGCTTCCAAGTTCTGATCAATTTCACTTTGTTTTGGTTGGCTTTGTTCTGTTGGATTTTATTGTATTTAAAATAAAAAAATAAATATGATTCATATTGGGAGACAAGACATGGTAACATAATAATTCAACACAGAAAAACCATCTTCATAGATATCCAAAAGTACTGGATACCTTTAAAAGCTAACCCTGACTTTAAAACAAAAAACAACAAATCAAAAATCACTTGGTAAATTCAAACATTAAAAAACATATCTTTAATGTAAAGAAAAACGTTATCTAGTCAATAGTCCGTGAAATTCATAGTGCTTGAAAAAAAGGCAACCTATTTTAGAGTCAGACTATAAAAAGAACATTCATGGTATTATTTTTTTATTTTAACACTTTCTGCAAGTTGTAGTCAAAGCAAGAAGGCCAGGACAGAAATTACTGGAAGGTATACCAAAAAATGATTAATTGTAAGGACCAGGCTTCTTGAAAACTTAACACCATCAACTATAAAACTAGATAAGGAAAAAGTAGCTAGCTATCAAACAGTTAAAATGAATGTGGATTCTGAGAATACAGTGAATCTCAAGTCATGCACGAGGTATCACTTTCCTTTTTCTCAGTTGCTATCTGTGTAAAATGTGGGGATTTTACACAGGATTAGAAGTATTAAGCCACGTAGCACTTAGAATCAATGTAGCAGCAGTAAATCACACCAAGTAGTGGCTATTACACACCAGCCATAATCGATTATAAATACAAGGCAAAGAATATTCGACTTACAATTGTAAAGTGATTGACTATGAAATAACATGCATTACAGTAAATAAAATAAACTTTTTAAAGAAAGCTAAACAAAACCTGTCTACAGGAAAAGTCGAGATGGATTTATAAATAGAACATCATCCCAAATGAGCCTGAACAACTACTCTGAAAGAATAAACCGGCAATGACACTAACATTCAAAACAATGGCATGAGTGTACCCTGACCTGATGTCCTCACTTTCCCAGATGGGAACCGGGCTGCGTCTCCAAAGAGACTGCCCAAAGCCCCACAGCTGGGACGCAATCGAGAGCAGGGGCTCCCTCACTCTGCAAAGCAGGGGGAGCCCTGAGAAGAGACGCGAAGCGCAAGGGCACGAGAGGTCATTGCTCGAGCAATGACCATGAAGTGGCCGTCACCGGACGCCTGTCCACACAGTCGGGTCCACTCCTTTATCTAAAGACGGCGGGTCCTGACTGAGTGTTGGAGGTTGTGTTTATTTTGCCTGTGTTTAAAAATGAAATAAAGAGTCATATACTGTGGTGTGTCTGGTGTCTGTCATCAGTATCTTCATAACACTGTCCATGTTGCCACATACTGCTGTTTGTTTGCTTTCTGTTATTCCAGTGCATGACAATACAACAATTTATTCAACCATTCTCTGCTAGACATCTGGGTTATTTCTAAATTTTATTACCAAAAACTGCTGCTGTGTCTTCTAACATTAGAGTTTAATTCTTTCTGCTTGAGGAAATTTTATATAAAATGCTCTTGTGACATATAGATACACATAGATAATGGTACTGGGAATTAAACCCAGGGCCTTGGCACTAAGCTACATCACTGGCCCTTGCTTAATTAATTCTATTTTTTAAGCAAGTTCTTACTAAATCGCTAAGTTGCCCGGGTTGGGTTTAAATCTATGATCTTCCTACCTCGGCTCCCAGTGTTAGGATTACAGGCATGTGCCACCATGCCAGTTTCTGACATATGTTCTTTTGTGCCTAACCTCTTCTCAATGAATCTGGTGTCCACATGCTGTCACTTACAACTCCACTGCATAAGTACTCCTCCTGAAGGACCACTCACCTTCCAGTTAGGTCTCTGACAACACAGTTCTCTTCTCCCACTGTCTTCCACACAATGCTTAATTTTACCTAACCCCAATTTATTGTTAATTTCTTTCATGATTAGTGCTTGTGTCTATTTAAAGAATCTTTCCATATAATAAGAACATAAAGATAGCCATGTATTTTTTCCTAGAAATGCAGTCCTTTCACACTGGTGTCTAAAGTGCACCAAGGCTGGTTTGTGTGTGGGGTTAGAGGTTAAACTTATTTTCACGTGGATATTCTGTTCCAGTAAATACAGTAAGGTCAGTGCCTATGCATGTGAAAGCCTACTCCAGTTTCGTTTTGTCTTCCTATTCTGTACCACTGATTCAGCTGGTTAGCCTTATCCCAAGTCACACGGCTTGGTAACCAGGCTTTGTGTCCAGCAGAGGTGGTAGTTCTCAAAAGGAGGCAATTTAGAACACAAGGGCAATGCATCACAACTCTGTAAATTCCTCGCACAGATTACCCACATGGCAACATCTTCAGAATAGTTTTGCTTTCCCCAAGTGAGGGTGCTACTGACACCTACTGGATAAAGGCCAGGCTGCTCCCGATCCCTTCACCAGGCGCAGGACGGTCTCCCACGCCTTTCCTGAACAGCCTATTCAGCCCAACACACCAGTGGGCCCCGAGCAGAGAGACCACCGGTATGCTAAGCAGGTCTCATCCCACCCTTCTGCAGGAGTGGCTTGGCTCAAGGCCCATCCTGCCATTTCAAAGTCAGCTTATGAACTCCCATAAACAAGCAGAATGCTGCGTGATTGTCACTGAGGTGGCACTGAATCAATAATCCAGTGTTGTCCAGTAGAACATAAAGTGAACCAAAACTCCAAACCATGCATGTAATTTTAAATTTGCTAGTGGTCAGGCTGAAAATTTAAAACACTGACAGGGAAAATTAATTTTAATATATTTAATATATATTTTTATATGACCACCTCCAAAAGTAATCAGTAGTTTAAAATATTCAGGAAATCTGGCATTCTTTCTCCCATACTGAGGGTGTGAGTCGCAGTGTGCACCCTCACACACAGCACAGCTCAAAGCGGTCACCACAGGGTGCATATGTAGGCAGGCACACGAACCACACCTAACAGGGCCAGTTAATGCAGGAGTAACCCATACTCTCCCAAAACTGTCTCTGTGTAGTCCTCCAAAGCTCCCCCATAACCAACCTGAGTAACAGACAAGAACAGAGAGAAAAATGTCCACATAGGAAGGGGGAGGGAGAGACAAAGGAAGGGAAGAAAATGAGAAAAGAAGGAAAAAATGGCAACAAAGTTTTTGTGTAAAGAGGGAGAGAAAGAAGGCTTGAAGGGAGAGGCGTGGAACGAGGGAGCCTCAAGATGTGTCTCACGTACAATACTAATTCCCTGTGATAAATGTGATCACTGTATACCCCTAAAAGGCGCCCATAAACTTAATTAGTTAAAATTCTCTCCATGATAAGTTTGCAGTTCTCAGTGTAGGGGTCTCAAATTTATTTCCATAGAGTTACTTCTAGACAATGTACTTGGGTACTGTATTTACTGTATTAAGATTACTGTATTAATCTTTTTGTATTTCTTCTTTTAATATTTAACCTACATTTTAATTGTTGGCATGCAGAAATGCAACCAGTTTCTAAAATTACCTCACTACCCTGACCTTGTAAAATGTACTTATTAATTATAATAATGTAATTTAAAAATTCATGGGAGGATTATCTACATGCAGATCGAGCATTTCTAATTCAAAAACCTAAAATTCAAAATCTGAAACTTTTTGAGTGTCTAAATAATAGTACAAGTGGAGCAGTCCACACCTGACAGTTTAAAAACAGGCACAATAAAACCAGCATACAAAACTGCCTCGGGGCTGCCCATGATGATGCTCAGGAAACATAATTTAATTTCGTTATGGGTCCCCTTCCCAAGATTTCTCGTCGTGTAAGTATTCCAAAACCCAAAAACACCTCCAGCTGCACATTTCCAGCAGGGACACTCAGGGCATACTGACCGACTGCGGCATTTTCCTTTCTAATCACAACTCTGTGCTGCTGCTTCTTGTCTTTTAACACCAGCCAGGAGGAACTTCCCATCGCACTCCAATGGAAGTGGTAATAGCCAACGTCCTAGCCTCATTCTGGATACTAAGGTTTTAAATATTTATCCATGAAGTATAAGTCTTTGTAGAAACCTTTATCACATTTGTGAGACTCCTTCCCCTCCTGGTGTACTTCAAGGTTGTAACCATAAATAGGTGTTGAACTCTATTAAATTCTGTTTGGTATCTATCTACTCTATTCTATCATCTTTCTCCTGTCACAAGTTATGCCAATTTTTTAATATCAAACAAAACTTACACCTTTAGAAAATATAGCTGTGTAAGAGTGGTGTTAGCTCCTTCAATAATGGCTGGTCACTTCAACAGTAAGACAATCTAAGCCTATAGTTTTCTTTGAACAATTTTTAAAATTACAAAATCAGTTTCTTTAATAATTATAAAACGGGGCTGGGGATTTAGCTCGGTGACAAAAGCGCCTGCCTTGTAAGGAGGCAGTCGAGTTCAATCCCCGGTACTGATAAAAAGGAAAAAGACAAAAAAAAAAAAAATTATAAACCGAATTTCAATAAATTAACTTGTGTAAAGTTTTTCAGCTTTGTTTTCAAAGACTATACATTTCATTTAAATTTCCAATCTAATTGGCATAAAAATATTCTATCTTTTTTATCTCCATAGGATCTATAGTGATGTTCCTTTTTCATTCCTAATATTGCTTATTTATGCCTTCTCTTGTTTTATTCATTGGTCTTACCGATAGTTACCAGTTTTATAAATCTTTACAAAAAGCCAACGTTCAGTTTTCTTAGTCATTTCTATTTTTATGGAATTTCTTCTATTTAATTAATATGTGCTCTTATCTTTGATTTCCTCCCATTCCCTTGCGTTTAATTTGCTGCCCTTTCTCTAATTAATATGGTTAGTTTATTGATTGTTATGTTCTTTCCTAACATAAGTACTTTGTCTTTTAAAACATTTATTTCTCCTTCCCTCTTGAAGAATAATTTCACTGGAACAGAATTCAGACAGGCAGCTGCAGAGCTGGGTTCTCTGAGGCTCCGTGGTTTATTATGTCTCTCCTCAGTTCTATTGTGAAAATAACAACCTTCTGGCCCTTGGGACACAATGTTTTTTTCCTTCTACCTGTTTTAAAAATTTCCTTAAAACAGTTTCTTTTTATTTATTGGATAGTTTTTTTTTTTCCTGTTTAGTTTTCTTACCTATGCTTATACTGCCCAAAGTTTCTACAGTGGGTAAAAATGTTTGGAATAAGGAACGATGCTATGTAAAAATGTAAATGTTAATTTGATAAATGCCACATATTCAAGACACCTTGTGAACATGGAGGAGGGGGTTTGCCTAAAATAAGGCTTCCGAGACCACAACTATGAGCATGTTGGTTATCAAACAAAAACACTAGCAGAGGGCCAGGGATTTAGCTCAGTGGCACAAGTGCCTACCTGGCAAGTGAGAGCAAGGTCGTGAGTTCAATCTCCAATACCACAAAAAAAAAAACACACACACACTAGCAGAATACTAAAATCATCTCAAAATTTTCTGCTAAAACATTTCCAGAAAATCCATTGAAAGACAAATTGGTGGGGGCTGGGGATAGCTCAATGGCACAAATGCATACCTGGCAAGCATGAGGTCATGAGTTTGATCCCCAGCACACACAAAAAAGAGAAACTTTAAAAAAGGCAAATTAGTGGGATCCTCCCTAACTCCAGCACAGGGTTCTCCTCCATAGGTTTCACTACCATATCCTCGGAGTTGAAGAAAGAGAAGACTTTTGCTGAAAATAATTGTAAAATAGATTTTATATGATTTTTTTCAAATGTCCTTTTTCCATTATGAGTTAAACAATCTGTGAAAATCTTAGATTTCTTAAGTCTCAAGTTTTAAGCATGGCTTGTCACAGGATTATGCAATATTGAAACCATTCACCCCAAAGCAAGCTTCCACCATGTCAACTCTGGAAATTTTTGACTGCATAGTTGTAAAATTGGTGACAAAATACAGGAAAACCTGGGTGCTAATTTCCTTTTGAACTATGCTTTTCGTTTGACACATCTGGCTTATTAATTAATGATTATTTTCAACAAAAGTCACAGAAGTTTGTTATTTTACCTTTCTATCTAGAGCACAATCAAGTTCCCACACCCCCACCGACAAAGTGCAGCACCCTGGGGTTAGACAAAAGAAATGCATTGAAGTTGATTTGATTACCTACTTCACATTTTGGGTTTCACTGTGAATGTAGCAAGCCTGGACTAAGTTCTGAGGCTTTAAAGTCTCACTTGGTTAAAGCAACGTCTAGAGTCTAACAAAGACTACTTTGAGCCTAAAGAAGAATAAAATAGTGCCAGCCTGGGCTGGGGATTTAGCTCAGCGGCATAAGTACCTGCCTTGCAAGCAGGCGTCGTGAGTCCAATCCCCGGTACCGATAAAAAGGAAAAAGACAAAATAAATAAATAAATAACAATAGTGCCAGCCAACAGTAAGGTTAAACTAAACCTGAGTACAGCTAGAATTTCCTTTGCAAAAGGAAAATGACATTATTTCAATCTTTCTTTTGCTTAAAAAAATAAAAGAGGAACACAACTGAATTGCATTCATTTTAATTAAACTCGTTTCCGTTTGGAGATTTATTTAGCAATTGTCATTTGCATGGGTTCCAGATTGGTTAGCACACTGCTGTGGGGACAGTAGTAGTGCAATAGTATGGAATATAAAAATGGAGATGTTAGCTTTCAGTTAAAAAAACTAAAATAAATCAACGTAAAGAGCAAAAAGGTTTGCTTTGGCTCGCAGTTTCAAAAGTTTCAGTCCATGATCTTTGCTGTCTTGCTCTTGAACTGTGGGGAAAAACACATCATGGTGGAAGCAGCCAAAGGCTGCTGTTCACTTTATGGTGGCAGGGAGGCAAAGAGGAAGGGGCTGTGCCCCAGTATCTCCCCTCCAGGACACCCCCCAGTGACTTAACTTCCTCCCACCAGACCTCACCTCCCAAGGGTCCCACCACCGGGGCCTCTGAGGACACACCCAAACTACAGCGGCTTTGCACAGACTCACTCCAGCAGCTCAGCCCTCTGCTCTTCAAATTGTAACATCTGTGGAAAACGCCATCACGGTCTCTCAGGCGTTTTCACTGGAGCATTCTCCCCTCTTGCAGCGGTGGGCAGAAACTCAATTAGAGGGAGGCGAGAAAGCCACGGCAGATCACACTGAGTGTTCAGCTGGCTGTGTGGCAAAACACACAATGCTCAGCTCTAAAATTCAGGTCACATCTTTTTGACAGATTTTCAATTTGGGTTTTAATTTTTTTCCTAGATGAAAGCAATACATAGACCTAAAATACATGGAATAAAAACTGAGGTCAAAAGTAAGAGGAAAATGCTTGTGAAAATGAACTTGGGAGAAACAGGCAAGCGCAGGTCGAAAGGCGAGAGTATGTGGATGAGGGGAGAGAAAACAGAGTCAGGCAAGGACACCTTGGGCAGTAAGGAGCAAAGAAGCTCGTGGGCTCGGGAGCCAGCTGGCCGAGCTTAGGTAGCTGCCTAAATTTCTGTAAAATTGGGAGAGTAATAGCATCAATGCAGCTCGTAGTACTGTTATAGAACTAAATGAGCTTAAACAAGTACAATGGCCTGGCATGTAGTGAAACACAAATAAATTCCAACTACCATCACCACCGCGCACAGCCCTGAGGATGCAGGGCCTCAACCACCAGGCATAAGGTCCCATGGTGCCGCAGCCGGAACTCTAGGGCGGTGATGGCAAACCTGCGCACATGTGCCCCTGGGGGCTGTTTGCATCACTAAGAGCTCTAAAAGGTTCACCATCACTGCTCTAGAGGCTGGGGTTAGGCAGAAAACCAAGTACCCATCATGGTATCCATTCCCCTGGATTTACATTCTGTTAGTGAGTAAACAAAACTAGGACCCAAAATGAAATTCATAGCAATACCAACACCCAAATGGGAAACCAGAAGAGGACCTACTGCTCCTGTGTCTGCACTGTCTCTTCAATCTATAAAAACCAAGTGGAATATTGACCAAAGTATATGCTGTCAATAAATTAAATCTGAACTGCTTAACACACACACCCAACTTAAAAACAATCCCCCAACCATTTCTTCTAAAAACAATGGAACATTCAGTACCACTACAGAAATTAAGCAACTTAAACTCTCTGGAACTTAGCCTTGAAAATGGCTTTAACTACCTAAGTTTTATACTGTGCATAGGGGAAAAAACATATTGCTTCAAGTAAGAATAAACAAACAAATTCAAATTATAATCATGATATAGCCAAATGAAGCATTCTTTTTAGTCACAGAAGATGAGCAAGAAAATTGTATGCTCCCAAAATGAGCTAAGTAACCAACCACTCTACACCTTAATTAACAACTGAAAATGCAGATCAAGGTACAAGAACCACTTCTTAATGGCTTAAGCTGTGCTTGCACTGTGAGGCTCCGGGAAGAAAACCTGGCCCAGCAGAAAGGGAAATGACACGAGGAAGCACAGGAAGCATTCACAGTGCATCTGAGCAGCTTATCCTGAACTGGATGGCAAGCACGTGGTTTAGGCCTAAACGTTCCTCAAAGTGCTCATGGCTGAGTGTGTGGGATCCACTCACCAGTGGATTTGTCCAGTAAGGAGCTCAGAACGGCAAGTGCTGTCAACGGGCAGCATCTGGCTGGCTGTGGGGGTCCCTGGGGTTTAACCTGGAAGAGTGCATTTCCTGCCCAGCGGCTGCCTCTGCTCTCCGCTTCTGGGCTGCCATGAAGTGAGCAGCTTTTCTCTGCCTGGCCCCTCCACCACCCCTTCCTGCCTGGGAATTAGTAGGCTGGGGGCTGTGGACTTCAACTGTGAGTCAAAATAAACCCCTGCCCCGCCTTTAAATTGCAGGTGTCAGGTGCCGTGTCTCAGCAATGAGAAAGAGATTAAAATATGGAGAAAGCAATGCGTAGAGAGCAATTTGTAGCACTGAAAGCAAGTAGTAGGAAAAAAAGGAAAGATCCAAATCAACAAGCCAAAATTAAATAAAATAAAACCAACATCTAAGCTTCCACTTTAGGAAACTAGAAAAACTAGCACAAATTAAATCCACAATGAAAGAAAAAAGTCCACCCTCAGAATCCACACAGCTGGGGATTCAACCAACCACAGATCTAAAATATTTTTAATTTCATCTTTATTGATCATGTACAGAAATTTTATTATTCCTAATCAACACTGTGTAATAATTATTTTTAGAGCATTTACACTGTATTAACTACTACCGGTAAAGTGAGATAATTTAAAGTATACTGAAGGAGACACATATATTAGATGCAAATATGATGTCATTTTAAATAATAAACCTGAATATCTGTGGATTCTGGGATCCTAACAGGTCCTGGAATCAGTCAATTCACAGATATCAAAGGATAACTACAATAAAAATTATACCAGAAATCAATAACACCGGAAACAAGAACTTAAAAATCAACAAAATCAAAAGCTGGTTCTCTGAATAGATCAGTAAAACTGATCAGCCTGTAGCCAGGCTAACTAAAAAATCAGAGAGAGAGACAGACAGATGGACACAGAGACAGAGACAGACAAAACATGCAACTAACATAATAAAAGCGCACATAACTACAGATCCTATAAACACTACTAGAAGAATAAAGGAAACCTGAGTGTGCTAATACACTCCTGTAATTCTGGCCCTCTGGGAGGTTGAGGCAGGAGGACTGCAAGTTCAAGGCCAGTCCAGACAACTTAACAACTCAGCAAGATCTCGTTTCAAAAAGATGAAAAAGGCTAGAATATAGGTCAGTGCACCTGAGGGTTCCACCTCCAGCACAGCCACACACACACACACACACACACACACACACACACACACACCTGGAGTATTAAAAACAAATCTATGCCCACGAATTTGATAACCTAAATGAAATGATCCAATCCTTTGGAAATTAAATGGAAAAGTATAAATTACCAAAACTCATAAGAGGAAAGACACAATGTGAATAGGCCCATATCTATTAAAAAGTTGAATCAATAATTAATCCTCCAAATCAGAAGACACCGAGCCCAGATGTACTGACTGGTAAATTCTACCAAACATTCAAGGAAGAAATGACACCAGTTCTGTACAGGATCTTTCAGAAGACAGAAGGCATGAGAATACTTCCTCGCTCAATTTATAACACCAGCATTAACCTAATACCAAAACTAGATAAAAATATCATAAAAAAGTAAAATAGAGAGTATCTCATGAATACAGGTGCAAAAAACATGAATAAAATCCAATAATATGAAAAAAGAATTATATATCACCACCCCAAGAAAGACCTATTACTTGGGATCCATCCTAAGTAGTATACATCTAAGCTAATTCAACATTTCAAAGGCAACTGATGTAATTCATCACACCAACAGGATGAAGAAAAGCACCTGATCACATAAAGAGATATAGAAAAGTCTCTGATGACACTTAATACAATAATCATTAATAGTAAGAACTCTTAGCAAACTTGAAATAGAGGGGACCTTTCTCAATTTTATAAACAAGTAACAAATAAACCCTACAGCTAATGTAGTTAATGGTAAGAAACTCAAAGCTTTCCTGCCAAGATCAGGAACAAGGCAAGAACATTCCTTCATCATTGCTTTTCAGTGATTTACTGGAAATCCTAGTTAAAGCAGGAAGAAAAGAAGAGGAGAGGGGAGGGGAAGGAAGGGGAGGGGAAGGGAGGGGAGGGGAGGGGAGAGGAGGAAGGGGAGGGGAGGGGAGGGGAGGGGAGGGGAGGGGAGGGGAGGGGAGGGGAGGGGAGGAAACCAACGAAAAATACTGACTGGAAATAACTGAAACTATCTTTGCTCATTAATAACACAATCACACAGGTAGAAAAACTAGTAATGGAATCTTACCTAGGGGAAACTGTGATACTCAATTGATACATTAGGAATAACAGTACTGGGACTGGGGATTTAGCTCAGTGGTACAAGCACATGGTATATGCAAGATCGTGAAATCCATCCCCAGTACCCCCCCAAAAAAACCTATTAGAAAAGTAATAATAACACCACCTATGAGGAATTCTTGCCAAAACTCAATTTTAAATAGGGCTCTACATATAACTACAATTTACAGGAATTACAAAGAGTTACAGAATATGTTTAAAGACACCACAATGATTCAATTGACCACAGTCAAAATGCAATACATTTTAATGACAACTGACTCATTTTCCTTGACAAATAAGTGGCACATTAAGAAAACAGGGACAGGGGCTGGGGATTTAGCTCAGCGGCATAAGCGCCTGCCTTGCAAGCAGGCAGTCATGAGTTCGATCCCTGGTACCGATAAAAAAGGAAAAAGACAAAAAAAAGAAAAGAAAACAGGGACATACCCAGAATGGTGGTATATGTCTGTAATCCCAGCACTCATGAGACTGAGGCAGGAGGATTGCCAAGCATTCAAGACCAGCCTGGGCTACATAGTGAGACCTTTTCTGAAAACACACACACACAAAAACAACAGAGGAAGAAAAAAAAAAAAAAATCAAGGACAGAACCAGAGCCATAACATTCAGAGATATGTCAGCCAAATGCAACGTGAGAATCTTGTTTGGCTGCTACTCTGAGAAAAGTTACCAAAAGTATGGTTTTGAGAGTATCAGAGAAAATGGGACACAGGTTTGAATTCTGTTGTAATACATTGTTATCTGTGTTAGGAGTGATGCTGGCACTGTGGTTATGCTGTGTGTCATGGTTTATATATCAGTAGTCCCCAAGCCTCATGCAATTACGGACTGGACCAAACCTAGCATTTGTGATTGCTTCACTGTCTAGCGCTGATGTGGTGTGAGTGCTACACCCGCCTAGGGGTGGAGCTAGGATATGAGGTAACTGGCAAGAAGAAGGTGTGTCTCTCTTGCCGGTTGTCACTTGATGTTTGCAGCCGGCTATGAATGGCAGCCCTGCCATGCCACCCTGCCTGGTAGCCAGCTAAGTATGGACTGAAACCTCCAACCACTGTAAGAAATAAACCTTTCCTTCCTTCATTTTGGGCATCAGGTATTTTGTCTCAGCGACTAGTGAAAAAGTAACTAAGACAGTGTTTTGTTCTGAGGTTCTTTGGATGGAAGTAGAGACAAAGGACACAAAGTGAAGGGGAACATATGGGAAAAATTTGTGAGAAAACCATGAATACTGATTGCATGAAACAAGAAAGGTACTATTTGTGGTATTCAAAATAAATGCAAAATGTACCATAATAATCGCATAAAAGGCGGGTCATGGTTCATGCAGCTGAAGTGTCCCCAACATTATTATTTATAAAGTAATATAGACTAATTTACATAGGTCTGAACAGTGAAGGGTGTCTATTTCAATATTTAGAGTAGCCACTAAAAGAATAACTGAATAAATTAACATTTAAAACCAACACAATGGAAAATTGATAATAAAATGATTTAGCTAAAAGGAACAATGGAAGGAAAAAAAACACAGAAGAGTCGGGGGAGGGAGAGTGACACAAATACTAAGATGCTGACTTTAAACTATAACATTTAATGTGAAACACTAAATACTCAAATAAAAACATTTTATATATATATGAAAAAACAAATCCAATTCCATGTTAGTAGAGCTAATTAAATATGAGGAAACTTAAAATATACAATAGCTATTATTGAGGAAAAAGTCACAAAGGAAATAAAATATGTTGAAATGAATGAGAGCTAAATTACAGCATATCAAAACATATGTAACTACAGATATAGCAGTGCTTACTACTGGGACATTGACAACTGTAAATAGCTGCATTTTTAAAAGATCTCAAATCATTAGCCTAACTATACCTCAAGGAACTAGAGGGATAAAAGCAAACCAATAGCTAGGACTGGGAAATATTAGACTAGAGCAGAGGTAAAGTAATGCATAAGAAGACACTGAAGAACAAAGAAACTAAAAGTTACTTCTAGGAAAAGATTAACAAAATTGACAATCTTCAGCAAGACTAAGAAAAAGAGAAGATGCAAATAAAATCAGGAAGTTCTGGCAATACCATTAACCATACAGAAATAAAAAGGCTCAAAGAAAATATAGACAGCTACATGCTCAATACTTAGATAACCTAAAGTAAATGCTCAAATTGCTAGAACTGACACATAGTAATAAAATCCTGTATGGCCTATATAACAAGTCAAGAGTAATCCAAAAACCCTGGTCAGACATGGTAGAGCACACCTCTAACCCTAGCACCCTCGGGGCTGAGGCGGGAGGACCACAAACCTAGGCTAGGCAAACCAGTGACAAAGGAAGACCCATTTGAGCTGGGTGTGGCGGTGCACTCCTGTAATCCCAGCACTTGGGAGGCAGAGGCAGAAGGATTGCTGTGAGTTCAAGACCAGCCTGGGCTACAAAGTGAGCCCAAGGCCAGCCCGAATGACATAGTGAGACTCTGTCTCAAAAAGACAAAAAACAATTTAAAAACAGGAAGACCCTATTTAAAATAAAAAATGAAACAGAAAAAAAAGGCAGGGTATGTAGCTCAGTATAAAAGCCCTGGGTTCAACTTCTAGTACTGCAAAACAGAACAGAACACTTTCCCAGAAAGAAAAGATCAGTAACATATATTTCACTGCTAGACATTTCCAGAAGAGTATTCTCAAATTCTTTCAAAAAATAGAAGGAATACTTCAAAACTTCTTCTCTGAATATCTTTATACCAAAACTAGACAAGGGCATCACAAGAAAAAAAAAAAAAACACTACAGACCAATCCTTTATGATGCAAAAATTCTCAACAAAATAGTGTCAGACAAAGTCCTCCATTACTTTAAAATAATATATATTATTTAAAAATGAGATTTATGAATTCCATAAGCTTCATCCTAGAATGAAAAAGGTCGCACACCACATGAATCCATGGCATGAAACTTTTAGAACAAGTATATCAACAGAAACAGAAAACAGGTTGGTAGTTATCAGGTATTACGGGTGGAAAGCCAGGGGGCAGAACCACTTAATGCGCACACAATTTAATTTCAGAGTGATCAGAAATGTTTTAGAACCAGACAGGAGTAGTGACCTCACAATATTCCAAACTATAAAATGTCTTTGACCTGTTCACATTAAAATTGTTAATTTTATGCTATTTGAATTGAATATAAAAAATTATTTTAATCCTTGTTAACATTCCAGCTGGCTGTTTTCCAGAAATTAATGGTTGATTCCAAAATGGGACAGGGACTCAGAGAGCCAAAATAATTAGCAAAAAACAAAGTCAGAGAGGAATCACATTTCCTTATTTCAAAAAAACCTTCAAAATAGAGCTAATCAAGACTACGTAACAATACCATAAAATAGACTGTGAGATCAATGGGACATATTTGGAAGTCCAGAAATAAAATCCATGTATTTCCAGCCAACTGGCTTCAACAAGGGTGCCAAGACAGTCCAGGGGGAAAGAACTGGCTTTTCAGCTCATGGTACTGGGACAACTAGATGAGCACTTGCAAATGAAAGAAATGGGATCCTTACCCTCACGCTGTACACTGAAAAGAACTCAAAGCTGGTCAGACATGTGAGAGCTAAAAATGACAAAACACAAAAGAACCCATAACGCACTAAATAGAGACATAACAATAACGCTGGCCTTACTTCCGACGAACACTGCGGTTTGGTATTTGAAAATCAGTGAAATTCACCGAATTAGACTAAATATAGAATAAGGAAACAATAGCGTATGTCAGTGGATGCACAGTAGGCAGCTGATAAAAGCTCAACACTCATTCATGATGTCATAAAAAGCCAGAAACAAAAGGAATCTTTAAAGAAGAGTATGAAAACTCAACAGCAAACTTCAGACTTAAGGGTGAGATACTGAAAACTTTCCTCTGACATTGAGAAAGAGATAATCAGCTCTCACAAATTTTACTAGACACTGTATCAGATGTCAAAGCTAGCATTATAAAAAATAGAATTTATTGCATGATTTAAAATCCATAAAATAATAATTTTAGAAAACTTTTTATATAATTTTATTTCTATTCATATGCAATAATATTAAAATGAAAATATAAAAGTACTTAAAAATATTTACCAAGGTATCCAACATTATTATGTATCTGAGAATAAACCCAACAAAGTATATGATCTGTACACAGAAAACTATAAATCACTGAGGAATTCTAAACAAATTAACTTATGATGTTTATTGATTTGTGTTGATACTGTAATGCCAGGATCAGTAAATTATGCACTGCTAGCTAAATCAGGTCCCCTGCTGTGTGTGGATAGCCTTGAGCTAAGAATAGTTTTTACGGATGAATAATTACACTCAGTTTGATGACAGAGAATATTAATTGTGAAGTCCAATTAAACAAAGCATTATACCCCCAGATTTCAATGCATTCTTTTTTATATCAGCCCTTTAAAATAAAAACTGTACTGAATCATGATTATGTTTTAAATTTAGTAAATACAAATTCATAAAAATGCGTTTTCTCTCTTGTTCTAGCAATATTTACATAATATTCTTCATCTACCATTGGCATGCAAACTCTAAAATCTTTGCTAATCCCTGATACAATCTCTCCCCAAATTGAATGTAGTTTCACTATTATCTAAAACAGATTTTTAATTGAGAAAATGATTAAAATTGAAAAGCCAAAATAGCCAAATCAAATCTTTAAGTAAGAACAAAGTTGAAAGACTTAAATTAGTTGACATCAAGACTTAATAAAGCTATGACTAGAAGACCGGTCCCGGCATAAGTAGGACAGTGGAACAAAGTCTAAAAACAGACCCAAACGTGTGGATACCTGATTTGTGACAAAATAGGTTCAGTAAAACAAGGAAGAAAATGTTGGGTCAGATGGAAACCTGTGCAGGAGGTAAAACCCCACTTTAAGATCTATGAAAGGAGAAACATCTGAAGAATCTCTTCATGACTCTTAAACAGCACTGATTAGCTGTACGCTACAGAAAAGCTCAACGGTGACCTGGCCTTCACCGACACCCCCACTTCTGCTTAGCGAAAGACATGAGAGAATATAGCACGAAGCGCAAAGCGGAGAAACACTTTGCACAGATCTTGAATACATAATGAACTCCTACAGACCAGTAAGAAAAAGACAACACAAAAGGAAAAGCTGACAGTGGTCCTGATACGCCAGAGTGGCCTTCAGTAAGAATGGGTTGAGTCATGCGTGGTGGCGCATGCCTGGCATCACAGCGTGCAGGAAGGTGAGACAGAAAGAATCAAGTTCAAGCCCAGTCCAGGAAACTTAGCAAGGCCCTGTCTCAAAATAAAGAATGTTTTTTAAAAGGCTAAGGATTTGGCTCACTACAAAGGCCCCACTGACTCCCGACCATAGGAAAAAAGAAGTTTTCAGGTGGCTGGAGAGGCAGTGCAGGGATGAGTGCCTGCTTAGCACCGTGCACCCTGGGTTCAATACTCAGCACCATCACTAAATGACGTTTTCACAGATAAAGGCAATTAAAATGTATTATCCCCTCTCAAGGGAGGCTATTCGAATGACTAATAAGTAGAAATGCAAATTAAATCCCCACAAAGAATTAGCTTCACAACTCCCACAAAGACTGGCAAGGCCAGGTGGCAGCGAGTGTGTGAAGCACGAGAAACACACGCATACTCCTGGCAGGAATGCAGACTGCACGCGTGCACACTAGACCCACAGCAATCCCACTCCCAGTGTGTCAGCCAGCACATGGAAGCGCCTATGCTGACCAAAAGACATGCACGGAATAGCATCAGGGTTAATCATGATGGCCCAAAACGGTAGCGATGCGAGCGTTGACAGAAGAACGGCTAAATGGCAGCACGGTCGTATAGTGATTGAAAATAGCCAGACACCTGCACTCAGCACCATGCTGAATCTCACAGATTTGTGTTTTTAAAGGAAAAATACATAAATACAAAAGAATGTAAGTTGCTATTATTCACTTTCCAAAAGTACAAAAATAGACAAAGCTACCTTATGGCACGAGCAGTCAAAGTAGCAATTATTTTTAGTGAAGCAGAAGGGATAAGGGTGCTAATGACCGAGGGGCAACTTTGAAGGTGCTATTAATATTCTATTTCTTGAGCAGTTGCTGGTGGTGTTTGTTTTGTAATAATTCACCCAGCTGTTCATATAAGGTCTGTGCAGTTTTGTGTTTTATATACTCCAATAATAAAGCCAATGTAAAAAGTACTGGAAAAAGACATTCAACTTTCTAAAAGTCTTTCTATGTTATATTGCATTTGTTATTTGATTTAAAATATCCCAGTGCCCCCCAACCTCAAGTGAGGAGATCGAAGAGATAGCCATGGGATGCTGACAGCTATCAAAGTGACAGTTCCAAGGAATTTACCGTCTTATTCTCTCTTCTCTTGGGTATTTTAAATACTTATAATAAAAGGATTTTTAAGATACACAGGGATGAGACAAAATGCTGCTGCTTCTAATTAGGTAGCTTTCAGAGCTATATATTGTGGATGAGGTTATTATATCCCAGGCCTACAGCTCTTAATTTCAGTAATTTATCTTTGACAGTTGCAATTCAAAACAAACTATTTGAGGCTATATCAAAACAAGATAAAATGGTCTCCTAAAATATGGTACTGACTTGCTGGTAATCAAAGAAATGCAAATTGAAGCAGTAATGAGGTGCCATTTAGGCTTAACAGATCAGCAAAGATTTTTTAAAAATAGCAATATTCCATGCTGCCTAGAGTTCATCCTGACAGGCAGGCTCACGCACTGATGGTGGGAGTATAACTTGGTACAAATATTTTGGAAACTAACATCACAACATGAATTAAGGAACCTGAAAAATGTTCGAATTGGTTGTCCTGGTAATTATAGTTCTAAAAATTTAGGCTATGGAAATGATAAAAACTGTAGACAAATACTGAAGACTGAAAGTATTCATTCTAGCTTTATTTATAATATTAAGAAATTACAAATTTTCAGAATAAACCATTCCAAGAAATAGCTATATGATTTATGATATAGCCATTTAACCAGCAGTGAGGATGCTTAGTTCAAAACACTGATATGAAGTCCAACTTATCCAGTGAATATCCTCAACTATAGCACGGCTGAGTGTATGTCATTATTTAAAATTCTCCTGCTTGGAGGCCAGGAATTCAGTAAAGATATATAACACATCTGCCTTGGGTTCAGCACAGCCTAAAAAGATCATACATATCAACTGGAATGTTGGACAGTGTGGCCAGCAATTCAACAATCATGCACCTCTGCAAGTAATTTATCACAGGAAACAGAACTGACATCCTCCTTCCACCATGCTGGAGTGCAGGAAGACATCTGCCCACCGGAAGGAGGAAGATAACGCAAACATCAGAAGAGATGAACACAAGAAAGCTGGGAAATGCAAGATACACAGACAAAGGAAAGGAAAGGCTAAGAGTCCTGGCAGAAGAATAAGAAAAGGGTGGGTGAATACAAAGGAAGTTAACTATACAATGAAAGAAAAAGAACTCCTACCAGAGGCAGAGAGCGAGAGAATCACACCGATACTTTTGAAAGCTCAAATGAGTAAGATAGAACAGTGTTTATTTATCTTTTGAAGGTTGAGAGAGATTTGAAGGGATTGCTTTACTGATGTTTTGAATGGTAATTCTCCACAAGTGATTTATGTACTAAAAACCACTAAGAGATTTACAACATGGGAATGCAAAGAAAAGGACAAAAAAATGAGAACTCAAAGACGATTCCTAAGGAAGGGAGATTATAACAGGTGAAGACAAATTCAAAACCAAAATAATTGAAAGAGAATAAAAATTGGGAAAGTTTCTAGAGGGAAAATGATCTCATTAAAAAATCATAAAGACCATTCTTTATACATCCCATTTGGGAGAAGATCTACCTGAAAAGTCTCAGACCACCGCCACAAGGTGAAAAAAAGAGAACAGTAAAGAGAAGCCAAAAAGACAGTGTCATAAAAATCAATAAGGAGACAACTGTGTTGCAGCCTAAACCAGGATACTAACACAGACTCCCATCACTTGAAGCAACGTATTGACATCAGTGTCTGAGAATATTGACAAAAAAGCAAACTCTCTGGCAACATTCCCATTACCAAAGTCCATCATTCCTGCAACAGACACCAATGAATAGAAACAGCTCGACCCCAAGTGAACAGAAGACAAGGTGGGAGAAAGATCTCAATGCAGCCAAAAAGCATCTGCAAAATGAGACAAATTAAATTTGAAAGGGGCAGGCGCAGCTCACAATCATACATCCCTAAGGTCAACAAACCCTGCAGCAGACCTCTTTCTCCAGAATATTACTTATACTATCTAGGAATTCAAGTCCCAAACATTATAGTAACTACTTCCTTCCTGGGAAATTAATTATTCAAATGCAAAAACTCTGTAGTCCAGGAATAGTCAGATTATTCCTAGCTCACCAATTAACCACCATGTGCCTAAATTTGGCTTTGAAAAAACAGACAAAAAATAAATAAATGAATAAATAGGCTTGTTAGAAGGTGACTCAGCTGCAAAGTATGCCTCTGAAGTGTCATTCCTGGAAAGCTTACTAGTGACAGATGTGCCTGGCTGCACAGCACTCCACCTCATGTCTGACCCCAAAGAAAGTTTGTCTTCACATTGTTGAAGTGACAGCAAAAAGATTAAGAAGGGTACATGGCACTTAAGTAAACTGCCAACAATTAAGACTTCCCTTCAAAATTGTCTAATGTATATAATTTATTAAATAACACAGGTATGGACATATCAAAGGGGTACTACCCACTCATCTCCTGAGTCATCCACATTGCAACACAGATGGAAAAAAACAACATTTAAATAGAGCTGGTGAAAACATACACTGAAATGCTTCACATGCAAGAACTGGATCTAGCTATCAGAACACATGAGAGCAAAACTAGCACTCAAGATATGTCCACAAGCCAAAATGCCAAAAGAAGCCTGTTCATGTAACAGTAAGAAGATAAAATTAAGGTGACAGACAGAAAAATTAGCCATATAACACAGTACAAAGCCTAGAAACAGCCACATATATATGGAAATGTGATTATAACAGGGATCCATTATAAAATCTTTAGGGTAATGATTTATTCAACAATGATGCTCATTCATTCAATTATCTACCCAGGGAAAAAAGGATCCCTACCTCACACCATAAGGATTGCTGAGTGTATCTAAAGAAGACATAGACGAAAAAAAAAAAAAAAAAAAAAAAACAGAAGTATAGGAGAATGAGGGGAACCTTGAATGAACAATATAGAGAAGAATTAGAAGGCATGAAACAGACTCAAAGAGATATCCAGGAAATTTAAAACTCCACTGAAAGCTGGCAAAACTGCTTGAAAGAAGGGCTGGGGATTTATCCCGGCGGCGTAAGTGCCTACCTTGCAAGTGTGCAGTAAATGAGTTTGATCCCCAGTACCAAAACAAATCAGAACAAAACCAAAAAAAAACTGCTTGAAAGAAACTGAAGACCTCGAAGACAGGATGGCAGCTAGTGATTGTGAAAGGAAATATCTCTTAAAAATAACAAGGAACCAGGATATAACAATTCAATGGCTGCAAGACAATGCAAAGAAAAATAATTTAAGAATGATAGGTGTCAGTGAAAACGCAGAGGTTAACACAAATGACCTAAAGAGATTATTTATACAAGTAATAGTACAGAACTTTCCAAGCATGGAAAAAGACCTGACATCTAGATAAGTGAGGCATATAGAACTCCAACTAGCCATAAGCAAAATAAATCTATATCCAGACATAATAGTAATCAAGATCCCAGAAATTCAGCACAACAACAGAATATTAAAGGCTGCTAGAGAAAAGAAATATATGACCTATAAGGAAAACCCATCAGAATTATGACAGACTTCTCTATACAAACTATCAAGTCAAAAAGAGCTTGGAGTGAAGTATTTCAAGTTCTGAAACAAAACAACTTCCAACCCAGAATGATGTACCCTGGAAAACTATCTTTCAAAATTAATGAATAAATAAGATACTTCCATGACGAAGAATAACTGATGAAATTCAGAACCACCAAACCAATCCTACAAAGAGTACTGAAGGACATTCTAGAGAGAGAGAAATAAATGACCACAGTCCCAAGAACAGTGGTAAGGGTAGGATCACCAAGTGGGGAAATTACTGAATGGAGGGGAAAAGCAGGAAGCCAATGGCAGGGGAAAAAGCATGACAGAAATGAACCGATGCATGTTGGCTGTACTATTAACGTAAATGCTTCAATTCACCAATAAAAAGAAACACAGGCAGAGTAGATCAAGAAACAAAACCTATTAATATGTGGTATACAAGAAACATTAACTTGAGAGTCAAAGCAGAGAAAACAATGCTCCGTGTGACAGGGAACCAGAAAAAAGCAAGGGTAGCTTGCCCCTCAACTGCAGCATGGTTAAGGAAGACACGGCATTTTTATACAATGGAAAGCTACTCGGCTATATAGAAGGATACTCACGAGGCTCTTGTAGGTAAATGGGTGCAACTTATGATCGTGCTCTTGGGTGAAATGGTTTGGACTCACATGGGGAAACGCTGTGTTACCTGCCTGGCACAAGAAACTGAGGAAGTTAGTGGAAGCCAAAATGTACAAACATACTGTGGGAATGAAAGGGGAAGAAAAGTCTAAAAAGGGAAGGTAGGAGCCACTGTTAATTCCCTATTATTTGGTTTTGAAGTCCTCTGTCGTTTTCTTTGTTTTGTTTTGATTGGTTTTATTGTTTTATTGGGTTTGATTTTATTAAGTCTGAAGGCATGGACAGCTACTTTAAAGGTAACAAGAGGCATTATGGCAGCCATTGTTATTTCCTATTATCTTGTTTTGAAGTCGTGTATTACTTTTACTCTTTTGTTTTGATGGGCTTTATTCTGTTTTGTTTTATTTGGTCTTATTCTCTTAAAGATTAAAAAAAAAATTTTTAAAGCCCGATTGGCATGGGGATGGGGACTATACCACTGACAAAGTAGCCAGGCTAAGCATAAAAAAGACATTAGACACAAATTACTAATATTAGCATGAAAAAAGACCACCATTATAAATTCCATAAGCAATAAAAAATAATAAAAGAACACTACAAAAGCATTATGCCTACAAATTTAATGACAAACTAATGAAATACACACAAGAAGAGAAATAATTTGACTAGGTCTATATTTTAAAACTGTATCAATAATTAATAATCTGCCAGAAGAAAAAGCATCAGGTCTAACTCTGAATGGCATGACTGCTAAATTCTACCAAACATTTAAGAAAGAGAAATAGTACCAACCCATCACAATCTCTTTCAGAAAATAAAAGCAGAGAGAAGACTTCTCAACTCATTCTGAGGGAATTGTTTTGCCCAAATGTCAAAACTAGAAAAAGTCATTTCAAAAAAGAAAACTAGACATCAATCTCTCACAGATACAGATATAAAAATATCATCCACAAAATATTAGGTCAAACCCAACAACATACAAAAATAATTACAAACCTTTTGTCCAGGTGGGACTTACTTCAAGCACATGAGTCTAGTTAAACTACTGCTGATAACCGACCCCACACACAGCATGCTAGGTAGGAAAGTCTTAGGATTTTATCAACTGATGTAAAAAAGCATTTGACAAAAAGGCAGGATAATTCATGATAAATTCACAGCAAACATGAATAAGGGAAACCTTGGAGCAATGAGGAACATCTGTAGAAAACCTAGAGCCAATACCAAACTCCATGTGAGAAACTGAACATTTCTTCCCTAAGACTAGAAATGGGGTGAGGATGTTCCTTCTCAGCATGTTCAACATTGCACTGGAAGACCTAAAAACAACTTAAAACATATACTGACCAGAGAGGGAAAAACAAAACTCTTTATTGTAGAATGTCTAAATTACAAAGAATAGACAAACAAACTCCTAGGGCTAGTAAATATATGTTGCAAGAATACAAGGTGCATACAAAAAGGTCAATCATCCTCCTCTGTACTACTGATGAAAAACTGCAATTTAAAAAACACTCATTTATTTATAACACATTTACAGTAGGAACAAGGAGGAGAACAGAGTGGAAGGAGAAAGGAAAACGTGCAGGCTCTATATGTAGAAATTACAAAACTAAAAGAAATGGATCTAAATAAATGAAGAGACACTCTGTGTTCATGGATGAGAAGACTCAACACTGTTAAGATATCACTTTTCCCCAAACTGATCTATAAATTCAATGCAATTTCACATTCTTAGCAAACCATTCTGTCGATATTGATAAAATGATCCTAAAGTTTATATGGAAAAACAGAAGACCTACAAAAGCCAGCACAAGAAGAACAGAACTGAAATTCTCACACTACCCAATTTCCAGACTTACCAGCGAGCTACAATGTCAGCAGAAGACACATGGATTACCAAGACAGTGGAGAACAGACCAACACAGCCACCTGATTTTTGACAAAGAAGCAAAGGCAATTTAATATAGAAATAGCAAGAAAAGGTGCTTGAAAATTTCCATGTCCGCACTATTTAAAAAAAAAAAAAAACAACACTATAATACAGACCTTACACCTTTCACAAAAAAGACTACTGACCAAAACATAAAATACAGACCTCTAAAATTACTAGAAGAAAATTCACATGACCTGTTTTTGGTAGGGAATTTAGATACAGGACTAAAAACACAATCCAACTTGTTCTAAAAAAAACACTATTAGAAGAATGAAACACAAACCAGACTAAGGGAAGATAATTTGAAAACAAATATTTGATAAAGAACCTGCTGACTGAAATGCAAAAAAAATTTTTTTGAACCTCAACAATAAGGGAAAAAAAAACTTAGTTAAGAAATGGGCAAAAGGGCTGGACGCTTAAGAGAAAAGATACAAATGGCTGATAAGTTCATGCAAAAATATGCATAATCATTTTCCATTAGAGAGCTGCACTTAAAACAAGACATCATTCTGGTTATCAGGACAGATGAAAAGGAAACAACTAACAATCGCACATGCGGGCCAGAAAGCAGAAGGATGGGAGCTCTCCTTCACTCTAGAGGGGAACACAAAATGCTACAGGTACTTAGCAACACAGCTCAGTGGTTTGTTGTGAAGTTCAAAGGACTTGCCATCAGTCTACACCCATATCCCTTATTTACCTAACTAATCTGAAAATCTACGATTACTCAAAAACCTGCACACAAATGTTTATAGCAGCTTTATTTCTCATTACTTAATTCTGGAATTAGGTAAGACATCCTATAATAAGTATATAGACAAACTACAGTATGGTGATCCAGTACAGTATGACCTGTACTGTATGGATACTGTACAATACAGTATCCATATGGTGATTCCAATTACAAGACATTCTGGAAAACGCAAAACTATGGAAACTGTAAAAGATCAGTGCTTGCCAGAGACTTGAGAGGAGACAGGGGAAGTTGAACAGCAGATCTGCAGGGTGGGGAAAGTTTCATACAGTACCAGCAGACGCATGGCACTGCATTAATCAGAACCGTAGAACTTGGTGGTGCCAAGAGTGCTGGGGGTCTTCCTCTTCAAAACACAACACAGTCTAATCATGATAACATCACACAAAGCCCAAAGGAGGGACATTTTAAAAACATGCCTGACCTGTACTCAGCAAAACTTCAAGCTATTAAAGCTGAGGCAGTCTGAGAATCTTAGAGAAACCTAAGGAGGACCAAGGTCACCAAATGTATTACCCTGGATAGAATTCTGGAAAAGAAAATGTACTAGGCAAAACTAGGCAAAACCTCTAGAAAATTTAAATGAAATATGAATTTGGTTTGTAAATACTAACAGATACGCCATACCAACGTAACATGCTTGTCTGTTTTTCTATTTTAGGTGCTGGGGTCGAACCCAGGTCCTCATGCATGCTAAGCACACATTCTCCCGCTGAGCCATATCACCAGCCCCCAACGTAGCATGTTGCCAATCATCAGGCAAATGGGGTGTGCCTTAGAAAGGGGAAGAGTGTGAGAACTCTGCACCAGCTTTGTAATTTTTCTGAAAATCTGAAGTTCTTTTAAAGTGTAAGTTTGTTAAAAAAAAAAAAAAAAAAGAAAGAAAAGAAAAATGATATGCTCAGCTGTTTATAGTAAACAAATGGAAATAACTATCAATCAAGAAACATAAACAAATGACATGCTCATGGGAACAAGGTACAGCTATGAAGTAAAACTGCTTGCATATGAACACAAGACACAAATATATATATATATATATATATATATATATATAGGAAGTATTTAAAGCATGACCAAATATGTATCTTTTACAATTTAAGTATAGCTTATATAAGCCAAATAATTTTTTTAAACTTCAAAACAGAAGGGTAGGTGATGGTTTTGTGGACTTTCTCTTTCTCTCTTGCAGATAATGAGAAGGAAGTTCTAGAAAACCAGGTGGTCTTTAGCCTTCCTCAAATCCCTGTCCTCAATCCCACTAACCCCAGAAAATGGCAACTAAAAATAATCAGACTTTACCCTGGGAAAAACAGGGACAGACTCACTTAATTTGTAATGGGTTGTAACTACGGAAGTGAACCTACAACTGAAGGATTCTCCTGTGGGCTTCAGACTAGGTACTAGATATTTTCAAACTCAAACACAAAATCAGAAGATGGAAATTTTCCATCATGAACCTGAACAGAGGAAGTAAAATGTGCTTTATGATAATATAAAACTTTAAATAGCTTTGAAAGTCAATAGAGTTAACAGACAAAGGCGAATGAAAAATAAAGGCATGCTTGAATCACAGGACAACTGGGATCTTTCTAATCTCGATGTGGTTCAGATGTTAGAAAGATGACTGATAAGGCCCATGCAGGTTTTTGAGACAGCGAGCGACATATGCCTACATAAATATATAGACTCCAAAGCCAGGGGGAGGGATATGAACATCACAAAGACTGTAAAGTCCATAGAAATAAAGCTAACACACTTCAAGTCATTGTATTTACATGACTTCAGCATTTCTAACCTGTCACAGGCAAAACACATTTTCCCACCATACGATTGGCCAGAAAGAAGGTGCAAATGTTTAAATATAAATGATGCACCTTTCAATCCAGTATTTCAGATAATGAAAGAAATAATGGCATTAATTTTCTGTTCCTGTGAAGGCAGATGAGATTTTGCTGCATACCCTGCTTCTCGTGGGCCTGCAGCAAAGGAATGACTCGGTTTCCCATGGCCATAAATCAGGCACCCACGCAGTTTCTCCGTCACTTCCCAAATGCACTAGTAAAGGTTTCCAAAGGGCAGTTTGAGAAAGTGCTTCTTTCTTTCTGGTTGCAATAAGCAAAAGAAATAGGCTTCTGATCATTCTTTTTAATTTCCTGTTCCTCTTAAACTCTTCTTTCATAAATCAAATGCAATGATTCTCATAAAAAGGTTCAATTCTAATCTCCAAAATGGTGATAACTAGGCTAAAATGTTTAAAATACGCCTCAAGCGAACGGACTTGAATGATTCCATTTGGAAGAAATTAAAGAGGATGAAAGCTACTAGCTGGCAAGAAAAACAGCCAACTGGTCTCTCAGTGATGGGGGCTTGAGACTGTTGATGCTTACTCATGGCAGTGGCTTTCAGGATTTTAAACCCCAAGCCACATCTGATAAATGAAATTTTCCTCAAATGCTACAGTTGTCCCAGCTTACCCAGAGACCCATGGATCCTGAAACCGCACAGAGCACCAAGCCCCACACACACAGTTCTTTTTTCCTACACCTTCGTGCACCACTGCATGCCTTTTCCACATGAACTACACCTGTACCACACACTGTGGCCGCAGATCTTTGAGGTTTGATTGTGCAACAGCAAAACCAGCACAATTTCTTTGTACTTCTTCAGGATTTCACAGGCGCTCACCATGGATCTTACTGAACTCAGCATACTGTTCTTTTCTTATTGTAATGAGAACGCTCACCTCTTCCCTTAAAGGAGGACTTCACTGCTTCTCCTCAGCTTATCTGAACTGTAGGCATCAGTGCTATTATGCGCTGGGGCCTTTTCAAAGGAAAGTAAAGGTCCCCTGGACACAGATACAGCTTTACTGGTGACAGTAAAGCTGGTAACTACGAGGAACGCCAAGTACAGGTGAGGGCTGTGTTCCACGCGGGCACAGAAAGGGAGTTCACACCCTGGGGAGCAGGTGGAAGACTCCGTCACACTGCTCAGAAGGTCGTGCAACCTAAGACTTATCAGTTCTTTACTTCTGGCAGTTTCCTTTTCATATTTTCAGAGAGCAGCTAACCACAAAAACAAGCTACAGAAGGCAAAACCTTAAAGTGAGACGACAAAACCTCCAAGTGGGACAACAACTGTATTTGAAATTTCATTAAAACCAAATTGAAAGCAACGGTTGTTTCTGATAATGTCTGTTCAAACCACCTGGTCACCCTTGGGAGCTACCCCTCCCTGTGCTCTGCTGGATGAAAATGCATGCTCTCTCATGCAGGACCAAAACCAAAAACAAACAAACAAAACTTCTCTTAATTTTGTTAAGACACTTCAGTTCCAATTAGGGAAACAGAACTAAGGCTAATTTTTTAAAAAATCTTCCTAATGCCCCTCACTGTTGTCTGAGTATGATGAATACACGTATCTGTTACAGCAGCACAAGAATCCTAAGGCACTGGTAAAACCATTATTCTAGAAAACAGAAAGAAACATACAAATGATGATCAAAATACATGGTGTTTAAATTTTTTTAAATTAATAAAGTAAAAGATATCACCATTAATTACTCTCAAAACACTTCCTATCGCCAGGGAGTGATGGTGCACTCCTGTAAACCCAGCCCTCGGGAGGCTGAGGCAGGCGGATCATTATGACTTTGAGACCTGTCTAGGCTACAAAGTGAGCTCAAGGCCAGTCCAAACTGCACAGTGAGACTGTCTCAAAAAGACAAAAAACCTGAGCAACCAATTCTGAGATGTGCAATATATTAACTAGTGTTAATCCTCTACTTTTTTTTCTTCTTGAAATTCTGTATCATTTCTATCCTTTTTTTGTTTTGCTTTTTGAAATAAAAAAAAGACCAAAAATATGCTTCCTATCATTTCAAACACATTTATTCTACCATATCTGCCACTTCCGGAAGCAGCTCTGGAGCATCTTCACGACCCGATGAGAAGCTCAATGACTACTGCTGTACACACCACTGACCGGAAGGCCGGAAGGCAGGCTCGTAAAAATACGACAGTGTGTGCTCACCCGCCCCGGTCAGCTGGCACCATGTGCTTTCCAGTTCTTCCTCAAAGTCAAAATGACTGTGTGGGACAGACATCAAGACAGCACAACTGAAGACACAAAAGACTCCAGCACTGCTTCCCGAGGTGGCAGGAACAATGAGGTAAGTGTATTTAAAGCAAAGGAAAACACAGAGGGATTCACAGAAATGTGTCCTTTACTGTAACAAATTTTAATTTAAACCTATGCCAATTTTTTATCAGCCCTTGTACAGTCAGGCTTCTGTGACAGTAAGGAGACATTTGTAACTTGATTAACCTACTCACTATGCAGGGAATCTGTTACAGGCAGCTAATCTGAATTCCAAATGATACAATTCATCTTTGGGCCAGTTCTGGATATTGTTATGCAGTACTCTAATACTTGTAAAGTGATTTTGATTTCCTTTCACTTAATGTAAATTAAGTGACTAGTCCAAATTACCAAGCAGGTGTGCCTTGTCACTGACACTTTGTTGACCTTACCACTGGGTGGTAATAACCCACAAATGCTGTACCTGCTGCTTACCTTCCGTCTCTGCCTTCTCCTTTGGTCCCCACTGATGGGAATCATCATTACCTGATATGAAGCACCCAATACATATTTGCTAAGTGAATGAACATAATTTGTGTAGTTAACTTTAAGGATCTAAGTTCAAACCCAGCCTGGGCAACTTGGTGATTTATCAAGATTTTGTCTTAAAATAAAAAGCAATGAAAGGGCTGGGAAAGTAGCTCAGTGTGAAGGCCCTGGGTGCAGTCCCCAGTATCAGTCAATCAGAGAATATACATAGTGCTGCACTGAATGCTACAAATACTATAAACATACAGTTGAAAGTACCTTGAGCAGCAAGAAGACTTCAGAAAAAGATGACCACACGAAACATGCCTAACACAACCCACCATCAAACCACTGGATAATAAACGGAACTGACAGTAACATGTTCCTCCCAGTTGACGGCAATAATTTGTTCATGAAATCTGGTATTATGCATAAGAGTGCCAAATGAAGCAAATTTCTCATTATTTTTATTGATTTATTTAGTCTTTCTGAGAGAGGGTCTCACTATGCAGTTCAGGCCAACACTGAGCTCACTTTGTAGCCCAGGCTGCTCTTGAACTTATAACGAACCTTCTGCCTCAGCCTCCCAGGTGCTGGGATTATTGGCAGGAGCCACCACACCCAGCTTCATTATTTTAAATAAGAAAAATTTAAATGTACTACATATCAACTTAAAACCTCTAAAGAATTTCTTAAAATGAAACTAAAACAAGGCAATATAAAACAACTATTGGGTTTGTAAAACACTGAAAATAAGATCAACACCCACTGCTCAGTACAGAACTATGACTTCATTCTGTGCTACCATCAAGCGTCCAACCCACTGGGTGACACCCAGTAAACTTCCAAATCATCCACAACTGGCTGGTGATCTACTGGTTACATCTGGAATGCCACTTAAAATTTTCTGCACATGGCTGTGAGTGCTGGCATGGGCCTGCAAGTGCGGCAGTTTGGGAGACTGAGGCAGTGGGTGACAAGCTCAAGCCCAGCACATGCGTAACTTAGTGAGCTGGCAAGATCATGTCTCAAAATAAAAACTAAAACAGACTGGGAAGAGGGCTCGGTATGAAAAGTCCTGGGTTCAAATCCCAGCACCAGAAAAGATACAGGAGGTTCTTCTGTGTATGCATTTTAGAAAATAAACATAAATCTCGCCCTTGCAAACTGCAACTTAAAACACTGTGTTGAAAGATTTCTACACTGTATGAAGTTTGGATACTTAAGACAGGCAGATGATCCATGTAGGGTATGATCTGCATTGGGAAGAAATGCTTCTCTTATATTCCTCGTATGAGCTGATGACTTACAAACCAAGAGTCAAAGAGTAAATAAAACTCTACTAATTTGTGGACAGCCAGATCTTTAAAACCAATTTTCTTTTTTTCTTCCCTTTTTTGAGTAGTTGAGGGTCACTACTATTCAAGCCACAATCTAGTCAGAGTTGACCTCAATACCCAGTAGCTTCACATAAAAGATACTTTATCAAAGGCAGGCTTTATTTAGTCCTGAAAGCCACTGTCCTGAAATAAATGCTCTACTGTGTGTGTGGTCATCTAAGACACCAAGATGGAGAAATTTCTAGAATACATCATCCCTGCTTCATTAATGATCTATATAAAATTGCAGTGTTTAAAGATAAATACATTTATTAAAATATAATTATTTTCTGTAATGCTATCACATATTATTTGTTTTTAATGGAAACTAGAATACACAAGAAAGTATCACCCATGACTCAATAGCTGCACATTTCTTTTAAATATCTTTGTTTTTAAGAAAAGGTATTTACTTAGTATTTACATCAAAAAATTTTTTTCAAGTTCTGTCAAATGGTCAAGGATTTTCACATAATTATTTGCAGAGTTTTAAAAGCTCTATTGATAGGTTAACCAGTTTTAACTTCGGACAGCAAGATCTTATAAAACCATTTCTCTTTTCTGGTGTAGTGAACCCTTTTTGGTTTTTGTTTGTAGTAGTACACGTTTCTAGGATCTAATGTTCACACTCCTTGTGTGGCCCTGATACATGTGCACAGTATGTCATAATTCCTTTGCAGTCCTGTTTCCTGCCTCCTCCCTACTTCATCCATCTCTTGGTCCTCTTGCCATTTGAAAAATTTCTCCCTGCTTCCCGTTATTTATCTTATATTTTGTTCTCTATTTATAATTTGAGTTTCTCGTTTAAGAGAAATCACACAATATTTAAGCTTGTGTGCCTTGTATTTCACTTAACATTATGGTCTCAGGGTGCATCCATTTCTCACAGATGAAGTTTATCCTCCTTTATGACAGAGTAGTACTCTATTGTGTGTAACACCATATTTTCTTTGCCCTCTTTTGTGTTAATGGGCATATATGCCACTTTCAAGGTTCAGTTCTTGTGATTTGTGCTGCTATAAACATGGGTATGCATGGACTACTATAATATGATGTCTTTAACTCTTTTAGGAAACATAGCTGAGAAATCTCCTGCCCAAGTCTAGCTATACCTCATCATTCCACTCTGTCCTCCCTGCTGCTGCTCTTGGGTTCCAGGAGTATTAAAAACCAGACACTACATACACTTCGTCAAATCCCCAAGCTCGGCTCCTGTCCTCAACAAGGAAGGCATCTTGGTAATCAGCAGTGGCTCTCAAGATGCACTGGACAGCTGGGGGACAAGCAATGAAGGACAACTTACTTTTAAACACCTCTCATTCTATGGCATTTACAGTGGTTACCAGGTAACCAACTATATATTAAGTACTAATTGATTTTTAAGACTCAGTGCAGCCATCTACTCTTGCAGGCAGGCTTTTCCGCCTCCAGCATCTCTCCTTTGCCCCTGCAGACCCTGTGCATTCCTGCACCCCAGCAGTCAGCGTAGGTGCTGAAACTGACCCCCAAAGAATGCAGCTCATCCAGGGGGCCAGCTCTCATTCCAGTCATACTTACATCCCCAAGCCTCACCCAGGACATGAGACATAAGAAGCTTCAAGGAAAAATTGGCCAAAATAATTACAGTAAGCAAAGTCTTCAAAATACTGTGGCCCACTTATAATACAATTTATTCAGAGAGGCAAATGACCAGTATTTAACCTGAGCCCACATGCCAGGCAATGTACGAAGTGCTTCGAGAGCCTTACCTCTTACTCCCAAACACAACCAGCTGGGTGGGGGGAACAGTTCTCAGCCCCACTTTGCTGATGACAGCGCAAAGGCTTTGCAGAGGTCCCACAGTTTGGCCATGGTCATGGGACCACAGTGCTCACTCTCTCGGGAGTGGCAAGACCTCCAATGCTTTGGCTAAGTACCTGCTAACCACAGAAATCCTCTCCAGCTGGGCGCGGTGGTGTGCGCCTGTAATTCCAGCACCGTGGGATGCTGAGACAGGAGACTCCACGTTCAAGCTCAGCCTGGGCAACTTAATGAAACCCTGTCTCAAATTTTAAAAAAAAAGTACTAGGAGAGCCAGGGATATAGCTCAGTGGCACAGCACCTGCTGGCAAGCACAAGATCCGCAGTTCAATTCCTGGTACCTCTTCCACCAAAAAAAACCAACCAAACAAAAGCAATAGGGAAGTAGCGCAGTATCTTATGTTAATAGTTACCATAAAAAATTACCTTCAAAGGTGAGGTTGGAGCAGTTTACATTCTCTGCAGAGGGGCATGACAGTCCTCGCCTCCTTGCTAACATTTTTATCTATATTTAAGGGCCATTCATATTTTTTGCCCATTAAAGATTTGTATCTTTTGTGTATTTTCACATCACTCTATAGATTTTTTACTTAATGATTGGTAGTTTCATTTTCAGAATGTTTCAGTAGTTCAGTGCTTTTAAAACTTTGTTAGCTAACTGATTTTAAAATTTAATTTAGAAATTTATTCTTTTAAACTGTCTTGTATTAGTCTGTTCCCAGTCTGAATGATGACGAAATCCTCAGAGGTGGTTAACATAGGAAGAAGACAGGCTCATTGTGGCTCACGATACTGGAAGGCCAAGGTCAAGCGACCACACCTGGTGAGGATCATGCTGGCAGAGCCCCAGAGCAACACAAGGCATCGCACAGCAAGACACATGGAACTGCGCACATGCGTGCACGGTCTGGCCTCTCTACGTCTTCGTACAAAGCACCAGCAGTGAATCCCCAGCCCCCCAACAGCCCCGAAGTCTAATCACCTCCCACAGGGCCCACCTCCAAGTACCACAGGGAGGTTTACACTGCAAGTGCTAACAGTTCACAATGGAGATAAACTGCAATATGGATTCCAGAGGGAACAAACCCTGTCCACACCACAGCACATTCTACCCCCAAGCACAAAGCCCAGGAAAGGAATGAGAGACTTGACAAATACAAGGTCTAAGGGCGAAGGAGGAGGGATCTTGCTCCTCTCGCATTAGCAGACCATGAAGCAAAATGATGACTCACAAGAACACCCTGCTCAGAGGGAAATAAAGTGTCTTTTGTTTTTTGAAACATCTTTACTCACATGATGATCCCTATAGATTCTGATTTTTGAGACCCTAAATTTTTATTTGATGATAGTAGAAAAAAATCAAGCAAAAAATAAATAAGCAAACCTAAACATAATTTTTTGCCTATGCACATGTGTATATATTACCTTCAAATATTACAAACATTTGCTCCACATTAAAACACAAAATATACAAGGATCAACAAATAACCACATAAAGTAAGGCACTAGAGACACACTGATCAATTGTGAATATTTGTACACAGAACTTTCTTCATGTACCAAATTTATCTTTCCTAGAAGGAATTACAGATTTTAACACTCCCCCCAAAAGAAGGTAATTTCTGGTCTTAATATTCAAAGCAGGTAAGCTCAGAATACTTTAAAGAATACATATCCAAAATAAATCTAAATTATAAACATGTTTTCACTGGGTAATAAAATTTATTTACAAGAACACATTTTCAAAATTAAGGTCATTAAAACTCAACATAAAATACATATTGTACATTTTCACTGCACGACAACTTTGGAGGTTTAGAATGAACAGCCAAGTACTGCAGCCTCACTTCCTGTCCTAGGCCTCACCAGTCAGCACTTCACACAATTATCCTCAGGAAATTGGACAGGGCAGGTGCTCTACAGTTGTCCTTTTACAGACAGGGAACCGAATAGAGTGCCATGGTGCTGCCCATGGTCAAAATGCCCACGCAAAGATGACCAAGTATTCCGCACAGTCGGGTGGCCCAGGGCACAGGTTATCAGTAAAGTGCCATGGGCCAGGGCTGTCCCTGCCACAGAGTCTTGCTGCTGTCACTGACACTGAGATCAGAGTGAAACCTTAGTAGCTAAGGGGCCCTAGAGTGATAGCACTTGGCTCTCGCTGCCCCCTGGATTCCCCTCCCATGCTTCTCCACCCAAATGTGCTACCGCACTGGCCAGCTGCAGAGCAGTCCCTGGCTGGAAAACAGCCAGGCTTTCATTGGAGCCTGAGTCTGGCGGGGCGGGTGACACAGAGCCGCCTGAGTGTCCATGGTGCCTACCAGCACGTGATGTTCATTTAAGACTCATGGCTTTGACTCTGGCTAACGGCCACTGAGTGCAAGCACTGCATTCCTACACTTGTCACAATGCTTCCATTGGTTTCCACTGAAATTCAGTGGCTAGGGAACACAGAGAGCCCAGTCAGACTTCTTTAAAGGGTACAGGATGGGGAAATGCAGGGTGACCTGCCTGCAGCACCCAGAGGCTCTCAGAAATCACTCAGTGTCCTTGACTGCCCACGCGGCCTGAATGTTCAATACCCCCACCTTCCTTGTTGGCAAAGTGCTGGCCACGAGTGGTCTAGGGTAGCCCGAACCTGGAGGACTTGAGAAGCACACCCTGAGAAAAAGACACTGCAAGTAACGGTGAGGTCCTGGCCCAGACACCATGCAAGCTGCTGTCTGCTGGCCTCTGGGGGTTAGAAATGGACACACATGCTCTAGACAACCAAGCCCAGGTGAGAGAGCCCAGGATCCACAGGATGGAGATCAGCGCACAGGCTGTCCTGGCTGGGCTGGGACCCTTGTCCTCCGAAACGCAGTACCAGCAGAACAAGCCCTTGTCAAAAGTAGGCAGAGCACGAGGCCTGTCCAGGTGGCAGCAGGCAGCCACCCCCCAGGCTTCGGGGCCTACAATCTTCCTCAGTGCCCTGGGATCAGCACTGCTTCTTGGCAGGCAGTGGGGTTCAAATACAAAATTTTAGTATACAATGGCAGATCACAAATCAGCACATAAAAGAAGGGCCATGAATAAATGATACTGAGAAGCTAAATAAAATTGGGTACTAAATTATAACTCAATTATAACTCAGAAGTTATAACTCAGAAGACTTAAGGTTTAAGCAGGTAAGTGCCCCCAGTGTGGGCCAAGAGGAGAACCAGTGGCTCCTGTGAGCCTGGCACTATGCGGGCTGAGGATCAAACACCACCCTCCTCGCTACTGGGAATAGATGTCTCAGCCTCTCTTGGGAGGATGACCATATGCAATATGGCAAATATGGGGGATCTCCTTATATCTTCTGCTTGAAGGTACAGGTTGTTTTCACTGTTTTGTTTGCTCTATTCAATACTCTCAATTGGTTTTATAATGCTCTGTTTTTGGTTTGATTTCACTGTATCTAATTGACTGGTAAACTACTGTGAAGATAACAAGATATACTATAGTACCTATTACTACTATCCTAGAATCCTGCTGTGAAGTTGCACCAATTTCACTGCATTGTCTCGATTGGCTTTGTTCTGTCTTGTTCTGTTGTATTTTTACTACCTTCAAAAAAAAAAAATGAAAAAAATATTTAAGCAATTAGGCCATAAAATGATGGGAAAATGGATATAAATATTTTTAGGTCCTAAAGGCCTAAAGCATGACATAAAAGCAGAATTCCCAAAGATTACTAAATACAAAGGAAAACTTTGGAAGACTTACATTCGACAGAGCTCAAATTAAAATTAACCTTGACAAGAGACAGGTGTGTCCGCTCTGGCACATCCCTGTGGTTTCCCAAACGTACAAAGTCAAATCTCCTGCTTCTTGTGCACAGGCTCCTCCCATCAGCTGTCAATACGTCACTCTGCTCACTCCTTTAGCTCTACCTCTATCAAATTCCAGTTTCTTGCTGAGGCTTCCAGAGGGTGCCCCCTGCATCCCCTTGGTACTTCGGCGGTCCTCCTGTGCCCTCAAAAGGCCCTTTTCTCTCCTTCTGTTTTCTCTCCTTTCTCTCCCCGTCACCTCCCTCCTCTCCCTCCCCTTCCCTTCCTCTTTCCTCCCCTTCTCTCTCGCATCTGTTTCCAGCGCAGCATGTGAAGCTGGGCAGTTGTCATTTTGTCCTCACAACAAACAAGAGGTTGAACAAAATTAAAATCCAACAGCTCTTAAATCCATCAGGGAAGTTAGGTCTTGGGGCAAACCTCTGCCCAAAAACTGGGGCAAGAAACAGGCAAATAGAGACAGCCACAACCTACAGGTGCACGTAAGGCTCTAGAACCCAGGCAGCACGGGGCAACCCAGCTGAGACGTAAAATCCGGAAGCCAACCAGGAGAGGTCCTCACATTTTAAATTTTGCTTCTACCACATTCTCGCAGTGGGTGTAGGAGGGAAGCCCTTAGACGCAGATGAGGGACGGGAAAGGAAGCCCTTGTGAAGAGTGCCAAGGCATTGTGCTCTTCTTACCAGGTCAGCTGTCTCAGAGGAAGCGCTTAACCAGAAGGGAACCTGCTCGCGGCTTCTCAGAGTCTCGCTGAGGGAGAGCAAGGCTGATCCCCAGCGCCAGCCAGCGGGGCCTCACATGGGAGAGAAGGCTGACACCCAGCTCCAGTCATTCTGGGCCTACTGTCTCCTGCAGGAAGGAGAAAACCCCAGGAAGACCGTGTCATGGTTAACACGCTGTGTCAACTGGAGAAGTTGGGAAGTTTACTTCTCAGCAGGGAGCCTGGGGCCAACTCTAAAAATATCCTCATTCTGTGCAAGATGAGGGCAAGGAGATTTTGGGAGTGCTACACCTGCCCTGGAGGAAGGGGTGATCTGTGTACAGCCTAAGTGAGAAGAGGCGTGTTCTCCCCCACCCCCACGCTTTGGCTCTGGCTGCTTTTGCCTTTATCTTTCAGTAGATTTGCCTTGAAAGAAATGTGCAAAGCAGTTTTTCAGAGAAAAAGGAAATGATACCGGTCTGAAATTCAGATCCGTATAACAGAGCACCACAGAGAAAATAAAAAATATAAGTTTTCTCTGTTCTTTTTTTAAATATGCTGTAGAACCACCCTGCCACTGAGCTATAGCCCCAGCCAAAATAAAAACTTTTACTTTTCTTATTCTTAGTTGAACTAACAGATAACAGTGTCTTTAAAATAATAATAGTAACAACGTCTTTCATTTTATTACGGAGCCTTATGTAAAAGTGAAACCAGGGATGGCAATGACACTAAGGAAAAATTAGAATTACTCTGTTATTGTATAGTGCTCTCACTATACACGAAGTGGCATATAATTGAAAACAAATTTGCATTTGTTGCAAATGTATACTGCAAACTCTGGGAACCACTAAAAAAGTAACAAAAGAAATGTAATTGATGTGTCAAGAAAGGAGAAAAATGGATTCCTATAAAACGCTCCACTAAAACCACAAAAGACAGACATATGGAAGATAAAAACAGGAACAAAGAACAAGAGCAACAAATCCAAATGGAGCAAATATTATAGATATTAACCCAACCATACAAAACCACCTGAAATGTACATAGTGCTATTGAAAAGAAAAACAAATAGGCCTATGGAAGAGAATAGAGGCCAGAAGTAGAACGACATAAACAGTCAACTGATCTCTAACAAAGGAGCAAAAATACTACAATGCAGAAAAGACAGGCTTTTCAACAAATGGTGCTAAATGGAAATCCATATGCAAAAAAAAGAAGCAAGACACAAACTCACACTTTTCACAAAAATTAACTCCAAATGGATCACAGACCTGAGGTAAAGGGCAAAACTAAGAGGCTCAGAAGCTAACCCTGGAGAAGCAGAGATGGCCTTGGCATAGACAGAACTTTTCCACGACGGTAGGAAAGGCATGACCTTCCCAAGGCAGAATCAGTAAGCCAGACTCTGTTAGTATGTAAATTTTTTCTGCACTGAAAAAGACAGTGTCAAGAGATAGACAATCTGCAGAATGGGAGAAAAAGTTTGGAGACAGATAATATTTATATTGTTTACAAGAGCGTCACAGCAACCAGTGTGAAATCATGACTATATAATAATATTTGGGGGAAATATTTGCAAAAGATATCTCTGATACTGTGAAATTCAGTAATGATTTTATTCTTTGTTTAGAGTGGTTTAGACTGTTTTGTATTATTTAATTTCAACAACTATTTTGAAGAGAATAAGAGACATTTCGGTAGCCAGTACTGATTTTCCTATTGTCCGGTTTTGAAGGCCTGCAATGCTTTCATTATTCTGTTTTAATCAGTTTTATACTATTTTGTTTTGTATGAATTCATTGTGTATGAAGATATAGACAATCATTTAGAAGAAAACAAGAGACATTATATTATAGTAGCCAACGATGATCTTGTGTTGTCTTGCTTTGAAATCTGTGTCATTTATGCTGTTTTCTTCTGATCTGCTTTGTTCCATTTGGTTATGTTTTGTTTTACCCTCTTTAAAATAAAAATTTAAAAAAGATATCTCTGATAAAGGACTCCTCTCCAAAATATATAAAGAACTCTGAAATTCCAACAACAAGAAAATAAGCAATCCAGTTAAAAAACAGGCCAAAGATTTAACCAGACACCTGATCAAAGAAGACATAGATCATATCATATCACATATCATAGAGGAAATACAAAATAAAACAGCAAGGAGATATCACTCCTATTAGAATCGTCCAAACCAGAACACAGATACCACCAAATGCCACCAAGGACAGCCAGAACTCTCTGTGAAGGAAGAGTCTAGTGGCTTTTTACACAATTAAATCTAACTCTTACAACCTAGCAATCAAACCTCTTGGCATCTACCCAAGTGAACAACCTATACGTAAGATGTTTACAGAACTTTATACATAATTGCCAAAGCTTGGAAGTAACCAAGATTTCCTCCAGAAAGTCAATGGATAAATAGTCTAGCAAATCCAGCCAGCAGAATATTATTTAGCACTATAAAAGAAATAATTATCAAGTCACAAAAGACACAGAGGAAACTTTAATGCATATTACCAAATGAAAGAAGCCAAATTGAAAAGGTTGCACATTGAATGACTCCAACCAGTATGTGGCACTCTGGAAAGTGAAGGACTACAACACAGTAAAAAGGCAGTAATGTGAGAGTTCCAGAAGGAGGAGGGATGAACAGAGAGAATATAATACTACAGTCATGGGCGTACGCTGTTATACACTTGTCCAAACCCACAGAGCGCACAATACCAACGCCGAACGCTAGTGGAAAATATGTACTGTGGGTAACAACTGTTATGGCTTGTATCTAGAGGTCCCCCCAAAGTCTCACGTGCTCACAGGTTAGGCTTTTTGGAGGTGGCTGGATCTTGGGTGTGTGCTGGTGGGATCAAGGAAGTGACGCTGGGATGGATTTATGGTGCAAAGCTTGGATTAACACTACCCCACCATGGAGGTGAGTGTCATTTCCCTGTTGGTGGGTAGCCTGGATAACATACAAGGGCCAGAAAGAGGGTCCCTGCTTGTTGCCTTCTGCCTGCCAGGACCTGTTTCTCCTCTGCAATGCTCCTCTGCCATGCTGCCCTATCCTGGAGCCAGCTGATTATGAACTGAATCCTCTACAAACTGTGAGCCCAATAACCCATTCCTATTTTAACTCTGGGTGTCAAATATTTTGTTTCTGCAATGAGAAAAGTAAAACAAGAATGTTGGGTGGATGTAGGTTCATCAATTGTAACAAACACTACTGATGAACAAGGTTGATAATGGGTAGGGTTTGCATCTGTGAGAGAAATCTGTACTTTCTGCTCAATTTTGTTAGGTGTCTAACGTCCATTTAAAAAAATGATCAATCCGCTCAGGACCTCTCTTGTCTCTTAGAAGCTGTCTTTTTCCTCAATAAATATATTTTGCTTTTTTTAAAAAAAATAATATATCCTAGCTGAGTGTAGTGCTGCATGCCTGCAATCCCACAAATCAGGAGGCTGATATAGAAGGATTGCAATGAGTTTGAAGCCAATCAGGGATACTTAGTGAGTTCAAAGCTGGCCTGAACTACATAAAGAGACCCTGATCAAAAAAAACAAAAAAAACTGCCACCCTACCATACAAAATTAATTACAGAAAATTAGTTTGAGATGGTTCACAGGCTCAAATATGAAAGAAAATATGTAAATCTCTGAAAGAAGAAAGCATAAGAAACTATCTTGATGACCTGGGGTGGGCAAAGATTTCATAAACTAGACATAAAAGGTATTAAACATACAATTTGTAAAAAGTGATAAAATAGGACTTTGCTAAAATAAAGAACTTTTAAATACATAATACTACTAAGAGTTAAACATCAAAGACAGATTGGGAGAAGTTATCTTTAGTACAAATATCTAACAAAGTACTTTCATCCAGAATGTATTTTTAAAAATATCTTCAGATAAGTAACAAAACAACAATGATCCAAATAGAAGCAGACTGGAGATATGAGCGTATGATTCACATAAAAAGATACCCAAATGGCCAAGAAGCATCTGAAGATGTTCGACATAAAAGATACTCACTTGGGCAACACAAAATAAAATCACAGTGAAAAGTCACTAAGCAACAACTTGGGTGTTTTAAAAAACAACACACAGGGTTAGTGAAAATACAGAACAACTGGTCCTTTCATATACTATGTGTGAAAGTCTAAATCTGTACAAATTGCTTTGGAAAACTAGCTGGTAGCATCTACTGAAGTGTAGGACATATATTTATCCTATACGCGAGCTAGATATAGATGTAAATGATATAGATAGATCTCCAGTAGAAAGGCACATATATATGCACCAAAAAGTAAGAATCTCCCTAAGTCACTTGTAATAGAACTGTGGAATAACGGTAAAAACACTAAACAATTCATGGTCCATACTATATAATAAGAAAAATGAATGAAGCACTATTACATGTAACATCATAGAATGTCAAAACACTGAGAAAAACAAAATATCAGACACAAAAGTACACATAATAAACGATTTATATAGACCTCAAAAAATAGGCAAAACCAAAATAACTTAAAAGTTGAATAATAGGCAAAGTCCTATATTTAGTACATTTTTCATGTTATTTTATATAAAAATAGGAAAATAACTCCCCTTTCTAAGTGAACGCATACCCATTTATGCGCACACGTATAGTGCAGGAGCTGCACAGCATACAGTGTGTGTGTAGCCACTTCCCACTGGCCCTGCCCCCACTGACTGCGTTTTCAGCAACACAGTCTGTGCAGGCGGGGTACAAAAGCTAACAGGACCTGGGGGGGGGGGGGTGCTGTGGCCAATGGAAGTAAACAATGTCGACCCAGCACAATCCTGATAAGCAACTTACTCATGTTAATGTGGAGCTGCCAGCTGTGCGCACATCGCAGACACCTCTGAGCTGGACAGGACGAGGGTGCCACAGAGCAGTAGCGTGATGACAGGGCTTCCTCCCCATGCCTTCACGATACTCATGGAGACCTCTGCCCCAAGACACGTGCAAGGAGCTCCCTCCTGTCCCCAGCTCAGCTCAGCAGGATGCTTCTTGCTTGTGACACCATGCATGGCCCTTTGCCTGGACAATACCTGACCATCACAGTGACTCTTCAAATCCTATGACCACTTTGCCCTTGGTCGGCTTTTCTATAACCTACGCAGAATTGTGTGGGATGTTATATGACTGGGTGTTACATATGCTGTAACACACACACCTGTAATCCCAGCACTCTGGGAGGCTGAGGCAGGATTTCAAATTCAAGCCCAGCCTGGGCAACATAGCCCAGGCTCAAAATAAAGGAAAAACTAAGAAAAGGCTGATGTTGTAGTCGGGGATTGCAAGGAGAACAAGACACAGAATTTATAGTATTCTTTTATAATAGTCTCCCAAAGAGTTAAATACAAGAAGTACAGGAAGTCTGTCCACACACTAAGACCCAAGGAATCCAGCTGAGGGCCTGGATCCCACAGCAATGTCCTGCAGGAGCCCAGGACATTTTTCTGAAGACTAGAGTCCACAATAATGACTCACGTAAGTCTGTATCATGGATCTGCGCTGGGAAGGCCTACAGGTCAGCGGTGGAAGCCAAAATGTCTGTGCCAGAGAGTGAAAGGTCTGTGTGGTGACAGGTGAAGGATTCTGCACGGGAGCCACGAGTGATGCTCAAAGTTAGAGCCAGGGCTCTTCTGAAAAGTACCACAGTCATCCTCAGCGATGAGCCCCAAGCTCCTCCAACAATGAGAACAGCCAACTTCACGTCAGGAAGCCAGTGTGACTAGAGATTGAACAGCACACATCTTCTCCTCCAGGACAGGAAGCAGTAAAGACCAGAGCGCTCCCTAAGTGAACCACAGCCATTCTCAGTGACAGCAAGGTCCTGAGCCCCTCTGAGAATGAGAACAACCTAGTTCGTATCAACAAAGAAGCTCAACAAGTTCCTCCACAAGAGGCAAGGGCAACGGGAGACCCAAAAACTCTTAAGTGCTTCCTCTCCAGGTCTCCATTCTATCCTGGAAGCAGTCCTCAGGTGGGCCTTCCACGGGCACCACCTGATTCAGTTCAGCCGGTGTTACAAACTGCCCACCGGTTATCAATCCACCAGCCGAGGATGCAGTTTAGCATGAAGGCCCAGAGTTCTTTGCCTGATACCAAACAAAACAAAACAAAGAACAAAGAACTTTACAACTGCCATGGTCACCACTCCAAGTGACATCAGGTGTACTCACCGCAGTGAAACTCGGGAACCTGACAGCCAGTGAATTCTGACAGTGAGACACAAGTGTGTGCATCTCTGTTCACAATGCAGCTGATCACAGCAGCACAGTGTTGACTTCTGAATTCTGTTAACAGCTACGAGCCATCTTATTTTCTTCGTTATGGTAATATTTATCCTCTAAGTTACTATTAGCAGATGCGGTTACATACTTTTAAAAGTTGATAAGAAAAAATGCCTTTGGTTTCCTCACTAAACAGCATTTGTGCTCCTGGCTCAGAGCTAACGTTCCTTATATCCCTAGCTTTCGTGTTTCACATTCACTCACCTTGCTTTCATCCTCTCTCTTTGTCCCACTCCATAAGGGCCTCGACACGAGACACCACACTTTCTTTTTGACACAGTCATTAAAAACCAACTGACAGGTCCAGTTTCTTTTTCATCCTACCTTGACCTTTCACTCTGTTATCTCTCTGGAAACTCGTGGCTCCCCTGAACTGTATGAATACGCCACGTGCCTGCATGGAACTGAACCAACATCTTCGCCAAACATTTCCCGGTCTCTACGTCTTTACCTTGAGAACATCAACATTTTTCTTCCCTGCGGTTCCTTTTTTGGTCTTTCAGCACTTCTTGGGTAACTTCATCCACATTCTTGCCTTCCACTACAATCTACTGCTAAAGAGATGACTCAAATCTACATATTTATGGTCCATCTCTACCCATACAAGCAATTATCTACTACACATCTGATTCCTCAGTGTGAACCTAATATGCAATACATTCGTATTTCCCTAAATTGGGCTTAGGTAGAAGGCAAATCTGGAGGAAATCTTGTTACCAGGGAATTTCCTGGGACTAGAGGGAAACAACCAGCTTGCAGATACTAGCTTTGGGTGCCACTGCTGGAAAGCTGAAGCGTAAGAGTCTTCTGATTCCAGAAATAGCTAAAACCAGAATATCACATTAGCCAAAAGAACAGGTAAAATGGCATGGAACTCAAGCTGGTGACTCTGACAGCCTCACGAGATCTGCACCTAGAGAAAAGGGTCCCACAGGTGACATGAAGGTATAAGGCCAAAGTAAGGCTTAATAAAGGCGAGAATAAGAAACAACCCCGGAGGGGCTGGGGATTTAGCTCAGCGGCATAAGCACCTGCCTTGCAAGCAGGCAGTCGTGAGTTCGGTCCCCAGTACCGATAAAAATGAAAAAGACAAAAAAAAAAAAAAAGAAACAACCCCGGACCAGATGAATTTACCACTGAACTTTATCAGACCTTTAAAAAAGAACATCAAAGCTCCTCAAACTGTTCATGAAATAAAATGGAAGGACACTTTCATACTCATTCTACAAGACCAGTATCCAGACAGCAAAAAGAAAAAACGACAGAGAGCAGTGGCGAACCTATGGCATGCATGCTGCAATGGTTGTTTATTATCAAAAGCCCTGCAGACCAACATCCTGATGAAGCCCTTAATGAAGCCCTTCATAAAAACTTTCAAAGCAAATTCAACAATACACTGAAAAGATCATACACCATCATCACATTGGTTTCACTTCAGGGATGCAAGAATGGTTGAGCATACACAAATCAACACACATAATACACCGTAAGACTGCTATACCACCCCTCAGTATATAGCTCAAATAACTAAGGTCAGCACGCTATAGAAGACACCTATGGACTCCATGTTTACTGCCACACAATTCACAGTAGCCAGGTATTGAGCCAGCCTCAATGCTGATCAATGGATGAATAAAGAAAATGTGGTATGTATACGTAATAGAGTATTATGCAGCCATAAAAAGAATAAAATTATGTCATTTGGAGGAAAATGAATGTAATTGGAGATTGTGGAGCTAAGCCAGACTCAGAAAAGTAAGTGTTGTTTTCCTTATATAGGAAACCTTAAAAAAAAAAAAAAAAGATGACATAAAAGTACAAAGGAAACTGTTAGACAAGAGGAAGGAAATGGGGGCTACTGGGAGAACAGATACCTTATTATGTGTATCTAAGAAAATGCTACAATATAATCAAGTATTTTGTAAAATTAGTATGTCTAATACATATCGCAGCTATCCAGACCACCAAGGCAGGCTATGGGCTGAGAACAGACTTTGGCACGAATGATGGGAAATAAGCCAAAAAGGCCAATAAGCAGGGGAGCCAGGGACAAGGGAAACAGAAGGGCTCGGCCTGAAATGAAGCAAGGAAGAAGGTGCTGGTGCCCTACTGGCCACTGGGTACACAGAGGCCCCCACACGTCACTGCCTCCTGCACCACGTTTCCCACATCTCTCCCGTCTCTCCATTATGAAAGCAGCAGTGCCAGCAGTGAAGAAAGGGGTCGTGCATCTCGGGCTGCATCCGATTTACCAATGCTGACATGCAACCAAGTGTCCACAATGCAACTGAGAAGAGCAGAGGCGCTGGGACTCCCTCCCAAGGGGTCAGCACAGGTGACCGTCAGGCTCCGAGATGAGGACAGGAACACTCCTGCTGCTCCCTGCTACCGGCCCAAAGCAGGAAACCAGGAAGATGGAAGATGACATTGTCTTAAAAATGAGTATCACGCAGAGACTTAACAGCATGGGACAATGCATTTGGCACGATGCTAAACAACAACAAAAAAACCAACACAAAAAAATGAACCATGAATGCAAAAGAGTACTTTCTCTAATCCCAAAAGGAGGACTGCACATGAGTACTTCGAATGTCAACAGTTACCACCTCGAGGCTAGAATTATAGCTAATTTCTGTCCTTATTCATGTTTCTCTTTACTTTCTAACATTTTCATAATCCACATATAATATTTTTATAATCAGAGCTAAGGTCAAATATTAAATACTTGCTTTGTAGTAAGTACCAGTCTGTTCAAGTATTAGGGACAGAGCCACCCGATTAATGTCAACTCAGCCCCCCTTAACAAGTGAGCGATAATGGGGTAAGGTCAGAGCACCCTAACATCTGTAGAGAGAAGGCAATGTTCGTTTTTTATATCCAAAAGCGTGTGATGCAGGTAATTATGTTTGTCTTTTCCCTTTTAAATGTGAGGTTTTAAGAATGTCAGTGCTACTGGTCGAACACAGAAAGTATTAAGTGCTTCAATTTCCCACTGGATCTCGACCTTGGCATAATTATGAGCCAGCAGAAACATACGGTCACAGTGCGATAGAGGTCTCCTGCTAGAGGTGGGCAGCGCTGGTCTTGCGCAGGGATTATTCTTAAAAAAAAAAAAAACTGGTAAGTAGCCATCACAGACAGAAATAGAAGCAGCTTACACATTTTCTGCCATTATCTTGACAGAATTGTGTTTTAGCCCCACACACTCAAATACCAATATACTCTTCTCCTCACATTGCATAGGAACATTCTGACGAAGGATAAAGATTGGGAATGTAAACACTGTACCTGCCAAGAGCCCAAAAACAAAGTACTTTACCTTCTCCTTTGGACAGCACTAGCCTAAATGAATAGATGGAAAGTGGTGGGATACAAATCTCCTTGTTTATGAGATTTAAAAAATTCTCTCCCTAGTGCTTTCCTTGCTCAGGTAAACTAAAATGCCCAGGTGAGAACCAGAAGATAACAGCAGGTGCTCTCGGTAAGATAGCTCATGTCGCCCTGCTCCTTAAAACACAAATGATTTCATATTTAGCAATAATTTTACAGCTGATAAATATAGCTGCAACTGACATGTTTACTTTTTAAGTGCTAAAGGCAGTAAAACAATCCTGTCTTTGTCTGTTTGGGTTTTTTTTGGAAACAGGATTTCAGCCTGTAGTTTAGGCTGGCCCTGAACTGACTAGCTGGCCCAGACTGACCTCAACCTCACAGCGAACCTCTTGCCTTGGCGTCCAGAGCACTGGGATTACAGGGTGTACCAGCACACCCAGCCAACAATCTTTTCTTAATGCCATCTACTATATCTCACTATATCAGCTATTGAAGAAAATAACAGCTTGAGTTAATTTAAAGAAAACCTTCAAAGAGCAGCTTCCAACCACAGACCTTTCTTAAATGGCAACACCGGCAATACAAGAATAAAAAGCATTAACTTTCATTAATGTGTAGGCAAGTAGTTTAAATGGCCTAAGGCAACCTTTCCACCTGGAATTACAGGGAGGCCACAGTGATGTTCTGTTTAAAATGCTTCTGTGTTAGAAAATACTGGAGAACTTGCTATCACTGCATTACCACCAAAGAAACAAACCAGAGTCGTCACAACTGGACTTCCACAGGCTCATCCAAAGGTGAGAAGTCCTTTTGTGGAAAATGTCAGCCAAAGAGAAAAGTAAGCTATGAAGCAATTCTGCGGATGCTTTCTTGGTATCGACCACACTCCGACTCAAACCCACCCAGGACGACAATCTCAGATGTGCTGCAGTGTGTGCGAGCTCCTAGTGCTGAGCTGCCACTAAACACACCCTGATTCCAACATCTGTGTCTCCTGTGCAGGTGCCAGTGAAGAGGATACAGCTGAAGGCAAAGCCCAAAGACAGGGCCTCTTTAGGAGCCCAACAAGCACTGTGCCCTCTAGCTTTGCAAATAATCCAAGATGGCTTAGAAATTAAAGTACTGTCTTTCCAGATTTTTGTAAACAATATCAGTGTCAATAATTTAAAAAGGCCTCAATTTAACTTCTCAGGCCTAAAAGAGTATTAAAAAAATTAAATACCTGAAGCCAGAAAAATACATACAACACACTATTAACTCTACCAAGCTTCTATTCTTTCATTCTTTTAAAAGCATTTTTTTATTGAAGTCATAAAATGTGCTGTGCTGTGCTACAGAACTCAGGCATGCACAAAGGATCCAATTTGGAAGAGTGCACCAAGGATAAACAGAGGAGGAAAAGTCTTTACAGATGTTAAACTCAGAACGACAGATACACAGGTAACTGCAGCTGAAACAGTCTGTACGTGGAGATAACGAGGAGGGTGCACAAGATCTCCACAGTGAAAGAACGAAATGGAAAGGCCTTGCAGGATCCCACCAGAGGGCTCCCAAAGACACTGAAGAAAAGCGCAAGCGCACAACGAACAAGGAGAGAGGGAGGCCGTGGAAGCGGAAGCGGAAGCGGAAGCAGTAACCCTGGACTGCTGAAGACACCAAGTCGGCTGACCAACACTGTGGCCAGGTGGGGTTGGGTTTGGGACGTGACAGTCCAAGCTGCACAAAGGACAGGAAGGGATATCTTCTGGGACAGTGACTCCTGAATCCGGTTAATCCAGTGCTACCTGAGACGTTCAAGGCACAGCCTCTCAACACCAGGCACAGGAAACTGTCAGCTCTGGGAATACAGCCACCTTTCTACATGCATGAAGAGCAAACGGTACGTAGCAGGCATAGAGCCACAAACCTAAGGGAACCTCAGTAAATTCTCACTGAATTTGGAAAATGTACTAAATGTTCACATTCCTGAAAGGAGGAAGTCTTGTGCTGAATGTGATGGGACACACCTGTAACCCCAGCAGTTGTGAGGCTAAGGCAGGAGGGTCACGTGAGCTCAAGCACCGTCTGAACTACATGGTGAGGCCTTGTCTCAAAAAAATAAAGTAAAGGAAGTCTTAAAAAGCTAAAAAATTGGCCGGGTGTGGTGGCTCATGCCTGTAATCCCAGCATTCGGGAGGCTGAGGCAGGAGGATTGTTGCAAGTTCAAGACCAGCCTGGGCTACAAAGTGAACTCAAGGCCAGCCTGAACTGCATAACAAGACCCTGTCTCAAAAAGACCAAAAAAAAAGCTACAAAATGATTTAGTCTTTATTTCAAAAAAAAAAAAAAAAAAAAAAAAAAACGAGAAAATGCTCCTCCATTCTTTTTTATTTATTGTTAAGACATAATTCTTACCTTTGCTGCTAAGGCCTTTAAACTGTCAAGGAATCTTTGCCAGAAATCCTTGAAGAGTGGGCGGTCAATTTTCTTCAGACTATCTTTGGTGCTGGCATCCACACTGACATACAGCTGAGTAACTGGCTTCAGGTTTCTTGATAATTAAAAAGAAGAAAAGAAAATTATGCCTACCGAGGCTTTTCATGACACAGGATTTATAATCTGTAACTGATGTGGTGACTAAATATTTCTTTGAGTCCAGAGGTGTCTACTTTGGCCCAGAAAACTGAAGTAATGACTGAATAAAGTAATAGACTCCCTGGCTATTTATTTTAAAAGACTGGCACCACCCCTAATAAATTAAAAACATTAATTACTTGAAATCATTAACGTTTGCAACACTAGTTTTAAATGGAAAATAAACAAATTAAATCTAACTTTGGCAACAGCCTGGCAGTTAGGGGAGCTCTGAGCCCTAGCTTTTCCTGTGAACTCTGCTATCTAGACTTCCACAGCTGAAATCTTGCAATTTCTTGTAGGTTCCAGAAGCAGAAGTGGGGTTAAAGCCAAGCCTGTGTGAGCATGCAGTGACCCATGGGCAAGTTTTAAGCAGAGCTGGAAAGGCACTCGGGAGAGAACTGGCTGCTATAGACATGTACTACTCTCTGCCACTAATCACCTTCCAGAAATACACTCAGTCTAGACTTCTCACAAATCCATAAGCCCTACTTATCTATTAGCTATTTTGCAAGTTATGCTTTACATCTACAAAGCCTCTTCCTGTCTTCAAGTGGATCTCATAAACTCTGCTCTTCAGTGAAGTTAGGACTAGAAAAGAAAGAGATGCCCTCTTAATAATCCTCTTACCAAATTCTCCCACAATTAATGTTTTACAGTTCTTCCACAAAAACCTCCAGAATGTTGTTCATGTTATTTTTGTTTCAAAGTCCATGCATTTTGAAAGACAGAAATAACTCACTTGCCACAGAATTCACCATCTCAAAGCAATGTGTGCTATTTACATCAGTACCAACCTTATCAATCACTTAATCTTACCAAGTCACATAAGACCTTGAGGGGCTGGCTTTTAATCCAGCCTCATATACAGATACTTAAGGCTACTTGGGGGGTGGGGAGGGCCAAAGATCAAACTCACAACCTTGTGCTTGCCAGGCAGGCCCTTATGCCGCAGAGCTAAATCCCCAGCCCTCTTGAGGCTACTTTTTAGTGAACACGTTGACTTACGCAGGCAAAACTTACGAGAATGGAGACCAAATAAATGTCTGCAATGATCCGGCTTAATGACATACAAAAAAATAGGAATTATCTAGACCTGAAGTTATTGAACATGGAGCTCTGACCAAAGGGAGGAGACAGATAACTCAAACACAGGCAGATTCCGATTGTTTTAACCCTATGCAATACTGATCTACACAGGGAAGCCTTACAGGCTCTGCAGTATGTCACTGCACCGATTACTGAACATGCAAACTAACAGCGTCTGTATAGGCGCCTTTTGTCTCATCGCTCCCTGTGTGGGAGACCTCCTCACTAACAGACAAGCTATGCTATCTTAACTGGTGCCAAAAAAAGGCTGCTAGCATGTTTCCTGCTCGCTCTCACCATCTGATACTTGCAGGACACTGGCCTAAAGCTTAATGCAAAATGAGAAGGGCCTGACTTCTCCACTATACCTCCAGAACTACTAAAGATGATGAACAGTAAATCGCATGGGCCATATGTCTTTTATAAACAGCTGTCACTTTTACAGAAAAGAAGCCCTGGGCGGGACACTAGTAAGGAAATTCTAATCAATACCAAATATCTGAAAGTGTGCAATCAAGGAAGTCTATAGCTCTTCTGCCAGGAGCAAAGAAAGGATGGAAAAGAGGCTTCTAGAGCACGTTGCTCAGAGGCTGGGGGGAGGAGGGGGTGTGTGTCCTAGGCCTAAGACCTGATTTCTTCTTAATCCTGGCCCTATGCAGCAGGACAGGCAACAAGGCTCCCAGCCCCGTCATTCATCTGTCTATATGGAGAATGCATCACTTTAGTTTCCAAAAAGCAAGACAATGTTGTATCATTAAAGTCCCCATAATAATCCTCGTGTCTGAGAATCTCACATTTCTCCTAAAATTAAAAAGGATAATATTTGGGACATACAACCTTAAACTCTCTCCTCAGTAAAAATGTCCAATAACTCTTGATGTGATTATTGCAATGACCTTTCATCTTAATTTTATCTAAGTCAATAATGATCTGATGTAGAAATGCACTGATTATTGAACATAACAATGCCTTTCCACCTTTTCCTTTCTATGGAGATTATTAAACCTCATTCTTTCCACCAAGGAATACAGCTCAGTAGGTAGAATGAGGCTTAATAATATCTACAGAAAGGAAAATGGAGATTTTGTATTTGTAAGAAATCCAAACAAATAAGAAGTTTGATTCTCCCTCTAAGACAAAAAAAAAAAAAAAAAAAAAAAAAAAAAAAACACCAAAAAACCAGAATGGTCCAAACATCCGATGTTATTAAAACTCAAATCTCAAAGCAATCTGGGGCTGTCCGCAGCCCAAGTAATTGTGGACACTGCGCTGTGCCGCCTCCTGCATCCTCTCTTAATTACTGAGTCCTCTCAGAAAAGCCAGGGAGCTGCTGCCTAGCCCCATTTTCAAGACAAAGCCGCAGTGAAAGCAGCTTGTGCCATTCCACACAGCTCTCCCAGAGGCTTGCAGCCTATTTTCCTGAGCCTGCACGGCAAAATTCACAGCCTGGCTCAGTGCTGCAGTCCCCACAGCCAGAGGAAACAGTGTCGCCCATGCTGCAGACTCCGAGAGGGCGCGGGTGACTCAGGAAACATAGGACATTACTGTAGGCTTGAAAAGACCCATGCTAGGAGCCTTCAGGAAGAAATGGTAAACTTGGTTTCTTTCCCAAGCTGTGTTCTCATCCCAGCCACAGCGACGCAGAGCGCAGTCTGCAACACGCAGACTCAGACGGACAAGGCCAGCGGGGCGGGCGCAGGGCTGTGCTAGGGCGACTGCGGTGGGAGAAACTGAAGACCGTGACTTTTGAGAATTAAGAAAGACCTGACAGTAAGGTGAAAACCATACTGAATTCTGAAGGACACATAGCTCCGGGATAATTAAAAAATCTCCCGCCATCCCTAGCCACCCCCGGGGCTCTAATATAGCAAAAGGGACCAGAAGCTGCCTGCAGCCAGGTCCCACAGCACAGTGAGGCTCAGCTGACTTAAGATCTAGACAGCCTTGGCAGGCCTGGTGGTGCACACCTGTAATTCCAGCACTCAGGAGAAGGCTGAGGCAGGAGGATCATCCTGAGTCTGAGGCCAGCCTGGGTTACATAGCGAATTTAAGGCCTGAACGACATAGCAAGACTGGGTCTCACCAAAACAAAACATCTCAGCAGCCAGTGACCCAGGCGGCCAGTGTGAAGAAAGTAATTGGCCTCAGGCTGAGGACTGACTTGAAACAGTGGCACACTGCTGTTCTCGCCTGGTTTTTCCCTCCACCTCTTACCAGTCTGACAGACTGTTACCCAAAGTCCATACCCTCCAAAACTCACAAGGTTGCATTCTACGTTTGAAGCAAAATCAGTCTTACTGCGGGGCCACTTTTATCCCTGATTTTTCCATTTGTGTGAATAAGCCTGTTTTGTTGCAGAACTCACTGTGCATGAAGCATGGGGTGCTGGGGGACCACATAAAACAGACTGTGCACGCTGTGCTGCCTTTTTAAACTCCAAAAATGAGCCAGGCATGGTGACGCACACTGAATCCCAGCGGCTAGGAGGCTGAGGCAGGAGGATCCCTGGGAGTTAGAGGCCAGCGTGGGCTACATAGGGAGTTCAAAGCCGGCCTCAACTACATAGGGAGCACCTGTCTCAGAAGCAAAAACCAACCTGGAAACACTGAGGCAGAGGAAAAGATACTATGGACAGGAACCTCTTGAAACTTACCCCTAATCAATACACAAACAGCTTTTTCAACTTTTAAAAAGTATCATTACTGCAGAAGACGACATGGAACAGCACAAGGCTTTTCTTCTGTTCTCCGGAAATACTCTCCTTGGGTTCTTTTACACATTTTAAAATAGTTAAAGTCTGTGTCCATTAAGTCCAACATTTCATCTTCCTCAGTCAGCTGCTATGAGCGGCTTCCTTCTGTGTGTGGGTCATACTCTCGTTTCTTTATTTTGTAATTTTTTTCTTCATAAAAACTAGCATTTTGAAACTTTGAAATAATATTACAAGGCAACTCCACCAATGAGGCACCTCTCAACACACTGCTTAGATTTAGACAGCCCTCAAAGCCCACTGTATTTGGAGGTGGGCTTTTGCTGGCCCTAACTTGCTATTAGGCATGGGTCACTGGGGTGCGACCTGGGAGGGTGCATCTCCCTACCCGGCTCCTCCCTTTCCTCTCTGCTTCCCGGCCTCCGTGCCGTGAGCAGCTCTCCTCCGCCAGACCCTTCCACCATGCTGTTTCTGCCTTGAGCCACATGATTACAGACTGAAATTTCTGAAATTGTGAAAAAGACACTTCTCCTCCTTTAAGTTACAGGTGTGGGGTATCGTGTCCCAGCATGAAAAAGTGGCTAACACAACACAGAAAACTTTGGTTTTGTTTTTGCTTTTCTAGTTGCTGCTGAGCTAATTCTGTATTCTGTGTTATATCTGGCCACTGAAGGTTGTTCAATTACTAAGTGGCCTTCAATTACAAAGTTGACCCTATACCCTTATAAAGAGGAAGACACTTGAAGAATTCAGATGCCCACAGGGAAGAACAAACTGGTTCTCTGGGTTCCTCACAGGGAAAAAACTTCAAGGCGCTGTGGGATTTGTGATTCTGCAACTTTGTTTGTTTGAGTTCCTTTTGAGACAGGGTCTCACAGTGTAGTTCAGGCTGGCCTCGGACTCACAGCGATCCTCCTGCTTCACTCTCCTGCGTGCTAGGATACAGACATGCGCCACCACGCCCAGCTAGTCAGCCACTTTTAAGAGGGAAAAAAGTTGTTTGTACAGCAAAATTCAGATCGCATATGTAACACGTAAGATTCTCTCCTAACTCCAAGCAATACACTTTCCTTCATGTTTCTTGGACCATATGGCACTCTGTGTAACCTTTTCACTACTCCTCTTTTGTTAGAAATAGTAACAGAAGTTTCTCCTCTATAAGAAAATCCGCAGTGCAGTTTCTCTGACAAGTGGCACATGACACTTGGCTTCAGGACTGAGGCGACAGAAAGACAAGGTTAGAAGCACGGCAGACTGCAACGCACAGGCTCCAGGTGACAGATAAGTATCACCGGGCTCTTGATGATTCTTGCCAGTCATCTTTTTTTCAAAAACCAGAAGCTCAGATTTTATACAAAATGTCTTGATTTTAACTGTTGGCTCAAAATGAAAAAACAAAAAAGCTTTTAAACATGATGTAGAAAAAAATAACTTATTTCTTATTGTCTGCCAGCTTCAGATTTCTAGGTTTTGAGGATTAAATGGATTGCATTCTTCTGGGGTAACCACACAACTATAATTTTCTTTTTGTAAGGGGTTCTTTTTTGAGACAGGATCTGTCTTTGCAGTTCAGGCTGGCCTTCAACTCACTTTGCAGCCCAGGGTGGTCTTGAACTCACAGTGATACTCCTGCCTCAGCCTCCCAAGTACTGGGATTACAGGCAAGTGCCACCTGTGCAGTTCTGTAAAATTATTCTCTGAAAATCTGACCCTTAACAGGTTCAAGGCTACAATCCCTTGTGCTGTGCTCACACTGCATACACAGCTATGAGCCCCTCATCTCCCTGTGTCTCTGCCCCTTCACCCTGTAGCTTTGAGTGTCCTCTCCAGGACTGGTGCATCAGGGTGACTTGCTTTGGCCAGCAGGAAATGAGCAAATGTGATATAAGTAGAGAGTGAAAGACATCTGTGCTCTGGGCTTGCTCCCTCTTGCTGCTCTCTGCCCCCATGGAACAAAATTCAGAGTGCCCTGTGGGAAGACAAGAGCCCACATGAATAGAGATGCCCGGAGTCCCAGCAGAGGTCATGGTAAACCAGCCACCAATGTCATGGTTTATGTCTGTGGCCCCAGGCCTCATGTGTTTGCACTGTGCATTTGTGAGTGGTTCATTGTCCAGAGCTTGGATTGATGATGTTAGTGCTACACCCACCTGGGGGGTAGAGCCAGGACGTAATGTAATGGCAGGAAGAAGGTGTGTCTTGCTCTCTTGCCGGTTTCTGCCTTGCTGTTTGCAGCCACCAAGAACTGTGGCCCCGCCATGCTTTGGGGCCAACTGAGTATGGACTGAAACCTCCAAAAATTGTAAGAAATAAACTTTTCCTTTCTCAACTTTGGCCCTGAAGTAGTTTGTCTCAGCGATGAGTAAAAAGTAGCTAAGACACTACACTAGGAGACCTGCCAACTGACAGAACACCTGCGGCAGTGGTCTGGACCAAAAGATCCAGCCTATATGAATAAATATGAGCTTCATAAATGACAGTTTGAGCCATGCAGCTGAACGTTAAGCCAAAGACAGCTGATACATGCTAAAATGTCTCATGCCTATCAAGAGATCATGGTAAAGACACCTGTGGTTCATCTAAGAGGACTTTTTCCTGAGAATGGCTTTTTTCTTGTCAAATCATCAACATCATCTTACACATTCTTACCACTTTTTCTAACCTGTCTGCCCAGTTGCATAAAGCGACTAACACAGTGCAGCGTCTCATCCGCTTCCTGACACGACGAGCAGCCAGCAGGGATGTGTACAACGCTGGCTCTCGGGACGCCTTTCCAAGAAAAGTCCCTCAGGAAAAGAACGATTGACGGGAACCACTCCCCCTGGGCCTGGAGGGAGACTGCGCCCTCCGAGAACAAGGACCCTGAGAAGGCCCCCGAGTGGAATGCCTGCATGTGGGTCCCGGGAAGACCAAGTGACGAAGCCAAACCCAAACTGCCAAACTCACCACCTCTGCATACCCTTGTGTCTCTGAAAGAAAGAGGTCAATGACAGCTGTCATGTGATCCCTACTCATTAACAGGACTGTTATCTCCACCTGGAGAATCATTTTTCTGTTTTCTCTTGGGCCACATGGAAAATGCTCTTAGATCAGAGAAGTGTAAAGTCATGAATAGGAAATGTACAAGAAAATACAACAATACAGTGTTGTAAGTATAGTGACAATAAGTATTTGTTTAAATTACTACAGTAAAACACACACTGCCATGAATCCCCCAAAAATATTCCCTCTGGCTTTGGACACTCTTACCCCCCTAGTTCTTGCCATTTTGCGGAGCAGTGCTGGAGGTTCTTTTTTGTGTCTTTACAAACTAGGATCAAAAACACAAAAACTGAGCAGCATGCTGCTGCTGAGGGCCACCCAACAAACGGGCCCATGAAAACAGGACGCTGTGTCTGCATCCACCTCAGTCCCCACATGAGCACTGAAAGCACGAGGCCATGTATTCTAATTACTCCTTCTGCTTTTTCCTGAGCTCAGGGAAAAACTTAAAAATCATAAAAGTGAATTTCTGTATCCAGCCTCCAAACCATTCAATCAGGACCTTCAATGGCCTTTAAGCATCCAAAAATGGGTTGGTGACATAACTCAGTTGTAGAACATTTGCCTACTGTGCTCCAGGCTAAGAAAAACAAAAGCAAAAAGATGCTACCCTTTCTTTCTATATTATTCCTCAAAAAAACTAATGCTTCCATGTTTAAAATTCTGCATCCAGTAGCTGAGAAATGTGCCTCTGCTCGCATCCATCCAGGCAGCACTCCCTCTGAGTCACCTCATCTTACCCCAAACCTGCTCCTGCCCCACGTGATTCCTGCTTGGTAAGGTTCCCGCTGGTGCAGGTCCCTCAGGTCCCAGTTTGGCGCAGCTGGAACTCTCCTCGTTCTCCTCGTAATCACTCTGCCATCCTCTGTGCTGGACTCAGTCACACAAGCTTCCGCCAGTCTTATCTATTGTGCCTCAGCTGTGCCTTTATTTTAGATTCCTCGTTCTGTCTTGCTTCCAACTCATAGCTCTTACTGAAACAAACATAATGGTCTCCCATCCGCATTCCTGCTTCCTGTATGACCCATTTTGTACCATGCTAGCAGCCTCATGTGCAAGAACCAAGGTTTCTGAAGAACAGCACTGGACCAGGAGTGTTGGTGCATGGCAGTAGGGAGGCTGAAGCAGGAAGACTGCCCTGAGTTCAAGGCCAGCCTGGGTTATACAGTGAGTTCAAGGCCAGCTTGAATTACACAGCAAGACCCTGTCTCAAATAATAAGAAGAAGGAAGGAAGGAAGGAAGGAAGGAAGGAAGGAAGGAAGAACACTGACAGTCTCGTCTCTAGTCTATTCCTAAACTTTGCAGCTTGATTTCCAAGTGTACGTCTCTTATGCACACTCTGAGGTCCACATAAGCAGTATTTACATAAGGCCTCTGACAAATACCCTAGCATCATATCTTTCTCAGGAGGTTCCTTATTTTAAAACATAATAATATAAGTATAGTTTTCTAAACTCCCACATACCAATCCAAGGTATGGGGCTTTTTTTTTTATTATTTGTTTTTTGATTTGTTTTTTTTTTTTTTTTTTGGAGACAGGGTCTTGCTATGTAGCACAGGCTGACCTCGAACTCATGGCAACCCTTCTGCCTCAGGCTCCTGAGTGCTGGGATTACAGGCGTGCATCACCACACCCAGCCCTAGCCATGATTGAACATCCAAATTAAATGACAGTTTCTCTGGAACCTTTTGTGCTGTTTGCCCAAGGAGGTGGGGACTACATCTCCTTTTGAATTCCCCAGCAATTCTTTGTGATTGTTTTCTTCTTACCCTCCCATTAGAGTGGGTTCAGGGGAACCAAACCACGCCCGCCTCCCGAAGCTCCACATCCACACACAGTAAGGAAACTCAGCCTCTGGGAGTACATGAGAGTCATCAGTTTTCTCTGTAGTTAACACCGATCCAAGCACCTGGCTCAACAGGCTGGAATACTCACCTGATTTCCTCAGGGAACTGCGCGTTGGTGACAAGGAAACTGGAGATTTTACAGTGGTGGAGCAGCTGCAGGAACCTGTTGATCTCAGGGTACATTATTGGCTCCCCCACAAGGGACAGGGCGCAGTGCTTCACCTTCATTCCTTCCTCCAAGCGTGCTGCTTGGACGCCGGGAACTCCTGGAGGGCACAGTAAAGAGGAAAGCGGCTGTCACTTACATTTCACTGCTGATTCTTTAACTGTGAAGGCAAATGCATTTCCTGATGCCAAACAATACAAAACAAAAGTAGGAACTAGAAATACTAAATCAGAAGCCTTGGCCAGCAACTCATTTTTAGTTTTAGTACACACTGAACTATATCAGTCAGGGAAAGCAAAGCCTAACTTTGTTGGCTAATTATTTGGAAAGCAGAATACATCACTTCCCGTGATTTCTTAGTTCTGCATTCTTTTATGTTGCCTAAATTTTCTTTAAATATTCCTGTGAATGGTACCTACCAAGGGAATATTTTTGGTCTAGCTGAGTCTTTGGAGTACAGGAAATATTCATTAAGGGTTTGATTTTTTTGCCTTTATTGCAATTTACTGAAAATCAGTAATAACTGATCAATAACCAAATTAACTATGGCCAGTGGGTGATACCACTAACAACAGAGAACCTGTGGATGACAGAGTTAGCTCTCACTACTCGGCTGTTCCTTAGTCTCCGGGAAATGACTACTTCATATACACAGATGCAAAACCTACTTAGCGAGAAGCTAAAGATGACAGATTGGTAAGCAGCAGAAGATAGACGCTCCCTGAGAGAAACAACTCAGATGCTGGAATAAAACATCATGGAGAGGTCTGGATAGAGGGAGATGGATCCTCTCCTCCCAGGAAAAAACTAAAGGGAAAAGAACTAGTCAAACATACAGTCCCGGGGCTATCCTTGGAGCAGCTAAGATTAGCGGCCACGGTGCTCTTGCTAGAGCCGCCTGAACTCCCGTTGCCCAAACTGCTGCCGCTGCGACTTGCTGGAGCCGCGGTCATGCAGAAGTCAGAGGTCAGTGAGCCCAACAGAGACTGGAGCCGGCAAGGGACCTGCATTGGCCCGCGGCGAGTGCTGGAAACAAGACCCTCCTACGGGAAAGGGGTGACCAACTGGACAACATGTTGGAATCGGGCAGGATGGGCAGAAACAAGGAACAGTAGTGACTTCAGTCAGTTGTTCTTTTTCCAGACCAGATTGGTGGAATCTGCTTGGCGTGGGTCACACCCCTAGCGGGGACCCAATAAGTCATCCAAACCAACTCCATATGCGTGGCACACACTAACGCAGTGAAGGCCCCTGCAGGTTGACAGGCCCGGAGGGGAGGGTCCAGCATACACCACCCCTGTTTGCACCTCAATGACGAACAGCAAACTGGAGAGGGCAGAAATCCCTAGCCAGCGCACTTCAGAAGAACAATAACCAACAAAGAAAGGGGCTGGGACCTCCTGTATGGAAGGCTGGGACACCTGTATGGAAGAAACCAAAAACGTGACAAGAGAAAGAAATAATAAAAAGTTCCCAGCCCCCCGCCCTGAGGACACTGATCCAGGAGAGTAAATACAAAAGAGATTCAGAGCAGCAAACACACAATATCAGACATGGCATCAGGGGACATAAAAAGATATCTCCAGGACCTCACAGATGAGCTCAAAGGTGAAATATTTAATCAATTAAAGCAAGATATAAGTAGATTAATAAAAGTAATGCTAAGCACCTCTCAAGAAGACACAGACAGAAAAGTGGAGGAACACAAAAAAAGGAGAGAAATGTTCAGTGAAGAATATAAAGAAAACCTAGAACACATGAAGCAGATTCAAAGAGATTACCAGGAAATTAAAAACTCCACTGAAAGCTGGCAAAACTGCTTGAAAGAAACTAAGGATAGACTATCAAAACTGGAAGACATGTTTGCAATGTGTGATCATAAAAGGAAAGATCTCTTAAAAATAACAAGGAAGAAATAAATCAATCTCACATGTGTGAATACTGAATAGTTTCCGTAATGTAAGTAATGATTCAAACATATAAAAGTATGTGGTAATCATGATTCCCCATTATGTGGCCTTGAAGCCTTATAAAGTTTTCACTTATTAATTGGAATGGCTTTATTCTGGGCTGCTTGATATGGATATATTTGAAGCTATATTATATGAAGTTATATTCAAATATTTCAAGGAAAAAGACACTACTATTTCAAGGAAAAAGTAACTACTATTAAGTCGGGTTATTTGGTGGTGAAGCACTAGGTTGCTGAAACAGTCATGCTTTGACCTATACTGTTACATTGTTATGTCCTCTTTTATCTCAATGTCTCCCTTATTCATTAAAAAAAAAATACTTAGTTTTTTTTTATGATTTTTTTAATTAAGGGGAAAAATAAAAAAAAATTAGCAGGATATATTATAGTAACTTTCTTGATTTCCTATTAACTTGAAGTCCTGTAATACTCTATCTTGTTTTGACTGATTAGACTCTGTTCTGTTCTGTATGATAGTATCAAGTTTGAGGGTATAGGCAACTACTTTGAAGGCAATAAGATTCACTATGGGACTTCCGGGAGAATGTGGCGGACAAATAACAGCAGCCACGGAGGCTCTCTGAGATTACCAGCTTAGAATCCAGGAGCGGTGCCAAGTGTGAGGAGTCCTACACGAGGGGAGATGTACCCTGCCGACCCAGGAACAAAGTAAGCTGAGAGAAACTAACTGGAAATGCAATCCTGATGCTGTAACAGGAACAGATAAAATCTCAGTGCGGAAGCTGGATCCCACGCCATTGGAAGCCGCGATTTGAATTTCCTGCTGCTGATACTGCTTCCCAATCCTCACGGCAGGGAGAGAGGCACGCAAAAGCTCTGAAAGCAGGAATTGGACCGAACAGCATTGAGAGTGGGACTGGCAGGGAGCCCTGCATCAACCTGCAGTGAGTGAGAGAAATGGGGACCCTTTCATAGACTAGGAGGCTCCAAGAGAGGACATTCTGGGAACGGGCAGACTACTTTAGTCGCATATTCCCCTCTCAAGCACTTGGCCTGATGACCCCGCAGACTAAGATCCTGTAGGCTAGCCCAAATCAGGTCCCTGTGCCTGGCAGTGCCCCCTAGCAGTGAAACATTCAGTAGGTTGACCTGGAGGGGCGGGCCCAGCAGAGGCTACCCAGGTCTGTGTCTCCCTAGTACACTGCAGTGGGCCGGAACACCTAGCGGGCGGATTCAAACAAACTGCAACAGATAAAGAGAAAAAAAACTAGGCCTCCTACATACGCTTCTATGGAAGGAACAAAAAGTATGGGAAAAGGGAGCAACAAGAAAGGGTCCTCAGGCCCCAATCCTGAGAGCACTGATCCAGGAAAGGTAAAAGCAAAAGAGAATGAAGACAGAAAACATGCAATGTCAGACACGGCACCTATAGATATAAAACAGTACCTCCAGAGCCTCATAGACGAGTTAAAAAATGAAGTATTTAATGAAATAAAGCAAGAAATAAGTAGAATAGTTAGAGAAATGCTAAGCACCGCCCAAGAAAAAACAGATGGTGGAATGGAAGAACAGAAAAAAAAGGGGAGAATTGTTTGATGGAGAAAATAGAGAAAACATAGAATACGTGAAGCAGGTTCACAGAGATTACCAGGAAACTAAAAACTCTACTGAAAGCTGGCATAATAGCTTGAAAGAAACTAAGGACAGATTATCAGAACTGGAGGACAGATTTGTAAGGTGGGAGCATGAAATGAAAAACTTCTTAAAAATAACAAGAAAACAAACAGCAATAATACAAAGACTAGAAGATGATAAGAGGATCTGTAACTTAAGAATTAAGAACATAAAAGAAGAAGTAGGGACTCAAACAAATTAACTACAAAAGCTATTCACAGAAGTAATCCAGGAGAATTTCCCTAATTTAGCAAAAAGTAAAGATACTCAGATGTATGAGGCATATAGGACCCCAGCCACCTACAACCCAAACAGAGCTACACCCAGGCATATAATAATCAAACTTCCAGAAATCCAATATAAGAACAGAATATTAAAAGCCGTCAGAGACAAGAAACAGATCACTTACAAGGGAACACCCATCAGAATTACAGCAGACTTCTCGGCACAAACCATCAAATCACGAAGAGCGTGGGGTGAAATAATTCAAGCTTTGAAAGATAATAACCTCCAGCCAAGATTGATATATCCTGCACAACTGTCCCTAGAAATTGATGGAAAAACAAGGTGCTTCCAGGATAAAGAGGAACTAGGGGAATTTGCAACCACCAATTCAACTCTACGGAGATTACTGCAGGATATTCTAAAAATGAAAAATACCAAGATTCCAGAAACAGTGGCAGAACAGCCACAATGAATGGAGCAGAAAGCGAAATGAAGAGGACAAACTGACAACTAGTGACAGAAAAAAAGCTCAACAGAAATGAGGCAGAGAAGGTTGAATGGTAGGAACAGCCATTTTGGAGAAAACAAGACATCATAATAGGTAGTGCTGATTTAATATCCTCTTGTTTTGAAGTCCCATCAAGCTTTTGTTCTTCTGTCTCCATCAGTTTTAATGTGTTGTATCTTATTGGATTTTATTATGTATGATAATATAAACAAAACCTTTTATAGATAAGGAGATTATACAGAAACCATTGTTCATTTTCTGTTAGTTGATTCTAAATACCCTGTAATACTGTCATTCTCTTGACTGGTTTTACATTGTCTTGATATGTTTGATGCTACAGTATACAAAGTTATACCCAAAGATTTTAAGGGAAGAGACACTATGGTAAACCACTATGGTAATTAACTAACTATGGTAACTATGGTAACTATTATGTCGAGATTATCTTGTGGTGAAACACTATTTTGCTTAAATAGCTATGTTTTGACCTGCACTGTTTTTATTGTTATGCCCTCTTTTTTATCTCAATCTCCTTTTTATTATCTACTTTTTCATTTTTATCCTTTTAATTAAGGGAAAAATAAATAAAAAATAGCAGGATACTTTGATTTCCTATTAACTTGATTTGAAATTCTGTATTGATCTCACCATCTTGTTTTGACCAATTTTCCTCTATTCTGTTATGCTAGATAGAACCAAGTTTGAAAGTCTAGGCAACAACTATGAAGACAATAAGATCCATTGTGATGCCCATTCTGGTTGACTATTATCTTCTTTTGAAGTCCTCTAATGTCTCCAATGTTTTGGTTTTATTGGTCTTATTCTTTACTGTTTTGTTCAATTTTATTATAACTGATGATATAGGCAATTCTTTTTAAGATAACAAGAGGCATTATGGTAACCATTGTTGATCACCTTGTATTTTATTTTTACATTATGTATTATGTCCATCCTTTTGATTTCACTGACTCTGTACTGGTATGTCACATTTGGTTTTACTTTCTTCAAAAAAAAAAAGTAATAAGAACTGTGGGAGTAATAAAACCCAAAATGTGTAATTGTCATTGTACAAAAGAAAGGAAAAGAAAGTTCTCTAAAAGATATAACTGCATATATATTTAAGTGTATAAGATAGATAACCATATTACTGAGTTTTGTTGGATTATTGAACAAAACTGTTTGCAGTCTCACTGTTTGAAAGTCCCCTCTATATGCTTTAATTTTGTAACTTCAACAACTATTTCTAAGGTGACAATATGTAATTAACTAGTGATTTCCTACTGTTTATTTTTTCTGAAATTCTGTATAACCTGTGCCCCTTTTCTGTTTTTTTTTTTCCTCCTTAAATAAAATTTTAAAAATTTTTTAAAAAAAGATTCACTATGATGCCCATTCTGGTTTGACTATTATCTTCTTTGAAAGTCCTGTAATGTTTACAAGGTTTAGGTTTTATTGGTCTTGTTCTCTACTGTTTTGTTCAACTTTATAATACCTAATGAGATAGACTATTCTTTTTAAGGAAGCAAGAGGCATTATAGTAACCACTGTTGATAACCTTGTACTCTGTTTTTACATCATGTGCTATGTCTATCCTTGGTTTTGACTGACAGCTTTGTTTTGCCCATATTTGACTTTATTCTCTTCCAAAAAAAAAAAAAAGTAATAAGAACTAAGAAGTAATAAAACCCAAAATGTGTAAATTTTGTTGTAAAAAAGAGAGGGAAAAAAAGTGCTCTAAAGGATACAACTGCAAGTGTGTTTAGGGGTGTTAAATAGATGACCATAATAATGTTTTTGGTTGGATCATTGAACACAACTGTTTGCAGTCTTACTGTTTGAATGTCCACTTTGTATGCTTTGATACTGTGACTTGAGCAACTATCTCTAAGATGATAATGTGTAATCTATTAACTGGTGATTTCTTACTGGTCTTTTTTTTTTTTTTTTTTTTTTTTTTTTTTGTAGTTCTGTATTACTTGTACCCTTACACTGCTTTGTTTTGTTTTGTTTTTCTCTTTTTCCTTTTAGATAAAATTTTTTAAAAAATAACAAGGAAACAGACATTAAAAATACAAAGGCTAGAAGACAACAGGATCTATAACTTAAGAATAAATAATGTGAATGAAGAAGCAGGGTTACAAAGGAAACATAAAGGCTATTCACAGAAATAATTAAGAAAAACTTTCCAAGAATAGGAAAAGGAAATGATATTCAGATGTATGAGGCATACAGAACTCCAGCCAGCTACAACCAAAACAGAGCTACACCCAGATATATAATAATCAAGATTCCAGAAATGCAATATAAGAACAAAATATTAAAAGCTGTAGGAGAAAAGAAACAGATCACCTATAAAGGAAAACCCATCAAAATCACACAGACTTCTTGACACAGACCATCAAATCAAGAAGAGCTTGGAGCAAAGTATTCTAAACCCTGAAAGAAAATAATCTCTAGCCCAGATTGATGTACCCTGAAAAACTGTCTGTACAAATTAATGGAGAAACATGATTCCAAGACAAAGATGAACTGGGGGAATTCACGACCAGCAATCCAACTGTACAGAGAATACTGCAGGACATTCTAGAGAGAAAAAAAGTACCAGGATTCCAAGAACAGTGGCAGAGAGGCCTCAATGAATGGGGCAGAAAGTGGAATAAAGGAGAAAAGCAGACAACCAATAGAAAAATAGCATAGCAGAAATGTGGCAGAGAAGGTTGGCTATAATCTCTAGTACAGATGGCCTTGGTACACTAAAAAAAAAAAGAAAGAAAAAGAAACACAAGCAGAGTACATCAGGCGGTAGGGTCCTCCGAGATGTTCTGTATTTGAAATAATTTAAAAAGGGTTTATGGACTGAAAATCAAATATGAGAAAACAATGTTCTACGTGACAGGGAACCAGAGAGAAAGAGGGGCTACTCGACCAGTATTTGTGGATAGGTTGGAAAGACAGGCTTTAATAGGTAAAGGAATACAACTAGAGATCAAGTCCAGGAAGGCGAAGGTTCAGAACCATTTAGGTAAATAGTAGGTTGCCCCCCAATCTAAAAACTGAGGGAGTTGATGGGACCCAAAATGCACCCTGTGAGAGTGAAAGGGGAGCAATAGTCTAAAAAAAAGGCAGAGGATATTGTTAATAGTGTATCAGGATTTAAAACCCACATTACTCACACCACTCTGTTTAGACAGATTATATTCTGTTCCAGTTTGTCTACTTGTACTAGATCTGAGGGCACAGACAGCTATCCCAAAAACAGCAGGATATAGTACAGTAATCATCCTTAATTTCCTATTGACTTAATCTGAAGCCTTGTATAACTTATACTGTTTAACTATGATTCAACTTACTTGAATCTGGTTTGTTAGATTGCTGTTTGACATCAACAGATTTTATTCAAATCTGTTATGATTAATAGTATCAAATCTGAGAATATAGGCAGCTACACTGAAGATGACAAGATTCACTAGCATACCCATTCTGGTTTGAATATTACCTGCTTTTGAAGTTTTACACTATCTACAATGTTTTGTTTTTATTAATATTGTTATGTACTGCTATATTCAATTATACTATGCCTCATGATATAGACAATTCTATTGAAGATAACAAGAGACAACACAATAACCACTGTAGAATACCTTGTACTATGGTTTTATGACTTTTTCGTTTCATGTGTTTATAGGAATATGTTTTGATTTGTCTTGCTTTATTTTGTTTCTCCCTCTAATACAGAAAGGACAGAAATACATGTAGAGACTCATGCATGCATAAAACCTATAAACAGTTTATGAGAACTGATCACATAACACATGATGAAATGAACAACTACCTTGAAGAAAAACAGACTCTACAGTACCCAGTGCTGATCCGTAGCATCATGATGTGAAATCCAGCAATACTATTATTCTTTGTTCAGAGTGATTTTAGCCTGTTTTGTTTTTAATTTTAACTTATATGAAGGTATGGACAGCTATTTTGAAGAGAATGAGACACACAATGACAGCCATTGTTGACTTGCCTGTTGTCTGATCTTGAAGACCTAAAACGCCTTCCTCATCTTGTTCAGATCAGTTATATACTATGTTGTTTCATGTGAATTCTCTGTAAGTAAAGATATGGTCAACTATTTGGAAGAAAACAGACAATATGACAGATAGTGAAGATCTCCGATTGTCTTGCTTTGAAATTTATGTCTCTTATATTGCTTTCTTATGTTCTGTTTTGTTCTGTCCTGTTGTGTTCAATTTTACCCTCTTTAAAATTAAAAACTTAAAAAAAAAAAAAAACCTACTTGGAAACAAGCAAGTGCAAATAAACACTTACACTGCACTCAGGAGGCCAAGGCAGGAGGATCCCCATGAGTTCAAGGCCAACCTGGGCTACACATGGAAGTTTAAAGCCAGCCTGCATGCCTAGTAAGACCCTGTCTAAAAAAACAATCTATAGAATCAAGCCAGCACTATATGGTACAGGCTAAAATCAGAGCCATCGGCAAGTGACAAGTTATATCTTCTTACATGACTATATAACTGCAAACTCTAAGAACGCATTTCACATCAGCGTTTTTGGGCCAACAATAGTTTAGGTTTTTAAAATCTACAATCTTAAACTGAATCAAGGTTTTAAATAAAATTTGATCCTTAAACTCAGTCTGTGTTACCAAGACAACTCAGCGCTGAGCATAAAATTTCCTCTCGGTGAGAAGTATCATTAACTTCAAATCTCTTGTAAGCAGCTGAACAGGAGGGCACATTAGCTGGAACTCCAGCACTGACCTCACGCTCGGTACAGAGGAAGTAAGCACCGGCCAGGTTGGGCTGGTAAAGCTTAAGGCACTGGATTCACACTCTGCCTCTGCCACAGCACAAATTCTATGTCCTTGCACAAGTCTTTCACATTCTCCCTCCTTTTTCTAGATCATTTTCCTTATTAGTACATGTTTGTAATGCATAATGTTGACATTCCTTGTGGGAAGTCTTCCCTTAATATTCAAAAAAGGTGATTTAATACACACACACTCACACACCCTACTACAAGAATTAAATTAAGTAAGCCACATGAAATACTTAGTGTGATGATGCCTGGGCCTATAAACAGAATTCAAAAACAAAAAAAATGTAAACTGCAAATATTTTAATTTTGTGAATGGTAAAAAAATTCAAGTACCTTAAAGGAAATGGTAATTCCATTTAATTAAATGAATATGGACTGATCACCTGCTATTATGCACCAAGCACCATTTTAGGAGATCCTTCTATTGCAAATAAAATAAAGATGTGCTTCTGGGAAGTCTGCGCTTTAGCCGTGAGGTACAGAGAATAAACATTAAACAGAATAGATGGGGAAGTTCTCCCACACAGCAAGAAAGCAAAGGAGCTATGTGCAGTGATGAAATGTTCTCTCTCTCTGCACTAACCCTCTTTTCCAGAAAATAAGACCTAGCTGGAAAATAATCAGCCTTGAAAAATGCCAGCCCCAGTCAGCCTACCCTTGCCTGCCCACCTTACAGAGCAGCCACCAAGCGAGAGAACAGTGACGTAGGTAAGGCAAGATGGGCCCGGGGGGTTGGCATGTCTGATCTCCAGTTCCCGAGGCTGTTTTCTAATAGGTCGTATTTTTGGGCAAATGCAGTAGTAGCCATTGGCTACATGTCACTAGTGAGACCCTGAATTATGCCTAATGTGAATGAGAAAGTGCATTTTTTATTTTATTTTCATGCATTTAAATTTAAAGGGCCAAATGCAGGTCCCACACTGGTCATGCACTCCAATAACACATTAGGAGGCTGTAAGCACCTGGAACAAAACAGCAAAGCAGGTTTGGGAAGATGTGGGGTGTGGGTGGGAAGAAGTGGGCTGCCCTGTTCCCACAGCCGTCAGGAGAAGACTTCCTGGAAAGGCCAGTGAAGGCCAGAAGGATGAAGGAGTGGACCCAGAATCACAAGTGGAGGTGGGGGCTGCCTGACACATTCAAGGTGCCTGAGAGATGCAGCAGGTTTTGAGAAGGGGGTCCTCTGTCTGTCTGTCTGCTTGTCTCTCACTGTGTCTGTCTCTGTCTCTGTCTCTCTCTCTCTCTCCCTCTCTCTCTCTCACACACACATACACTGGCTCTCTTCTTGTTTCTCAAATCTTAACCCTCTCATAACTAAAACACTGTATTTTTATTCAAAGTTTTTTCTTGTTACACAACTTTCCTGGTGTTTCTTTTAACCGCAACCACTTCCTGATCCTGAACATCACAACTACTTCACCAGATCAACTAAAAAGCAGGTTTTATCTCAGTAAAATATATCACCTCAAGAACTCAGGAGTCCAGGACAGGGGATTTAGCCCAGCAGCATAAGCACCTGCCTGGCAAGCGCACAGTCATGACTTCAATCCCCCGTACCAAAAAAAAAAGAACTCTCAGGAGTCCAAAACTTATATCCTAATGTCACAGGATTAAACCTCATATAATAACACATTAAGAAATAAGATACATTGCTCAGTGTATAGTATTCCTACTGCTAAAGTTTAGGTTACCAACAATAAATTTTCTCCTCTTTCTTCTAACAGTATAGTTCCTAGCCAAAAATGTGCCCAAGAGCCCTTCCTGGCAGAAGTTGTATATGTGTGATCAAGACACTTCGCGCTGCGAGGTTTCACAGAATGCAGTGCGCAGGTGGCGCTGTGCCCCTCATCCACACTCTGTGGCGCATGCTTCTGTACACATAGTTTGTGAAAACCATCTGCCTTTTATTCTTTTTTTTCTTCAAGTATAAATTCTAAAAAGACACCCAGCAACAACTGAAGTCTTTTACATCGCTGCATTTTCAGGACCAAGGACACTGCGACAGGGCGCTCCCGGGCCTGGTGTCTGCCGCATCATTCCCTGGGATCTTTCTCACTGCCACCACAGGACTTAGACGGAGCAGGCAGCATTCTGAAAAGATGCTGAGTTGTGCTGAAATTCTGACCCACTTTTAATCAGTCTAAAGTTAATTTTGTGTGTGTATAAAGGGAAAGCTAATAAAGGTCACCAGAAGAAAGATACTGTAATGATGCCGTGAAATGACTGAAAGGACAATGATTGCCTTCAGAACAGAGAATAGCTACCCAGAAGGAAAGCGTTTAAAAAAATCAGAGGATATCTTCAAAATCAGTCCAGAGCTGGCCACTTAGCGAAAGCCGGAAATGCAGAGACAGTATGCAGCAACTCATAACCAGTCCTCTCCTCCAAAACAAAATGACAGGATGACAGAACCGAACCCATGAGGGAGCAGATGCGCCTCCCCAGAGTGAGAAGCACTCTAGAAAGCACAGGACTCCAGGCCGGAGCAAAGGAAATTACCAGCGAGCTGCGACGGTGGATCTTGGAGAGAGGGCCAAGTTGAAATATCCATTATATAATGAACCAAGAAGGAAATGGCTTCGAGCCTTTGAAAATTGCCCATGTTTTCCAATTTGTAAGAGTCCTGTTTCAAGCATTTCTGTTTAAGCCTACAATGTGTATTTCCACAGATACATTTTTTAAATGGAAATTAATGACCAAATTAATCTGTTATATGCCTAAAGCACAATACTAAAAAATCTATTCTGATATCACCTAATCCAATTCAAGTACTTTTTTCTGTAGGAAAATGTACTCTACATTTTGGCTAAGGAAGCTACAAACACGTATCTCTGCTTTGGTTTTTGTTGTTTCCGTCTAAGACACAAAGGGACACAGGTAATACTCCGGGGCTCTCGTGAGGAAAACTCCACGATGGGAGTGGGAGAAGAGACAGAAGCAGACTCCTCCAGGCGTCCACGAGGAGGTGGCACAAGGTAAGCCACTGCTCAGACCCGGATCCACTGAGGAGTCTGGATGCCAAGGACAAAACGAGATCTATCTAAGAGTCTCGAGCCTGCATCTTCAGAATTCAACACTAGGTGGGTCCTGCCCGGCCCTGCACATCCATGATCGCAGCAACTTGAAAGACTCATCCAGGGGAACCCCAGGTTTGAGGCCAACCTGGCTACTTGGCAAAATCGTGTTTAAAATAAAAGGACTGGGAGTGTAGCTCAGTAGCAGAGCACTTGCCTAGCATGTGCAAGGCCCTGAGTTCAATCCCTGGTACCAGGCAAGAACCCAGCAGTACCCACGTAGGCCCTGCAGCCAGGTAAGGATGTTGGGGTCAGAAGAGGAAGAGGAATCTGCCTACAGTCCATGGGCAACAGGCCGACCTGTCCAGAGCGGAGGTGACCTTACTTGCTTATTTACCCATCTTCTAAGAATGAATGACAGAGTACAGATTTCACTTACCGCAAGAGGAACTTAGATTCACAAGAAGAAAGCCACAATCATTGGTAAGGACTAGTACAAGTAACTGAGTGATGTTACTTATTATATGAAGTGATTTAGTATTCTGATAAATATATTAGTTATACCACTTAAGTACTTTATCCATTAATAACTACCTCACTTTTTAATAACTAATTTTTCAAATTGAATTTTTGAGTTGAATAACTACCTATCTCACTTTTTAATAATTAATTCAATAATTAATTCAAATACTATAGCTTCACAGTAAGATTTACTGAGACGACTGCAGCAATAAGACAATTTTTTAAAAAGTAATGTAGCTTATTTTAACTTAGAATAAAGTACAAAGCATTAAACAATGGCCACTGTAACCCATGGTGGAAGCTAAAAGAGTGCATGCTCACTGTGAAAATATATAATGAAAGGGCGAGCTGGGGATTTAGCTCAGTGGCATAAGCGCCTGCCTTACAAGTGCGCAGTTGTGAGTTCAATCCCCAGTACCAAAAAAAAATCAAAATGAAAGGGCAGCCCTATGCCCCTGTGCTAGCCAGGCTATACCTGACACCTGCCAACACATCCGTGCCCCCCACTAATTAAAAGAAAAATGGATTTTCTCATCAATCACTTTGCAAATATCAATAGTTCCCATTTTGAAAGCCTTTCTGTCACACTTACTGGAGTTTTGTTTTGTTTTGTTTTTGTACCGGGGATGGAACTCATGACCTCGCACTTGCCAGGTAGGTGCTTATACCACTGAGCTAACTTCCCAGCCCTACTTACTGTTGATTTAAACAACAAATGATAAAATTTCGTCTCATGAACCAATTATGGTTTGAAAAAGAAAATCCTCTGTGGGAAACCCCTGAGTAAAATTGGCACCTAGAAATACCACTTTTAAGAATTATCTTGGTGGTTGTTGCCAGGCATGGTGGCACATGCCTGAAATTCTACACTCTGGGAAGCAGAGGCAGAAGGATTCTAAGTTGAAGCCCAGTGCAGATAACCTGGCAACTTAACAACACTGTATCCCAAAATTTAAAAAACAGAAAAGGGCAATAGATGTAGTTCAGTACAAAGGTCCTGGATTCAATCTTTAGTGAAAAAAAAAAAAAAAAAGTATCAGGGGGCAGTTGTTGGATTCCTGGTGATAACTTGCTTCCCCTTACAGATTCTAACCCCTACAAAGACCCGCCTGCTCACTGACATGCTCTTCCTCCCTGAGTGACTTTCACTGGCTCCCTCCCACAAGCCCCTATGCGTTTTGAAATCCTTGTTTGTTTATCATGGGGACCTGAAGAGAAACTATTTGAGATGCCAGCTGGTGAAAGTCAGCCACGCCACCAGTCAGACTCTCTTTTGCACAGCGCAAGCCCCCAGCAAGCCTGGTACACACACAGAGAGAGTGAGCACGCTGAGCTCATGAACACATCGGACTGATGTGCACAACTTCACGACTTACTCGCGACTTATTTCCACTTTAAATCCATTTGCAAAAATGTTCCTGTCAGAAAAATTCCTATCTAAACTCCGACTGTCCTTGTAGACATAAGAACATCTCAGGACGGAGATTTCCCCAGGAAGTCTCTACTCTGGTGAACACCTGCTCCTTGGGATTGCTTCCTCCTACCACCGGCTGCCTGAGACTCAGTTCGCTCAAGGGGATCCGAGCTGTCCAGGAAACACCTCCTCCGTCATCAGCCCATCACTGAAGCGTTCAACTGGCTCTCTAAGCACCAAGCCAAAAATCAACTTATTAGGAGATAAAAGATAAAATTCCTGCCATTTCCTGCTTCTGATATGATGTGTGAAGGTTAATTTTATGAGTCAACCTGGATGGGTCATGGTAGCCACACATTTGGTAAAACAGTATTCTGGATGCTTTATTTTTCGATAGAAATAAAAACAGTAATTAGTAGTAATGCAACCTAAGAATGAGTGACCCAACCAGAAAAAACTGCATTCCTTGAAAGAATGGATTAATCTCAGAATGCTAATTACTGAGACTACTAAAGATGCCCACATATGTTGTTACTTCCTTAAGAGTATCTATATCAAAATGACCTTGCTGGATTCTTTTTGCTTTTCTTTTTGTTTGGTACCAGGAATCAAACCAAACTCAGGTTTGGTTTGCTAGCCAGGGGCTACAGCCTCTGAACTCTATCCCCAAACCATGGAATTTTATTTATCATTGCCTTTGAAAGGAAAAGAGAATAGAGGAGAGGTGTCATTAATGGTAGGGGAGAAAAGAATATACTCTTTTGACAGGAACCCTAAAAAAGTTTAACTCATCATTTACAACTATTGCTTTATAAAGCCATTACTCTATGAGTTTGTCATGTCTACCTACAGCAGTGGTTTTTAAAGTGTGGCCCCCCACTTAACTGTCTCAATAGCACAGGGAACATGTAAGAACCAAACCCTATGGGGCTCCGGCTGACACTCGCTGAGTGGATCTCTAGGGGGCCACCAGACTGAACAGGTCATCCGTAACAGTGATGCATGATAGTGCTGAGAACCAGTACTCCCTGGAGACATCAGATGTCATTGTGTGTGACACAGAAGAGACTGGAGAGGCAGAGCAGCAGAATTTCTGCTGCAGCATTATGGACTCTGTAGAAGAAATTTCTATCAATCCCTCATTTTTATAATACCATTCAAAAATGCTTTGTCACTAGGATGGGGATGCAGCTCAGGGTTAGGGCACTTGACTAACACTCAAAACATACTAGGCTCTATCACCAGCACCACAAGAAGAAAAGGTTTCCCAATACTATGAGACATTACTTAAGAATTTTCCAATGACCTAGAACTGCCACTCCATTTATATATAAGGCCAACAGCAAAGCTTTTCAGGAACGATGATAGTACATCTCAAGGCAAAACTTAGAGACTGAGCACGCCACATTATGAGTTGCTAAGCTTTGGGTTCCATCAAATGGGATACAAATGTGAAGATCAAAATACATACCATATATCAACGACATATCAATCCCTATAGGGCGATTCTCCTTTGCACTCCCCAGTAGACAATACATACCTTTAAACTGTTTGATCATGTTCTGATGGTTTTCTATAGCTTCCTTTAAGATCATCTCAGGCTGGTCCATCTTCCACCGCCACTCTGTGCCCACTGGATTGGTGTGGTGCCTAGAACAAGACACACAGCTCTAACAAGACACACAGCTCTAAGGGCCCTATAAGAACGTCTCAGCTGGTCATGCACAAAATCGTAAAATCAGGTAGGCTCCTGACAAGAACCCAACCATTTACAACAGTAATTTCCAACTTATGTGTGTGAGTTCTGACATCTAACAGACAGGGGTAAATAAAGAGGATATTCAACACCTCTGCCCAACTCTTAGCCACTGGGTCGACTTCTGTTATAGGTTGACAGGTCACTGCTTCCTGCTTGGAAGCAAGCCCACTATGTGCAGGCACAAAGGTAGGGCACCCTGCCGCCACTACATGTGCACCACGTGGGTGAACATTTTGCACAGTGAGTGTGGACACGTGGAATGCTTGCATACGGAAAGCACACTGACAGCCTGGGAAAGACCCCCCTGGATGCAGTGCTGGGCATGCCCGAGAAACTACACCAGGAATCATCTCTCCCACCCGCTTAGGGAGCACAAGTGGGAGGAGATCAAATGCAGCAAGCTCTGGACAGTGGTGCTTAGTTTCACTCTGTTCAACAGGAGGAAACTGCAGCCAGAGCGCAGCGGTGTTTCCTGCAGTCCACAGAACTGAGAGAGCCACATCCTAAACCTGTCTGTATGCTTAGGTAGAAAAGCATATTTACTTCTCTAACTGTTCTTGCTGTATGTTTTTGTACATGCTCAAATTCATAACAATACATTCGCTTCTGCCACTGTGAACTGTCATCAGGCAAGTCTTGGAGGTTGATTTGAGATGACACTACATCCTTACTCAAACATTTCTCAAGGTTTGTTCTGAAAGGTGCTACCCAAAACACAGATGTAGGAATTCTGAGAAAAGCTAGATTCTGTACTGCCCTTGTAGAAATATAAAATTCTCAGATTATTTCTGATTTCCTGTATTTATTTTTAAAAAAGTGGAGAAGCCAATATCAATAACCCAACCAGAATGTTTGTCATTTATGCTAACCAATTAGTCTATGGAATTTTGTTAGAAGAGTCAGAGCTCACTACATCATGCATCAGTTAAAAGACAGAGACTGCCACAGAGGCCTGTAACACAAGATGCATCTACATAAGGTTTTACAGTTCAGATCTGGAATGTCCCAAAGGCTTGGTCCCCAAGGCAGCAGCGTCAGAGGTGGGCTTCAGAGAAAGGACTCCTACTGCTGCTCCTACTCAGCAAGTGCAACCTCAACAGCAACTAAGCACGTGTTAGTAATGAAAATTGTTACTGGAAACTAAAAGAATGATTTATAATAGCAATGAAAAGTATATAAGCAGGTATGAATCTAAAACAAAAATATATGTATGCTGGCCAAACAGTGGCACAAGCGTATAATACCACTATTTGAGAGACTGAGGCAGGAGGATCACCACTGGTTGAAGGCCAGTTTGAGATACACAGTGAGTTCAAGGACAGCCTGAACTACATAGAGAGACTTTGTCTCTAAAAAACAAAAATATATGTAGGCTGAGAACTTAAGTAATTAATAAAAGATCTAGGTAAAAAGAGAGAGACAGTCTTAGTTACGTTTCTCTCTTTGCTGAGATAAAAATACCTGACACCCAAAGTTAAAGGAAGAACGGTTTATTTAGCTCACAGTATGTAGAGGTTTCAGTCCATAATCAGCTGGCTCAAGACAGGGTAGCCTGGCAGAGGAGAACAGTTCATGGCAGGCAGACTGTCGCAAAGCAACAAGGGGGAGAAAGGAGACAGCCTCTTTCTCCATCCCTTATGTTGTATGCAAGCTACCCGACCTGGGTAATCCTAGCATGAATCAATCACAAACTCTAGGTGCAGCCACCTCTGAAAAGTACCCCCACCATGACTGCATGAGGCTTTAAGGGGACATCCCAACACAAACATAGCAGACTATTACAGACCGAGAGACTCTATGTTGTTAAAATCTACAGGTTAATGGAATCCTAATAGAGATATTCCTCATTTAACTACTGTTTGACTTAACAGAGGCATGTTGTTTAGGCTTACAACTGTCACTCAAGTTTACAAACTGTATTTGGGTTTTTTTTTTTTTTTTTTGGTTGGTTGGTTACAGTTTAATACATCTTGTTAACAGAACCTCAATGTCTTTTTTGTACTTTGTTTATATAGTAATATAAATTTTGCTATTGTATTACACAATACAGTACTATAACTTTATGTTCTATTATGCATTACATTACTCCATGTAATGTAAGGCAAAGACATCAAGTTGGAGTTTCCTTTGACCACTTCTTTGTTCTAAATATTGTAGCTACTATAGCCAATTTCTCTCGTTGTGACCAATTTACTTAACAACCTAGCTGTAGGAACAGAACTGAGAATGCAGTAGTTAAACAAGGAATATCTTACAAACCTAAGCAGACTTGTTTGATAAGGAAAATCAAGATGGGAGAACTGGCAGACCATGCGGGCCCAGGAAGCGAGAAGACAGTCAGCAGAGACTCTGCTGGGTCCGGGAGGGGGGCATCAAGAAGCTACTTCTATCTTCCTGTAAGCTGCGCACACCAGGCAGGGCCCAGGAAGAGAGAAGCCAGTTGGCTTTTCCTAAGAGCGGACTGGCCTGCAGGCTAAGAATCGAGACCCTCCCCAACCTCCCCGTAAGCAACCAGCTGGTCTGAGGACAGGCTGAGTTGACAGTAACTAAAGTACAAAAACAACTAAATGCTTGTATTATTTGATTGACTTTGAGGACTAAGGCCAGTAGTCTGAGCATCTATTGGGAGGATGACAGCATGCAATATAGTAAATATGGGGGATTTCCTTCTGTCTTGTTTTTGAAATCCAATACTGTTCTATTTTGTTTTACTCCGATGTATTGTTTTGTTTTATTCAATGCTGTTTTGATTGCTTTTATTATGCTTTGTTTTATCCAATTTTACTATGTCTGAGGGAATGGACAATCGTTGTAAAGGTAACAAGATGTACTGAGGTAGCCACTGTTGATCACCTATTGCCCTGTTTTGAAGTTCTGTACCACTTTCACTGCTTTGTTTCGGAGCTATCCCCAATCTTGATTTTAAACATTCCACCACCCCAAAAAGAAACTCATCCCCTCAGCTATCACCATTTAATCTCCAAACCCTCTTCCACCCAGCCAACCACTGATCTGTCTTCCCTCTCTCAGTGTCTACACTGGGCACTTGGCGGAAATGCAGGCATCAGTTTGTGGTCCTCACTGTGACTGCCTGATTCCACTCAGCACAGTGTTCTCAGTGTCAGCACACAGCAGCACATACCCCAGCACTTACTTTCTCTTTGTTCCCAGTAACGGTTCTTTGTTCGGATCTATCACATTTTCTTTATCCATTCAACAGTTAACAGATACTCATCACTTCATGGGCAGGGCATTTGGGCTATTTCTATTTTTTAGAAATTATGAGTATTTTTTCATGTGTTTATTGGCCATCTGTATCTTCTTTAGAAAACTATCAATTCAGATCTTTTGCCTATTTTTTTTTTAAAAAATTGGCTATCTGTTCAAGAGAGATATAGCACTTAATTTGAAATTTCAAAGAATAAAATTTTCATTTAAATGGATATAAGACTCACAAAACTGGGAATATATGAATATATATAACACCCAACTCCTCGGAATAATGTTTTATCCACCCATGTCTACTTCACATATTATTGGAATGAAATAAAAATTTCATATTGAAACACTTGTACATAGATCATATTATAGTTTAAGGGCACTGTCACACACACAATCTCCCTCAGGCAATTAAGCCTTATAGCAACCCTGTAAGGACAGTACTGGTGTTTTATTTTACAGTTAGGAAACTGAGGCTGAGAGGCTATTTTAAGAGACTGCTAAAGGGAAAATAAAATGAAACATTTAGGTACACGTTCAAATCAATTTTCATTGGGCTTTTCTGACAGTCTTGTTATATTAGTCTTAATTAAAGCAGATGGTGAATTCTAATTTTAAAGTTAGTACATCAGGACATCTTTACCAGAAGCAGTGGCAAATAAAGTATCTTGACTTAAACCTTTCTAGAATCTCATTAATCAATTTGTTAAGTACATTATTTCCCTCTCTTTAATACTCTGCATAAATTTATTGCTCAAGAAACTAAAGGACTAAATTACTGGCTATAGACAGGTAAAAGAGGTAAGAAGGCTTATTAGCCAATGAGTTCTTTTGGATCTTCACCTATAATGTCAATTAACCATGTCGACAATCGTAAGAAGTTAGAAATTACACTTTCCGTTAAATGTGAAGCAGTGAGAACAAGCACAGAAGCACTTGATTGGGCACTTCTCCCAAACCCAAGTATAACATGATCCACAGTCATAAAGCTTTGTTTTACAAGTTCTCATCGAATGACATTTCAAGTTTTGTCAGTACACACACTGTCCTTAAAAAGTAATTCCTTCCACTTGACTTCGATGCTGCCATGTTCTGGAGTTTGGCTTCACTGAACCAGTACCTGTGGATCATTGTACCCAGGACATCTCGACTTCAGTATGATCAGCATGGTGCACGGCAGTGTTTTTTCAGACAGGGTTTCATTATGCAGACCATGGTTGGCCTTAAACTCACAGGGATCCTCCTGCCTCAGCCTCCCAAGAGTCACAGATGTGTGCTGCCACACCCAGCTGACAACAGTTTGGAGCAGACAACTCTTTGCTGGGAAGAAGTAACTGTGAGCTGTGGGATATCAGGGATGTTCTTGGCCACACCCACTGCATGCTAACTCAACTATCAAAAATACCTCCCGGCACTGCCTACTGTCTCTGCGGACGAAAAATAGCAACTGGCCCTCCACTGAGAACCACTGGGTTAGCAGGATGCTCAATGAAATACTTTTTACTTTTCTACCACATCCTTGGATACCCTAGAAGGAAATGCAAGCAGAACTTTGAGACGGTCACATGGTGGCTAAGTTCTTTAATAGGAGGTCTCATTTCCTACATTCTATAGCACTTGTCAATTGAAGTATGTATGGTTACACAATGTGATCACTAGCGTTTGTACTAAATAGTAAGGATTAAGTAAATGGAATGTGATTGTATAACACAGGTGCACAGAAGTTCATTATACTGTTCTTTCTTTCTGCCTATGTTTGAAAAACTCCATAACAAGAAGTTTTTTCAAAGTTGGGGTGGGGGAGTGTGCTTGTGGTAGGCAGATGGGCATGTTGGACCTGTCGGGTTACTGCTGAGGTGAGAGGAGACAATGAAAAGTGCTCACATACAGCTGGAAACTTCAGGGCTTCCCACAGCTCAGAACACAGATCAACACCTGAAGGCTAAGGCAGAGCTGTAAATGCCTAGGCTTTCCCAATAAACGCTGCAATAACTGACAGAAGTTCTTTTCTTTCTTTTTTCCTTTTGGCTCCATAAGCTCAAGAAAAATCTCTGTCCTAACTACTAAGCTTACCATATTGACTACTTTACAAATATAACTTTAAAAACTCCCTAAATAAAAAAAACTCCCCCCACAAAAAAACGTGAGGAATGGCAAAAATGATTTCCAGACTTAACATGATAGTCAAGACATTTTTATTTCAATAAAACATTACAGCTGGGCATGGTGGTGCATGCTTGGAATCCCAGCATTTGGGAGGTTGAGTCAAGAGACTCAGTCAAGGGCTGCCTTGAGTTCGAGGCCAGTTTGGGTTACATAAGTGAGTTTAAAGCCAGCCTATACTATTTAGAGAAGCCCTGCCTCAAAAAAAAAAAAAAAAAAAATTTAAAATTAAAAAGAAAACACTACAAAGAAAACAAAATGAGAAAACTATGGCTCATTACAGGAGACCTTAATTAAAACCCTCCCAAGGGCCGGGGGCACAAGCACCTGCTGGGCAAGCACGAGGTCCTGAGTTCAACCCCCAGTACAAAAAAAAAAAAAAACCCTGTCTAAGGAAGCACAATCAGACCTACTAGAAAGACATCTAATCAACTATCCAAAACGTGCTGAGACAGCTTGTTGTAAACCCCTACCAAAAAAAAAGGTCCCCCCGAGATGAAAAATAGGGCAAAACAACATCGTTTTAAAAAGAAGCGCTTTTATTTTAGCTGGCCCAGTGACACAGTGCAGATGGAATTTGCAAAGCTGTGCAACTGAGTTAGAAGTTTGAGTGATTTTTATAGTTCATTTATGATTAGCTCATTGATCATTAAGTACATTGATCATTAAGTTCATAGCGATGAGAAACAGAAACAAGGTGGGCCTTTGTTCCCCTTTGCTTGAGGTCAGAGGCACTTCACAGTGGGTGGTTAGCCAGTTCATAGCCCTTGGTCTGCCAATTCCAGGAACATTTGTCTCTCATAAAGGGAACACAGCATCATTTGTCTCTTACAAAGGGAACAAAAGTTGACACAGCAAACAGGTTACTAAGGTGTGACGCATACAGAACAGTATGGCAATATCTCAGTTAACTTATAACTAATTTAGAACAATGTGGTCAGTGCTCCAGGTACATGGTTACGAGGGTGATAAGCATAGAGCATGACAAGCTAATGGAAACCATGGGCAAAGAAAGAGCTGAGGGAACGGAGGAAATCAAGGTCTCAGCAAACACAGAACGTCAATAAAGAGCTACAAATGATAAAAGGAAACAACTCTGAGGATAGGAAGACAGTATCTGAAATGAAAAGTTCATGAGAGGGTTTCAAAAGTAGGTTTGACTCAGAAGAAAAACAAGCTGTGAAATTAAAGAGAGGTCAGTTTGAAATTACCTTGTCTAAGGAGGAAAATGGTGCAGAAAATTTAACAGAGTTTTAGCACACGATCAGAGAGACACAGAACACCATCAAGTGTGCCAACATATGCACACTGACGTGCCAGAGGAGGCAGAGCAGAGCGGGTAGGAAGAGTATGCAAAAAAAATGCTACTGAAAACATCGCAAACTAAATAAAAGACAAAACACAAAACAAACTCCAAGCGGAATACACTCAAAGGACTCACACTGAAGCATGTTATAATCAAACAACAAAGGCCATGAAGCAAGCCCAGGGAAGACATCATCACACACAAGAAACCGTAGCACGAAAACAGCCAAGCCAGCTCAGCGGCACAGTGCCTGCCTGACGCGCGCAAGATCCTGAGTTTGATTCTCAGTACCAAAAAAAGGAAAGAAAACAATCACCTTCTTAGAAAAGGCCAGCACGCAATGGCATCACACAGTTAAAACACTCACAGGAAAAAAAATCAGTCAAGAATTTTAAACCAAGTAAAAGCATTCTTCAGAGATGAAGACAGTATTAAGACACTGAAAAATAAAAAGCCCCAGAGGTCCACTGCTAGTGGTTTTGCTCCATAAAAAATGCTAAAAGGAATCCAAGCAGAAAGGAAAGGACAGTAGAAGACTCAAGCCACACCAAGAAATAAAGAGCAACATAAAGGTAACTACACTGCATTTTTATTTTTATAAAACTCCTGTTTCTTTCCTGTAAAAACAAAGATATAGTATAAGACCGCAAATTATAATGTCTAGAGTGCTAATTTGTGAATTACCATTACACCATAAAGAAAAAGAGACAGAGCTATGCAGGAGCAAATTTTTTATTTCTACTGCACCTAAGGTGATGCCAACTCAAAGTATTAGGGATCCTCGTTTCACTGATTCCGTATTTGTTTTTTTGTTGTTGTCTTTTTGAGACAGGGTCTCTCTGTGCAGTTCAGGCTGGCCTTGAGCTCACTTTGTAGCCAAGGCTGGTCTCGAACTTACAACGATCCTCCCAGTCAGCCTCCCGAGTGCTGGGATTACAGGCATGAGCCACCACGCCCGGCTGGTTCCATATTTGTTAACGGTAGGTAACTCGGCAAAATTTATTTGTAAACCTAAAATCAAAATTATGTAATACTTTTTAAAGTGACATTTCAAACAAAAGAACAATTAGAAGGCACAAGCCAATATAAAGAAAAAGTAAGGGATGGCTCACACTGTAATAAATCATATCACCTTAACTCTTAAACAGAGAAATAGTGAGCACCTGAAACACAATCAACAGACTTAGACAAGCAAGTGACTTCAGTGAGTTAGGAAATAGGAGAAGCAACGCCAGCCCGAGCTACTAGACAGCTAATGGCAACAGTATCCAAAATAGTTAGAATAGGTTAAAATACATGCTAAGAAATTTCACTGTGAGCAAGTTAAGCCTTGAAGTAGCTATGGATCGCCCAAGAAAACAGGTGCAATCAACAACTGCAAATGGAGAAAAAAAATTCAGCAAGGAGACTGGATTCAAGGGATGAAATGGCTTAAAGCATCAAATTATAAGAAGTCAGTGAAGCCAGGTAGGCAGTTTACTCCTCCTACATCATACGTAGAAGAGCGAAAGACAAAATCAGAGAGGTATACTGGGTAGTGTGTGTAAGGAAGCTTTTAGAAGAGGCAGTAGAAGGAACAAGAACAGAAGGGACATGATGCAGGTATGTGTGGAATAACACAGTGAATCTCTTTAGTCTGTATCATTAATATGTTTTTTTTTCTTTTTTATTGGTACCGGGGATCGAACTCACAACTGCCTGCTTGCAAGGCAGGAGCTTATGCTGCTGAGCTAAATCCCCAGCCCCCATTAATATGTTAATAATTATAAATTTTTAAAAAAGGTTTCTTACTGAATTAACTGAAGAATTACTGGGAAAATTGAGAACAACTGTCCAGGGACGAGGAGGGAACAGCACAAAGAAATTGGTGCATCTGAATCCACTCGTCAAGGCAGTCCTTCTTACCTAGCACTCTCACTACAGTTCAACTAGGTAATAATTAGTCACTTCTAGTAGATTTCCTCATAAGGAGGTCATCAGTGGTCACAGTCACGTGAGCTGCAGTGCAGATGCGAGTCAGCCTGCAGAGAACAGAGAGTGGGCAGAGTAGCTAGAGAATCAGCCAAGCAGGGAGCAAAAGAAAGAAATGGGAGGAGAAAGGGGGAGAGAAACACAGCAATCCCTTCATGTGAACACTCGCAACTTATGTAAAAGATTAGGTTCCACAAGTGACCAGTTGTAACAGCTGAAAAACAGTCAGACTTTGTATTTCCAACAACACAACCTGAAAAGCCCCCAATATCCAGACTGATACCTTAGCAAAAGGAGAAGAAAAAGAAAGAACAAAATAGAACAAAAATAAATATTTACTGATAATTTGTCAATATTTATCAAAAACCATTATAGAATATGACAGACTAAAACATATTGTCCAAATGAATTTTAAAAATTCAGCAGTTCCACACACAGACATGTGTCTAAGAAGAATGAGACCATTTATTTACAGAAGTTTTATAGACCAGTATTCCCAGCAGCTTAATTGACAATCAGCCAGAAGCTGAAACAACATCAGTGCTCCCCTAGACAGGAGTAGAAAACACACTGTAGCAAAACCATAGGACACAGCACCCTTCAGCAATGAAAGGGAACTAGACACCAGAGCAACAGCGATGCATCTCAAAACCCTTTCACCAAACCAAAGAACTACATACGATCCGTGTTCCATGCAAGCCAAGAAAAAGAAAAACAACACAGATTACCAGAAAATAAATCAGTCTGGTGCTGGTGAGGGAAATGACAAGCAGTGAGTACAAGGCGACTTCCAGGAGTGAGGAAACACTCTGTACCGCAACTGTGTCATAGTTACACAGGGGCACACTTGTTTCTGTTTTTGTTTTTGGTACCAGGGATCCAATCTCACACTTGCCAGACAGGCACTTGTGCTGCTGAGCTAAACCCTGTCACCAGGAGCACACTTCTACCAAAACTCTCTGGACTGTGCTTTACATAGGAGCATTTCATTATATGCAAATTAAGCCACAATAAAGTTGTTTTTTAAAAAACCGATCCAGGGGGCTGGGGATTTAGCTCAGCGGCATAAGCACCTGCCTTGCAAGCAGGCAGTCGTGAGTTCGATCCCTGGTACCGATAAAAACGAAAAAGACCAAAAATATATATATACATTAAAAAACCGATCCAAATACTTGTTTATAAGAAACACACCTATGATACAAGGGTGGGGATAAATATAGGTAGGAAAAATAAAGACCTGCCAAGTATTAATAACTAAAAGAATGCTAGTGTATTTACATTAGTGCCAGACAACACTGATTTTGAGCAAAAGGGCATTTTTATAGGTAAAGAGTAACTCTAAATAATGTAAGTAATCAGTATCAAAACTGATTCAAATACTTGTTTATAAGAAACACATTATAATACAGTAAGTTTTGTTGTTTTAGTACCAAACAACTTTTTAAAATGTACATTCTTTTCATGTACCTATGATAGAATTTTGCACTGTTTTTTTTTTTTGTCTTTTTCTTTTTTTTTTTATCGGTACCAGGGATCGAACTCTGTGATAGAATTTTAAAAACTGATAATATATTAGGCATATAGTACTTCTCAATAAATTTTTAAAATATATTAAAAATCTCATATTCTATAATAAAACAATCTGGTTAAAAATCAATAGCAAAAATATAACTCCCTAAAATCCAAGTTATATAACATTTAAAATAATTCATGTTTGACCCAGGAATTATACAGAAATCACATGAAAATTAATAAGTAATTAAAACTGAGTAATTAGCATATTATCAAATCTATGAAACATGGGTAAAGAATTACCTAGAGAGAAACTTGACAATTAAATTTCAGAGTTCAATAATTCTGAAAACTAATGACCTTAACAATCCAACATAAATTACAAAAAAAAGGTTTTTTTAAAATAGTAGTATATTAGTGAACTAGAAAACAGATACAGATAGATAGATAGTAAGTAAAAACCATAGGCTAAAAATTAGTACTACAAAAACACTAAAAATCCTGACCATCTCTTTGTGCAATTGGTCAAGAAAAAAAAGCACAAACACATACTGTTACGAATGGAAAAGGAGCTTGGGCTGAGAAAGAAAGCACAGAACTTCTCAGTAAGCCTGAGCGTCCACTGGTCACCACGTGTCCCTCTTTACACTATCATACGTTCTACTCACCGCCAGCAGAAGACGCATTTATTTGCACAGGCCAAACTCGGAGTGGTTTCCATGCAGCGATGGCTTTCGATGCCGTAGAATGTATGTTTATAGCAACCTCCTCTCCCTCGAAGCATGGACTATGACAAACAAAAGAGAAATCACAGTCTAAACAAAATCATCGAAGAAACAGAACACCAAGACTTTTAAGAAGATAGCCATAAACAGCCCTACTGATATCTACAAGATGCAGAAACTTAATATTCTACCATTACCGAGTTTTGACAGTGCTTTGGGTTTCCTAAAACCAAAAAAATTTATAATTCATGAATTCCAAAAGCTCTGTTAAGGAAGGATTTTTGACACCTCCAAGTCAAAATCCATCAAAACTCCTCACATAGTATTAGTACGATGATACATAATGTCAGGAATAGACAACAAGCTCTCAAGAACTGGAGCCCATGCTCATATGCAGAAGGAACCCCGCTCTGAATCCGGGTGGAGGGAAGGGAAGGCATGTTGCAGCAGAATCCCTGTTGACTCAGTGGGCAGACTTTCAGCGTGTCTGAGACCAGTGAGGGGACACGTAGCACATACAAGCATAAGACACAGGGTAATCCCAACACTACCTAATAAGAATAATAAAGCCATGTGCCCTGAGTGATACAAATCATGTGTACGTAAGTATAAGAAGAAGGTAATCTGAAGAAATATCCCAGATCAAATCAGAGTTGGGATCAAAATAATATTGATCTTTTAAAAACACTGTCAAACATTAATCAAAGACTTGCCCACTATTACTGAATCTGAGGCTTCCCCTACTCGCTGAGGGCCCCGAGGGTGAGCTTCCAGGCCAGCTACAAGTAAAGCCATCCTAAGCTGACTTTGTTCAGGCTCCTCAAGGACAGTATTCCCTACAGGATGTAAAGGGGAGCCTAGAATTACCCATGTTTATGTGCCCCTTTCCTCTCAGTGACCTAAAACGCAAGATCTAGGAGTTTTCAGATGACCCTGCTAAGCACACTGAGGTCTCCAGGGCACTTACTCAGACCTGTAAACCGGACTGAGGAGCTGAAGTGTTATGCTTAATTCACAGACTTCTAATGAGAAACAATGGGTACAGACTTTAATCTGTGAGTCTCGTGAGTAGATTTATAGATACCCACGCATACAAATTTTTAGAGTAGGTTTAAATAAAGCCTCGCCAGCACTGTTGTAAAGGACAGTTTCCGGGTGACTGGACAGAGAACTCAAGATGTCTCAAAGACCTCTTTGTCCTCAGGCTGCAATTTCTTCCGGACTGCACCTGCCTGTCTATGCCTGGAGGTGATAGACCTCTTTTGCTGGCTGGGATTTTAGAACTCTTGATTCAGAATCACTTATTAGAAAGTAAACCCTAAAGAATATAATTGGAACACTTTTATTTTATCTCTCAGCCTCTTTCAAATGGTTAAAATATAGCCACCCACGCCCTTTGATTACTGGTTTCCTTTCCTGTTTGGCAGTACAGTTGGGACGGGTTATGACTTCCATCTCTGGGGGCCTGTTGTGCTGAACCTGGGAAAGTTCTTGATCTTGTCTTTCTGCACCTGAGATGGTTGGGATTTAGTTCTTGTGCCATTCATAGTGCCACTTGTCTGTCCCTTCCCCACTGCCCTGCCCCTGAGAAATAACACAGTTCACAACAGATCCAGGGCAAATTCTCTCCTCCATTGCTGCTGAATTCCAGGAACATGATTCCGGAATGGTGAAATCCCCTCCCTAGGACCCTTTCAGAGTGAAGCTGATTCAAGAACTGGTCTAGATTTAATCCTGACAATCTCAAAGAATATACGTATAAGTTTTAGTCCAAAACTTACACAAGTTTTATCTGCCTGTTGGTCCTTAGGCAAAACTGGAGATTAAATCTCGGATGCTGACCACTCTGTTTTCATGGGTTGGTTGGTTACTTGCTTGCTTGCTTGCTTGCTTGGTTTGGTGTGGTCTGGCTTGGTTTGAGACAGGGTCTCATTATGTGGTTCGGGCTGATCTTGAACTCACGATGTAGCCCAGGTTGGCTTCAGACCCGCAGCGATCCTCCTGCCTCACCACTCAGCCTCCTGAGCACTGGGGTTACAGACACTGCCACCATGCCCAGTCTGCTGACTGGTTTGTATAGTACAGGACAGACTGACTGATTTCTAGAACAGACTGTTTACTGATAGAACAAAACATTCCTAGGGAGCTTTGTGAGTTTAATAACAGCTTTAAACCAAAAAAAAGGTATTAAAAAATAGGTATGGCCCCGGCCGCAGCCCCTAGAGGACTGGTCTCTTGTCACGATTTCTCTCTAGAACATCTTGCCAGGCCGGTCACTGTTCCCAGAGACATGTTAACTGAGGCTTTAAAAAAGAAGGCCCATAGCTAAGTATGGTCCAAGGGTCACAGGCAAATGAGTTACTGCGGCAGGGCAGCTTGAAGCCTGGCAGGCCTTCTTCCCTACAGGTTTAAATTCATACTTAGCTCCAGTTAGTGTCTTTCCACACCCAAGCCCAGCCTGCATGGAAAAGTTAAATTGCCTTTAATGACCTATCCCGTTAGAGGGAACTGTTATATGAGGCTATCAAAACAGCAGTTTTGGGTCATCAGCTGTTACTATCCAACAACCATGACCATCAAAGCAATGAGTAGAGCCTGTGCACACAGGTATTCCAGTCTGAGAGGCAATCGGTCTGGGGCTCACCTTATAAACTGTCTTTGTTTTCACAGGTCTGACTTTTTCTTTTTTTTTTGAGGCAGGGTCTCTCTACACAGTTCAGGCTGGTCTTGAGCTCACTTTGTAGCCTACGTTGGTCACAATGATCCTCTTGTCTCAGCCTCCCAAGTGCTGGGATTACAGGCGTGAGCCACCACGCCCAGCTAGGTCTGAGTTTTCTTATAAGAGATCTTTGTTAATTGACCTACAAAAAGGTCTGACTAGTCTATTTATAGTTACAAACTTAAAAACTACAAAAGTTATTATAACTCAACTTGACCAAATATACCCTAGTGCTTTCTGGTCTATTAACAGCTGTCTCATGTAAGCTGTCTGTCTGTTCTGTTTTTATTTCAGCTCAACAATTGTTTTCTTCTTTTTGTCTTTTTGGATTCTAAAATATCTGTCTACAATTTAAATTGGCTTATAGGTGTCATTAAGAGGTAAGCACATTCTTTCCCTGCAGTGGCCAGCTGATCAAAATGATGTCAAGACTGGCTTTATAAATACCATGCACACCGTTGTCTATGTACAATCTCTCATGGGTTAAGAATAATGTGCTTTTATGATCTAGTTCTGAAAGTTCTCCAAAATTTCATTAAGAATTCAACGGGAGGGGCTGGGGATTTAGCTCAGCGGCATAAGTGCCTGCCTTGCAAGCAGGCAGTCCTGAGTTCGATCCCTGGTACAAATAAAAAGGAAAAAAAAAGAATTCAACGGGGACCCTTAGGCTTAGGGAAACTAAAGGACAGACTTCCGCTTGGCAAATCAAGAAGCAGTTCCCTCAAAATATTTTTTCACCAATGGGACCCCAATAGTTTCCATTGAGTTATGGGAGATACACCCTAGTGAATGTTGCTAAACGTATTACTATGATATGCTTACACTGACCATTGTCAAAAGGTTAAATTTCTGTGGGAAAAACAATAACGTTTCATTAAAAGATGCTGTTGGTATAAAACTAAGGGGCAAAAGGGGTCAGACAGCTCTGATACTCATTATTGCTAACTTTAAGAAGTACTAAATGTGATGCCTTCTGGGTGTACAGGTTTTCTACAAACCAAGATTACTTTTAATAGCAACATTTTTAGAGTCAGATCTGCTTTTCTCTTGTGCTACTGCTACTTGTCAAGCCAGCGTGAGATCACCAAATGATAGCTTTTTAAAACATGTGATGAGTGTATGATGTGTGTGTGTGTCTATACCAAACGGCCCCAACAATGTCTAGACATGACAAACTTCTAAGATACATTTATAGGCCAGTATATTCTCCTTAGATGACATCCTATTAAAAGGTAACAAATTAGATGTAAGTTTCTTTGTGTCATTGTGACATAACTATGTCAACTTGAGCAGTTTAGAAGTTTAACTAAGAGACTCAGCAGGGAGCCGGGGTTCTTACTTTGCAAATATACTCATCGTGTGCAAAGGCAGGCAAGATTGTGGGAGCCCCTGCGTCTGCCCTGGGTGGGTGGGAGGTGGCCTGCATGTACTACAAGGGAGAAGAGGCTTGTTTTCTCTCCTTTTGCTCTGGCTGCTGCCTTAAAGCCTTGTCCCAGTGCCATGCCACCCTGCCTTGGAGCCAGCTGATTAGGAACTAAAACTTCCACAAGAGTGAGCTCAATAAATCTTTCATTCCCCTTCATTTTGGGTGTTGAGTATTTTGTCCTAGCAACAAGAAAAAAGTAGACAAGACAGTCATTTAATAACTTGTTATCAGATGGAGATGCTTGACTAAAAATGCTATTCTATCCTAAAGTGAACATTATGTTGCAAAAATAATGTCATAATTACCATGCTGAAATACTATGTATGGCTTTTGATCTCAATTTTTCTCTGTAAAATTATGTAACTGTTGTCTGTTAACATTCTGCAGCGATTCAGCTACTAAAACAACCATTGTTGGTAAGAAGTAACAGTCCTCTAGCTATACTTTACATTTTGAAGTGCTTAATAACCAGATAAAATTATAATAGTTAAACTCACTGCTCCCACTATAATGAATATGCACTGATCTTCTCTTCTGGGTGTTCAATAACTAAAATTTAGGGACTGGAACTAGAAATTTAATTGGGCTAAGAGAACCCACCCCTCAAAGGTCAATGAGGACAAGAATCAACAAGTGTACAATGTGCCAAAGGAGGGTCACCAAGAGGGAAAAGGCTCCCCTGCTTTCCCAGAAAGCCACATGGTCAAGCAAGGTGGTGACCCATCCTGATGGTTGATGCTGATGGAGGAACTGAGTGGCTCTGTACATGGTTTCAAAGTCATGCCTGAAGATGATCCAGGTGTGGTGGTGCATGCCTGTAGTCCCAGCACTCAGGTGGCTGAGGCAAGAGGATCACGTTACAAATTCAAAACCAGCCTGGGCTACATAGTGCATTCAAGGCCAACCTGAACTGCATAGTGAGACCCTGTCTTAAAAAGACAACAAATTAATGCCTGAAGAGATCTAACTGACCTTGATAGAATTCAGGGGCTTAATTTTAATTAACATATGTTGGGGTCTGTGCCTAGATCCCCAATCTCCTAAACAAGCGCATGGCGAATGCCAAATGAATGAGACAAGCAACATGATCTTCAGGGCTCCAGGAGGACCAAAATCCTCTGCAGAGTGTGTAACCCTGATAACCAACCCACCAACAACTGTCTGTCCCTGGGCGGCCTGTATTTATTCAGAACAAGGAAGGAGTTGAGTGGAAAATGCAGGAAACCTGAGCAAGTTCTTGGGAGGGATTTAAGGACCACTCTGAGCAACAGATGAAGCTAATTGAGGAAAACTAGCCTAAGAGAAAGTCTCGGATGTCCTCAGCTGTGGTTGCTCCCTGAAGCATCGCATTCTCAATTCAGCCACATTCAGGCCACCCCATAGCCCTGCAAGTATATTCAGCCTCAATGACTCCAACAAACACAGGTCTCACTTTAGCTTGGTCTTAAACACCCAGCAGGAAAGTATAACCAAAAGATGTATAGAAACACTGTCAAAATAATAAACAAGATATAAGAAAGGCACCAATCACTGATCCTTTCCGGCATTTTCTCATAGCCAACCACTATTATGGCTCATTAAGAAAAATTACAGTATTATCTATAAAAGCTCAACAAAAATCTTTAAATTATTTAGCTAAAATTGTCCTTCAAAGCCACCAAACTCCCCATCTTACAGGGTAAAACTGGAGAGAGACTTATAACAAAATCCCAGATTCCATCAGTAGAGGCATCTGAGAGCCAGTGGGTCACCACTGCTAGTCCAGTCTTTAAGACCAGTTTTGGCCATGGCTCTTTCCCCAACCTACGTTTCCATTTCACTCCTTATACTTTGATTGTATACATGTTCTAATTTTTCAAAATTTTGTTTATTTTGCCTAGAGGCTGCCAAACTCCAAGGGATCATACAGGTAGGGCCAATGACAAATGTGCTTGACTCCTGTAACTTGGATACACCCCAACCTTTCTCAGCTTGAAGCAGCCAGGTGGAAATTACACCCATTCTCCCCTAACACAGTTAGAGATACTTCTTCAGAGGGGGGAATATTATAGATAGCTAAGTTACCTAGAAATATTGCAGGCAGGCAGATAGGGTAGGGCCTTTAGAGGTCAGCACAGAAGCAACTGTGGCTGAAGGTGCGTTCACTCAAGACCAGGCTTCAAGAAAAGAGGACAAGTAAATCCACACACTTTCCCCTAGGGGTGCACAGCAGTGACTGATACCCACACAGATGTCAATGTGAGACAAACACCTACCTCTTAACCCACCCTTCACAGAGAAGTTCTTGTCCACCCCAGGAGTGCCTGCTATGTGACCTGCTTTCCAATCTGACCCCATTTAATCAGTATGACCCAAGCCACTATCCTTGCTGAAATCCTATTGGTTAGCCATAGTTCTCCATTATTCCTATAATCCTATCAGTCCGCTGCTTTTGTCCCACCCTGAAACCCCTGCCTCATGGTGTTACTCAGTAAAACACCCGAGAAGCGAAGTAGGTGGGCAATTCACACCCTGGGCTCCTGTGGTTGCTCCTAGACCAAAGCTTGCTTTCTCTCAATAAATTCTTCTACTCTAACAAAAACTTGTCAAAAGGATCTGCTCAGTGTAAAGCTAACTTCCTAAATGTACTTTAACTTTTGACATAAAACCTTTTCAGTTTTACTATGGTATCATTAAACATTGGAAATATTCAAAATGGTATCATGGTGATGTTACGTGTATCACTGGGAAATGAATACCACAATCAAGTTGATTAACATATTTAGCACCTCACATAGTTCCCTTTTTCCTTTGTGTGACGGAAAAGCCGAAGGTCAACTTTTATATATACATATATCTGTACATATATGCACCCAGACACTCTGCATAAAATCAGCCTGAGTTCAGCAAAATGAACCCTACACAGAGGTCCTGAGAGGGTAATAACCACCTGACTCCAAGATCACCGGAAGAAAGGGGAAGGGAACTAGAGATACAATCCGTGCCACTTCCTCTTAGAGGGATGAAACAGGAAGTCCTGCAAGATAACTGAGATTCTGAGGTCAAGTAACTGAAACAGCATTAAATTCACAGCGAGACTAGAGAAAGAGCATGAAAGAGGACACGTGCAGGCAGCCTTTACATATAGAGTCTCACAAGCAAGAAGCCAACTGAACAAATTACTAAGGGCAGGAGGAGGTCAACTTTCCATTGTTACTTCCTGAGCAATACAGTAGAGACAGCTACTGACTTACCTACCATTTACCCTATATTAGCTATTTTAAGTAATCTAGAGATGATTTACAGTATGACTGGAAGCATATATTTAGAACCTATGTAAATATTACACCTTTTTATTAATATGTTTACAACATGTCATACATACTTACGTTAATGGAGAATTGGTACAGATACATATCTCAGCTTGACAGTTTTCACCCCCGCTACATTCCCCTTCCCTAAGGGTCATGAGTATCTCAGGAGCAGTCCTGGGTCACGCACACTCAGGGACAACTGTATACAGGAATCATCAGTGCACTGGATCATAATGCAATCCACTACCAGCATAGTATTATGTTAGCTGATAACAACAGGCTTAATTTTTGTTCTCATAAAAGTATTTCTCTTGTCCATGTCATTTAGTACCTGTACTAAAAGAAAAAAAGAAAAATTTTGATGGATGCTATGGCTACACTCTCTCTTTCTCTCTCTCTTTT